>NW_023503493.1:18831409-19467563 GCF_014529535.1 Bradysia coprophila | reverse complement strand
TACACCAGATCCTGTCGTGTTGGCGGCTTGATTGTAACACCTTCTGGCATAAAACTGTTTCCATCGTTTCGTGATATTACCTTTACCGCACCGTCGAAACGGTCTTTGAGACGATTTCCGATTTCACGGAATGTTGCCATTTTCATCCAACACGTTCGGATCGTACACGAACCGGATAGACCGTGGCACTTACATTCCAATCGCATGAATAGTTTGACTGCCTGCAACGACAAGTTTCAATTGTTTTTAAGGTGATATTAGAAATAGGTATCATGAAACCGAAAAACTTGTTGATTCTCAGCTTCAAAAATTTGCTTGGTTTTTAAAGTTTTGACATCTTGCAACCCAGTATATGAAAGCTTTTCGAAAGATTTGTTTTTATTACAGTACACAAAGGTGAAAAGGTTCGTCGCTTATTTCGTGAGGCTCTTTCGTTTATTGAAACAATATGCATATTCCTCAATTGGCCCATTTATACAACCGTTTATAAACTACCCTCCTCGTCACGACTTTTATTGCATTTCTAGTTCCCATATGAAATCCTAGGTACATGATACCATCACCCCTAAAGTTTTTTTTTAATGTAAAAATAAACTTAAACTTACCAATCGTCCGGCATTGTTGTTATGTAATTTGACCAGCGTTTTAATGTCACTTCTTCGCTTATATCTGATTGAATCTAAAAATTCTTTGGACTTTCTGAGACCAAAATGCACATTATCACCGCATCCTCCCCATTCCCAATCGCCATCCGGCAATGCAAAATTTTTACCCAATTTTTTGTTCCTCTTCTTCGTATTCTTCATATTCTTCATATTGTTCATATCGTTGATGATAATATCATTACTATTAACATTATTATATTGTTGTCGTCGTTGATTTTTATCACATGAGCATTCAACTAGATTTCCCATTGTACAGGCCCTTGTTACCGCATATGTCAGTCCAGCTGCTGTTATTGCATTGACGAAGCTAGTTTCTCTTGTATCTGCAAAAATGAATGAACAAATCGAAATGAATAACAACGAAAATCACATCGAAACAATATAATCCGAATATATCCAGAAGGAGAGAGGAAAAAAAAAACACGCAAACAACAACAGAACTAGACGATTCAAATCCATGTGATTGAGACCAAATTTTTACATAAACTCACAACTCAATGCTAAACAATTTTAATTATAATAAGCAAACATTATCGTTCAATTAACGTTTGGCCGTTTTTGGTGATCATTTTACCATAACAATATTGAGTGAGACTACATTATTAATGATAGCGCCTAATATATCGGATTCGGATGCTCAGCAGCTGTATAAGGTGATAATGCTGATAATGGGCATTTGCATTTTTTCATAACATTCCACGATTCCACAATGTAACACACAATGTGTGGATTTAATTATACAACCGTGTGGTGACATTATGATAACTTCTCATATGAACGTAAGATTTATTTGCATTTGATGTCAAAAAAATTAGTTGATCGTGTTCGTTTAATTATGCAAAGTTCTTTGGGAAAATATTTTTTGGGATTGTTTACACTTCAATTAGCATATACTTGAGTTAAAATATATTTTTTTTCCCGTACATCAATGTTTGGTAAACAGATGTATCTTTCATCAAGCATGTATTTGCTTTTTGGAATATGAATACAATTAATTTGGCAAAATTGACTGAGATTGCGTTGTTGGTACAAGACAATGGTCCAATAGACGATCTAGTTGACCGAATAGTACCATGAAAATACTTAAGAGACATTCACAAAAGTTTTAAGATCAGACATTTTTAGGTTCCCTCAAATATTTACTTAATGCACGAAAACAACGAAAAATATCAAAGTGATTAGGGTTGCCATTTTTGAAAATTCGAAAAGAGGACATTTTGTACGAAAAAAGAGGACAAAAAGAGGACGCCTTTTAATTCGAAAAAGAGGACGAAAAGAGGACAAATATAGTCTTAGCTCTTTTATTATTCTATGTGGACCAATAGATATTCAAATAATTAGTGAGAAAAGTTAAAATTAAAATTTCATTTGGTTTGAGGCGAATCCGAGGTTTCAGTACCTACCATTTGTAAACATGACCTTTTTTTCCTTTTTTTATAAAAACCTTCATATTCTTCCTTATTTTCCAGAAAAGTGATTCTTTTACTTTTTTGCTAAGTTTACTTGGAGTTCTTGAACTGTAAGCTACAAACATTCACTTATCTCAGAAGAAATTCATAAGTTTTTTTCGATACTCCATTTTTGTTTCAAAGTAAAAATCTAAAAAATAAGAAACGTGTTTCTTAATAATTTACAAATCTATGCCTGTTCTAGGCACATTTTCTGAAATCTGACTGTTTTTGACCAATGTAGGAAAATTTTCTAAAACCTTTCCGTTTCTCACGAATTTCCTACAATCTGCCTATTTCACACCAATTTAGTTGCATTTTTAAATTGCTGCTAGAATATGACTCGATTTCAACTTAATTTCGTTTTTTTAATACTCCTGGTTTACTCCTTATTTTATGCATTAAAAAAAATCCCAATCATAATGCTAAAGCTTCCTTAATTCTTAAATATGGAGTCGAATTTTTGACTGCGAGGACTAGTCAACTATATCATTCGAATGTAGAAACTATGTAGCTTTAGAAATAGCTGCGCAGCGAAATTTTTTCCGTAAAATTTGACCACATCTGTTAAGTTTTGCTAAAATTTAACAATATTTTAGAAAAAAGAGGACAAAAGAGGACGTTGTGTGAAAAAAGTGATGTTCTTAGAATTTTTGCAAAAAAAGAAGAATTAGACGAAAAAAGAGGACATGTCATCAAAAAAGAGGACGAATGGCAACCCTAAAAGTGATGAACTGTCTTTTATGAAAAAAGTGTGTAATCCGCTTTGTTAATTAGAATGAATCACACGTCTGAGTTCAGACATTTGTTCAACATTTTTAAAATTCTCTCACATCTTACCAATACCTTATCTTGTCAATAATATCGATCGAGCTGAAAGCAAGCCCTCTAACTAACAAAATAACTAAAAATGGTGGCGCATTCTGTGTCTGAAGTCTGAACTAAAATAAACTAACATATAGGACCAATATTTTCGTTATTCCCTAAGAAAAGTTGTGAGATTTTTTTTTTGTAGTCACGCTAGTTTACTAACGTGCGAACATATTCTATATGCAGTTATATCGTGAGGCTTGCAAGAGTTTATTTTATATAAAATAACTAGTGTAGTACCCGACTTTGCTCGGGATTATTTTAATGACAAAATATTACTTTCCATTTCGTAAAAGGATGAATTCCCTAGGAACCAACAAGGCCATACAGGCCCTCAATCTCAACTCAACTCAACAAAATCTTGAGTTGATAAGATATTCCTCATCATTTTCAAAACAAAAGTATGGTGCAGGTGGTGGAACTCACGTCAACTTCGTCGTCAACCAACAACCAGCTGGAAGAGGTACCAGCGACATGTATCACTTATCTATCGGTATTTTATTATTTTTTAGCGGTAAAATTGAATTTTTCTATCGGTCGAATATAATATCCTAAATATTTTCATGCGTAAAAAATAAATTCTACATACAAAAGTTTCCTACGCGTCAAAAATAAATTTTCCGCAAAAAACATTTTCAGTCGCCAAAAATATTTTTACGTGTTAAAAATGTTTGACGCGTCAAAAATAAATTTCCCATACAAATTTTTACACTCGTCAAAGGAAAATTTTTCTTTCAAAAATATTTTCACGTGTCAAATATAAATTTGTCACAAAAAAAAATTCAAGCGTTCAAAATTTTCACGCGTCAAAAATTTTCACGCGTTACAAAAATGTTTTCACTTTGAAGAAACACATTCACGACGTTAATAGGCAAAAACAAAATTCGTGTGTTAAATAACGCATGAAAATTTATTTTTTTCGCGCGTTCTTCCTAACTTTTCCTTATTAGTCGGTATGCCAGGTTTCAAGTCTGTAAGACTTTCCGTCTGGGCTTCTATAGAGAGACAAACAAACCAACAAACAAACTCACATTAAACTTTATATTATAATATTTTCGAAATTCAGCCATTAAATCTGTTAGTTCATTTATTTTAAGGTATCGCCTAGTTCTTTGATCTTTGATTTTTTTGTTTCACTCATTTCGCCATAACAAACCATTTCAATAGCTCATGATTTTTTCTCATCTCTAGGAAGTAAGTCATAACTTTGTACATGTAGTGGCAGATCAAAAACATTATGAGAATTTAAAAAGTTTCTTCGATGTTGGTCATATTCTTTTATTTGGCAGAAATCTTTCGACACTCAGTTCGAGGTCATCATCAGTGGCTTAGACTTAGACACTAAATTAATGAGTTTTTGTAGTGACGAGGTTTTATTCAAAATTAAACTCATTAATTTAGTGTCTTACCGTGGATTTACATAGCAACGTAAAAGTGACAGATGCAAAAATTTTCTCATACGGCAACTCGAAATTTCATTCATAATTTTAATTTTATGAATGAAATTTCGGGTTGCAGTATTTAAAAAACATTGCATCTGTCACTTTTACGTTGCTATGTAAATCCACGGTAAGACACTAAATTAATGAGTTTAATTTTGAATAAAACCTCGTCACTACAAAAACTCATTAATTTAGTGTCTAAGTCTAAGCCACTGATGATGACCTCGAACTGAGTGTCGAAAGATTTCTGCCAAATAAAAGAATATGAGCAACATCGAAGAAACTTTTTTAATTCTTATAATCTGCTCATCACCGAAAGAATAAGGGATGTGACACCCCTCTAACTAAAGGTGTTATCGTAAAGCTCCTCAATAGTGTATACTTTCGAACTAATTTATTTCACCGGAAACGTACACACATTTAAACTAAAGCGTTTCCGCTAAAACGTAATTTTTAAGATTACAGCCGACATTTTATTTCTACTGGGTCATCCCTTTTGAACCTCACATCACACCAAACGACAATATTGTTGTTTGTTTACATGATTGGTCACCATAAATTTTTCATAAATTCGTTTGCTTTGATGAATATTTAAAGTAAACCGTTGATTGTAATGTTAAAAAAACACAAAAAGCACATTTCCGCACAAAATCTGATTTAAATCACATCGAAATCACCGAAATTATTACATTTTTCACAACCGACACTAAATTTTTGCTTTGGTGATTTGACGTTTCAAAAACAGTACTCATGTTACGATTAACGACTTTAACGACGATTCTCTTCGTTAAACCATATTCGACTAAGTTCAAGGTGGATGTGATTTGGGTGTGAAATTGAGTGGGAAGTACTATTTTCATCGATTTTCTTTTTGTAAAATCTTTTAAATATGACAATATTATGAGAATGCCCGATGTACGACTTTCTTATTTTTCGTATTTCTGCTGATATTTGACAAAAAATCGCGAAAAGAATCGATTATTCCCTCCCTTATTACTACATTCGATTAAAATGGACCGTTTACATTTTTTGTAATGATAACACAAATTTATGGTAATGCAACAACGATTATGAGAATTAATCATATTGTTTCATCACCAAAGATGCCAAAGATCTAGTACAGGGTACAGGAACCACAATGATGGTTTTTACCCAACAGTGTACAAGTACAAGAAGTGTTGAGCAAAAACAAATGAAATAAGAGCAATTCGCTTGTTCAGACTGGCAATGTGGGTGTTAAGTTCCGATCTAGAGACATAACGTTTCTATTTCGGTTGTTCGGTTAACCAAAGATGTTGACTATTAGATTAATTCAAGAAAAATTAAAGAACCTTCGTATTCGAAGCTGCACTTAAAGTCGTGGTAGAAATTCTACGTTTTCTTGTTAAAAAAAAAACAGACAATGTGCCTGAGTTGATCTACCTGCTCAAAGAGAATCATTATTATCTTTAAGTCACTATTTTTTTAATAAATTTCAAGTCATTATTGAATTCGCAATATTGCACAATATACATGGAACCGTTCAATTAACCTTACAGCCAGGATAAAAGAAGCAACAATAAAATGAAAATTATATTCGACAGATTCGACATTTCTTTGCGACATATTTAAACGTCACATCGTTCTTTTTCTCGAAAGGTATCTTTCGAATTGTCGTCCGTTATTTAACATATCGCTGGTTGTGTTTTCCTACTTACATTTTTTTTCTCAATCCAAGTATACTTTAATGTTAAATGAATAAATTCGCAAAATGTCTAACTGAAACAATCAGTACATACATCAATTATGCAGAACGGAATTGAAGTAATCACGTACATGCAATTACAATCAAAACGTCTTTAGACGTTGATTATATAAGCAACTTTTTGTAGGATTCCTTTTTTTACCTTGAATTTATCAACAACATTTTATTGTTTTAAAGAGACGTTCAAAGTCGTTGAGATTTATTTGTCTTTTGAAAGTTGTGGGAAAATGGTAGCCGAATTTTACCCAACCGAAAATTGTATTAAGTCGGAATGTTGAGAGTGTATCAGATGAGGAATAGTAACATTATAGAAACGAAGAGTAAAACACAACTTTCACTATTATTCCCTAAAAGTTTACAACATTTACAACACAAATGCAAAATGTATTCGCGTATACCATGAATGGGTTGAGAAATTTGTAATTACTTCATTACTTGACGTGATTGGCTTGAACACTCGACTAGCAATCCATTGTGTCTGGCTCCCACGGTCAGAGTGGTTTTTCATTTCAAAATTAAATTTCGTTTCATTTCACTTAAAGATTCGCTAAAATTGTTCAAGGTCGAAAAGTGTTCTCATTAATAAAAATTGGTCTCTAAAGAACAACCTGCATAATGGTGATCTATTGGACTTTTGCCTAGGAAAAGACAATCTAAAGATCCGATCGTATTGTAAAACCTTGAACCGACAGTCTGTCAATCGACTCTGGAATCGAATTTATGGCTTCATTTTTTAGACTTCTTTGCAGTGTCGTAATAAACGCAGATAAGATGTCGGCTAAATATAAAAAATTGCTAGAGGAAAAACAACAAATTTTTGTAACATTCAAACCTCCCAATCAGCATCACAGCGTTTTTGTTTTTGTTTTCATTTGCTAAAGTGTGCAACATTGATTGGCAAGTCGATCAGATACGATTAAATTTTGCATATATAATACCACGCACAAGCACATCCTTCCCCATATACAATGTATATGGTATATATAAAGGTAACAAGTTGCCAGTTTTTCAATCAAAATCAACATGCTGATTAATGTGATTGTATACTCATTTAAATAAAAGAAAAACGAGTATGTCTTATGCCAGAGTAGAGTTAATACAAACATGTCACCATTGTGTACACATTGATTTACAATCAACAATTGTTGTTGCAGTGAATTTATTGTTATTATTTACAATATCGATGGAAAGTCGTTTTTATTTTATTTATTTTGGTTCTCTCTTTTTTTCTGCATTACAGACAGATACAGATCCTTATTGTTTGACCGAATACCAAAATGTCTTGAACAAAAAGATAAATTTTAAAGAAAATCATTCGGAAAGATCTCGGAAGCTATATAGATTCAAGATAATTAATCAACTTGGTAATACCGTCGCAATTTATAGATTTAAGTGATTATATGCGCGAAATTACGACTCAGCTATTGGTTGACGTTAATGAATAATGTGAAAGGTTCTATTGAAATTGTTCGGGTACATACCAAAAAATGATGAGAATTAATTCGACGAAGAGAAAGCTCACATCAATAACTAAATTACGATCGTAAAGTCTCAGGCGAAAATCGTCTCGTTCCACTGAAGTATTTTCAACCAAAAAAAAAGAATTCTTCGCCATCCAAATTCTTCATTACATTCACAAATCTTACCTCTGATTAGAACTTTTCTCATAATATTCTTTTTGTGTGATGTACAATTCCATCTTCTGTTTTTGAACTGATATTCGCATTCCTTAAATCCCAAATTAATTCCTTTTGTTATTTCTTTCATGAGTGATGTTTCATTTTTACAGATGTCATTGTGTTTGCCACGTAACCGACGCGTTTTTTTACATACTAAATGTGGATCCAGTAGCAAGTTACTGCCCTCGGCCCTGAAACAATAAAAAGAAGAAAAAAAAAAATGAGATGAATTCCATATGAGATTTGAACGGTGAACATTTTTGTAACATAGTCGGATATGCAGACAATGAATGAAGATTCGGTCTGAAGAGAAAAGTAATAATGTGACACGGTGTCTTAGACGTAGGTTTTTTTTGTAAGGCGATTTTTTCAGCACACACACACTTTCGATGTATCCGCATACACTCCAATGTTCAATTTCTACATCAGTATTTTGTCGTAATAGTTTATGTTTACTTGTCATAACATTTTATTAACGGTAAGTGTATAAAAACACATAAATAGTTTATCTGTTACTTATTTTGATTTGCGTTTCACGTAACGTTACATACCAAATCTTGTACTTCTTTAGTTTGATTATACATTCAGCTAAAGAAGACAGCTACAATAGAGATAATCATTTATTGTGGATGTCGATGTTAATAACAGATTATGTTTTGATTAAGAGAATAAGCGTTCAGCTTTTCTGACATTATCTAATTATCTAGTTAATGCACTGACATTGTAAAGAATTTAGTAAACCAATAATAAAACGTTAAAATTAATCCCAAATTGTTGTAATTAATCCAAAAAGTTATTACCGCTCGCTAACCTAGTTCGTTAGTTTGTTAGGGAGGGACGAACCCAGCACCTAAGCCTCTATTGGGCCTGTTGTGCTATCGTACAAATCAGGAATTAGTGGATTTGACTACAACTATCATCCCACTCCCAGCTCGCTAACCTAAGTTGCAGTAGCCACTTTCACTTCTATTTTGCAACCAATTTATTGATTCAAGACGAAAAATGACAGGTAAGGTTACCAGTTCACTTTCATCCAAAAATATTGTTTACCGAAACTGAATTGATGCGTATGCGTCGCTTCATAAAATAATTGTTTATTTTCCGCACGCATCAAATGTTATGCCTCTTAACCTACATTAATCATTTCTTAAATCAACAAATTATTCAAATCCATTCAACCAATTAATCAATTTACATTTCACTCACTGTCAATTTATTTTAATTTATTATACATCAGGCATCACCACTTGTATACGGTGTATATTCACCGATTATTATCATTAGTGCATTTAAACGTGAACAGTTTTGTGTATCATTTTCACACTCAATTTTCATTTGAAAAATAGATTTATGTTCAGATTTTCAGTTGAGTAACTAACTTGTACTCTAGCGACGGTCACAATAAATGCAAAACTAAATTCGAGAGTTTCAATATTAATTGCATATTGCCAGCAATTACTTTACTTTCGCCTAATGAATTCGTGATGTATGACCTGATATAATGCAATTTAATGGATGGATGCCAAAATAAACAATTACTTAAGCAGACTGATATTTTTACTTATAAATACTCTCTCGTCCATTCATTTTCATTTGATTTTTTTTTCGTTTTTTTTTTAATTACAATTTTATTTTTATTCAACCGGCTCTTTTATAATCCGAAATATTATCAATGCTTTTATGTTTTCGAATAATTAAGAAATAAATTTCAATCAGACTTTGTTTAAGGCGAGTACAAAAATGGTAAATAATAATAAAAACCGTGTCTTAACGATATTGGGGATAAAAAATAAAAAATTCTCACGGTTATTAACTGAAAAAATATTATATTTGGTTGTAAACGGTGTGCTTTTTTTTAATTCTTCGTTCATTCGATCTTATTGCCACTTGGCGTACACAAAAAGTTAATTAGTGAATATGACTCATTTGCATAATCTCAAGAGGATCGAGTAGATTTTTAAATAAATTATCATCTCGGTTGGCCAATAAACTGCATTTTAATAGCGATTCTATAGATATAATAATAACTTCGACAGGCACAATATTGACACATGCAAAACTTTTTTGATCTTCACTTTTCGCCAAAGTCAAATATTTTGTTTTGCTAAAAAATAGTACATTTTGTTACGAGTGATAAAAAGTTGGATTTTTCGATACTAGTCGTAAGCTTGTCCTAACGAGGCGGAGCCGAGAAGGACAAGCTTACGACGTATACCGAAAAATGCAGCTTTCATCACGAGTCACAAACGACGATTTTTGTGCTTGAAAACTGAAATGAGACGAAACCACAGCACCATTAACATAGAAATCACTCTACAGCCATTTCAACAACAAAGCATGCTCACTTGATCGCGGCCGGAAAAATATATATGAAAATCCATTTTCGGCCGGAGAGAACGTCCGAGAAAGTACTTTCTTGGTCGCAAATACCTCTCTCTGAGAAGTACAGAAGAATTGAACTTTTCGATTGTAGAATGCATGTCGAAATCCGTCGAATTTCAGTCTTCAAGCACAAAAAGTTTTTTTCGCATAAGTTTCCACGTAATACGTTCTAGGATCTGCAAAATTCCGCTGCAAAATTTTCAGCTTTTGTAAAAGTGATCTGTTAGCGATACCGACGATTAAAATTAGCACTGAGCTCTATCTACTATTGTTATAGCAAAGATGTATGCTAAATTTAATGAAGTAAAATAATTAGTAATGCATTATTTGAACAAAAGAAGTAACAGTAATGGTTAGATTGAGACACGATTGACGATTTTAGAAAGTTAATGTAGGATAGATATTGATGAGCCAGATATTTTTATTTCTTTTTAACGTATAGGTATAGCGCATATGAAGTAATTCGCGAATAAAATGCAACGCTCGCGGAATCTGTGCCAGTTGCAGTTCATTAGAGTTCGAATTTAATGCAACATGGCAATTTGGTATTTCGGTCAAGCGAATTCTGTTAGTTTTTCGATCGATCCAAAGTTAGCAGTCCGAGTTAGGACTCGATAGAGTCGGTCTCTTCAGGAGACCAGTAAAAAATATACTTTGGTAAAGTGAAATCGTGAAAATTATTTTTGGCAAAGTAAAATTATTCATTTGAGTGACTTATTTCGATGTTCATAGTGAATTGGATTTTGGCATTATTAAAAGAAATTGTTAAGCGAAAACTTAGTGGTTTATTCTTGATATTGTGACCTTTGGATAGAGAGAGAACAGTTAATCCCTTGAACCCGGATCTCACATACAAGGTCTTCCTTTTAAGTTATCAATTACGGAATACAGTCGCTCGATGAGATATAGATGAATACTGAATAGGTGATAGATTTAAATTTATCTGTTTTATGTTTTGTAAAATTAGAAAAAAAATAAAAATAAAATTGGAGAGGAATGTAATGCGTTAGCATTAGCGCAATCGATTAATAATAAAATGAATCAACTCCTGTGCTGTCGACTCTTTATATTATTTGTTTGTTCAATGTACAAAGTAGCTTCTTTTATTAAATATTTCGATTCAAATTCCGTTTAACACTTTCCTGCAACTATTCTATTCACGCAAAATTCTCGGTATCATGTAATTCTTAAATGTTTATTGAAGCATTGCACGACTTTACCAGATTACTAGAGAAGATGCTTTTGTTTATTTACATGAAACATTATATTACCAATTTTATTACAATTTTATTTTCACACATTTGCCTTAATAAAAACTCTTTAAAAATAAATAAAAGCAGCGATCAACGTAAAATAGGAAATTAACGATGGCGCTTCAAATTATTACGTCGCGTCGCCAGATAGTCTAACCGTAATATTTTAAAGAAGTTATTAAGTGTGGAGTGACTTCTAAAGGAAATAAGTAACAGCACACGTATGTAAATTACCATTTGAATGTGGCCTCTGTAGCTGTAGGACCTTGATCATAATTTACGTTAGGAATTTTGTTGCGTGGGTTTCACTACCCCTATATGCAAGTATATCGGCAGTTCTATTACTTCTTTTGATCCAACAAGTATCTGGAGATTGATACAAAATCTTTTAGTTCATTTCTTTTAACATGCGGTTTGCTAATAGGAGTACATCAATCAGAGCTTGAAATTTACTTTTCCGTCATTATCAATACCATATGAATCACCGTCCGCGCGCGTTTTAAATAGCTTCGGGTTGCATCTTGTTTCAAGAATCTCTTAGCGTTTGATTGTTTTTTATTAGTTTTAATATACATTTTGCTTTATAGAGGAATGCTAGTCAGATCTCATCTGGCCTCCTCTAAAAGGTTTTAATGTTGCTTTATGTTTTATTATACTTAAAATTTTTTATATATATATATATCTACTGTAAATTCGACTTCACGGTAGAGCAAGCAAATTTTCAGACGCTCGATGTATAAAACTATTTATATGACCAGAAATGTGAAGTGGCATTTTCGTTCTCGATGTTGTAAACTAGGTTTACTCCATCTCGAACCAAGATCCCACTTTGTAGTTCTAGCTGTACAAAATACTATTAGTCAAATTGCATATGCAAATACAATCTGGTGATATAAATAGAGTGAATTGCTGAAATGTTTCACATGAACATATAGAAAATAACTTTTTATTCCCAAAAAGTTTCAACGCGGAATATGCATTATACGAAAATGAATAAAAATGTAAAATAATACCAAAATGCATCTTCAGGTGTTTTAAATATTTGCATATCACAGTCATAAAGTGCATATTATAATTTACTGTATAATAAGCGTTGAGACGGTCCTTTTGAGCATTATTTATTTTCCCAGTTATTTTGATTTGTTTTAAAGTTCAGCAAACAAAAATCACTTAGCCGCATCAATATGCATTCGAAACTTTGGTTATTCTTCTTCTTTTTTTTGTCTCTCTACACACAGCAAACAAACATAAGAATATAACCACAATCAACATATGTCCCAATATACAAATATGTTCGATATCCAATAATAGCGCACCTTTTTCTTATTAAAATATTTTATCATCTCATAAAACTTATTCATCGTTTATGTATATTTTCAATTCTGTTAATAATTTTTTTTTCTTTCTTCATTTTTTTATTTTTAATTTTTCACTCTGTTCATTATCCTATTGCTTGGTTGTTAATTTATTTAATATTTAACAATTTAATTTTATTGGAAAATTGTATACAAAATCTCGAATGATGTTAGTATTTATTTAGGTTTTTAATTATCTCGGTTATATAAATTTCACAGTTTTTGTTGTTGTTGTTGTTGGTAGTGTTGTTGTTGTATTATCAGCCTTCATTCCATCCCAACAAGATTTAATAAATTATTTGTTGTTTAATTTTTATTTCGTAGTCAGCAATAATTTCGTGTGAATTTTTTTATTTTTGGTTTTAAGACAAGAATATTTTTAACGTAAATATTTGTTGGTTACTGAATGGTTTGTATGTAATACGAGGAAAAAAAGTTTTTATTCAATAACGTGAGGTAAAGTTAACTTTACTGCACGGATCCAAAATTTTGCTCAAGTTTTTGAATAAAATGCCTTACTTAACAATGGAGCAAATGATATAAATGGTACTTCTTGTGTGTTTACCGACCTCGGCTACGTCTCGATCGGCAAATTTCACACAAGAAGTACCATTTTCATCATTTGCCTCATTGATAAGTAATGAACTATTCAGAATTTTATGCTTGAAATGTTATGTAATTAATAAACTGATGACTTCATTGATTTTTGATTGCGTAGCAAAATGGAGTTATAAAATTAAGATTCAAAACTACATTTATTGGATGTAATAATCCATTAATGATTATTGTTTACTGCGACCCACCAACTACTAGCGTTTACTGCATGCACGCACATCGTAAGTAGTGTATAAATCTTTGTTTTTATCGTCCTGGCGGTATTAAGCTCATGGAAAGTTACTCAAAATGCGATAACTTCAACATAGGTTTCATAGTGAATTTGAATTTTATTGTATTTACATGTACAGTATGCAGTAGAGATTCTTTTAAAAACGAAAAGATTAGTGAACAATAGATTACATTCTTGTTTGGACATTTTTGTGCAACCCCTGAAAATGAGACATTACCTCATCGACATGTGTGTTAAATAGTACATTACTTACCAATGGGACAAATCATGGAAATGTAATTTCTTGTGTAGGTGAGGCCGGTGAGCACACAACACGTTACGTTTGTACATTTGTCTCATTGTCAAGTAAGATATTTTACACAAAAACGTGAGTTCATAAAGTCCGTAAAGTAGAGCTCATTTTTACTCACGTTTTTGAAGTAAAATACCTTACGAAATTGTTTAGAACTTTATATTTTACCCAGGGGTGTTGAGTTGAAACTCAAAAAAATGAAAATTATTGTAAATGTCATCAGATATAGAAATATTTTTGAGGGTTTCTACGAGTAAATTGATTCTTATCAAACCAACTCTCCAATTTGTCTCAAACCAACACTGTCCGAGTATTAAACTGTGGAAGAACAAAGACTATGAACTGAACATACATGTTTATGTTACGGAGTAATGGGCTTGTTAGTATAATCCGATTTACATAGAAATTTTTCACTGCTCAAGCTTTTTTTGGATGCGTATTTGAATGAACTTTTGTATCCGGTTTCATCTTCAATTGGAAAATAAGGGGTCACGAAAAATGAAGAATGGAATAATGGAGATATTGTTAGTGTTATTCATCTATTGACAACAATAATTTCTGGATAAGACCACATTGTATAGCGAATTGTATGTTAAACGAATGAAGTAGAAGATTTTTTAACAAACAACAATTTGTGCTATAAACAAACAAAGTAACAGATTTAATGATTTAACTGTGATACGCTTCCTGTTATTAAAATAAGGCCATAGCTGACCTATAACGACTACGAATTCAAAGCTTATTTCAACCAAAGAAAATAATACCAGAATATTATGCGCCTTTGCCCCTGCAATTTAATTGCAAAAACACATCATCGGAGACCATATTCGTGCATAATAAAAATTCGAGAATGAAAGTGGTATGTAAACAATCACTTCACCTATGGTGTTAACAGATTATGTGAACATTTTCTCAGCTAACGTTTTAATGGCGGAAGTTGTAAACCGATTTGAGAGCTAAAGTAAACATTCTTTCGACAAAAATGATAGGACGAAAGTGTCAAAGATTTAATGAATGAATTCAAAGAAAAACTTACCATCCAAATCCTGTAATAGGCATTGCTAGTAAGAACGCTGCAGTGATCATCAATATTCTCATTGTAAATTAATGTTTTCTTTGTTGACCCAGCTTGAGAAGAGTAGAAACCACTCGTTCTCTCCGCAGAGTCGTACAAATGTGATTCAGGCAAAGTAATTAATTAAATTCGGTTTACCATTTTAACGAATAAACGGATTGAAGTCATGTGTATCGCTTAATATATCGTGGTTTAGAGAACGTTTGTTGCATTTTACTGTCGAATAAAATTAATCAATTGACGGCTTTACGTTTTTGTATCACCCTGCTATTGTTTGCATTTTATTAAAACTTATTAATTTACAAATACAAACACAACACATAACTATTTATGCTCTCCACATAACCCCACCACATCACCATCAATAAAATCCAAATCGTTTTATTAAATAACTTTGCTTATAATAAGAGAGCAACACCGCCAAGTAACCATTTCCTGCACAAAACTATTTGAAACAAGTTAATCCTTTTATATGAATGTTTGCTCGTAACAATCTAATATCGTTTGTGGATGCGTAATTATAGTCGCTAATTCGTTCGTCCCGACGCATAATTTGAATCACATCACACGAAATTTAAAAAAAAAGTAAAATAAATAATCGACTTAAAAACCCGCGTTTCATACAAATCGTTAACGAAATTATACTGTGCCAGCGACGGTGGATACAAGGTTAGAGGCAAAACTTAATATCGAGTTGCACTTTCTGCCCCCCTGTACACTAATACAAAATATCGTATGTTTGGTTACCTTACCCACATATGTACAGAATTCTTTTATATTCATAATGTCAGGTATGTAAGGTGTACATATATGTGTAGTTGGAAACGAATAGCTTGACTTAAGATAAACCGTAAAGGAAGACTCAGAAAGACGACGCATGCTCAATATCAACACACATGTATAGGAAAAATGTGTATCAGGTTTTTCGATGCAGCGGTTTTTTTTTGTTGTTTAAAATAATTTTCGACTACGTTACGCTTATTTTGTTACTCGTAATTCAATTTATACTTTGCGAACGATGCGATTCAAATGTTTTTGGAAACGGCTAGTCATCTACTATCGACAGCGATGATGTAAGAGGTTTGGCTTGATTATGTGTATTGTATATATGTTAAAGCAAATGAAGTAAAAGACTTTTCTATCAAGCACAAGAAACAACATCTTAACAAGTGAAGTAGCAGATTTGTTTTTTTGTGTAAAGTTAACAAAACTTCGGATCGACACTCAATACAAAGTAACTGATGCTCTACAACTACGTATAACGATTTGAAGACTATAAGGTCGTCGTCATTGTTCATTTCCATTGTCTTTGTATGTATCCCATTCCAAGATCACCAAAATATTCGAGAAAAAAAATTTCTTTTAAAAAAAAGATCTTTAAACCAAACAGAAAAACTAATGTTATCATCACAAGAACGACAAGTATTCGTCACATATGTGTCTGTGTGCCTTCACCAAAAAGTTCTAGACATTGAAGACACGAAAGTGTTCTGTGACAATCAAGATTTATTTAATGTTTGTTTGAAAAAATCTCTGTTCATAAAATTTTATATGTCATCTTGGAGTGTTATCTCCGCAATTATATATCATCAGACGAGTTGTTTTTTTTTACATTTCAACTTGATGAGAAATGTGAAGACGAGAAGCAAGATATTTAAGGTTTTATTTGGATTTTATATGGGTTAATTTACCTAGATTATTCGAAAGAATTGTAAAATGTGTAACAATGTGTGTGATACAGTTAGTAGATGAGTCAAAGGAAAATTACAGGTTTATTCATAATATGGATAGAGTTCAAATGTAGACTGGAGGCTTCGTGATCGTGCAAGCAAAAACAGCTGATATATTTCGCTTTGTGATTCTCAAAAAATTTGATGAGTCGTAGAGGACTTTCATTTTTAAGAGGCTTTTATGTCTTATAACGATAGGTCAATATGGTTTGTCGCCGAAGGTGTTACGCCTTCATCGCATTGTAGGTACCTGAAACGATTAAATGGAAATAACTTATAGTCGAGGGCAATTCTCTCTCCCATTTCATTCATTTAACTTCCGACTTTATACCCTGAGCTTTTCGACTTTTACCGTAATTAAAACACCACATAATTTCAGGTGCAAGTATAACACGACACATGTATGGTGTTTGGTGTATATATATGAGTATTTTACGCAGCATTGCACGACGATTTTCAAAATAAGAAAGAGAACTGAACAAAATGTTTTATAGATGCATTTTACTGGCAACGTGTGAGGCCTCACTCTCAGCTCTGCATTCCCCTGAGGGAGAATCATTAAAGACTTACTAATCTATGAACATCACTTTTTCATGATGTTTTCGTTATTGCATAAATTGAAGGAAAGGCAGAATGCGTTTTTGCATCATCAAGCGTTGTTGGTATACGATTGAACTGGTATGTATGTTCTACAAAGATTATTCTAATAAATTATAAAAATATTCTTCTCACATAATAACTAGATGATGTTTAGATTGTCATAAATTTATTTTAGATATTTCGTTCTCATTTAATTTCATATTATCATCATCTTATCAGAATCTGTAATCAAATCCGAGCTGTTTAATTTTATCTTTGTATACTCCACTCCATACAATAAAAATCAAAAACATATTAATTCCGACTAATTATATTATATAAAAATCCTTCTTCTTTGTGTCGTTTTTTTAATTCGTTTTTGAATTGAGAAAACTTGTTATCGAATTTGTTAGGTAGCACTCTAGAAATAAAAAAAAGATGCCAGACTATGGTCACAAATTAGTTAATGTGTCAGCCTCTATGGTTTTTCTAGACGCCCACCATGAAATTGATGCAATCTTTTATTTCTTTTTCAGTGCTCATTAACAGTATTTAAAATTCATTTTAGAGGTTTGTTGTTTTTGTTGTTTTCGTTTATTCATTTTTTGGTTATTTTAACAGAAACAGAGGAAAAAGATTATAATAAAACGTAAATTAGAATTTTTTAAGTTTTTTTTTAAACATATTAACCATAGAGCTTTTTAAGAATTAATGTGAGTTTTTTGTTTCATTTTTGGAATAAATTTAAAATATGGCAATAATTTGTTGCAATATTTTCTCGATGAGGTCACTCTTTGAGATAATTACTGTTTCTTTCTTGTTTTTTTTTTACTTGCGATAAAACTTTTGCTTTGATTTATTTCTTCTTTGTTGTGTGGATTGATAGCTCCTATAATGCAGTGGAAGTAAAAGCCATTAATGCGATGATGCCAATTTACACACTGAAAACTCACAGTAGCTGTGTGCTGAAGAAATCGAGCACATACTTAACTTGACACAGCATAAACGAAAGAAGTAACAGATCTAATCGTTATATGGCGATATGCTTCACGCTTTAAAATGACAAGTGCTTTGCAATATAACCCGAGTAAAAAAAGAGTTCTCACAAAGCCTAAATCGATCGAATTCAGACTGTCTCATTGAGTAAAATTTTTGTATTAAGTTGAGGACTGAAAAGCCTGAATTCGTTCGATTAAGGCTTTTGAGAAGTTCTACTTACAATTATTTTTTTAAACTGTAGAATCGTTGAATCTAGTACTTTAAAAAAGATTAAAGAAATATCTTGTGCATAACAAGTAAATAGCCGTGGCAGTGGCTGAAAGTCATTTGCCTTTGCTTGTTAATTTAGACGATCGGTTTGCTTATTGAGTTTCAACAATTTTTTCCAGTGCTTCATTCTTTGCGGCTTAGGATCAATATCACCAACTCGTCAAAATAAAGATTTGAACACAGGTACATTATTATACATTCAGTGAACCACCATTGTGACCATCAAAAATAAATTGCAAAGAATGAAATACTACGAAAAATGTGGAATCTCTGCAGGCCTACCAACTTGGCGAATTGAAAGTAAGGACCAAGGTAAATATAGTGTAGACTATATTTACCTTGGTAAGAACTACTTTTTCGGTGAAGTACTACTCATTAACATTTAAAAAATCTCCAATCGCATATGTTGATATAAACGGTTTTGCTTGATTAAAGTGGTCTTATTTGGCCAAATGCATGTTGCGACTAATGAAGTAAACAAATTTGGCGATACTTTGCAGATTTACTAATTGCATCACGAGACGTCTGCCTAGCAGACTTACGTTTAGTTTGAGCTTAGTCTTCTATTTTGTGTTTAAATTTTTTTTGGGTTGTTCGCAAATAAGAATTACACACATTATCACATTTCATTCCCATAAATCCATAAATTATAACGAGTTAATCTGACTCAATGAACGTATGCACTAAAGCAAATTCAAAATTCGGTTGTGTTTTTTAAATCACAATTATTTTCTATGACGACAGTCTAATACTGATCACAAGGTGAAGGTGGTTGATCTTGACTTTCGGTCGTATCTTTTCTATTTCCATATCACAAATTCTGTAGAACCTAATATTCATTGGGAAGCATAATATTAGGGCGTATCGAATTTTGCAAATTTTAACGTCCGCGATAGCCTATGTGCGGCAAACGTAGATAATCGAAAACTGTGTCCGGACTTGTGATTGATGGACCCGATGGAGCCCGGTAAAAAGTCCCCCGGACTTCCGATGGTCATAACTCGGAAAGTTGTGAGTATTTTTGAAAACAATGTTCTAGCGAAATGTAGAGCTTTTAAAACTCTACAATACTACCGAAGAAACCGATGGTCCAAAAGGTGTCACTGCCAAGATTACCTAACATCGTAAATTTGACCTTTTGATTTTTTACTTATATTTCCTCTGAGACAAATGATTATGTTTAGCTTGTGGTATGAGGTGGTAGAGGAGGTCGAGCACTACCAGTATACTAGGCATGTCCCGGTAGGCAATTCACCTGAAACCACTTTTTCAACATTTTTGAATAAAATTTGACACCATGAAAAATGAGAAGTCATAATTACAATCCACTTGCTTCAACTCTCCATGATTGTTACGTAAGCTCTTTGCTTAATACTACCCACTATTCCCGTACGAAAAACGTACAATCTCACTTGCAATACGGATGCGGAAGTGCAATGTACTTCACGTAGGTAACTATTTAAACAAAATTCAATTCAGTTGGTTCTATTAATTTAACTTATTTGCTAATATATCTTAATCACAATCAAACAACTTATTCCTTGTAAGACATCTTTCTCTCTTTTCTTATTTTGTTATAAATATTCTGACAGAGACCTACATGGTTGCTGGCCATTCGATGTTAGTTCATTAACACCTGCTGTGTAACATTCTTATTACTAAAATGTTAACATGGGGCACACATAATTGTTATTAATGCTAACAAAAGGTGACTTATGCTGCTGCTGTTAGAATTTTTTTTCCATACTCATTTTGTTATTGCCTAAATCTACTGTCATGATAAATTGTTTAAGGTTACAATGACTTCGGGGAGGGTGTGGATATGTGTGTTCATATTGTATAAATTGAGAGAGAGAAAAAAAAATTGAAGAAGAAACACGGATTATAATTTATGTGCGTCTTAATTTAATTTATTTTTAATGATACCACCAGTATACCTTTTTTTTACTTCTACTTTTTTTTCAATCATTCGAACCACATAAAGAACTTCAAAATGATATCATCATTTAAAAATGTTTTCCATGGAAACGTGCCAACATATAATTAATAAATTGTTTCGGACCGATTCTAACGTACCTCAATCAAATAGATTAGTACGAAAAAAAAAACGTACACACAGCACACATTCAATATATCTCTGTTGTTTCCCACATACCGCAAAAGTGCAAGTAATTTTACCTCATTTAATGCTACTTAAGGGTATTTCTACAATACCACAATCTATGATCTCTGATGAGGAGTTATATTGTTATAACACCAGAAAGTCACACAATTTTATCGAATATTTCGATCTGAAAGCATCGCATAATAATTATATTAGTGTCGATTATCGGGGTTTAATTGTTTATCGGTTCATCTGTATTTTTCAGATTATAATGTAGGAAATTACAAGGATAAGGATGAGATTTCTGACAGCTACTTCTTACAACTGAAACACTGGCCGTATAACAAATATAAAGATTTGTAAAAGGAATTTAGAGATTGGTATCTTCACACTTTCGACAGTCACTATATATATACACATAATGGCGTTCTGTGTTACGGTTCGAAAGTGATGGATAATTTGATAAGATTGATTTTTTTTTGTTCAGTGTATGGTGAAGTTCTATCAGGCAGAAAGTCCATGACGAATTTGTTTTCATTTGATTGAATATTACTTCACTTTTATAATAGTTGAGATGTCAGTGATGTGTGGCGCCAAATCAATTAGTTACAATATCGATAATGCTACGTTTTCTTGATAGGTTTCACACCTGAGATGCATTTTGTAAAATTGATTGGTTTATGTTTAACTAGTGCGGCTCATTTTGTTAAACTTTGAGTCATTGTTCAGTGTATTGTCAACAAAACATTTTCAAGAAACAAATGAACTCTTTGAACCGGTAAAAATGTTTTCGATAAAGGGGGACTTCTGGCTATTTAAAACTGAAGCAGTAAACGATTTTGACGGAAGAAATTGAACAAGAACGGCTATTATCGACAACAAAAACGCATAATGACCTACAGCTTCCATCACTTTATAAAGCAAAATGCAAGTAAAGTATAACAAACGAAGCGAAAGATTTTATTTAAATCTGTCAAAAATACTAAAGAATTGCTTGCCATCTGTGAAAGTATAGCAGATTTAGTGATTGCTAAAATAAATGGATGTCGACTACAGAAGGTAAAAACTTAAAAATTCCTTTAAGTAGAATTGTGGAATGTAGCACTTTTTAGTGGAAATATGCAAGGATTAATGATTGAGAATCCAGAAAGTTTTGATGTTTATTCTATTTTTTCAATCATTTACCTAATTTTTCCAAATTTTTTTTGGAAACATTAGGGAAACATTAGGGAAACTATGGTAAAATGTTTTTCGAAAATTAGTACCTACCACAAACACAATAAATTTGGCCCTAAGGTCTATGTAGTAAAAATCTAAATTTGCATTAAAAATCTTACAGATTTTATATTTTTCATTTTTTGAACCAATAATTAGTCCGAAAATTAGTCGACTTACTTCAGTAAAATTAATGTCTCAGAGCTAAATTTCAATCTGATTCAAACAAAAAATTTGACTGGACACTGAAGTCAATTTATAATATTGACCTGATCTCAAAAAAAGGAATTTTTGTTGCCTTTACGTTATCGCATACGTAAAATATGATGTCTGGCCACATATATTCAAGATTTTAATAAATAAATCGTGGAGAAGGAAGGAGAATCTTTTTTTTATTGGTAAATTATAACAAAGCATTAATGTGGTTACACACACAGAAAAAAAAGACATTCAACGAATAGATAATTCTTTGTAGCTTTAATGCGAAAACTCCATCAAAAGCATGAACCTCACATTTAGTTACAGACTGTGTAATGTTTTTATTCGAGTTATGTGTGGGAAAATATTTTTATTGAAACGGAAAACAACAAATAAAAAAAAATCAGACAGAATGAGCAACGGTCATCATAACAAGAAAGATAAATAAATAAATTGCTTGAAAACAAACAATTTTCCATGGTTACAATAAAACCGAGATATTATTTTTTGTTTAAACAATTTTAAGAAGATATGACTCTTCAAATTCACATAAATTCTTTAATGAAAGAACGAACCCAACAAGAATGTCATATAAAAGCTGTGGCTGTGTATATAAGAAATTAAAAATGCATCCATTGGCCTTATATACCCAATCGTTGGCTTAGAACATCAGGCTTATTTGTTGTTTGATGAAATTCCTTGCCGGGTTTATACACCTAATTCTTTGATGCATCACAAACGGAGGACGATGTGATAGAGACTAATGATTTCTCTTCTTCGTTTTTTTTTGTTGTTGTGTAGGAGGCGTACCCATTTTCGGAATTCAACTCTCTCGGGAACACTCTCATACGAAATGTAAATATGGGTGGAGTCTACATGTTGTTGATAACGAAAATTACTAATTTTTTTTTGGTTATTTAATTGCTAAACAAATAATTTCTGATTATCAGAATCGGGTGTGCAGTCATATTGACACTCGTTATCTTTGTTCTCCAATACATTTTCCATTGTAACACGCAATTAGCTCTTTATTGAAACAATGGGGAATTTATTAGTTCGCTGAAATGTACTCAAAGAATGTAACATTTCGTTGTCTGTTTGTTTAACAAACATGTTGCACTATTTAATTATGGTAACGACTACGGATGTAGAAGAGATCTTTCTTTGCACTGTACAGGAAATGATGTAACCCTAATGTTAGTCTATTGGTTGTCTTATTATGCAGACAGTGCGACCATTTCAAATACAGAGTGTATTCAATCGTCAGAAATGCTAGACAAAATGTAGTCGAAAGAATAGTTTGAAGATCAGATTGAGTTAGCAGTATTAGATCCTGTTTAACTTCCCGAGCTTGCAATTAGTTTCATTATGAAATGAAAAGATAAATATTCGCACTCATTCTATACCGAGAGAAAAAGAGTTGAAAATTTCAAGGGTTTGAGTAAATTTCCTACTTTTTTCAGCACAAAGTTTAGTGTGTAATCGGACAAGATTTGAAATTTGAACTTTTTTCATGTTCTATGTTCCAAACTCTCTATTATGTCACCAACGTCGAGAAAAACATCTTATTTAGGACTAATGTCGAAATGAATATCATTTCCAGACTTTTGTCGAAAAGTGAGCTACTTTAATACTAGAATGCTAAACGTAATGTACTCTTTTCGTAGCCGAAGTCCAAATAAAAATATTTTCAGTGATTGCAAAATTCGATTAGGAAATTACTTAGCTGGGTTACATATAGCAATAGAAAGTATCATAAGATTATTGCTTTTTTTCGCAATGGCCATTTGCTAATAGATCAAACGGGATCTGATACTACCGAGTCCTATTCGGTTGTGAAATGATTTCATTCTCTGTGCAAATAATGTTGCATTACAAAAATGCTTATGCTAATTCCGAATAAACCGAAACCATTCGTTTCCATGATCATTGCGCGATAATATCGAATATCTAATTGTGTATGTTTAGTAGCCTGCAGAAAAGAATTATTTCAAAATCGAAATATTTAAACAAACTAGATATTGAAAGCCAATTCATATGCGCACAAGCATTTTTCCAATGATAAAAACCTGAATATGATCGGGCAAAATGTACATTTTCTTCATGCGCGATATTATAATTATGCAAGTGTGATGATACGCTAAGCGATTAAAGCTCGAAGTAAGCTTTGGGCTAAACTCGGTTTATTGTTTGTAATGATAGTATTATTACACACATGATCAGATCATGAATTGGAGAGCCCAAGTGAGTTGTTATTTACGATTTTGCAAAGAGTAAATATTTTTCGTTGAAAATTATGTGTGTGGGTGTTTATTGGTAATTTAAATTTAATTTAAATCGAATTTTAAATAATTGCAAAAAATTATCACAGACTTGAGCTTATGATATTGAGCGCATTGGCATTGATTGTTATGTTGGAAATAATGATCCGTGAAATCGATGAAAATATGAGCAATGAATCATAAGGAGTGCCACATAAATACTGCAAGTAATTGTAAATTAGCTTAACATGGGAAAGAGATTTTTTATTCATTCGGAAATATCAATTCTAAATTACTTAAACAACCTTACGATAAAAATTATTTTTTTTCTCGTATTTCTGGGAGGTGAATATACTTTTGTAAGATTTTTTTTGATCGTCCATTAAATAAACCGAACAAAAATTAATAAATGTTTACCAGCCTGTCAAAAATAATTTCCCCATTATTATCATACGTCTTCTTCTAAGTGTAGGGGCATTTGATTAATTGAGAAACATATTACATCAAGCAGCACAATGCAAGTAGACGTAAAATTAACCGTATTAGCGTAAAGCTCAAATTATTCTTTTTTTTTCGTACATTAGCCAAAGTATAGGAAAATGAATCACACACCATAAAAGTGTAATAAAACGCTAAATAACTCAGAGATGACGACTTGAAGAGATTGTATTGCGGATATCAATTTATCTAAAAATTGTGAAAGTACAAATTTTTAAGTAAAATGTACAAATTCTTGATTAGAAATTTTATTAAAGAAATGAAATTAACAAAAGTTCCGAACTTTTTAGAATTTCATATTTTCTTCCAGCTATCACAGTTCATTGTCTTTTATTGTTCGGAACAAATCAGGTTTAAGTGAATCTGAACTTGAGTCTTGTTGTTCAAATAACCAGAAATTAATTTTTTTTTTGAAAAGATCGTTCTTTTTACCGGTTGCACTTTGTACAGTCGAAGGCAGTCAATTTTCAGCATAAATTAGCTTCAGCTGTTTTTCAGCTGATCCATACAAACAATCAGCACCGTTTATACGTCTTTATACGGTTTTACCACTATCATGCGCGTGCGTGTAGCAGCTTCAACCGTATAAACAAGTATAAACCGTTTTGATTGTATGTGTGGTTCAGCTGAAAAACAGCTGAAGCAAATTTATGCTGAAAATTGACTGCCTTTGACTGTAGCCTTTTTTTTCGCTTTTAATAAGGAAAATGAAATTTGACCTTACAGTTTTGAATAAAATCAGTTTCATGTCAGGTCAGGTTGTTCCTTAAAACCATCTTTCCTGACCTGAACTTTAGGTCAGTCTGGCTTATGATCGCAGCCGGCCTATCCGAGGTACTTCTATTTCCTATTTTGAAGCTGCAGCGTAGAAGCAGTAACCAAAAAAGAGATACAATTGTTAAAAGTTTTCTATGTGCCGAATAGGCACCAGCTGGTGTACAAACAAAAACACTTTGTATTGTAAACAATTCAAAGACAACCTACCACACAGTGCATTTCTGCGTTAACCTCATCTATTCGCGCGCATAACAGTATGATTGAACACGTTGTTAAGAATGTGTTTTGATTGTTGATCATACAAGGAGTGTGTTTGACTAGATCAGTTGATATTCAGCTTGTGCTTATTGGCACATGGAAAACTTTTAACGATTGTAATATCCAGTTAATGTGGTCTGCATCAAACACAAGCCAATACTGTGAACAAAAAAACTAACAGAATCAATGAGTTAATTGCTATTGCTAAGAAAGCACAAATCAGAACTCTCCGCTTAGCATAATTTTATCATCATTGTCCATACCTGGTGAGTAGTATTGAAAAAGTTTTAATTCTTTCCCAAGTGAAAAAAATCTCACAAATGTCTAAATCTGTCGAAATCAGATATCTCAAGTCTCATTGAGTCTAACAAGACAATAGATTTTGAGGCTTGAGATATCTGATTTCGTCAGATTTAGACTTTGGGATATATCACTTCAAAATTTTTTTACTCGGGTTTCCTATTATAGATTCCCGAATTAGAAAACTCAGTGCTTCAAATACTTAAAAAAAACTTTATGGGAAAACAATCGCTGCAAAAAAAATCTTTACAAAAATTGGATCAAAGGTCGTTGGTATGCGTCTCGGTCATTAATAAATATTTTGCTATAAAACGAGTTTACGTGCACACTTTCGACGAAAAAAAAACCATTCACCCATATAGTTCGTACCCGAATCGAAATACGTAACAACAACAAAAATAATTATGCAAATATCGAGTAATTGCACAGCAATTAGGGCAAACAACCGATGGGATCATAAAGATAGAGATACATTTCAAATACACAAATTGAGTCATAGTAAGGTCTTCGAATTTATTTTCATTTTACATTTAAATACATTCAAGCACCATGTGTGTAACATATATATAATACGTTTTATTTGTCAACAAAAACCGACCCCATTGTCGTTTCGCGCTGTAGTAAATTATATTGCACTTTTCTACTTACTTAACATATCATCAAATCGTACATAGTACTTAAAACCAGCACACGAACGTTAAGCAACCACCTAAACATGTTCTTTTACATGTAAATGTTATATGTTCACATCAATTGCATGTTAATCCTTTTCCTTTTTTTCGAAAGGGGTGACATCAAAAAAAGAGGATAATATGACAAACGCTTCAGTATATCCGCAACCGTTATTCCAGTCGTTCGGTATAACTCCTGTTAGCGTATGGAGTAGCCAGGAAGAGATTTGTTATTAGTGAGAAAAGAATTGGTAACGGAAAAATTGTTAAATTTTAATTTCCATCGATAAAATTTGTTTGAAAATTTAAAAATATTTTCTTTGACTAACAAAATCCGAAATCATATCAAGATTACGTAAATAATGCTTGCGTACAATAATAAGGATAATTCATTGCCGTGCATATCTATTTGTTCACACAATATACAACAATGTAATACACACCGAAAATCTGTTTTACTCGTCTATCTCCCTTTTCAACACGAACAATATTGTGTTATATTTAAAATCACTAACTCCTTTCAAACAGTGTAGTTTACCTTTACCATTATTTTATGGACCTCATAACTCAACACATACCATCCTCTCTCGTTCTCTCTGACTTTTGTTATATGGTAAAAAAATTTGTATTTTCATGTTGTATTATACAGTACTCACAGTGGCCCGGTAAAAGACTTTGGCATTACCATGTTTTCTCACTAAAAAGCTAGTTGCAAGTTTAATGTCCGGAAGTTAACTTTTATTACTGCTGTTAAGTGCTGCATATTTTGTTGATTTTTTTTACATTTATCGAACATTGCTGTATAAAGCAACGAATTAAATATTAAAAACCGTTATACATAGTGTGTGCGTGCAACAATGTGAAATGTTTAGAAGAAAAACTGAAAATGAGTAAAATTCTAATTTTCAATTCATCGCAACAAACTACATAGAACCAATGGTGTTCGTTACAAACACGATAATGATGAATTCAAATGTTTTGAACGCGAAACGCCCGGGAATTTAATTGATATTGATCAGAAAACAAATCCACATTTTCTTAATAGATATGTCACTTTGGACGACTGAATTAATAGTTTCAACTGTAATTTTTCTATTGCTAAGGTAAGAAATTGCAAAGTAATTTTTTGTAGGAAAAAAGGTGCGAAAAAAATTGTATTGAAATGTGTGTGATGCAGAGAGATATAATGTACGTTTAATGTGAAACACTTCATGGTTAATTCGGAAATTTTTGCTTTTACGAAAATGAATAGAATTAGTTTGTCTTTTATAATGTGAATAATATATTTGCGCCTTTCCTGGAATAGACCCGATGTCATTGTGTTTTTCATGACTATGACTAGGATACAATATAGTCTTGTGTAGTGAACGACAATGTGCAATGTCATTGCACGGTGCTCAGACGAAAGTTGTTCTTATATAAATTCAAACCAATAGTCTTAAGAGGTAAACGGTATGGGTAGTAATAATTTCCTAATATTTAAGCTTTTGTAATAAGTGAAATTTTCTATAAAATTGTTCTAAGAAGAACCGTAGACTCCATTCTTGTCTGGATTCAAAATGAATTAATGACTAATTAAATTAGACATCTGTTATCGACAATGATGACAAAAGTAAACGAAAAGGTATATCTAATGTCTAAACGAATTGAATGTTAAAACTAATTAAGTAACAGATTTCCTACGAAACACTGAGAAATATTTTTGACGAAAGATTAATATTTTGTGATATTTTCGTGTTTTGACACAGGTATCTTACCTATCTTTTTTCAATAATTGTATAATGTTTACGAAATTGTATATTTTTTAGTCATTGATAATGCTGCCCGTTGTCGGCTGGCGAAATATTTGGCTACAATAAAATCATTTTCCATACCTGAGCTTCATCGAGTTTTTTTCTCTCAAAAGAAAAGCGCAAAGAAAGAGTGGAAAGATGTATAGAATTCAATGATTTTCTTGTGGTTCTCATACCGATTTGATTACAAATTGCCTTTATGCGAATCTTGCGAAATAAGATGCACTGAAATGTACTGAACACAAGTTATTATTATTTATATTGAAGACGAATATTCGGTGTTAAGGAATTTCGCGCCGCGTCATTCACAATAACCCACAAAGTTACATTTTCCTTATACAAAATGTGTCATTTTGTTAATTATTGTGAATGACGCGGCGCGAAATTCCTAGCAGCCGAATTCATCACATTTCAATTTAAATGTTGATCTATACTGTATGAGTTTCTGTAAATTTTATAGAGAATGTTACTAAGTGTTTGAAATTGGCAGGACACTTAGTCTGGGTACTTTAGTAATGATGAGTGATTTGGATGTTTTCCCAAAAATAGGATAGGAAAGTGATTTTTCCATTTTATTGTAATTAACAATGTTTAACAACCAAAATGTTCGTCTATTTCAGACGAAAAATTGTTAAAAATTTTAACGTTGCTTAGAACCTTCGCCGATCGTGGGAAATAAAATGCATTCACATCTAATGTTCATAAACTAATCGATTCATCGATAACATCTATATGATCAGAAATGGATCAATACCGATCGTTGGAATTTATTAATTATCATCGAATATTCGAAAATATTTCGCGTTTTATTGTGAACCAGACAAATAAATAAAAACATCAATTTGTGAAGACGACAACGACGAAATGTAAAAAAAATTGTCAAAGATTTAAAGCCAAAATCGATTCCAGAAATTATTTGAAAATAACTTTTTAATAATATTGAGCTAAATACACAAAATATTTTATGTGAAGCCCCATAACGTTAAAAATGAAATGAAACTATTAAATCACAAACAAGATCATTTATTTTCATTAAAATAAACAATTCACGTAATGGTAACAACTTGTTTTATAGAATGAAGAGAAAAAAAACAACTGAATATGGTGTGGTCTTTCCGTTGCGATTCGAAAAAATCTAACATTTTATTAAAAAACTATCTTATCTAAATGACAGTCCCGATAAAACTTTATTATTTTGAGAATGTCTCTTGCGTTTGTGTATATATCTCTGGTTCGTTTTTTTTTTCTTTTTCATTTATAAGTTAAAAGATTTTAATTTTAAAATTTGTATTCCATTCATGATTCAGAGCTTGTGAGTGAGTTGAGGTTGAGACGTTGGTCAGTAGCTATACGTTCATTTATGTCGAGGTATAAATAATTTTACTCTTTTTTTTCGTTCAAAAACCATTCTAAAAAGATAGAATCCAAGTAGTAATAACATTTAAAATATATAAAAATATGATATAACATATAAACAAGACTGGTTTTTTGTTTTGTTTTTATTTCGGTTATAAAATCATCGCGATAGTAAATTTATAACTTAAAATATTTTTATTTTTACAACAAACTAAAGTTTCATTATTTTTTATAATTTTTTTTTCGTTTCGCTTTTAATGGAATGAATACAAAAGAATTTAAGAGATTGTTAACACAAAAAACCCTTGTTTTTGTTGACGGTAGTTATGATTTTTATTCATTTTGCTCATTTTTTTGTGGTTGTTGACGCTGTTGTTGTTTATACTTAGTTTTATCGTGTAACTTTTGATCAGATACCTTTTGCGATATTTTTAATACAAAAAGCTTTATTAAGATGTAAATTTTTCTTAGCATTTATAAAAAGACAGGCGCCACAAGTTGCGGTTATAAATACAGAGTTACGATTCCTAACAGATGAATTAGTAGTTTTGCCACACATTTCTTGGAACTTTAAAAACGTAACTATGAATGAAAATGCTGTCTACAATTCAGATTGCCTGGTGATAGGATGTTGTCGGTATAGTATACGATTATCAAATGGTGTGAATTAAATTATTAAATTATCAAATGTCGGTGTTTGCGGCGTGATTACGCTTACTAAACTGCCGATTATTTAAAACAAACAATAAGTGTGACGAATTTGTCTGAAGGTCAGATTCCGCCAATAACGGCCTGTTGCGTTACAATTTTTAAGACCGAAAACTCTAGTTTCAAGAAACATTCGCCTGGTGCGAGATATCACCTTTTGAAGTTCATTAAAATTTTTGGTCTTTGACAGAAACATTATTTTTGATTTTATATGCATGAAGATTGCAAGTTACTTGACAATGAAATTGTTCAGTCCTGTGGTTTGATACGTAGAACGCTTGCTTCATACGCAAGAGGTCTGGGGTTCAAACCTCGTCAGGGCGCGTAAAACAAAAAAAAAATATTTCCAAATTTCAATTTCATTGTCAAGTAACTTGCAATCTTCATGCATAAAAAATTATTTCAATGTTCGGAACACCACCGAAGCAATACAACATTCAGAATAAAAATTATTTTTGATATTTTCGAACAATGGTATAGGACATTTTAACATATGCTTCCCCCCTATCTCCTGGCCAATACCTACCCAATGAGCCCACATACATGTATGTCCATAGCCCGTAGCGGCAGTAAATGACTGCTAAAAACACCCTCTTCGACTTTAGGTGGAAATTCACCAGTCAATAAAAGAATATTAAAATGAAACGACTGCGGTTTTAGACTATTGGTGCCAAGGGCTATCTGGGCATGTAAACAAAGAGTCGCTAAAAACAAATTAACGTAGCTCCTTAGAATTGTTTACATACTGGAGCTACGCGGGTCATTGTAATCGATATATTTTTTACGGAAAATAAATGAAATGAAAGAGCTCCGGCGGAGCCTGGTCCACTTTCAAAAAATCCATGTAGACATTTATACTTTCGTTTAATGTATAGTCCACAATTGATCCAAAATCTTTTACTTCATTTGTTTGAACATACCTTGTCCTAAGTATAAGAAACCTAGCTCATCGTTTATTTTTTTTGGTCCATGATTTCGATAAAATTGATGATTGTTTTTGTCCTTTTACATGTGTCCTCCATAGTTTCAAATCGAACTGCAGGTGATCGACGTCATCTGAAAATGTGTCGTTACGGAATCGATAACGTTACGGTTTCTAGTACCAGAATGAACCGAATGAAGAAACGAAGTAGTCCCATCTTATCGTCCATTTACTTTTCTTTTCTTTTTTTCTTGAATGCTAGTCTCAATCTGCCTTTGGGATGTCAAATATTAAAGCTCCATTACTTCACTCCATTCGCTTGAAAATTTATTCAAGTGAAATCATAAAACAAAATTTTCTTTAACCCAGCCAATCCCAATTGCGACTCATGTAGAAGATGAGTACTAACCATAGTGAAAAAGGAATTATAAAGAAAAGTGTATCCAAACTGATTTTATAATTAATTAATTATTTCCCTTTGATATGCAAAAATTCTGCTGGAGTACATATTTGAACCCATAATCTCATATACACAACGTAAATAAAACCAACAATAAAGTGGTATGCTCTGTTCGACATTCCATTGGATGATCTTCTGTTATGTGGAAAATTTATACATCCATACGATATATATATATATATATATATATGCAAGAGAATGGATTCATGTACACTACGGTATTCATTTATTGCGAAATTGTAAGATTCCTGTTTTTGCTTTAATGCGACGAGACTAGAACCTTGCTATAGTATCACATTCGCTTGAGATGTAGTCAATAAATGCCAGTGAACATAACACCGCGGCTTTCGTTGAAAACAACATAAACAACATTTACATATAAAAATGTAGATAAAATTGGTAGCGAAATAGAAACTGAGCGTTAGCTGTGTGCTGCAGAGGCATTTTGTATCTTTACGATAAGTTTATTTAACCAAAATGAATTTCAATCAATTGACGGACGTGTTTTGTTTTGATGTTTGCTTTTATTGATTTATTTAAGTGGATCTGACCCTTAAAATGTAAATTCAACAAGCTTTTACAACCATTTCTGAAAAAAAAACATCAAATTGAGGGTAAGTATGGAAATTAGTGTGCAAAATTTACATTTCGCATTATACAAACGATGTTAAGGTTCTAAACCTTGTTAGATACTGAAAAAGCTATGCATCTTTACATTTGAGAAATGTCGTAATAATAAATTATTACCCCGATAGTCATCATCTACTTAAGGGCTTAGTATTAATTTTCGGATTAAAGTTGAGTAAAAAATCCAGCAGGTTCAACATGATTAAAGAAGTCACGTAACTGCTTTATTATTGCTGTTTTGAGATGTAGCATCAACTTCTTAAAACTATTAAATAGAAGTGTCGGATAACAAAAAAAATTCTTTTGTAATATTGACGAGGGGTGAGTAAGTAATTCATTTATTTATAAATTAGCTCGAACCGCTGGGAGATTTTTCAGGTCGGGATGCAATGACTCCTCATGACCATCCATGGTCCGTCGACTACAGGTTCTTATTCACTTCCCAGATCGCATTGTCTAGCTGTTATCATCCTTTGAAAATTGTGATTTTTTTACTTTCCAAGGCCACTGCTCTGCAACCAGGTGGACTAGAGTAACTATTTTTATACGAACGATCTTGCAATAATTATTAGTCCCTCTACTAATCACAATATAAATTAGGACGCTAGGCGACTCGACGGACCATGGGTGGTCATGAGGAGTCATTGAATCCCGACCTCAAAAATCTCACTGCGGTTCGAGCTAATTTATAAATAAATGAACTACTTACTCACCCCTCGTCAATATTAAAAAAGAAAATTTTTTGTTATCCGACACTTCTATTTAAAGTTGGTTAGGGCGCACCGTGTTAATGTAAAATACTGTACTAACACTTGCAAGAATAAACTTAATCGAAATAGAAAAGATTAGCTGCTACGATATCGTCATCGTCAATGAAACGGAAATAACTCAGGAACTGACCGTTGATTGATTTCCCAATTTACTCCAACGAACTATGAATTTTCTTATTTACAACCGAGGCAGATCAGCTTGTAAACAGTTCTATAATTTGTGCTCGGTAAAATGACGACAGGTCTGGTCCTGTCTTGTGTTCTCTTAGATAGCAAAATGTTACAACTGATGAAGTAAAAGATTTTGCAAAATCGAAAGAACTAACAAACTTTAATCATTATATGTTGATAGATACGCTTGCCGTTTGTAAAAGATTGTCTGTTTTCGTGCATGGAAAGCGATATGGTATATGAAATTTCGATAAGTTTTCAAATGAAAATTTGCTATGTACATTATTCAACAGAAGCCGATACAATGGTAGATTTTCATTCAATATCAATGTTGTAAAAGATTGGTTGAAAAATTGTTTGATTTTATCCATTAAACAGATGAATGAGCGAACGAAATATATCAGCAGCTCTTTAATTGAGCCAGAGAAAAATTATTTTATTATAATTGGTATCAATAATGTGTACAATCGTATATAATAAAATGAAGTGCATAATATTGCATATGGTATGCCTATACAATTCGTCGTTACATATACCGTACATGTATATATAGATGAACAGAATGTATTTTATATTTAAAACCTTTAATAATCAGTAACATGTATTTAAATCGGTTGAAAGTCTGGAAAACGATAAGATTAACAAAATATTCAGCTTCTTATGCCAGTGTGTTATGCGGACTTATAGTGGCTGTCAATTTTTTTTCTTAACGTGAGCAGGACTGGATTCTTTTGTATATTTTTTTTTATAAAAAAATTATTTTATCTGTTTATACAGACAATTTATTTATACAGAAAAACATATATAGAAAGCAAAAACAGATGAGAAAATTATTATCGTTAAAGACATTCTTTGATACAAAATGTTTCAGGTTGAACTTATTTTATTTCTTTTATTTTTTTTTCGAAAATTAATTAAACCAAAAGAATTTTATCAACTCTAATAGTTGTCATTAATTAATGGAGTTCACTTATTTATCAAAAGTTATCGCAGAAAGTTCAGATAATTATTGAGTTGTGTACATTTAATATTTTCAGACTGAGGGCATCGACAATGTCCTCTAATGACATTACATAGAACAGAAGATATATTTAACGGTGTCTACATTATATGAACATACCCGGCTGTTGAAATCCCTCAATTAACGGATAAATATAATTTTAAAAGTTAAGTTCTGCAATCTGCAGTCTATACAAGACTCAAACCACATACCTATAACTAAAACTCAATCAATTATATCCTTTGTAATGTCGAAATTATTTGTAAAAAAAATTAATTCAACAAAAAAAGTTATTTAATTTTGTGTGCATGTCCATTGCAAATCACTTCCATACAACAAAATCGTAAATTTTTTTCGTTCGATAGAGAGGTAGATGAATTGATATTTAATGTTAACAGAGGCGATTGTGATTAATTCATTTTTAATGACAGGAATTTAAGATGAGGTGTTTGGCAATATTGTGTGATACAATGTTGCATTCTGCGTTGTGTGTTGTTTCTTAACCGTATAATTAGATCAACGCGTCAATTACCAAAATTAATGTAGCTCTGTTTAAGATGAAAGATAAAAAACAAATCTCAAAATGTTGATTTGATCATTATAGTATCCTCCAAACGCCACCAAGTTTAAGAAAGACATAAATAAATCAGTTCCTCTTCAATTCCATTCTTTTTCCAAACGAGCATGATTCCGATCTCCGATGATATTTTCCTTGAAGAGAGGGAGAGTTTACTTACCACACCAAAACCAAATTTTCATTTCTAAAAACGAGATATTTTTTCTTGATTCATTTCAGTATCTCAGTCATGTCTGACGTTCGCACAATTTGCCGCACCGTACCTGGTCTCACCAAAGAACAATTAGAACTATGCTATCGAGCTAATGATGTAACATCAGCCGCAATTGATGGATTAGAACTGGCGGTAAAGGAATGTCAACTACAGGTAAAAGAATTCTCTGAACACTTTCAATTATTAAAAAAAAAAATTGTAGTTTCAGTGGCATCGATGGAATTGCTCGTCTTTAAGTTCTAAAAAGAAAAATCCTCACACATCCAATCTATTGAAAAAAGGTAAGCGTTTAACGAACAGCTTTTATCCGAAAAAAAAATCTATTTCAAATTACGCCACCATAGCTGCTCACCTAGTCTATAAGTAACCATAAATATTTATTGTTATTACTAGTGGGACAACGTACACATTACGTTTATCGTCTTAGTGCCTATAATAATATGTCCGGAAATACAAATAAAAATTTATTAAAAATGAAAAATCATTGAGCAGCAGATGTTAGTACATTGAACGACGAGACCAGAATGTTCCAACCTTAACATCTACCTTTACAAATCGAAGAGCGTGAAAAATTGATTATGTTTTAAGAAACGATTGCAATGGTCTCACAAATAGAAGATTTGACGAAATAAATGATAATCAAAACAGATGTTTTAGAGTCTCAAATTCTCAGAAAAGACAATCGTGTACGCTTTTCATGCAACATACATATACGTTAATATGTATGGAGATATTCCTAATTTTTTTTGACTAATAACAACCTTCATCTCGATAGTTTAACGAAATAATCTTACAGGAGGTCCGACACAATTACATTTTTTTTTAATAAAAGAAGAAGAAAGAACTCAACACGAAAAAAAATGTTGCCGTAAAACAAACGCTTTAACCACCAAATTATTAAGTCAAAAGGTGTATCCAATATTTATTGGTATATGGCAAGCGAAAAACAAATTTTATATCTTTCAATATGCGTCAATTTGTTACGCATGCTCAAGTCATATAGTCATAAATCTATTCTTACTTTTCGACCTGTGGAGCTACAAAAAAAAAGGAAAAAGAAATACATGAACGGGTCCCAAGGTTTTAATAATATGTTTGTCTCGACATTTTTATAAACTAAAGTTTGAAAGAAAATACGAGCAATTAATTTACGTTTACCAAAAGTATTTGAGCAGAGTGTTAGACGTTAGTGTTAACCCATGGTATGTTACGCTTGCTTATACTTATTGCAATGCAAGTGAACCAGACACATTGGTCATGCTGATATAGAATAGTAGATTATTCACCTCTGTCCACATGTTTATTTAGACACTTGGGGAGTTGTTGCATGAGCCGAAGGCGAATGTTATAACCCCAAGTGTCTAAATAAACATTTGGACAGAGGTGAATACGCTATTTTATCTACCGACGGCGGAATAATAGCACTTTTTCACTGCTATTATTTCACCTAGGTAGATAAAATAGATTACATTATAAGGTCACATAATTTTTAACTGGTAATTTAGTAGTCCTGGCCTATGAAGGTGGATTAGGTAAATTACTTACGTAACCTTTTGACCGTTTTTATTTCAACAGAAATTCGACTCGGTGCTTTAAAGTTTAAAAATTTTCTCATCCTATTCCCCTTTGGGTAGCCATTTAGGACTTGTCGGCTACTTACGAGTTTCATAGATTTCTCGCCTCTAATGGTATGGGAACTGCATATTCACTAACGTTGGTAAAGTGATCGTAAATTGTTAAATTCACATTTTTGTACTGACTGAGCAAACAGAAGTACTTGTGTGTGTTGATTATAACACATGTTTTACAGGAAATCAAAGTTGAACTTTTTCAGCAAACTGAATCAATGATTTCCAATTAATTGTAACAAGTTAACGAACTTACTCACCGCAAACAACCGCAGAAATCCACTACTAGTGTAAAATTCACTAAATACCTGCTTCAGCTCCACAGAATGTCAAAAGTAAAATGAACAATTTTTCACTGTCCAAATCTATTTAAATTCATCGGTGAAAATCAAACAAGCCATAAATGCATACATAAAAATATAGCTGCCTGCACGCTCCTAATTATATGGAGTCTTTGTTGAGGCATTGATAAATTCGAACTTTTTTAATATAACCATAACCATATTTATACATAATTCACGTGAGCGCTATTATTGTTATTACAAGAAAATCATTTACATAATTGTAAACAACAAATGGGGCTTAAAACACAGAGACATAATTTATTTATGCATTTTATTTGCATTGTGCATTAAGTTTGAAATCTGTAAATCGTTTTCCATTGAATTTAAAAGCTTCTTCGGTTGACATATAGTAGGTAAAATGTCTTGGTATTTAAATAAACCTTTTTCTGTGTTTTTTCTCCCTTTTAAAAACTTTTTTGAAAAACAATTCGACTGGTTAGTAGTCAAGCAAAGATCTGTCGACAGGTTGTTTTGTTCTGACTTGGTTTTCTTGTTATTTGAAATGGAAACGATACGACGGCAGACAGGACAGATTGACATTTTGTCTTTATGTTCTTTATCCGCACACATCAAAATTGGCGTGTAATTTACTTGTAAACAAATGAAGTGCTTTTAAAAAGGTTTATTCTGTCAATGGCTATTGATTTTGATGTAAATTTATATTGCCGATCAACATCAAATTGGCATATTAAGGAAAAAATGGAATTTCTTATGCGGTTCATTGTAAGATATGCCAATTATTATCGTTCTCTTTATGAAAAGTTCAGCGATTAGAAGTGGATGAAAAGTTCAAGGTCGCGTCTTGTTAGTAAATGCGGAAATTTGTGCTCACACGTAGCTTTAATGAAAGAAAAGGAATATTTTACGATCGATTTTCGAATAAAGTGATTCCGTATTTGGATTTTACTGAAGTAAAGATTTATGTACATCTGGGTCTTTTTGAGTGTCACATCACTACGAGACAGTTCAGTTCATGTGTTCGAAGAGACGAACCATTTTCTTTTCTTTTTTCAAATATTTCAATAAGACTTAGGTGTCAGAAGTTCTGTTTCGTCCGAGTGACTATTTTTGGATTAAGTTTTCCCTTTATTATCAAATTTTCCCCAAAATTTCCCCGATTCTTTAAGACGGAAAAATTGAAAAAAAAAGTTTTTTCAAGAATAGTTCTCGGTTTTTGCACGAACAATTAAATGAAGTGAATGTGATAATGAATAGATAATGTATAAATGTGAAAAAATAGAATATCTGAAGATGAACGAATTAAATGAATGTAAAATTGTGTATGTAATGCTGGTGCTCAATAAACGTATATATCTATCTATCTATAACTGCTGCTTTTGGCTGGAACACCTCATCATTTTTCTAAAATATTTTCCTTCTTTCTCCTTACAGGCTATAGAGAAAGTGCTTTCGCTTTCGCAGTGTCATCAGCCGGTGTGGCCTACAATATTGCCAGAGCGTGCAGTCAGGGAAAATTAGTATCATGTGGTTGTGATCCGAGTGTAAATCGCAAAAGTTTAACGAAATCATTGAAGGAAAGCATGCAAAAGGACAAAACATTCTATCTTGACTCGACGTCGTACCAGAAGTTGAATGACAGCGCACAAAAGAAATTGCAGCGGTAAGCAAACGTAATAATTAATTATGAAAATGAAAATTCTATACGAAAGTTTGACAAATTTTACAGTATTCGAACGACGAGTCGATGGAAATGGGGAGGGTGTTCTCACAATCTGAATTTCGGGATAGAGTTTTCGGAATTGTTTTTGGATTCGAGGGAAAAAGCCGGCGATATTCAATCAAAAATTAATTTACATAACAATCATGCTGGGCGAATGGTATGTGTAGTTATTTCATCAATAATCTGTTACTTCAATCGGATTTATTTTCTGCAGGCAGTCGCGAACAATATGCAAATCCGTTGCAAATGTCATGGTATGTCTGGAAGTTGTCAACTAAAAACGTGTTGGAAATCAGCACCGGATTTTCGTGTCGTTGGCAAAGTGTTGAAGCAGCTATTTCGGAAAGCCGTTCTAGTTGATCAATCGAACATGGGCAATGGCTCTCCAATAATCATTTCCAAAGGATCCCACAAAAAACATAAATCGAGGAACGTGGGACGCTTACCGAGAAAGATACGCAAGCACAAAAAGGTTGGGGATTTACAGAAAATGGAAAATTCATTGTTCTACTATCAAAGGTCCCCAAATTTTTGCGACAAAGATCCCAGCTCAGACATTCAAGGTATGTTACATTTACAGATGCCTAGAACAAGTAATGCATTACTTATGGTGGATTTTCTATAACAGGAACAATTGGTCGAAGATGCAATCGAACTGGTATAGGAAGCGGAAGTTGTGCATCGATGTGCTGTGGTCGTGGATACAATTTGATGAAAGAACGACGAGTTGAACGATGCAACTGTAAATTTCATTGGTGCTGTTATGTTGAATGTGAAGTTTGTGAAATCGAGGAATGGATCAGCGTCTGCAACTGAATTTTAGCCATATTACGTAGTACCAGTACCTAAGTGATTAGTATACGTTTAGCAATTATAATTTATCAACTGGAAACGAAGAGCTTAACGAATCAGTATTATGAATGTAAAAGTTTACACTTAATGTATTTAGATAAATTAGAAATAAAAGTGTAATGAGACTACAATCGTTGTTCTGTGTATTAGACAAGTTGAACAGACCGAGAGCCTTTGTCCATGCGTCATACATACATCATCATCACCATCGCTATTTTTATCATCATACATCATCATCACCATCGCTATATTTATCATCATACATCATCATCACCATCGCTATCTTTACCATCATACATCATCATCACCATCGCTATCTTTATCATCATACATCATCATCACCATCACTATCTTTATCATCATACATCATCATCACCATCGCTATCTTTATCATCATACATCATCATGATGAACAGGCACTTTAGGCACGCCGGAAAGTGCTAAGGAGGTCGAGGAATACCTCCAAATAAATTTCAAAAAATCAAAAGTCAAATTTTTGATTTTTAGAATTTTTTTTGAAGATATTCCTCGACTCCCTTAGCACTTTCCGGTGTGCCTAAAGTTGACAAGTCACAATAACCGGCAACGTGTTAAGATTTCATAAAAACACCCACCATCTTACATTTGGTCTTCGATCCCTCCATAGTACCATTCCAATTTCTCATACAATAGACTACGCCAAAATGATTTTTTTTCTCAATTTTTTTACATAAAGCAGCTAAAAATTGAAAATAAAGATACCCGTGTCTCGTCTTTTCACGAAAAAACTTGAAACCGGAAAGATTTTTCACTTTATAAATTCCTGAAATATGTGATTTGCGCCATTTTCCACCCAAATTCCACATAAGGTCTTAAGTTTGCCACTTTGCAATTACAGTAGTATGAGTAGTATTGTTCACTCAGTTCATCCAGTTTTGACTGATTCACTGAATTTTGTTTTGATGAAATGTCAAATCGGGACAGTAAATTTTAAATCTCAAACAAGTTTGTGTCGAAAATTTGTAGTATTTCGCGTAAAACAAAGTGATTCTGTTTAAATTTCGCACAGAAAATAGTTCCGAGTGTGCTCATGCTAGTGTCTTAAAAAGAATTTAGGACAAATTCTCCGAAATAATTTTAAAGACAAATTAATTTGGTCAAACATTGTGGGTGTTGTGAAAATCTCATTTTTAAAAGTAATTTGGTGTGAATTGTGCCATTCAGTGTTCAATTCCTTAATTTTATGTGCCTAGAAATTGCCTGCAATACGTTTCGTGCTAATTCAGTCGGTAAAATGTGAAGAAAACATACAAAAATATGTTGCCATTCAGGTAAACAAAATTCTTGACATGTCTGTTGTGAAGTTAGTCGTAAGTGACACCACAGAACTGAAATTTTTTTGTCCGTTAATTTAAAAAATGATTTTTTTGGCGGAAATGCTTTTATTTGAATGTGTGCATGTTTCCGGTAAAATAAAATAGTGATAAAGTCACCACTATTGATGACCTTTAAAATGGCATCATCGGTTAAATATGATTGGCATAGTCTATTCGAATCGTTTCGATTGCTATTTGTTAATCACGCAGAATAGCCTCTTCGAGTTTTAAAATTATCTCCTTGACTTGACTGACTTGACTCGAGGGGTAGTCACTGATTTACTTGAGGACGCCAGCTTTTTTGGACAAAAACGATAATGTCCAACAATAACAATAATTCCCAACAATAATGCCCCGTCAAAAATGGCGACCATTGTGAATGTATACACATGGACAGGACAAGTCAATTTTCTATTTATTTTTGATTTTTATTCTAAAAGTGCGTCCGGATCTGCATTTTAGATCTAATTTGTAGGAAGCTAACGACATTGAGCTGGAAAAAACTGTTTCACTTTTCAACACGCTGTATACGACGAAAAACATTATATGTTCCGCTTGCAGGTGAAGCACGTGTTTGTTGTGTAGTGGATGATGTTTGTCGTCGAACAGCGCGTTGAAAGATGAACAGATTTTTTCCAGCTTAATGTCGTTAGCTTCCTACAAATTGGATCTACGGATTGCAGTAATAAAATATAGATCCGGCCGGACTTTTAGAATAAAAATCAAAAATAAATACAGAATTGACTTGTCCATGTGTATGCATTCACAATGGTCGCCATTTTTGACGGGGCATTATTGTTGGGAATTATTGTTATTGTTGGACATTATCGTTTTTGTCCAAAAAAGCTGGCGTCCTCTACTATCGCAGTAAATCACAGTAAATCACGGTAAATCACAGTAAATCAAGTAAATCAAAAATGCATTTTCTAATAAGTTTGAATCCATTTGGTTCAATTTGTGTTAATTCATGAAAATTATCCTATATGTTTACGGCCACGATACTTCGAAATGTAGTCCAGTGACAATTAAAAAAAATTTAATTTTTTTTTGTGATTTACTTGATTTACTGATTTACTAGTGATTACCCCCTTGACTTGACTTTCGCAATAACAAGCTTGCCCCTGTGGGCTCACCCATGAGATTATTTGAACGTGAGGACTTTGACTTGAATGATCACGAATGAAAATCAAGTCCTAATCCTCCCTTTTCTCTCTCCTAGACTCGGTTCATCGTACACCAGAGAACAATTGTGCGCTTCCTCTCGTCGAGCACTCTTATTCACATTCGCACTCTGCCTCCGGAACTTTGTGTACGATGAACTTTGTCAGTGGTGGGGCCACTACTTGCATTACTTTGACTTATATACCAAGGATGAACCAAGGTAACTAACTCAACCACCGTCGCTCGATCTATGTGGTCGGACTAACTACACGGCAGTGGGGAGATGAACCAACCACCTGAGCTCTATCATTGCTCTGAAATATTTTTGTATAGAATTGGTATCGTGAAGAAAATTACCTGCAGCAGGAGACTTACCAAACCACACGTCATACAAACCATTCATTCAGAATCATTGTTATTTCATCGTAAGACCATTTTCAAGCGTTTGTGCGTAATCATTCCTTTGATTTTCGTATCATTCAAAAAAGCGTTCTCCAATAAGCCATTAGCGCGTGAAACGAGAGAGATAACATTAAGATCAGATATACATATCTTTAGCAGAAGATAACACAGCCAAATTATTACATAAAACCGTTTACACTATCGCTAGTCAAAGAAACGAGAATGCTCCCGTCAACAAACGTCCGAGAAAAACTGGAATAGCTGTTCCGACAGACACCGCGCAACAGGAATGCTCTTCTCAACGTTTCGTAAAACGCTTCTCATGTGGTAGCCACACCACGTAAACAGCGACACCTACGTGTAGAGGATACACTCCTCTTAGCGAACGTGCAAGAAACGCTCAAACTCAGAGGCTGCTAAGCCCTTTAACTTTACGGAGAGAATAGTTTCTACAAGCGAGGCAAAGGTTCCCTTCAAGAAACGTTAGAGAAAAACTGAAGGCTAACGAACCATAACTTTGACTTGACAGACGTCGACAACAATTAAAACCAACAACAGGCCGAAACTCGAAGCGCGCAACATCACGGAAAGAAGAAAGCTCTAGACAACAACAAATTGCAAACAAATTGTACTTGTGCACGTACGAAGAGCGAAAACAAGAATAAGGCTTCTAATCGCACAGGACCATCGGTTAAGTATCTGTTTGCCAAAACTGGTAAAACGGCATATCCAAACCAAAAGCGTAAATGCTCCTTACAAGAAACGATAAAGCAAAACCGTGAGATATGACGCATTCAGAGAATGGTAACTGTAAAGCATCAACCATTCGCTCATCAAGTTACATCGCAAGTACCGTAAACCGTTACCCTATACAAACCGTATCTGCTTCAACTGGAGTCCGAGTTTTCTCCAAACCGTGCTGCGGTTTCAGTATTTCAGTATCATTTACGCGGGACAAACCGTATTTGCAACACATTGACACCACGACCAGAGCCTTCGTTCATCGAGTTTCACTGGTTTCACGTCTTGACCTGGATACAGCTCCGTTCGATATTCCTCCTGTTAGTTTCCGCATTGGCATTCGGCCTCTATTTCTCGGCATTTCCCTCAAATTCATGAGTTCCATCGTCGAGAAACAATGTTGGTAATCATCCCGTTTCACCGCCTAAGTCTCCGTCCGTCGAAATTTCATCCGGGAAATACTACAATCGCTCGCGAAAACAGTCGGACACAATTGTTAACAACTTTAAAATCAAACAAACCAAAAAAACAAAGAAATAACTTGAAAAACTAAGACAAATTTTTCACGTCCAGCCATTTTCACATTGCCTACTACTCCTACTACTCGAGGTTTTAAATTATCTCCCATTAAAAAACTAGTCAATGTAACAAAATTAGATACAAATTATGGTCTGTGAAATTAAACCTTACTACCATCTAGATGAGATCACTCAAACGGTGAGTATTTAAATATTTGAAAATTAATTTCTAAATTACACAAATTCGTGTTACTTTGTCAATCTTAAAATTACATTCGCAAGATAATTAAAAGGTAGTAGGTAGCTATCACAGTAATATAAGTAGCTAATTAGGGTCAAGCTATAGACAACCCATGAACTTCATAATTGACTTAAAACACTTACGTCCAGTAAATTTAAAGTAAGAGAATTACAAAGACAGTGACTGACTACTTTCGTATAAATTCGATGATAAGAAAATTCGAATTGACTTTATTGATATGAATTTTTATACTAACTCTTCGAAGAGGAAATAAATAATCCGCTCCGCTCAAACTTTATTCGAATCTTTTATTGAATCGAGTCAGTTTTAACATCCAATAAAATATTATAGCCGATCAGATAAATTATGTAAAAAATAATTAACTTTTTCTAACGACCACCTCACACTGATGAAATTTCCCACCCTCTTACCTGACCACAACAATCGGGATCTTCGACCCCTCCATAGTAGCATTGCAATTTCTCATACAATTCGAGTCGTTTCGATTGCTATTTGTTAATCACGCGTGTTTTTAAATTATCTCAAATGAAACAGCTCCTCAATGTAACGAATTGCCTGTAATTCTTTTTCCAATTAAACTACTACATTTGAAAACAATCGATCATTATCATGCAACATCTGCTAATCTTCACACATCAAACGACGAACCACTGGCCATCCAACTTCCGGCTTCATCCATTACGCTTTCGTCATAAACGCTGATGTCTTTCCGCATTTTCCACATTTCTTGCCGCTTTAAGTACTGCAGTGCATATGCCGACGATTCACCAGACGACAATTCATTTCACACTCTGGTAATAGTAAGTGATAATAAAGAACTATTTATAAAAAAAATCCATACCGATGGTTTCCCACCATCACGTCACACTAAAATCAATTTAATTATTTCTCTCAGTCTCTCTCTCCCTCTCTTTCTATGTCTCACGTTTATAGAATTACCGAATTACACGTCGATGTTGATAATGATGATGATGATTGTCGTCGTCGTTTCGCATCTACATGATCATCCGTGACGGACATTCCGAAGATCAAAAATCAATTTAATGAATTGTTTGAAAATGGTGATCTGAAAACTCGTGCCAGACTACTTGCATCATCGACTAAAGAATCTTCAAAAAGGTTGCAAGTGATCCCATCGGGTCAATTAGGATTACTACTGGATAACAATTCTACTAGAATTGCTGTTGGTCTTCGATTAGGCACTCAAATATGTGAGGAACATAAATGTCTTTGCGGTAAAACAGTCGAAAAAGATGGATTGCATTGTTTATCTTGTGTTAAATGTGCAGATGGAAAATACGTTAGACATGATATTATGAATAACATATTCGCTTATGCATTCTCCAGTGCAGGTGTTCCAAATACAGTACAGCCTCCAGGTCTTTCAAGAGATGATGGTAAAAGACCTGACGGTATGACTTTGATACCATGGAGTCATGGGAGATCACTCTTGTGGGATGTTACCGTCCGGGATACCATGGCTGCATCATATATTAATGATTCATCAAAGAAAGCACGGTCCATTGCTGAAAAAGCAGAGAGACATAAGCATAACCATTACATTTCTTTGAAACAAAACTATTTGCTAACCCCACTTGCTTTCGAGACTTTAGGTTGCATGGGTATGGAAACAAAGAAATTTGTTGATAAATTGGGCTCTTTAATGAAAAAGGCAACGGGTGAGGTAAAATCGAAAGAGTACCTTCTGCAAAGAATTTCGATTGCGATTCAACGTGGTAACTAACGCTGCTTGTATTTTGGGAACATTAGGGAAGAAGAAGATCGATGATATTTTATCTACTGTAGTTTTTAATTTTTGAGAAAAGATCGATTTTTTACTGGCTGCGCCATAATTGTGAGCAGTCTCTTTTGTCGCATTTAAAATAAACCGCACGGTGATCTTCAAAATGTTTTTATTCGATCACTCGTGGCATTTCATGTCTTTCATGTTTTTAGTAGAGGGCGGCACCAAAAAGGTGGGCAACATAACAAGAAAATATTTCGATGGGAAAATTTTTGATTTTATCGATTTTTCTTTTTCTTGACCTCCGGAAGGCTTCGAAAACTGTTTGGACCCTACTGGTGACTTGTTTGATCACAAAAATATAGTTACTGTTCAGCCTGAGGTCTGTTATTTACAGTGATGCCAGTCATGACACTTATGAGTACCAAAAAACATCTTTTATGAAGCAAAGTCATTCTACTAGGTCGCTGTGAATTCGAAATAGTGTAGTCGATAACGCAATGAACGTTTACCGAGCGAGTTCATGCAAACGAGTGATTGGAGGTTGTTGGGTACATCAAAGTAATAACTTTCCGAAGAAGAGACAAAAAATTCCACCTCATCCTTCCACTCCCCATCCCTTCAAAGTTTAAATGCAGAGGTGTCTTTGACGAATTATTGATAGGGCTGTGTGAAACGGAGAGATTCGTGTGATAGCTAGCTCATTTTAAAGGTAAAGGTTCAAGGTTATTTTTAGCGCAGTTAGATTTTCCAAATTTTCCAAATCGTTTAAGACTTTTCCGACTTTTCTTCAAATTGATGTTTTAAATTTAATGTTAAAGTTAAATAATTTCTTAAATATGTTCCGAAGTAAATATTTTTTTTTGTAATATTGTTCCGTATATCATTTGCTACAATTTTGCCGAAGAAAGTAAAATTGTATTTTACAAAATGTAGGCGCCACATTAATTTTTCATGAAAAAATTCCATGGTTTTGCATAGAATTTTTAGACCGGTTTTTTGGTCAATTTTTTTTTTTTCATTGATTTTCTTGTTTAGATTGGTTTGAAATCGTAAGAAATACATAGAAACACAAAATTTACATCTTTTAACATGTTTAAAATGTCATTTTTGTCCATTTTTCAATATCAATTTTCGATTTCTTTGCACAACAAAAGGCTGTATCACACATTGATGATTTCTATTTTCTCTTATAAAATACTTTTAGTTAATTTACATAATTTAAGGGTTTTAAGGTTATTGAGAATATCAGATTTGGTAAGTAGCAATTCTTTTTTTAGAATATTAACAACGAAAACAATCGATTGAATCTAGCGAAGTAAAAGATTTTGGATAGCGTCGTTATAGTGTATGGATATGGAGGCTGCTTAATCATTACCCTATTTTCTTAACGTACATCGGAATTATATTAAAGCGAAGGGGTGAATCGAAGCAGGGATACCAGTCGGGCATTAAGAAAAATGAAATAGATAGTTGAAGCGTAATTGCTTTACAGTTTGCAATTTAACACTACACTCTTCATCTCAATGATCAGATAAGTGCATATTTATACAGGTATTTAATTTCAGCTTGTGTTTTATTCCGACCGATCACCCAGAGTGTTACTTGAAATAAACAAAATTTGTAATAAACGTCAATGAAAATTGCCTGTCAAACGATTCAATATTTGCTATGCATAAGAAAAAAAAAACATCAACTACCTGGAATGTAAAAATGTAGCAAAAGGTATATTATCCTATGTAATTGAAACATTCATTCAGTTTGTTAGATGAGCCGTTTAATGTAACACAATATTCAATTGGACAATGTTTGGTACTATTCCCATTCCTGATTATTTGCAGCCTCCGAAATGTATATCTGTATACAAGACTTGAAGAAACAAGGAAAAAATCAATTGTTTAGCGGAAAAAGAAGATTATTCGATTAGTTAAACAAGCAAACATTTTTTTTTGTAGAAAATCGTTAATTTGGTTTGAATGAACCGATGCGAAAGGAAAAACACTTTTAGCAGGCAGTTCAACATGTCTTTGGTGCTCAATACTCATTCACTACGAGTTAAATTGAAAATAATCTAGTTAAATGCACAAAATAAATAGGATAATCGGGGTTTAGAATGTTGTTAACGTACAATTTTCGATATATTCGTAATATTTTGTATATAAAGGCAAAAAACACCGGGGAACTCCAAAATTAAGGCACTGATCAAAACTTGGTTGCTCAAATTGGATTTTGATGTTAGGTCACGAGGAACATTCACAACAGCATGACGAAAATAGGCGACGAGCTCTCATTTGTGTCATCCGACATATCAAATTGTATACATATCAAATACATAAGCTTTATAGTCGAGTATATAAGTTTTATAGTTGAACTGCATAAATACCGAAGATAATCTTAGTGTGACTTCAGTAACATGTGGCTTTTATCGCACTAGTGCGATAAAACCCATTGCAAATCCTTTATCGCACTATTGCGATAAAATACGTTCAAATGACATTGCACACAGGCGGCGTAAGTTACAAATATCATCACTGAATTGCAAAAACGCACTTTATTTGACCAAAAATAAAACACACATTATGTGTGAATATAAACGCGTCATCTATGTACCCTTACATGCTTATGCACGGTGAAGTGCACATTACATCACTGCTTGTGACGGGGAAAATGCACTTACCGTCTCAAACATGTGAAATGTGTTACGTCACTTAAGTCACTGTGTTACGTAAGTGCATTTTCCCTGTCACAAGCAGTGATGTAAAGTGCACTTCACCGCGCATAAGCATGTAAAGGTACATAGATGACGCGTTCATATTCACACAGAATGTGTGTTTTATTTTTGGTCAATTAAAGTGCGTTTATGCAATTCAGTGATGATATTTGTAACTTACGCCGCCTGTGTGCAATGTCATTTGAACGTATTTTATCGCAATAGTGCGATAAAGGATTTGCAATGCCACATGTTACTGAAGTCACACTAAGATTATCTTCGGTATTTATGCGATTTTCGTCATTGCATAAAACGTTGTATGCAACACGAACCGTATGAAGGTATATTATCGCACTAGATGTCAGATTACCAATCCGAAGCGAAGCCGATACCTCCATACGATTCAATATATACAAATTTTTATCATACAAGAACTGTAAAGGGTATTTTATGTTCTCAAAATAGCAAATAGGTTCTCGGCTTCGCATCGAACCATTTACCATTTCTCGAACATAAAATACCCTTTACAGTTCTTGTAGTATAAATAACTCTAAATTTTTTTACATAAAATACTATACTTGAATAAACGAAGTAAGATGGTGGTGCATTCCACGCTTCGTGAAAGGTTAAGGAATTCTAATCTCAGTCATTTTGATATATTTGAAACTTTTTCTTTCATATAAACCTCTATGATAAGATCTAAAAGAGCCTGTGGATTTCTTTTGATGTTCTATGGGCTATAGGCAATTTCTTAAAATGATAATAAAAAACTAATTGACCAAAAAAAAAAAAATTGACCACATCATAATCGCACCAGCTAAATTATAATAGTTTAAACTCATGGAAACCCGTGACGATTAATTGTTACCGCACTGATGTTTCACCCCTTTTGTGATGTAAGAATGCAAAAATTTGATCGATTAAAACCTAAAACATTGTTGACGACCTCAATAGCAGCTAAACATCACGTAAAAGTCCATCAAAAAGCAACACATTGACATAATATGTACGGCTTCTAATAATTTTGTGTAGCTTCAAATTGGATTATCGTTTATTGAATTATTACCAGACACTGCCATAATAAAATAATAATTTTAAACTGGCAGTACACCGATTGACGCGCACGGAGCAGGTGTTTAAATTATTCGCCGGGGAAAGAAGTTAATTTAGTGCAACTTAAGTATGAGTCATCTATCCGTTGATTCGCTTCCAGAACCGGGTGATCGATATGTTCTGGGTGATGTGTTAGGAATTGGTGTTTGGGCGAAGGTTGTGTGAATAATAATGAGAAATACGAATCTATATTTCTGATATAATTTTCATTGATAAAACTAGGTTTATAAAGCCAGTGATACGCAGTCGGATGGTAAAACGGTTGCGATAAAAGTTCAACCATATGAAGAGGATTTAATTGTGCATATTAATGAGGAATATCGCATTCTAAGAGATTTTTCCAGCCACCCAAATCTTCCGGACTTTTTGGGAGTTTATCGTAAAAAAGGCGATGGAGATAATCCCGATGAGATCTGGTTCGTTTTGGAGGTAAGTGAAAGGATTTTTGTAAGGATTTTCCACTGAACGAATTTAAAACGCATTAACGTATATTGCATCAATTGCAATTAACATTCTGTTGCAAGGCTTATTTAGAATAAGTTTTTTTTTCAAACTGTAGAAAATTCTTGTGCTAGTCAAATTTCATAGGGTTTTTTAAACGTTCTTGACTTTTTAATTTACCTAAAATTCTCATAACCATTCAACTCTAAAATAATCAATACAAAAATAGACTAACTAACTGATCCCGTTTAAGATAGTGACAATTTTTGTGCTGGCACAATTTTTTTTGAAATTCGTTCAGTTTTCGTTGTAACACAAATATTTGTGCGAATATTTATCACGAATATTTAGGCTGACCCCATTTTTTTTTAGTTCGGTTCAGTTTCATCCAAGATCTCAACTCAATTACCAATTTAAATTTTCAGAACCAAATTATAGACGGCAATTGAATTCGCCCTTCAATAAATTGTATGGTGTTTGGTTTGCCATAGAAAAATGGATTCTGGATATAAAACAAATAAAAATGTTTAGATAATAATTTCAGAAAAGGAGATAACATCAGAGATTATCAATTATTATTTATGGTTCTAATGCAGATTTAGCTGCTTTAAGTGAATTTCCTGTAAGTGACGTGAAAGTCGTCGAATTATTCACAAATCAACTTTCAAATTAAGTGAACACAGATTTTTCCGACCTCCCTGAAATAAGAAAGTTACAGTACTCGAAATACATGCACAGGTCGAAAATTTTGTAAGAAAATATGAGTCGACTTTCATGTACCATGAACCATAAAGAAACATGAAAGTCGACTAACATTTTCTTACAAAATTTTCTACTTGTGCATGGATTTCGAGTGCTGTAACTTTCTTATTTCAGGGGGGGTCGGAAAAATATGTGTTCACTCAAATTGAAAGTTGATTTGTGAAAAATCTGACAACTTTCATGTCACTTACAGGAAAGTCACTTAAAGCTGCTAAATCTGCACTCGAGCCATAAATAATCATGATAATCGAGATTGCATTAGGTATTCTCACCCATAATCATGAAAATCTCTGATGTTATCTCCTTTTCTGAAATTATTATCTCAACTTTTTTATTTGTTTTATATCCAGAACTCTATGGCAAACCAAACACCTACCTAATACAATTTTTTGAAGGGCGAATTCAGTTCCCGTCTATAATTTGGTCCTGTAAATTTAAATTGCGTAATTGAGTTGAGATCTTGAATGAAACTGAACCGAACTAAAAACAATTGTGGTCAGCCTAAATATTTGTGATGGCACAAATATTTGTGTTACAACGAAATCTGAACGAATTTCAACAAATTTGTGATAGCACAAATAATTTGTGTCAGCACAAAAATTGACAACACAAAAATTGTCAATATCTTAAACGGGTTACTAACTGTACTCTGCATTACCTTATTCTTGGAAAAGCTCATCTGGGATTGTGGATTGAAATATAAACATTTTCACGGAAAGCTTATTTTCTGGGTTGCAGCTTCTAAATATTTACCCGTCAGGCCAACGAATTTTCCGTTGAACTTTTATTTTAATAAAAGCAAATGAATTTCATCGTTGATGGTTCATTAAAACCTCCATCTACTCCCTCTAGTAAACCACGTAGCCTTTTCTAACAGTTTCTTTTTCTAACTTAGTATTGTGCAGGTGGATCAGCTGTGGAATTCGTAAATCGCTTGCAAACGGCCAATAGGAAAATCAGCGAAGAACACATTGCCTACATTTTACGTGAAACTGCCAAGGGTCTTATTCATCTTCACAAAAATCATGCAATCCATCGCGATGTGCGTGGCAATAACATTTTATTGACAAGTGAGGGTGAAGTGAAATTGTGCGACTTCGGGCTGGCGAGAGACATCAAAACAACTTACGGACGGCGAAGCACTTGCATTGGCTCACCATGTTGGATGGCACCGGAAATGGTTACGAATGCGAAACCACGTCGTGTCGATTACGATGAAGGATCGGGCGACGACGATGAAGACGGCGTATATGGAAACAGAGTTGACGTTTGGGCACTTGGAATTACTGCAATTGAGTTGGCCGATGGTGCAGCTCCATTTTTAGACATGCATCCGACCAGAGCAATGTTTCAAATTGTTCGGAATCCACCTCCGACTCTGTACAGACCAGCGAACTGGTCACAGAACTTAAACGATTTCATTGCAGAGTAAGCAGAAGTTGTACCCATTTTAGCGTTTTAGCCTAATCAACTAAGCAAAAAAAATTTCAGATGTTTAGAGAAGAATTGGGAAAATCGTCCCTTTTTGGTTGAGGTTCTAGAACACCCTTTCATTACAGACTTGAAAGGTGACACCAACAATGACCATCATGTAAATTCAAGATTATGTCATTCTTTCCACCGAGTAACTTAATTGAGTATTTCAGCTGTCATGCGAAATAAAACATTTGATCAATAATGTGGCCGGTCCTTTAAGAGGCAATAAGAGAGAGGAAATTTCTATCATCAGAGGATATCTGAAGAAGTACCAGCGTAATCCTGAGAAAATGTTTATTGAAGATTTGGCAGCACTGGAAAAAGTAACAGAGGAAACAATAGCAGACGAAATTAGAAATCGCTTGAAAAAAGGTCACTCGTACACTTTTATTGGAGATGTCCTACTCTCCTTGAATTCTAATGAAATGCCAACTTCTTTTCCGAAGAGCGTATGGGTTCATATTACAACTTTGCAGTGACACAATCTACAAATAAGTAATTTTTAGGCTCACAATAAATACGTGTGCAAGTCACGCTCCGAGAATGCACCTCACATCTTTTCGGTGGCCGACAGTGCCTATCAAGATATGTTACATCATGAAGAGTGTCAGAACATCGTTTTTGCCGGTGAATCCTATTCAGGCAAGTCCACAAATGCTAAGCTGGTAGTGGATCATCTGCTCGTTTTGGGCGAAGGAAATAAAGGCATCTCTGATCGTTTGCGAGACGCTACAAACGCGGTTCATATGCTGGTAAGAACTAATATTTTTAAAAGACTGACGCAAAGTCTTCTACTTCATTAGTCTTAACAAACCTGTTACAGACGGCAAGCATATGACCAGTATTAATATCGGATCTATTACTTCCCCGATCAAAGTGTTTTTGATCTGTTGATTTCAAATCTTGTACTTCAATTTTTTTTAACATGCGTTTTACTATATAAAGGACTATATTTACACAGAGCTTGTCACTATTTTTGTCGTCGTTATCGATAACAGATGAATGTATGTGAAGCAACGTTCAACTGTTTATCGCTTATTTTTTCTCGTTGCTGTCGTAGTCGAACGTTGGCTCTACGTAAGAAACGTATATCCATACCAATTTTTATATCACTAATCACTTTATTAACGTAGACATGAGGACAGAAAAGCCAAAATCTATTCAAACATTTTTTTTTCCTGTTTGTATTCACCTAAGGCGACTTCAAAATGTTCTGAGTCGAGTCTACGCTCAATTTTATCTCAATCATTTGAAGAATGAAACGCTTTAAAAATCTAGAGTCTGCTTAATATAATCGGTCATGTTATTTGAAATTGGTCCACCTCTTACAACCTATTTTGTTGTGGTTTTCGATAACAGATGACTAAACTTTTTCTTTTAAATATCGTTTCCAATAGATAAATGCTGGTACACCGCTAAATCCCAATTCGACACGATGTGCCTCGATGACTCAAGTAACATTTGGCTCTACTGGTAAATTGAGTGGTGCCATATTTTGGATATACTTGCTGGAGAAAATTCGTGTTTCGTCTACCGATATGTAAGTTTTGTTGTTGTAACGCATTTTTGGTTAGATGATTACATTCATTTTCTCTCACATTCCATCCGGATCCTTAAAACCCAAAACATTTTCAAATGAAAAATTAATCTTACTTGATGTGGTTTCATATCGTATCTTTGTTAAGAGTAGAGCAATACGGAAAGTAATGTGAAAAGAAAAGCAATATTTATTCATTCTACTCATGCGGTATGGCATCTCCATTTTGAGCTTTAATTATCCAAGTTATGAACCTACAATGATTGTAAGGTTTTATTTCGTGATGTATACAACTCTTGAAAGTGTATATATTAACTATATGTATGTTTCTATAGTTATAATCGTTGGAACGCGTATGCAAACATACTTTTCTTAATATTCCCGTCATTCTTTTTCGTTTAAGACAATCCGAAGCAAAAAAAAAAGAAAAGTGCAAGGATGTTGCATGAACTTTCTGACTGCTGCAATTTTCTTCTGAGATTGCATGCATAACAGTTCATGTAAATATGTGTTTAGTATGCAAACATTAAGTATGAACATTATCTTGACATTGCGGAGCGACTTTTGTTTGTTATATATCTATACGCAGAGGTGAATCTTTTCGTTTATTTCGAAAATAGATAGAAAAACTTTCCGAATTCCATGCGGTACATTCAGTACATTCTTCTATGTTTACGGAAATGTCTCGTAAAATTGTATCAAATTCAGTGTTCAAATGAGAATAGAGAAATGAAAATGTAGGGCGATTGAGGAAATTTTCAGTCGTAACCTCATTATTGGTTTAGTGCAAATAATTTCATCCTGTTTACCTTTTGAAAAGTTCATTGTTATATTTGTTGTACAGCAGCTAGGAAAATATTTATGTAGCAGGATGGATTTGGTAATCGTTTCCGTGTTGTACCGGCAACTCGTTTATTTAATTTATATTTAGTCTTAGTTTCGTAAGTAAATACAGGTAGTCGAGGTAACGAGATAGTACGTAATAAGCGTTTTGAACATATTGCATTCTTTCCCATAAAATTAGTAAAAGTTTCTTACTGCTATAAAATTTGTAAGATTACTAGGGACATTCTCATTACACTTTACGTATAGTTTTCCAATCGTTTGTAAACTTATAATTGTAAGAGAAAATCGCAATCGCTATTAAAGACAAACATCTTTTTTATATATCTAAAATGTCTATTTGCTTTCATTACATCAACATGAAAAGCATATCAATATCGTAGAGATCTTCAAATTTACCTTTTTTTTTACTAATATTATATTAACTGTACACCCGATGAACTTTGCTTAGAATTTTTTTTTCTGATTTCAACGTTATTCAATCCACAAATACAATCCAATACAAGCCATACGAAATCATATTGGAACTAGCTCGATTAAGAGGCACCGGTACTTAGCTAAAATTGTAGCCTACATTTGTGTGCAACATATTTCATTTTTGATGATATTTTTCCATCAGAATCCTTTTTAGTGTTAGCTTTCAACAGAAAATTTATTTGGCTGTAGTCGTTTGACCAAGAAAAGTGAGCATTTTAACGAAATTTTCATAAACTGCTCACTTTTCTCAGAGCTGGTCAAACGACTACAGCCAAATGTATTTTCTGTTGAAAAGCTACCGCATTCGTGGTCGGAATTGCGGTCGCACATTTTTCAAAAAGGATTCTGATGGAGAGATATCATCAAAAGTAAACTAAAATCCAGTATTTAAAAATCGCCCTAATATATGCTTTTCAACAAAGCACCGATGCCTCTTAAACATACACTTATGCGCGCGAGACAGCATTATTATATATCAGTATGAATGTGCTTAACATGTACGAAGTACGTACATGGGATGTGCGAAGTGTTTTATGTGGATTGAGAAACTGTAGTATGTAAGTGAAGGCAATAAAAGTTTCTAAGCTAAAATTGCGGGTGTACGAGATATTTTTTTGCTTTAGTTTCAATTTCTATGAAAGTCAAAAAGGAACAAATTAAGTAAAAAGATTGTGTAGAAGTATTGAAAAAAGACTTGCGGGTCCTCTAGTCTAATATTTCATACAATAAAAACTTCTGTAAAAATACCAAAATTTTTAACAAAAACGAATGAGTGAGCCAGTAAATGGTTATTTGTGTACCTGTTTTGGACGATTGATTTTAGGCGATTTCGCGGATTGTAGGCCGAACGAAGTGAGGCTTACAAGCGAAAGTGCCTTAAATCAACCGTCCAAAACAGGTGCACATGTAAGTTTTCATGCAGAGGGCCGGAAACCCGAGAAAATTCGAAAAATTGCCCTCATTTTCGGCCCCGAAGCATGAAAATATAGTTTTCATTACACTAACTACGAAAATTGTAATTTTCGCTTCCCGAATGAGATGCGAAAGGTTAATAATTCAGCTCTCAGTAAGCCACGACATCACAAGAGGTGCGAAAGTACTTTCGCCCCCCAAACGAAGATGCGAAAGTAGATGACAGCAACAACAGAGGAGCGAAAGTACTTTCTCCCCCCAAACGAAGATGCGAAAGTAAATGACAGCAACAACATGCGTTCCGTCTGATGTCATTGTGATCGCTGTGATTGTTGTGATAGAAAAGAACGTTGCCAATAATTTATTAATTTTACTTTTACCAGGGGGCTGCCGCCCCCTGGACCCCCGCATATTTCAGCTTATTTCGGTAAATTTCATCAGTTGTAACGTGTTTAGGAAGCTCAAATTACAATTTTCGTAGTTATTGTAATGAAAAGTTGTATGGATCACATGGCACGACGTAAAAAAATTCAACCTGTGCGATTGCCGCCCTGGCCTTCGGCCACGGGCTGCAAACTTCGCACACGGTTGAATTTTTTTACTTTCGTCCCTTGTGATCCAAATAACCATTGAAAGCTACTTCAGGTGAGCTGACCATTGTTTTTGAAATTACCAATGAGAATGAGGAATTGATCAATAGTACATTGAATGACAAGGGGCGAAAGTAAAAAAATTCAACCGTGTGCGAGAGTTGATGCCCGCGCCGAAGGCAAGGGCCTCAATCGCACAGGTTGAATTTTTTTACTTTTGCCCCGAGTCGTTCATACTATTTTTTTTGATACCAACATCGAAAGTTGATACGTATCGCAAACAGCAGAACAAAATGTTGAAATATGAAGGCATTTAGCCAGAAAATGCGGGGGTCCAGGGGGCGGCAGCCCCCTGGTATATCAAAAATTTAATTATTTAGCCATCACAACAACAACACACACAAAAATTAACAAATTACTAACAAATCATTCAGCAACAAAAAGTATCAACTTCGTATGTTAATTTCAATAAGAGCACTGGCGCACGCTTTATTTCAATTTTGATCGCAGTACACTTATTGACAAGAGTCGACTATTACATTATGTAGTCGACTTTCGCATTATGTATATTGACTTTCGCTTTATGTATTCTTTCTTTCTCCCCGCTAAAACACATAACTTGCATTTTTTTACTTTCGCCCCGGATTTCGAGGGCGAAAGTATCAACTTTCGATGTTGGTATCAAAAAAAGGAAGTTTTAAAATGCTGATAGATGTGGATATTCCAAGACTAATGTGGTATGAACAAAGAAAATTGTTCCATCAAGAAAGTTTTTAAATTCCTTTGTTTATTGTAAAAAGGATGCATGCAAGATTAAGTACAATCAAAGTGCTTCTGATGTTCCAATTTCAATTAATTTCAATTTGCTAAAGACTACAGTCTCGCAAAACAAACGTTCTTCTACCAAACAATATAATGTCAGTGACGCGGTACTTTAACTTTAACTTTATCGTTTACTCTGTTTACATCAGTAAAACAAGCGTAAAATAGCATAATTGTGAAACCATATTAAAGCATACAGCTCTCGTTTCGTAACTACCACGTGTTATATCGAATTATCCATTTCATTAACTTTGTCTCTGTAACTTTAATAACTAAAATAGCTAATATTAGCTAAATATGGTTTTAATAAATTCCGAACTGTGATTACCACCCAATATTTTGTGCGTATAATTTAATAATTAAACTTTATTCAAAATAATATACTTCGCGCACCGTACGGAGAGTATCTATACGTATAATATGTATGCATGTGGATGAGCGGAAAACTTTCAACGGAATTACTTTTAAAGTGTACACGAAAACTTGATTATTTTATTACGTAAAATTGCGCACATTTAGAATGTGAAGTTAATCTTATTAATGTTGGGTACCACTTCAAAAAATCATTAAATTTAAGAGTGCAACACAACATTAAACATTGTGCACATATATTACATAGTCCCGTCACATTTTATACCATCATTGTACATAGGATAAGAAATATCAATTTTGGAGAACTTTGCAACATCTTGGTTAATATTACAAAATACCTGGCATAGAAACAGATTTATGTGGCAACATAGTAGATAAGGGAAGAAGGTGTACAACAATAGCAATTTACCACACAATATGAATTTTAATTGGCTTGTTATTTTCTGTGAATTTATTAATGGAAATTTAAAAACTTTTAATTGATTAATTAAATTTCTTTTATGATTTTTGTTCTGAAAATATCCATTCTTCCAAAGTAATTGAACCTGTCCTGACACCGTCATTCTATATATCTACTTAATTTTTCGAATCAAAGGGCTTTTATAGATGCTAAAAGCTTACACCACAAACGCGTCGGTCGTAAAGAGAATGTAATCTATGGCCAAAGAAATTATTATTTCCAAAGTTGCTATAATAAAAGCGACAGGTTTTTATGTCTCGCGACAACAAGGAATAAGTTTTGAGTAAACGATGTAATAAACGACTAAATTCGAATTGTGTTGCTATCAGAACAGATAAGTCTGTCATAAAATAAGTTCATGAAGAAGATGAAAAGGAATGAGGTAGTTTTACGTATAGTGAGGAAAAACAACCACCCTCATCGTTAATAATTTTCATTGCACATGCACATCAGCCTCACTGAAAGACTTTCATTGTATCAAACAATGAACTGACGTTTTAAAGTTATTTCACTTGTAGAGAGTACATTCAGCATACCGAGTTGATAATGACACAGCCTGTTCTTTTCTCGTGTTTTTTATACAGGAATCAAGCGAACTTCCATATATTCTACTTATTTTACGATGCCATGAGTTCGTCAAATGAATTAGAGAAGTATTCATTGGAGTCCGGTCGAGGATATCGGTATCTAAGAATCCAGGACTCACCGCCCGCATCGAAGTTTCCCTACATAAGGGACGACCCGGAAGGAAATGTGGAAAAATTTGCCAATTTCGAAACTCAATTGACCGCACTCGGATTTGAGCACGAGCAATTGGAAGTCATTCGAAAGATTTTGGCTGCCATTCTTATACTGGGAAATGTACGGTACATGGATGATGGAAAGTTTGCGGCGGTCGAAAATACGAATGTCTCTCAAATAGTAGCCAAACTTCTCAATATTGATGAGAAAAAATTCCAATGGTCGTTGGAAAATTATTGCGTTATCAAAAGTGGCACGGCTGAAAGACGTAAACATACGCCCGATGAGGCACGAGATGCACGTGATGTACTAGCCGCAACAATCTATTGTCGTCTGGTTGATTGGATTGTGAACACAATCAATCAAAAATTGGCATTTAGCAGAGCAGTTTTGTGAGTAATTTTCAATTCGAATGATCGTTAATTTATTTGGTTGATTGTCATTTGTCCACATAATCGATTTTATGCTTATGATGCATATGTTTTCCAGCGGTGATATACACATGATTACATTGACTGATATGTTTGGTTTTGAGTGCTTTCATAGAAACCGCACCGAGCAGCTAATGATTAATTCGCTAAACGAACAAATACAATATCACTACAACCAACGAATGTTTGTTTGGGAAATGATGGAACAGGTAAGTGAACAGTTAATGTTTCATGCATGAATGTGCTGAAAATGGCCTGGAGGGACGAAAATGTTAGTTTGTCTACTGGGGCGCTGTCAAACATTTTCTCGTCGACAAATTGTCTCAACTAATTGAGGACTTTTTTTATTTTGATTCATAGGAAGAGGAAGAGATCCCGGTCACTTCTCTACATTACTATGACAACAAATTAGCGGTTGACCATCTTATGTCTAAGCCACATGGATTATTTTATTTGATAGACGAGGCGACCAGAGGTAGACAGTCTGAGGACTTTATTACTGGTAAGATAAGAATGAATTTTAATTTTTATAAAAATGCAAAATTTTCGGACTTCAGGCATGTCGCGCATTTTAAATAAGAAAAAATTGAGTCTCGGGCCGAGTGTGCACAAAATTAGGTCTGCCAGCTCACGGTTTTCTCCTCGTAAAGTGTTATATAAAGATAATCAAGCTTTGATCTTGGCAATGTTAAATAATTTTTTTCCACTTTTACAATTTGGTACATATTTTCAATATTTTCAACTATGGATAAAATAGGAAAAGTGCAGTTTTACACAGATAAATTGTTTGCATTATGATAAAATTGATGGAATTTAAATTTAAAACCTTTTCCACATTACAAAACCTACCTGGTACAAGCTATCAATGTAATTTATTTACTAAAAGCCTTGCCTTTTTATTTATTTAATTAAATTTAATTAAACCAGCTAAAACAAACACAGTACATTGTGTAATAAACGCTAATGAATCGGTGTTATGCAATGGTTTATAGTCAATCAATAGGGAGGAAGGCTCCATCCACATACTTGCTATATTCAATATTTATTTAATAGCATTCTACGTGCACATTAATACTTTGAAAATAATACCTAAAAACCATAGCACGATGATATGAACATTCCGAACAGCAATCAAAATAATAAACCACACCGCGTATTATGAAATTTTGTATCAAAAACCATGAATCGGTCCCATTGCTGCTGTTGCACATCCATAAATTGCCTAATGCATGATCAATTCGAATAAAATAATTTTTAATTTTTGTGGGAAATGTTCAATATTTACCACCATATTTGTTGGTGAATTCACTTTAAATCGATAGCCGAACAAAAAAAATATTCGGAATCGCCCGCATACGTGAAATGGTCAATGTGGGATGATTGACGAAAAGTTTCTGTTGGAGATTTCTAAAAATTTCTTCTATGAACATCTTAACCTGTCATAAAATGACGCGTTAATTTGATTTGCTATAAAAAGTATGTGTAAAATGATCAGCGTTGTTATTATTATTTTTTTCGAAAAAGCTATTGGCCAATAGCCACAGTATAACAAAGAGATACCAGTAGCCAATAGTCTCTTTGTTATACTGTGGTACTAACGTGGTGCTGTGGTACTGTGGTGCTAAACTATGATGAAGAGACTATTGGTACAAAGTGCCAATAGCCACAGTATTATAATGTGACTATTGGCACACTATAAATAAAAAGACAACGAACAATATTTGCACCCGAATTATTAAATTTCTCGAAAATCATTGAAACATCATTGATCGTAGGCCGTATGAGTTATACTATCGAAAATGCTAGGAGTTTTGTTTTTTCCTACTGAATTCATCCTTCTACAGATTGTGTATGGAAGAAGTTTGTTTTGTTCTAACTGAATGCATCCTTCTACAAACTATGTAAGGAAGGAGTGTTTGGTTCCAACTGAATTCATCCTTCTAGAGATTGTGTTAGGAAGAAGTTCCGTTTTGTTCCAACTGAATTCATCCTTCTACAAACCATGCAAGGAAGGAGTTTGGTTGGCTCCAACTGAATTCATCCTTCTGCAAATTGAGTTAGAGAGGAGTTTGATTTGTTCCTACTGAATTCATTCTTCTACAGATTGTATTTGGAAGGAGTTTGGTTTGTTCCAACTGAATTCATCCTTATACAAACTATGCAAGACAGGAGTTTGGTTAGCTCCAACTGAATTCATCCTTCTACAAACTATGTAAGGAAGAAGTTTGGTTTGTTCCAACTGAATTCATCCTTCTACAAACTATGCAGGGAAGGAGGTTGGTTTGTTCCACCTGAATTCATCCTTCTACAGATTGCGTTAGGAAGAAGTTTCGTTTGTTCAGATTATTGTCACTGTAATTCACTAAATCTAACAAAATAAAATTTTGGTTTGAAAAGCATGTTATCTTGATAGTTGAAACGAAAGATTAGTCAACGTATGAGCTATTTGCAGTCGAATGGTCTGCTAACATTTTGAAATTGGCAGAGATTACGTTAGTTTTTCTTAAAATGTGAGATAACAACAGATTTTTCATTGTACTTTGGCCAATGACTATTGTTTTTCAGTGCGAATGTGTAGAATACTACAAATTAGCTATACTCATATATGATAGTAAGGGTATCATAACGGGACAAGCCAATCTATAAATATTCTTTTGATTCTAATCTCATCCAAAAGTTGACAATAAAACAAGTTACTTCAACAGTGGTCGGAATTAGAATGATTTATTTTAGCCAAACATTCTGGTTTTATACATTTTTAACAAGGAAAAGCTAATACGATCATAAACAATTCAAATGAATCTTTAGATTATAATAATTTTAGCGAGTGAATGAAATTGACGAGTGATTGAAAGTTTTAAATGATTACTTTCGTGATCTTATGCTTAAGTTATAAAATTTGACACGCTACAAATGGTCTCCTTACAGTATTATAATGTGACTATTGGCACAAAGTGCCAATAGCCACATTATGATGAAGAGACTATTGGCACTGAGTGCCGATAGTCTTAACCTATTTTGTTTGAAGAACTAGATGATACTTTGAAAAGAAGAAATTGCTGTTGTGAAGATTAAACTATAAGCTTGCCGTTTTTAGAAGCTTTAAAGTCTACTGAATAGAAGTAAGAACGAAAAAGTCTCCTCTTTTGATCTCTTACAAACATCTAGTAGACGAAACTTATTGCTAATGAACAGTTAACAATAAACACAAATAAACAGAAGGCAGTCTGTTGGTATCGCAACGTTCTCTATTTTTCATAGATGTTTTTATTTCAACTTCAAAAATAGAATTTCCCTTCACTGAACCCCATTGTATTTGGTTGAACCCTAAGAAATTGTAACCAGATGAAATTCATAATTTTCGCTCCACGTTCACTGCTGCTGCTGCTGCTGCTTTAAATAACCATAATCACAAAGTGCATATAAATTGTAACTTTATGTTTTCATCTAATTTTTTTTTTTAAACAAGTTGTGAGAAAAACATGGTTCAAGAGTTGATATAAATACAATCCTTAAGCGGTAAGCACATAGTGTTATGATTGTTGTGGTCAGCTAAAATCGTGTGCAAATTATAAAAAGCTGTTCAGAGTCATAATAAAGTTATCATCCCCAACTGATGCTATTCCCTATTTCATACAATAAAAGTGAAGCACCTGCTACGCTTTGTGTTTTTGATATTTTGTATTTTAGACGAGACCCCGTTGACGATACATTTGTTGGAGTATATGTTATACATAATATGACTCGGGTAAAATTCGTTGGGATAGTATACACACAGCTATGTACCAGTATTTTCAGTTCACTGCCTCTATTTGATAAATGTCTACCTGCTCTGAATTTAATATTGACTACGATTTGTGTGTACACAAGCTATGTTCAATGTAAATAATTTTGGTTTTATTTGTATGGATTACATCGAATTTGATGAATCGACCCATGGTATTGAGACAATAAAATTTGATAAATATTTGGGGTTTCATTGCATTAACAGAATAGCAGCGTTCAGTTTTTATTTGTAAAATTGACAGTTGATAGATGGCCCTACCTTTATCTGAAGGGTGCCTTGAAATCGGTACGGCAAAGAGTTCCTTATATGTTTCTGTTTAAAGAAAATTTTACATGAAAATTGTTACAGTACCGCTGTTAGTAATTTTATGTTGTAAATAAACAACCAAAGAAATATAGACTAATGCAGGACCTACCTTACCAATACACAAATTGATATTAAAATACTAGTGGTCGAATCACTCTGAATTTTGGAACCACAAGCTCAATTTGATGTGATCCTGTAATATCTGTAGTTTTTGTTTTAGTAACTGAACAGACTTCAAACCAAATATCACAACCTTACGACAAAGTCACTCACTACAATTAGTCAAAATTTCCAATTTTGCTTCAAACTTAAATTACATTTCTAAGATTATTGAATCAACTTTGAAGCCACAACTCCTGCCATATAAACTACTATACTGTTATTATGTCAGTGAAACAATTTTAGATGTTCGTTCATGTAATTCATCCGTACCAAGAAAAATTCTGCTAAGTTTTGCCTTGTTTTAATCGGAACTATTTTAACAATAAACTTTAACAAAATATGAAATTGTCCTTAGGACAAACCATTGCAAGAAGAAAGAATGGAATTTAATTTGTCCAACACTCATTAGCATGAGTATTAAAAACAAGGAAGCGATAGTAATTTCGAAGGAATGACAACTCATTTCAGCAGGATTTTCCAAAAACCATATTTAAAGACATTTTTTAAATGGTTGAAACTTGGTTATTACAAAATGGTGTCCATTTAAGAGTGATATCGCGAAATCATCGAACAGCTTTGGGACAAGGGGTCACGGATATTATTGAGTTACATCTCATTCGATTCGTACTGTAAGTACTGTTCAGCTTCCAGTTAGTATTTACTCAAATCACAATTTTGCTCAATAGGACGTAATACTGTACCTTGTTGAAAAAATGATTATTTTGAAACCACCGAGACTACAAAAACAATCCCTTCGGCGAAAATGAAATCAACCCTTTTGTTGGTCAATCTCTCCAAGCGTTTTATTTATCCTATTTTATCTTAATTTCCGCTTCAATTAAAATAACTGAAATAATTGCAGATTCGATTAATTCCAAGAAAAGCACTCACATACAGAGAATAACCGGGCACGAATTCAGCGTAGCTCATTACACCGGAAAGATTACATATGACGCAAGAGATTTGGCAGATAAAAACCGCGACTTTTTGCCACCGGAAATGGTAAGTGCGCACATTAGAAATCCATAATTCAAAAAGCTGAATCTCCCCAACCGATGGGATAAATCAAAATGAAATCCCATAATAATCTTTTAACGTTCCTCATAGAGCCGTTGTCCGTATATATCATGTCCATTATACGTGTAATTTCAATTAATTTTTCAAGCGATTAAATATCGATTCTGCTTAACCCTTAAATATATTCATATATGCACACAGCGTGCTTATAAATGCCGTGTAACATTTTAATATTCAATTGTTTGTTGCGATAATGTATAATGTATGTGATTTTAATGTACTGGCAATGTATAGCAGTGCCTGCATGCGAAATGATTTCTTTTTTTCGATTTTGTTTAGGTTGAAACAATGAGAACATCCACTGATTGTATCGTTAAAATGATGTTCACCAATCAACTTTCGAAAACCGGAAACCTAACAATGGCTTACGAGGAGCAACAAGTGAGCAAATCCAAGCCAAGCGGTAAATCAAAGTGGGGTGCCGCCCTGGTTGCCGAAAAAACGAGTACGAAGGTGAAAAGGAAAACAGGGAAAAAAAATCGCGCTAAAATCACACCGTACATTTTGAACAGTTTTGTGCAACACGTGTACACATATTACACTACCCCCATACATACCGCAACATATAATCACGTTGTAACACAATTATTCACCCAACATACGTCTCATCTCATCAGAGCCCTTCATTACATTGTAATATACGACATAAACGACATAAACATTTATCAAAACAATAATAAATGCTATAAACACATAATCCCACACATTTATACGATTTTATGTTTCCCATCCACAGAAAATTAATACATTGTCGCACGGCCAATATTCGCAAGTTCATAAAATGCGAACGTTGTCAAGTGTTTTTCGAGCAACCAGTTTGGAAATACTAAAAGGACTTTCAGTTGGTGGTAACAGTGGCAATACACATTTTGTTCGATGCATTCGTGCTGATTTAGAGCATAATCCACGGGGCTTTCAAGTACGTTCCTTTTTATAAACACTTCGATGTGTATATGATTTACCCGCAGTGTGTATGGGTTTTTATTGTTCAATTTCACATTATCAAAGGACTTTCGTACCGTTTTGAGAAAGCTTTTAGATTTTTTTTTTGTGTTGATCGGGTGGAGCAGTACGATTGAAGATTGTTCATTGAAAAGACACATTTCGTTATCAATGTTTTTTGTCAGTCGTGAATGAATAATAAACGACGTTTCATTATGTGCACAATCAAGCTTAATGCAAATACCAGCCTTGGATGTAAAACAGTTTTACGAAAGGTCATTTTTTCCAGGAATGAAATCTTTGACTTTTAGTTACTGTAGAATTGAAAATAGCTCAAAGTAAAATAATTTTCTGTTTAAATGGAAAAGTACAATTCAAAAGCAAAGTCTTATTCAAATCGGACGTTAAGCATGTTTGTTACGGTTGATTATATGATTCAGTTTTTAATGTTAAAGAAAATTACCAAGAACAGATGACAATTTATAAAACTCGACGTACAACAGGGCACATAAGTCTATTTCTCCTTCAAAGTGACAATCCTTCAAGGTGTGCTCACTCACATGTTGATCCATCCGACTTGTTAAACTAGTTATTTGAAAAGTGTACAGAAGTTGGACCTCTACTGAATCGCATGTCTCCAATACAAAAAAAAAACGAAAGGATTTACTAACGGTTAGCGTAACCATCAAAGCTACAAAGTAGTATAATGGACAAATTCAATCGTACGACTTTTTATTCTCCGTTCCCAATTTAATTAAATGTTCGATTTTTCAGTCCGACATGGTTTATCAACAATTACGTGCTTTGGCTATTCCCGATACAGTTGTTGCAAGACAAAAGGGTTACCCACAAAGGATTTCTTTCCAAGAGTTTTTGAGACGGTAACTAATCGCAGTGCTTTGCTCTTGCTTGTACTTTCTTTTTTTAGCGAAAAAAAAAATCTGAAAAAAAAACTTTTCCACTCTCTCTCAGCTATAAGTTCTTGGCTTTTGATTTCGATGAAAATGTGGAAATGACAAAAGACAACTGTCGGCTACTTTTGATTCGATTAAAGATGGAAGGATGGATTATTGGAAAAACGAAAGTTTTTCTGAAATATTACAACGTCGAGTATTTGTCGAGGTTCGAAATATTTTTTTTCAAATGTTTGCATGAAGATACTTAGTGCTACAATTTCTCGTTGTTCGATTAGATTGTACGAAACTCAAGTGAAGAAAATCGTTAAAGTGCAATCAATGATGAGAGCTTTCCTTGCGAAACGGAACGTGGCCTCAAAAATCGAAAAAATTCGTCAAAATTCTGGTAAGTTTTGTTTTTGTCAGTTTTTTCGTTGCTCTAAAATTTAAATTTCACCTTGACCTTACCTAATCCGCTTTTAATCGAGTCAAATTTCACCTTCTTATTCTTCCTAATACGTCTTTTCCATCACGTTCATTTACATGCGAACCATGTCCGAAAATAATTTTTTGTTCACCTGTTATTTGTGGAGCTGATGCAACGCATATAAATCATTCGTTTACATCAATGCTCAGAACAAAATTAATTTATTTATTTTTTTGAATTTTAATTTACAATTACGTAAGCAAGTTACGACTGGGTCGTGCTTGAATTAAAAGTATTGGAGAGCAACAAAATTGGGGTAACTGACTAGACTAAAATACTCTTGTTGTTCGTAAATGTATGGAAAAGATGTCCAGCCTGTCGTAATTTACAAATGAAACAGAAGTGCACGCTCTGTATCAAATACTCAAATGCTGTTAAACTTTTTCTTTTTTTGTACACAGTCAGTTGCCCTTGTAGAGCGACAGAAAAAATCAAGCCATGCATCCCCTATCATCCATCAACGTTGTGCTTTTACCAATGCTTTTCCATAAATTCAAATTCGGAGTCATCATTAAAATTGAATTATGTCGTGCGATTTTCCAATTCTTTTTTCTCTCTCTTTTTCGGCATTCAGTTCAAAAGGAATTAAAACGAGACACGTCCACTGATGAGGCAGCTACAACTATTCAAAAAGGTACGTCTGATGAAGAGTAAATTTGTATGCATTCAGGGACACCTTTTTTTTGTGATCTTGTCACCGGCTGAGAGAGGTGAAACGATATAAAATGTATAATCACTAGACTATGTGCAAATTTGAATTTCTTGCAAATTTATTATGCAAATACTGTACGACGCAAAAGATTCGGATGGAAAAAAATAATAAGGGAAATCATAAAATGAGACGTAACATTATATTGTTTAATGACACGAAAGTATTGTTATACTTTCTTATTCTATAGTTTCAATGTTAAATCAATGTTGTAGTAGTGAATGTAAGTCGTTTGAAAAATAAAATTACATCTACGCAGATTGAAGAATGGAAGTATTATTTCACCTGCAAGAGTTTTCTTAACCATTCATAAATATTAAGATTAGGCAAGTGTTGTTGCATTATTGAAAAAAAAAAATTGATAAAACTACTTAATAAGCTCTAGTGTAAAATATTCGCATTCTGATGTATCAACGTAATTTAAAGCTTTTACAAAATTCTTCTAATCGACTCTAACTCAATCTTTAACCTATTTCTCTTTCCTTTTCTTTTTGTTTGATGTAGAAAATGTGTTTATCGGCATGTATCGTACTCTCTGTTTTTTTTTTGTGTGAACTCACTTTTCCGTGCACTCTAGATTGACTTTTCTCGCACTAGTGTGTAAACTATAAATTTATGCAACCGTGTAACCGTTTCGTTTATCACTTCACAATAAACACCATTTACTCAACTCATTTTACATGTTTCCTATTTCTAAAATTTTATAGATAAAGCCATGTGGCTCAAATGGTGTTCATAACATAATTTCTCTTAAGGGCAGATTTTGCCAATAACGGTCTGTTGCGTTACAATTTTTAAGACTGAAAACTCTAGTTTCAAGAAGAAATCGTAGTTTCATGCATTAGACTGACACAGGATCCACTTCAACATTTCGATGCAAGTGATCGTACATACATTCATAGCGTTGAAGCAGACGACGTTAACCTTGTGTTAAGAAGAGATTGATATAGAACTTAAAAGAATTTCATCCACATTATATTTAATTTATCTGTCTAAAAAATCCTATGTCTGATTGAACAAGATATTAATTGCAAAATGTACTACCAATCCAACATAATTAGGTATACAGGTGCGGTGCCACACGTCACATTAACAAAAACAACAAAACGATTTGCCGTTCATGAAATTTTATAAATAAATTACTTCCGTAATTATACAGATACAGTCTAACCGACCAGCCTCAAATTAATGCAGGCGAAAGCTTTGATGGTTCGTGTTAACTAAACAAATAAATCATCACAGGTCAAACCCTATGTAATTTTAAATAATTACATTTGATGTTGTTTAGGTGTTGTTTAGGTGTTATTTAGGTGTTATTTAGGTGTTATTTAGATGAATTTTGATATTTGTAAATTTAGCTATTGCCATTTTCACAATTTTTATATGGCGTTGTTCTTGACTTCATTAAGCATATTATCTAAAATGAAACGAAAAATCGTGGTTCGCCTCAGGTGTTTCCTAATACTTTGCAGTGTCTGCTTCGTTCGTCTAGACAAAAATGTCGATTTTCTTGTAGAATGTCAATCATTTCCTTTCGACTGTGTCCTCGCTCAAACAAATTTATACCAACTTTGGCCATCATTACCAAAACCATTAGGTGAATTAGGCGACCTGATAGCAGAACAAAAAAATGAATTTACGACATAAGAAATTCGAACGAGTTAGAATTTTTTTTCCCTCTTTTCGAGAAAAGAACCAAGGAAAAGTTTTGATATAAGTTGAAAACTGTAGCGCAAGTGAGGTGGTTGAAGACGAAATTGATGTCTAGCATAGATACATTAACGTATACGGAATGTTCGCTTGTTAAAGCCATAATAAATCACTTAAGCTGAACCATTCGCAACAAATATACCAGCAAACCAACAACGAAAAGAGTTATTAAAAGCCAATAAATCAAATAACCACCACCAACAACACCCATTCAAACTCTGTAACCGTAATATGTTAATCGATAAAATGTAATGCTACCCACCGTGTAAGACATTCATGTGACATAAATCCTATGTTGTGTGACACCTCAGGGTATTATCAATTTAAATAAATATTTTGAAAAAAAATGTTGCAAAGGCCTCATTTAAAAAATTAATTAAATTAGCAGCCGCGCATACAATGTGGCACAAGATATTTATATTAAAATGGAAAATTTTTTCTTTGTCTTTTAGCTTATCGTGGATTCATCACCCGCCGAAAATACGGTTCCTTAATAAATAAACGAACAGGAAAAATAGACGCTGAAACATCTGCATTTGTGAAAAATTACGCAAAACGATGGAAAGAGAAATCAATTTTTCAAATTTTGTTACATTATCGCGCGGCACGATACCATGATCTCGTTAATATGTCCCAACAGGTTGGTAACAAATTTTAAAATTCAAACATCGTCGACACTTATAATGATTTATTTGGGTGCATTTTCACCTCTTCAAAAAAAGGTGCACATTTTCAATCAGGGCACTGTAACTGCATTGCAAAAGACCAACGAATGCATTCTTCTCGACAAAGTTGATCCGCAGGAGACGAATCCGGCTCGTCTGGGGCCGATTCGTCCATCCGTTCGTAAAATACCATTTCGTTTTGCTGATATTCCTTACTTCGACACGATGTACTTGTGTGATCCAATCGAAGCATCGTACAATACGAATGCAGTGTCGTATGCGGATTCGGATCATGAATCCTGGGATGCACCGCTTCGTCGTACGAATACCGTTTCAACGAAAATAACAACAGCTACACAGATGCCATACAACCAAAGTTCGCAAACTGATTTAAGTATGAACGACATAGCTACGACGCCATTTATCAGAGATCCTTCTGTGCCAATGCCTCCCATCAAAAGGTAAAAGAGTTTTTGTCATTGTGGTTTGTCAGTAATTGTACCAAAAATTTAGACGCGGATCGAAGCCACCAGCACCGTTACCGCCGGAGCCAATTTATGAAAATCTGAAACCGCATGAAATCCAGAAAGCGTTTGAAGCACATGATAATTTTGCCGATAAGCCCAGTGTCTATAAGAAAAGAGCACCTCCAAAACCAAACGGTGCATCACTTGAAAGACCAAATTCTTTCGGGAAAAGAAAACCGGCTCCTCAACCGAGTGCTCTTAAAAAAGTCGATTCGAATAGGGAACTAAATGGACAACCTGATGTTATTCTCCCAAAGTTAAATCCAGTAAGAGAAATGCAATTAATTGGTAGGAACAAGAGCCAAGAAGTATGTGATAACGTCGAGGCGAGCGAAACCATTTCAACTTTGTATACTTACAGACCGACGACGAGGCTCCATTCAACTTTCAAGGGATGCTGAGGAAAACCAAATACAATCGGGCCTCTATGAAACGATCGGCATCGAATCAGGACGCACTGGAAGATCGTGAACGGAATGGCGTCACCTTTGAGCTGAACAACAACAGCAGATTTGAAGAAACCAGGACGAGATACAGTCCGCTAAAACCATCGAGTTCATCCAATCTCATCTATGAGAGAATTAACAGTCCAAATGAACGAACAAGCACAGACGGAAATAATAGTCATTCAAGGCAGATCGATTGTGACAACAAAAAATCCCATCCATCAATTACTCAAACCAACGGTAATGAAGTTGGTGTGTACATTCAGGAGGAAATTCATCCTGGAATAATTTTAGAAGGATATGCCGTCGAAATTTAAGCCACAACCGGCGAGGATTGTGTAAATTAGCGGTTCATGTTCAATCCATTCTTGAAATTTTCATTTACTCCGTCCATGTACCGGATGCTATCCACTTCTGTGAATTGATCAATTATTTTATTTAAATTTTATCAATTTCCATAAATGCAGAGAATGTCAAGCCTATACAAAATCAATACAGTCAACTCTTTTCATTTTAAATAACTCAAATCACGAAAATTTGCTGGAATGTGCACGAAAAATCAACTGAAAAATGTGTGAATAATTCTTCAGTGGAATATCATCATCATCATGACGCGGTACCGTTACGGTATAACAACAATAACCAATCTATTAGGCTTCCGCCGATGTGTCAGGTGCTAGGGTGTCCTATTCAATTATAAAAGCTAAATTGAATTTTGCAGGTTTTTTTTTGTGTTAGTTCGTCGGTTCGTTGGTTGGTTGTTGTTGGTGCTTTTGTTTTTATGTGTTACGACAATACCCTCTCTAGCAACCAAACTAGGAAAATTAAGGTGGTAAAACTTTACAGTGTATTCTGTCATAGAAAATTTTACACTTATAAAAATAAATTAAATGAAGTATGAGCAGCGATTTCATTTTTTGTGTTGAAAATATTACGTCTTGATTAACCATTTTGGTGTTCGAAAATGAATAATTTGTGATTGTGACGTGTTTTTTGGTGTGCTGCTCCGTTATTTTGGTGTGCAAAAATGAAATAAAGTTTAAAGTTTGTCTTTTTCGTGTGACGTCAATATTGCTTTAAAAAAGAGCGCGGCACGGCAACTCTATTACAAGAAAAAGTCAGTGTCACATTTGTCAAAATAAGGTGGTATTTTGACTGCGTCAAAACGAAGTTTGGTTGCTAGAGAGGGTATTGGTTACGAGCACTACGATCCTTCAATGGAAGTTCAGTTTATTTTTGCTTATATGCGAAATGGCAGAATAACAAATGTATGTGTCCCTTGCTGCCGTTGATCTCTCTTCTCGAATTTTTTTTTAAAAAAACTATGCACGAAGTGAAAAAGTCATCCATCATCTAATTCAATTTCATGTTGTCAATATAAGCGAAAATAAATATTTTGAAATTTTATGCTATTAAATTTATCGATTCATGTTACCGGATAAAACAAATCGTTTTTTATATATTTTTTGTTGTTGCTGTTCGTTGTGATGTCTCACCACTATACTGTAAATCCGAAAAAATATTAAATAAAAAAAAGTTTACCCATCCGTGCCGTCTATCATTCAACTCATACAGCAACTTTAGCATGTTATTATGGATGCGTCGAACGACAATAATATAATACAAAAAGGCATATCTCGGTAAACATAAATTCGCATAAATATTTTGATTCAATCGATGTGTACGAGTAGGAGCACGGCCTGTAATCAATCAATATCAAATAAGTTAATTTTCTATAACTCAATAAATGTTGTGTGTGTGTTGTGTGCTGTGTAATATGTCATCATCAATAAATCCGTCTTCATAACATCTTTAGTATGTTGGGGGGTAAAGTGTACCCGTACACTTTTTCCTTACTCTACAAGATGGTTAATCGCAATTTACTAAGTAGTTCAAACTTTTTCTTTCGGTTAGATGTCATTTGAGTGTGTGTGTCGTGTAGAATTATAGTTTGTTTACTCTTCCAAAAAGTAAGCCAATATTTATCCGCTGGAAACTTATAAGAAGAATAGAAGTGGTTTGTAAATCCATTCGTAAAACGGCCTTACATTGTATCCCATCGATCGTCAAGGATTCGGTTGTTTGTTGATAAAAATATCACATTGGGGCATATGGTAGAGGAATGATTTTTAACTTTTTAAACTTTCATCCAGAGGAGGGAATTGGAGAAATATTTTTTCGCAGAACTAAAATTCTGTGAGTTTTATAGGTCAACACGTTATTATGATACATTTTCATCTGTGGACTACTTTAATTAATTACTTTAGTAAAATGCGAGGTAAAATCTGCCGTGTTAACCAAAAACATCGCATGTCTTTTCGCATTAGCTTTTAAGAGTTTTCAAAACTTCTGTTCAAAAAGTAGAACATTCCATTGGAATTCAAAAAAAGCTCAAAGCTCAAAAAAATAAAATCGAAAGCTTTTATAAGCTAATGCGAAAAGACATGCGATGTGTTTGCTCAATACGGCAGAAATGTTGATCGAAAAAATGCAAGAAAATTAAAAAATTAAAAAAATTGAACCACTTTTCTACTAGACCAGAGCTTTATCGTCCCTCATCGCATCGCATATGGAGATTAGTGTAATATTATTAGATTTGGGAAGGTGAAAAACATTTGTTATGCCTTGTAGCCGAAGCTGTGGGCAGCATACAGCATACAAAATTCAAACTAATGTCAAAATGAAGACACTGAAGCCTGATGAAGAATGTTAACTTCGCAGGTAAAGAACATTATCTGCCTCACAATAAACGTTTAGGTTCTAAGTGGCTCAGTGGCAGATTCATGCAAAATCTTTTACTTTAATATTTTGACTATACATTTTGCCTTATACTTTTCCAAATAAGACACAGCTCATTTGTTCGCAGCTTTCAATATCACGTGACACAGTCCTCTGCAAAAGGATGAAAGTACAATTTTCATATAATCAAAAATTGTCCAAACTGTCAATTTACGGTTCTTCAGAAAAGTTACTTAAATTATTACCCTGGTTGCTCGAAGAGTTCACATCTTCCTTCGTAAGTGTTTATCCACCATGTAACTTTGTAATATTCTGAAGCATAGTAACACGTACCTTCAGAAACGTGTATGCAATCAATTTGTACAAGAACACTATCCAGTAATCCAGTATTGTCGATATGTTACATCCATATACCAAAAAGAAAATAGAATCACTCTTCTTATATAATAGAGCACATTTCGATGTTTATGAATCAGGTGCAACCATTTTAAATTGTAAAATGTCGTGCTGGTTCATTGGATATGCTTTCAACCGAAATGAAAACCAAGCTAAAATTAAACCAAAAACAAAAGACTCAGGGAACTACTCCGGTCACAATTTAATGTGGAAACTTACTTCAATCAAAATTACTTAATTGACTGTAGTAGTACTCCCAAAACCAATTTACATATTACGATTTCACATCATCCGAATACACAAGCGTATTTTATAGAAAATTTAATTACTCCCTGTTTGTGCGTTTCCTTCTTCATACATATATTCCTAGCAATTCATACTATTCTACATTGAGATGTAATTTCTGCAACAACAAAAATTTACAATGTGAGTGGAACCAATTTTCATTAGTCATGTCGGAGGATGCCACGCGGCGAAAAGAGTATATAACACTTAACATGCTGGAAATACATTGGAAGTTCTGTTTTTCGAAGAGAGACAAAAAATTAATTTACGAATAAAGACCGGGACATATGTTGAATCAGTCACCGTATGTATATATTGTATACGTTGTCAACCTATAACATTATTGTTAAAGTTTTCCAATTTTTTTTTCGGTTATATGTTATGACACCATCAAAATATACACTTTCTCGGAATATGAACACAAAAACATCCAAGACAATAGAATTGATGGTGATACAATTAAAATAGACTCGTATTAAGAGTGTAGTAGCTTCCCACCACATAACACAATGCTTGGATATATATAATTAAAATAGTCTCGTAGTATAATACTGTGTTTGACAATGTGGTTATTGTGATACAACACCGACACATAGAAAGAAAAAAGCTTAATTTCTTAAAGAGGACAGTGTATGTATACGAACACATGTTTTTCATTATCCTCGAGGCCATACACTATACAAAACTTTTCTAATTAATCTTACGGTCGGATACAAAAACACCAAGTGTCCAGAATTGGCTAAACTCTTTGTTCCCCATTACACATGGATGGTACTAAATTTTATTCGTATATATAATGGAAAATGTATTGCAATAATTGTTTCAACATTACTTTTCCCGCTATGTTTTTTTTCATTAAACGTAATGGATTAAATTCTCTTCTCGATGGTAAATTTCATTTAATATACCAGCGATGAAAAAAAGGGTTATTTAACTTAGCGTTAGTTATGCAATTTTAGATAATTTTTTTTTTTTTCGTTCATCTGTTTACATCTGCTTTCTGTTATTCTTTTAAAAATGAAGTTCTGATGGTAAAACCAGGTTTCTTTTGACCCAAAAAAAACTCAACAATAGCTGAGGGTCATTACTTAACACAGATACTTTTAGAAGCGCATCTATTATCGACAACAACGGCGAGAGTAAGCGACGACCTTTGCTTTCCGGTTCTCTTATACACCAAGAGCAAGACTTAGTCTTGAACAAAATGAAGTAAAATATGTTGCTAGTGAATTAGATTCAGAATTCTGTCTTTGTATTTTACTTAGTCAACTTAAGATAAAAGGGTTGGTTACCCAAACTTTTCAAAATTTTCATTCCGTTTTGGTTCGGGTTTTTGGTTGGCTACCAATAAAGTCTATCAGAAGTCTTCGAAATAAATTCACAGGGAGAGAAAAATGAAATTCAACATGTTTTTTAATTTGGTAGTTGTTGTGGTTTGTGAAAATCTAGATTTTTCATTTTCGTATTACATTCTTGTTGCGAGCTCATGTCTAAAGAAGAATTAGAAAATGAAAATCTAGATTTTCATTTGTTCAACGAAAATCTTGTGGCATCAATTACAAACCACAACAACTTCCAAATCAGAAAACATGTCGAATTTAACTTTTTTCTCCCTGTAATTTAACCGATTCTGAAGTTCAAATTCACACATATTACAATCGCACCATCTTTATCACGCAGTACATTGTTCTATTGTTATCAAAAATTCTCTCCTGTCGTTGCCTACACCGGAAAATCGTTCGAATGGCGGGTTTACAAAGTTTGATTCGGATTGGGTTTCAGTTTACTCGGGTTTTTGGCTGTCAGGTTTTAAAAATATAAGTCTGGCTCGGGTCAGGTTTCAAAACGGCGACCTGCTCATCTCTAGTCCACTGTGTACTACTACGTTTGCTACCACAAACGGGAGATTCAAGCTCTTGATCTCGCCGTTGAGCACTGCAACACTGGTTGGTGCATTTGCCCCTTTTTAATTTCCCTACCTATGCAGGCTTCATTGTTGCAAAGTTTTATGCGCTTTTTTTATTTTGATGAAACAGAATTTTTACAAAGAAAACAAATTTGATATTCTTATTCTTATTATAATTATTGTCAAATACATCAAACAGGTTGAAGGTGTTGTATTTTCTAATGTCCTTTTTAATATCTTTTTGTTAAGTGATATTTCAAGCAGTTTGCAAACTTTTTATCAACACAATTGTGCATTCCAATTCTTTGAAGCAATTAAAATTGCAGAATTTTCTTTGCTATTTTATCCGCGGATTACATGGATTGTACCATTTTTCATGGATTTCTAATTTTCCTGCCAGCGATTTTCGAAAAAATTGTTGTAAACATTTTCCTTATTAATTCTAAGAAATATTCAGATATAATAAAGTAAACTCCTTGCTTCCATTGAAGACAGAAACAATACAAAACAAAAGCGAAATCAATTTTCAATTCTTTGAAACCAATCAAAGTCGAGTTTTTGGATAAACTGAAAACCCTCCAGTGCTCCAGCTAGCATTCATTGAATTTATAGAATCAAAGAATCATGATGAGACTCGAAGGAATAGACATAAATAATGTAATGCAAACAATACGAATGGAACTGAGATTAGTAAGATAGTCCCTCAAGTCATGTCGTTCGGTTTGAAAGTTGGAATGAGGAAAATTAGATTGTATTACGAGTAAATTTTATTCTTTACAGTAAATGAGTGTTCCGTGCTAGAGCAACAACCGAAAACGATGAACGGTACCACAAGGATGAGGCAGAAATACATTTTTTCCGATCATCCGGATGTAATATTTGCCAAGTAGGTAATATGTGCAGTTGCAGTGCAAGTAACTAGATTTACTTAACAGTGTTTGTTACCTACTTGATGGGGATTCGCAAATATGGAGCTAAATAATCAATGAATACGGAGATGGATTATTTTTAATTGATTGGCGGTAATTATTCCTTGCTAACTACTCCGATTCCTAGCTACTCGTTACAATAATTCAATCATCGTATAGTGGTACTACACCTTACAGTACGTTCCGCTTAAAATCGCAACAAGAAATCCAATTAACGTTCGCATAATTAAATCTTATTGTCTAAATATGCTCGTTCAACACATAACCTTCTAGTTGCAGAAATACCATTAATGCTAGAAAGCTATGCACATTTAACAAAATTAAAATGTGGTTACCGTATACAACAGTCAAAATCTACACTGCTTTTATATACCTGATGGAACATATCCGACTCGAAAGTCTTTAAACTTAATGCGACTCTCAAGTGATACGATCATCACATTACGAAACAATATGCGAAAACTTTTAAGCACAACGTGTTGGCTGCCAAGAATTCGAAAACTTCTTCAAACCTCAGAGATCATTTATACAGTTAAAACCTCCCATTATGTTTATGTGTGTGTGTGGAAAAGAGGCTTGAAACTGATTTACTTTACAGTATGATTCGAAATGTAGACGCCCGACGATGAACAGCGCCTTACAATTATTTAAATTCTGTGAAAAGCCCCGAGTTGAAGCTGATTCAAAACGGTTTTACTTCAACACCCTGTATTGGGAACAATCGGTTTACACCTTCAAAGCGTATTTATCTATTGATTACCTAATCTCATCAAGCACTGATGCCTGGCTCTCCGTATTATTTGTTTCCAGACAACATATTAATTTAACTTACCCAATGTATTATATGTGTATGTGCGTGTATTATGCTATGTACCGAGTATAGCTTTTACTTAATTACATTTGCGCTGAAATAACACATTCCATTATGATAATTTATCATCGACATTATTCGAAAACATTACGACACATGTAACCAGCTAACCCGTACATTAAGTTGTTGGTGTTATTAGATGTCATGGAATATACGTACATTACGTAACAATGCGGCTTTAGGTGGGGTTAAACTTTTTGAAACAAAAACAAGGTAAAATTAATGCTTATAAGCCAAAGCCAATATTCCGATGAATTCAGGTATGGGCACAGTGGGCTCAAGTTATTTAGAAAATACTGAAAAAAGAAAATAGAAAAAAAATGAAAAGTGTCAGTGAAAAAGCAATGGTATGAAAGACGCTTTTCCGTATCACATCGCATATGGTGATGTTGAACCAGTCGAAACCCAATTTTCAACAAAAATACATTTTAGAGGCTGCAAATCAAAACACGATATGAATACAAAGTGGAAAATACAAAGAGAAGAGGCTGATATGTTTTTCGCATGCCAACATGATACCGATCACTGAAAATTTGACTTGTACAAAAATGAATATATTGTTTGCACACGATGTATAATTTAACGTGGCGTATGCATATTATACTGGTATCACGCATTGTGTCTACACTGAGAAATACGAAATATTCTGTAACGAGTGGGCGCATGTGGTATTTCTGTGGATTGTGACGAAACACTTCCATTGATGATGAAAAGTTGCAGGTTGTTATATTGTACAATGTTGCAATTTACAACTGGTGTTGATAAGAACCATTTTTTGAGAACGTTAACAATTAAAAAACATTTGGCTTCCTAGAATATTTTTTACGGTGAAACAATCCTACATCATTCTTTCGACAAAAATCTATGACCAACAAAACGATGAAAATCTAAACTTTATGGCTGTAAACGTTCTGTTAAAAGTAATCCTTATGAACGGCACTAAACACAAGTATCTTTTACCAACTGCAAGTGGAAATTGATTATTTAACTTATTTCACAAATATTGCACTACAATAGTTTACGATGGATTTTGCAATAAGACAACATTAGTCACTGTTATGCGATGAACAAAGAGAAAGTCTATATTATATACAACATGAAGAAACATCCACAAATCCCCTATAATCTTTATCACTTTTATTCAACTAATTTTTAGTTGCTTAACTATACCAGACGGGTTGCTGAGTAATTAATTTGCAAACTAAATGCAAGTTGAAATAAAGGCAAATTTTAAAATTATGATTCATCACTCTGCCTATAATGTGATGGGCCGTAAGATCCAAACTCGTCAAAATAAAAATTTAGAACCTCGGACTTAATGTACTGTTACAATACAAGGGATAAAAATATTAAAAGCAGAGTTTTCGTGTGAATTTTGTTGATCCGAGGCACAATAAACACACGATTTTTCATGTTGAGGAGGGCATCGAAAGTGGTGCTTGAAACACGAAAAGTACGGTTTTTCACGCATGTAGCATGTAATATAAGACACCTCTTGATAAATTTTTTTCGAGACGTGTGGGAATTGCTGGTCGAGCTGGGCGAGAACCGTAATGACCACACATCAAGATAACAATTTTGGTAAGAATTGCATATGCTTTTTCATCTGCCGAGAACATAGATTCCGAGATAAACAAAAAATGCTCTAGAGGGATAAGTGGGAAATTATTGTTCCACCTTACTGACTTCCCAAGTAGTGAAGTTTCCCTCCCTAGGGAAAACTCTTTACCTCGCTTGTAAGGTAAAGCACTATACTACACTCAGGAAATAATGTAATGTCCCGTATCACGATGAGTTAAAGTATTTCGGGGTGAAGCACTCGGATGCTCTTACTCATCTGGATACGAGATATCAAATTACTTCCCTCACATACTAATGTACTATTCGTTTCTGACCTCGCAGTCGTAAACGCAACCTTCCCATCATTGTTCACAATGGTTTTCTGAATGGATACGTCATATTATGATGTCTGAATGAAAGCGCTCAACTATGAATCCATACATTTCCAATTGATTCCACCATTCTACAAAAAAAAACAACTGCTCACAGTGTGTTCACGCTGTTTTCTAATGCAGTAAGAAATCCCGAGCATTTCCCTTCACACAAATTTCTCGTGTCATATGAATGTGAAAATTTATATTGCCTTTTGTTACCCGTACGATTCTTGAAGCTAGCTATAATATTACTGTTGGTCGGAATTGTGTAGTATAGCACTCACACACAGGGTTGTCAAAGCAATCTGACAATTTTTTTTTCGTTACATAAATTCAATTTTTCTATATGGTTTATGGAGACAATATGTTTGGCATGGTAAAATCGAAAAGTATGACAATCAACTTTGAGTCACACGAGCATACATTCTTGTATATTATAATTTCGTTTTCGGTGTACACGCTTCATATAACGAGAAACAATTTTTTTTACATTTTTTGTATGTTGAAAATTGGCAGTGGCAGTAAAAGGTAATCTTTTTATGGGTATCAAATTGGCAATATATGAGGATTTTATCGCTTTTTCATTGTGCTCTGTGTAGCATTTTTCTCTTCAATATTTTGATTGGAATTTAAGTTTGGGTTGGATAAATGAAGCCGTAAGCGTTTGGTGTAACAAATTTGAGGGACCTAATCTAATAGTATTCTCTCTCTGCTTTTTTAGCACAACTACCCGAAGCTTCAGCCTGTGTGTGTGTGTGTGTATAGCATCATGGAGACCATAAAAATGTGCGGAATTAGAAATTTTCTTGTCCATTTCCAACAGTAATGCGTTTAGGAAAATTAAATTTAATTTCATTGCTGGCATAATACAGTTGTTGGAAGGTCAGGAGATGTTTTTAAAAATGAATCTAAGAAATATGTTAAGCAAATGCTATAAGATATAGCACATAAAACAACAAATACTTTTCTATGGAACGTTGTTTAATTGGTGAAGCAACAGTAGACCACATTGCACAAATTGATGTTAAAGAAATCCCGAAATATTTTGGCTTCAATATTTACGAACATTTGAAGGAATAATCATAAATCATTCGCAGATATATTAAATACAATCTTTGCTGAAGGGAAAATATGTGTTTCATTGAGCGGTGATGCTTTAACCTTTTTCTGAAAGCAACTTTTGGAACTTTTGCTAAAGTTCAATCGAATGACGTACACGAAGACTAAATTAAATTTCTTTTAATTTGAAATAGTATATGCCGTCCTTGCTTGTAAGTTTGTTGTTTTGGCATGTGTGAGCTTTTGCGGAACAAGCCAGAGGCGAGTGGAGTAATCGCACAAGTCAAAACAATAACTTACAAACAATTACACTTAGTTTAAGCAACCCAAACAACAAAAACACAGCAAAGCACATAGTTTTGTCTAACTGAACAGTGGGATCCTATCACCCAATAAAAAGATTTTGTGGAAATGTAAAGACGTCTACTTTGTATTTACACAGTTCGTGTAAAATAATTAAAATAAAATTGTTATTTAAAACGACACTTACTTGAAAATTGTCATTTTGTGCGGAGATTTTTAATTTTTCGTCTTTCTTCTGAGATTTTTGCAAACTGTAAGTATTTCCAACAAAACGACTGTGTCAGAAGGCACGCCGAATAATTTTAAAATAAACAGTGACTTCCAGCAGAAACAGTTGCTTTTCGTCTTTTTTTCCGAGAATGCATCATTTCACAAAATGTACCGCTTCTACATGAAGCCGTTTTTTTTCTTTTTTTGAAACATTTATTGCCGAAACTTCAATAAAGTTGATCGAATTTTCAACATCTTTACGTGAAGGAGAGTTTTATTTTGCCGAGAGAGAGAGAGAGGTTTGTAGCCAGAGCCGAAGGCGAGGGCTATAATACCTCGTAGCAAAATAATAATCTCCAAACAATTACGTATTTTACTTGCTGCAAGTAAAATTGATTTTGTTCTAACGGAAATGTTTTGTGAAATATTGATTGCTCTGATGACTATATTGGACTTCTCATATGACGAAATCACGGTCCCTTTGGCGCAGTGGAAAGCGAGTTGGACTTCTAATCCAAAGGTCGTGGGTTCGACCCCCACAAGGGATTTGTTTTTTTTTTTTTTTTTTAATTAAACATGTTAATCAAACAAGCTTCAATTCATATGCTTTCATATGCTACAAGTAAAGCAAATTAGAATAATTTGATAGTTGTCAACAAGGAAATATTTTGAAGGATTTACTGATTCTTAACAGTTTTTAATTTTACCAGACCATAATGATTGCTCTGATGGCTATATTGGACTTTTCATATGACTAAATCACAGTCCCTTTGGCGCAGTGGAAAGCGCGTTGGACTTCTAATCCAAAGGTCGTGGGTTCGACCCCCACAAGGGATTTGAGATTTTTTTATTATTAAACCTGTTGATCAAACAAGCTTAAATTTCTACGAAAAAGCATTTGTAATGGTTAGTCGATGAGACTGCATGATCTTTTCGCGGTAACCTATTTATATTTGAATTCGTAACAACCCGGAACCGGATAGAAATTTATTGCAGTGGGTTTTTTTTTTAGTTCGCAACATATTTAAGAATTTTTAGAGTTTTAAAAGTCATAAATTTTTCCAGGTTATGATATTTTGGCACAATATTGGAAAGTTTCTCAGCGAATTCAAATTTCACGCCAAAAGATCATACACTGGGAAGAACTTTCTTGACTTGGAACATCGATGACTTAAAACTCCGATTGTGCTTTTTAAAGATGAACATACTGTAACAAAGAAAATACAAGGATGATTTTTAATAACAAAATCTGTAAAAAATATGAGTGGCACCTATTCGATTAAATTTCCTCAAAAAAAACAACAAAGCGCATTATTTTCTCAGTGGGTGCCTTTCATTCAATGAAAATTTGTTAAGACGTGTACTGTCGGGAAAATAATTATAGCTAAGAAAAAAACTGAAAAATCTCATTTTGTGGGAGAATTTTTATTTTTTAGTATTTCTTCTTCGGAGATTTTTGCAAACTGTGTTTCAAACTATCAGAAGAAATGCCGAATACCTTTATATGAATCAATGACTTGCAGTGGAAAATAGTGGCACCTTTTCTCAGGTCGTTGATTTTTCACGCCAATCGAACGTCATTAGGTCGAAAAAGCATTTTCCTCAAAATGAATCACCTTTTAGAATAATTGCCAGACTGCTTTTTCTCTCCTTGAGATATTTGTTGTCAAAGATTCAATAGAGATTCAATTTTCACTGTCTTTACTTAAATAACATATACTCGCCATGCTTAAAATCTCCATGATCAGAAAATTGTATTAGACTTTTCATATGACGGAATCGTAGTCCCTTTGGCGCAGTGGAAAGCGCGTTGGACTTCTAATCCAAAGGTCGTGGGTTCGAACCCCACAAGGGATTTGTGACTTTTTTTTTTATTATTAAACCAAACCTGTTAAACAGACAATTGTTACGAAAAAGCTTTTGTAAATGTTAGTCGATTCAAAAAAAAGAAAAGGTTTTTAAGAGGAAATCGAATTGGGATATCGCGATAAACTATTGCTTCATTTTTTATCCAACCATGTTTTTCACTCGACATACGATATGAAGGGTAACACATAAGTGCGAACTGCGAACGAATCGTCATATTTTATTCATGTGCTTCAAGTAAAGCAAATTAGAATTATTTGGTAGTTTTTAACGAGGAAATATTTCGAAGGATTTTTTGATTCTTAATTTTAATTTTAACAGCCGGAGTTTTACTGGCGAGTTTTACGAGTAGCGGTTGTACTAACATAAAGTTCTGTTATGTCAGCAACCACCAGCACTACAAATGAGGTATCAAGGGAAAGCTTAGACAATGTATGATACAACTAGCATGTTAGGTTCACATTAAGCGTCATCAGTACCAGCCCAGACCTGTCTAAAGTTCACACAGATTTTGAAAATTTGTCTTGGAAATTTTTGCAAACATATATCAATGAATCTAATCAAACTAGGCATGACCCGAAAGTACTTAAGCTCAGCTTTCCAACGAGCCCAATCTCACCCGGAACGATCATTTATAACGGCCAAAAAATTCGGATAAAAAACACTATTTTTCCAACTTCGGAGATCTTCCACCAGCAACCAGGTGTGGCTCGAGACTGTGTGAGGCCTGTTTTAAGGTCTACTGGCAAAGACCTTTCAAACCATGTATATATCAATCCCAGACGAAATGGGTCCGATTTTGATAGGTGGATTTTCAAAAGAATCCCTCTGAACATTTGCGTATAGACATACGTTACCATACATACACACATGGGGCGTTCACCCTTTTCAGCTTGTGTCCTAATTTCATGACTGAAAACTCATGAAAAGTAATAGGACAACAAATATTTTATTTAGATGGTCATTAATCGGTCCTACATTATTTGCAGTGATGCAATAAACCGTTCCATCATTTCAAAAAAAAAAATGAATGGAAAAATACTGCAGTATGAACATATGGATCTAAATTTACACGAACGAAATGTAAGACTTGTCTTAAACGAGATTATCTAATTGGTTTCTGTTCTGAAGTGTTAATAGTAAAACTTATGTTTTCTATTAAACTTGCAACCACAATTTGCAACATCCAATAAATATGAGACCAACTGCGTGAAACATTCCATACACTCCAATTCAAACGTGGAAGCCTTGTGTCGCGTCTCGCGTCGGTGATGTTCTTGATATTTTTCAAGGAGCGAATTTTGTGTATAAAATGAAATGCAAAACATTTTCGAAAGCTTCTCGTTGGGAGGTTGACAATATAATTCTGATGTATGCTCTTGACTGAATATATATTTAGTGCATAGATAGATGATGGTGATGAGGGAGCATTTGCACTAATAATAATTAAAATCATGAACTAGATAATTTTCCCCTTATGTTGCGAAATAATGAAAAGGAGATTGCCGCTCTAAGGAATTTCTTGATTAAATGAGATGCATCAACATCATCACACTCTTCTCAAAACTATAATCAGTCTGATTATCTTGAAAATTGTTCACATAGATTGTTTACCAAACGTAACATTATTGGCATATGCTCCAGGCATCAGGTATATTTCACCCAAAATTCGACTGCTTCTTCGAGCATATACAGATAAATTAAATGGATAAGCAGATGGAATTCAGTTCAAGATAAAAGGTTACACGCCACCCGACTTTCAAGAAACTAAACTGTCTGAGCTTTCCCATTAATACGGCTGAAAAGCACCTGGAATTAAATCGACAATGAAAAATTGAATAAATCGGTGTAGCCTCATTGAGAGCAACGTGATGAAGAGTTAGGGGGATCAGAAACAACGGACAAACACTCATAAATATAATCACATAAAACATTAAAGGGAAGAAAAAGCTATGAAAAAATCTGCAAATAAACTTTATTTGTATTTGTAAAAAATGAGGCTTGACCTGACCACGGGTAACTGTTTTTGCTGGATATAAATATATCTGAACTAACCGGGTGCCAATAGTCTCTTTATTATACAAATACTAATCGCACCCGGTGCCATTAGCCACAGTATTATAAAGGGACTATTGGCACCCATAAAAATTAAAATTTGAACAAAAAATCCGGATATTTTGAAAATTAAACTTGTTTCGAACACAATCCTAGGGAATTCATCTTTTTACGAAATGTAACGTAAAGGCGGTAGTTTGTTCGATCTTAGTGAGTTCGTCATCTATAATATAAAACACAAAGACGGTGCACCTCATCTCACCTCGGTGCACCACGCTTCACCTCGGTGCACCACGCTTCACCTCGGTGCACCACGCTTCACCTCGGTGCACCACGCTTCACTTCGGTGCACCACGCTTCACCTCGGTGCACCACGCTTCAGGTCGGTGCACCACGGGTCACCTTGAATAAACCCCAGTGATTCCCTTTGATTACAAATTCCAGTTACTACCTTTACTTTACATTTCGTAAAAGGATAAATTCCTTAGGATCGTACATACAATCCGCCTTTACGTTACATTTCGTAGAAGGATGAATTCCCTAGTATTGTTCAAAACGCATTTGCGTTATATTTCGTGAAAGAATTTATTCTATCGAACAACCCACCTTTATGTTAAATTTCGTAAAAGGACGAATTCCCTAAGATCGATCAAACTACCTTTACTTTACACTTCTAGTGTAGTTAATAAGGACCAAAAAAAGGCCGAACATTTACAGATCGGGTAGAGAAAAACCAGTGATTGGATATTGTTTGGGATGTAAAAAAATGAGATTTTGGAAGGGTAGCCCAAAAATCCCCTCCATACTTCCCCCCCTTTCAGCCCTTCAAACTTCAAATGCAGAGGCTTCTTGTATGAATTATTGTGAAGCGACGAATGAGCGTACAACATTGAGTGGGTACTCAAATGAAAGCTAAAAGATCAAAGTTATTTTCTCTACAAAAAAATTTCCAGAATTTTCCGATTCCCTTGCAGTTTTTCCAACTTTTCTTAAAAACGAAGTTTTAAATTTGAGGTTAAAGTTAAATATTTTTTGAAATTACTTCACAACAATATTTTTTTCTTCGCTATTATCGTTTAGCATCCCATTACCAAACTTTTTACAAGCAAAAAGTATTTTGATGTTCCGCAATTGAAGCAGTTATCGTAAATTTTCATCAAAAATTGGTACCCTTTTTGTATGGCAAATTATTTTCGTCACTTTTTATTTTTTTTATACAGGTGTGATAGTTGTTGGGTAGGCTGAAAGTGCCTCAAAAACGAAAGAAAACAAGTTTTTAGATTTTCAAAAATGATTCCGGTCTCGAATATTCGGCTAAAATATTGAAATTTTCCACCCTCGGCGAACTTTGTCGAACACTACAAACAGCAAATCCTCACGATCGAACAATCCGACTTTACGTTACATTTTGTAAAAAGATGGATTCCCTAGGATTGTGTACAAAACAAGTTTAATTTTCAAAATATCCAGATTTTTTATTCAAATTTTAATTTTTCCGGGTGCCAATAGTCTCTTTATAATACTGTGGCTAATGGCACCGACTCCGGGTGCCAATAGTCTCTTCATAATACTGTGGCTAATGGCCAATTATTAGAATAATAAAGAAACTATTGGCACCTGGTTCCATTAGCCACAGTATAATAAAGAGACTATTGGCACCCGGTGCCAATAGCATATTCGTTAAATTTTCAGCGTCAACTAATTTCTTACATCCTGAACATAGTTTGTGCACTTCAATTAACTATCACTTAATTTTTCATTTCGAATGGTCGTTCTGACTCTTCATATCAGTGCCTATATTCGCGAAAATATTTTTTCCGCCATGTACTACCGAAGCTAAAGATTAGTGGACTTGTTATAAATGTATGAAGCCACAACAAGCCTCATTATGTTATTCAATTTATGAAAAATTTACAGAAAAAGTACCACACATTGGACAAAAAGCCGAAAATGTCGCTCCATCACAAGCATCACCCAGTATTTCCATATAATGTAAAGAAATAATGTAGAATTAAGAACTGTGTGTTAAAAGCGCTACATTATAATTGGCCTACCACAGCTCATAATGTCCGAGTGAATGTTTCTCAGCAGTGACTTTCCTTCCACCTCTCTTAAAATGTATTCGATTTCATCTATACCGAATAATACAGATCCACTCTATCATGATGAGGTATTATTTAGTGCAATAAAATCACATTTTGGCCATTAAATTTTATTTTAAGTATTCCATGGTAACTTTTTCCATCATTTTAGCTGAATACATCACAGCAGTTTGTGTCTTTCGAAGCGAATACACCCGTTGCCCCAACGATCAATTTAACATTTTCTAATTTTTCTAATTCAATGAAATAAAACCGTTTTCGCTGAAATTGGATGAGATTTTTTGAACAATAAACAGACGCCACATAGACGTGCAAGTGAAGAATCGTTTTATTTGTCAGTCCAATACCTAAAACTAAATTTCAATATGAGTCTGTGTGTTACACACGATAGTTAGCTGAAAGAGTCTACATGATGTTCAGCGTCATACATGTCATGGATGAAAGTGGTTGGTTAACATGTGATATAATATAGAATATTTTGATGTTGGGGGGTATTTTGGTTTCAGAAGAGGTGCTAAAACAATGTAATGTTGCACCATTTTGCGTTTTATTGAATACTCAGCGAACAGAAAGTTCTAGCTGACAGTAGTTCAACACATCGTTTGACATATAAATTTAATATTTGCCAGTAGTGTTGGTGATAAGCACCGTGTTTGTAAATTGAATCGAACAATTTAGGTACGTTGCATTATGAAAATTAACATAATGAATTTGGAGTTATTTTGATTTAGGTTTTTTGTTTAGCTCAACCAAATTGAATTATTTTTAGTATTTACGACTAATTGCAAATAGTTAGGGTCACGCTAAATATAGTTTCTCATTTGGTCGGTTCAAACAGTGTGAACCGGAGGAGAATATAAATTTATGGTAAAATATCCGAATTCACAAAGGTTCCATTCATAAACAGAATAAGAGGAGCCTGATGTAGTCAGTCAGGTCAGTTAAGTTGAAGAGTGAATGAGACAACTAAATTTTTCGTTCGATTGCTTAACTTAGAGACTTTACTGTGTGCCAGAACGTTACAATATGTTTTTTTTCCCTCCTTCCTGGTTTTATAATGAACTAAGCTTGAACTAAGTGAAGAAGTTTGTGAAACACTAGGTAACCTTTTAGAAATGGCTAGGCAAAGACGACAAAAATAAATGATGCACTCGGGCTCTTGTCCTCCTATACCACTTCTTCAATCGTTTGACATATGGCATTTCAAAACATTCGTACAACAGATCAATTAATTGCCAACCCATTTCAATCTTGAGGATACCAGAGAATTCTGAAATTAGATCTATAGCGAAAGTATTAAAAGGCTGGTCAAAACGCATCAAAAGTTTAATATTTTTCATACATGCGGTGTGAATAACCTTATTTTCTCAGCTCAATTGCGCTGAGAAGATGACGACAGTTCAGGTGAAATCTTTTTTTTATTATATCACCTCTTGTTTATCCCACAGAGTGATCAAAAGTTTTTCGTTTCGTGGTAAAAACTAACGGATATTCCCACGCACGGTTGAAAAGTTTATGTGTTGGGGAGACATAGGAAATTAAAAGTACGCATTGGTCACAAACAACAACCTCGAAATAAAATTTCCAACTTTTTTTTTCCTCTGTGAACAAATCACTAATGTAACAATTACGTGTTGCTTTGAACAAGCCAACTTGAAGATTATAAGTATGTATGGCCATACGCTTGCCATTTCTAAAAACTATAATGAATAAGGGTGAAAACACACGGTCCTAAACTTTATTCCCGTGAAGAATCGCCAAACTCAAATCGCCAAAATAAAAACAAATCGCCAAAGTGTGAAGAAACGCCAAGAAAAATCGCCAATGTGTGTGAAGAAGCGCCAAAAACTGTAAAGAGGCTCTAAGAAATCCATTTGGTGTTTCTTCACAGATTGGCGTTTTTTCTTGGCATTTTTCACACTTTGGCGATTTTTCTTGGCGCTTCTTCAGACTTATTTTGTAATTCTCCAGAAAAAAGTAGCTCAACTTTTTTCGCGCTGCGCGAGATTACACCACATATATGGCTAAAAACAAGAGCGCGCGGCGGTGGAGAAGGCAGATAACCAGCGAAGCAAGCGAAGTTCGCTGTCCATCTGCTTGTTTGGCGTTTCTTCACACTTTTTCGATTTTTCTTGGCGTTTCTTCACACTTTGGCAATTTTTCTTGGCGGCTTATCATTTTTTAGTAATTTCGTAATTCACTGTAAAAAATCGCCAAAGTGTGAAAAAACGCCAAGAGAAATCGCCAAAGTGTGAAGAATCGCCAAGAAAATTTTGGAAAATGTACAACCACGGAAAGAATAAGAAAATCATTTCTTGGCGTTTTTAAACACTTTGGCGATTTTTTCTGGTGAATTAACAAATCACTAAAAAATGATAAGTCGCCAAGAAAAATCGCCAAAGTGTGAAGAAACGCCAAGAAAAATTGCCAAAGTGTGAAGAATCGCCGAAATGTGAAGAATCGCCAAGAAATATTTTTTGGCGATTTGAGTTTGGCGATTCTTCACGGGAATCTAAACTTACGGATGATTTCAAACACAGTGTCACATGTTTCTATCACCTTTCCGAGATCTGATTTTGATAGAATTCTGGCAAATTGTTACCGAAATTACTACTACGGAAAAATTTGCAGTCAAATTAGAAAATTTCACGGAAAAAGTCCCTCATTACGACACAGCGGATCTGATAGCAAAGCCCGTTTGCTCATTAATCATAATGCACAACAATTAGTTAATCTCTGGTTCTCCCTCGAATTGAAATTATCTGTCGTAAATAAACCGAAATGTAATTTGAAATTTATTTTTCGATTCGACCAGTCAAAATCCAATTCCAATTTAAATATAATATTTGCGTGTTAGTTTACATCATAATCTGGAATGGACGATTCAAATATATAATACCCCATAGCCGGGGTATACCAGCGAAATAACATTTTGTAATTAGATACAGTCTGTGTCTGTGTGTTCTAAATTTATAACTCTTTCGTTGAATAGATTGAATAAAATATATTTTTCATTTGAATTTCGCTGCAATACAAATTCGATAGCGGTAACATACATAACTGATGGATGGGCGCGAATGGCAGAGTGAATTACACACAAACATAAAAAAATCAGGCGTTACCATTTCAATTGAAAACAAACTGTTGGTTTATAAGTGAGCAACGCTTTGTGTTGTGCTACTCGAAATAGCTTTTCGAAAAATGTGTGTTTCAGCAAGCACTCTTTTCCACTTCGAAATTTTTTTTAATCAGAGCGAGTGCATGTAGATCTACGATTGCTCCTATAATGGTCAGATACATGTTTTGTATGGTTGAAATGTTACAAAAAATTCTTCAAATTGTTCTAGACCAACATGATTCTGATCGGAAATTGAAACACTTCGTGTACACCAATTCTGTTTTCTTCAATTAAAAGCTCTACTACTACTTCATAGCACAAATTCAAAATTTCTTAAGAAGGTGAGGAATCAAACGTTCGAAAATGAAAACTATTCCTGCTGTACCCAAACCAATTGCCCATAGTCGAAAAACCGTTGATAAAGTCTCCCAAGTCACCAATGTCTTGTCAGTTCTGACGAACCTTTCTATAATTTCTTGCTCGTTCGTTTCAAGTGTTTGGGTTACTGCAAAGAAAAAAATAGTTTCAATGGGCCTCGTAAGGCTTCATACAGGTCTTCGTGAACTGAAATCGAATTTCAACAAATGCAGGAGCTGTTTAAGCCAGGTTCTGATAGTTTAAACTATTTACTTACTTTTGTCGGACATTTCTCTTGATAGGGAATCGCTGGTATCTAGAAAATCCTTATTCAATTCACTGATTATTTCGTCGTTACTGATGCCCAGATGGTAGTTATACACCATCAAATACTGACGAATCATGATTCGAATCAATCGTCTGTTGTAATATTTTCGCCTCTGAAAATCCCAATAGCCAGACTGACTACAAATACAATATCGAAACCATCATTCCTAGTTATTTCGTTCTTCAAAACTTTCTCACTTGATTCGTTTCACCAAATCATTTATTCGATCGGTGAACACACTTCCCCGATAAAAAGCTATGTTGTGTGAGTATTGTATGCTTCCTTCCGCAATGAACTGAACTGACTTTTTGCCATTTCCCGATACCCACTGCGCGGAAATATATTCAGCTCTTAACACATCAGTAAATGTAACCGCTTTACCCATTCCGGTAAGTTTGACCCCAAGCAGTACGGAACAGTTCAAATTTTTCGAAATGAAATACTTTTCTAATACGGGATCAGCTGACACGATCGGATAGTACCTAAAAATAATAACATTCGCAAGTTACAACCAGGTTACGGAATCTCGTTTGATAAGTACAGATCAGTCATGGCAATTTGAATATTGCTGTCGATGATGTCTTGGACTGTCTTCAACTGTTTCAGTCGCCCAGGCTCGGTAAAATACGATGTCAGCGTTGTATTGAAAAGGCATGTGACAATTAAGCAGACACCGAACCACATTCCATAAAGCCATCGAACTGTACGATTTTGCGGTAGTGTTGGTGTAGAAGTTTCGATAAGCGAGCGCAGGAATACCAAGAACGTCATCGTTGTACTGTAGATGAAACCATTTTTCGATTTGGTACTTAGTCCACGATTTAGGCTTGTCTTCCGTGCTATTCGTAGCAGTAAATTGATAAAAATTGATAGCAGCAATACAGCTCCAACAATGAGAAGTAGAAACTTTGTTTGTTTCTATGATTTCGAGTAAAAGTGGAAGTTAAGTATGAAAACAATAATTTCCGAAGATCTTACCTCAAACAGTGACCATAGAATCATTGAACTAGGAAATACTGCAGCCGTTGGTACAACGAACGTTATATGATTCGCTAAATAACTTGCCGTTGTGTCGAAGTCTCTAAAAATATTGTAATGAGTTGGTACTGAACCTACCATCATGTCAAATTTTTCGTTCTTCAAGAGACCCAATCTCCCAGTATGCTCCTCGGCCTCATCTTGTGTTAAACCAAGCCAACTATCCGAATCGACAACAACGGTTATGGACGCATTTATATGCTCAAAAGCAGTAAAAGCAAAATCCATTTCAATGCCATGTTCGCTACCATTTACTGCCACTACAGTGGGTTGCCATATCCCAGTCGACACAACAATTTCACAATTATTAAGTTTGAGTGGAACTTTATTCGGAAAAAACGGCAAATAATTTCGTGTGAAAGTATCCATTTCGTTGGTATTCAGAACGTGCTCGGAGTGAAAGTAAATTTTATCTGGAAAATCAGAAATGGTAAGTTTTCGAGTTTTCATGATTATTCGACAACCGTTGTGGACACCAGTCGTGTTAAAGTAGAACGTTCCCAACTTCATAATATTTGCCTGACGAAATACTCTGCATTCACCGTTCGCAAACGGAAAGTACGAATACACATCAGGGGCTATGGTGGTATTACAATCCCGAAGAATTATAAAATTTAGAATTTTGTTCGACCACAAAAATAAAGCCAGCTCATGTATCGACCTACAGCTCGGGTGATAAATCCGGAAAAATTAAATTTTTGCACTTTCCGGATCCCTAATTAATTAACAGAAATGAAACTCACCCATTGCTGTCACATTCGTTTGTTTTAAAAATGACCATCATTTTGTGCTTCCTGATACGACCCATGATATTTAGCATGAACTTTGGTAGATATCCGATAAACTGCTCGTCCACCAACATCAAAATGAACTCTTTTTGCAGAACTTTCCGTGGTGCTTCATATTTCTTTTCCATATTCAACAATGTTAACGAAACGTTGGTCCGCCAGTGTGTAGATAGTTCAATGAAATCGTTGTGAAAGTAACTATTACACCCAATGACACGCACAGTGTGAGAGTTTACACTTTCTATAACAAAATTAACAGCAGCCGAAAGATTCAAATTAAAATTAATTTTTTCTCGTTCATTCATCACTTCCGAACAATCGCTTCTAATGATGGTTTGTATGAGCAGCACGTATGTTGTAAAAAATTCAGCTGAAAATCGTGTCGGGAACATTTTAATATTTGAAAGCTGCACAGTATAATCCAATTCGTCCGAATAAGTAATCCACCATAAACGGTAGAGTAATTAATGTGCTTTTACATTTTCGTTATTTTTTCTGTACGTCATTAATTTTTAATGGAATAGTGAATGGGCGGTTTCTCAGTTTGAAGAATGACATGGACGGACAGTGATAACACTTTGGGTATTCGAACATTGTGCGAATAGCCAAAGTATCACAAAGGGACTATTCGTACAATGAGCACTTACCTCCTTTTATTTTATTTTTGTAGACAAACAAATGATACCATATCACTGTGACTGGCATTAATATAGAAAATATAGGCGCTGCCCTCGTTATTGGTGTTATTGGAAACAAAGAATACATTCATATACACAAATCTATATCAACAATTAGAGGCGTTTGGACTTACAAGTGTTAATGCTAAGAGCAGTGATATAATGGTACACAACAACGCAACAAAAACTTGAAATTTCTAAAGAAGGTAAAGAATCCAACGTTCGAAAATAAAGACAATTCCTGCTGTACCCAATCCAATTGCCCATAGTCGAAATACAGTTGATAAAGTCTTCCAAGTAACCAATGTCTTGTCAGTTCTAACGAACCTTTCAATAATTTCGTGTTCGTTTGTTTCCAGCATTTCCATTACTGTAAATAATTAAATGGCCAGGTTCAGGTCAACTTTCAGTTTCAACACCATTGCACGGTGAGCTTGGCAGAAATTTACCACGCTCGTTCTACACACATGTGGTTGTAAAGGCTTCCATCAACTACATGCATGCATTAACAGTTTAAAAACCCATTGGCGTCACAGTATTCGACAAAATGTTTTAGGCATTTGAGAATTTCTACTGAGAATTTGCTCAATTGTAAACTGGCAAGCAATAGTAATGGATATCCGCCAAAAAACCCTAAAGGGTAAAAGTGTGACGCAAGTCCTTGTTTCTACTTACAAAATAACTGATATCGCTGAGGGTGACGCATTTTTCGCCTCAACGCAAAAGTGTTATCAACAAAAAATTGAACCAAAAAATTTAAGATAGAAAATTTTAGAAAAAAATTGCGTCACAAGTGGCAGATGTTGAGGAAAATAGTCCAAATAGAGAAAAATATGTCCTGAATCATCTGCCACTTGTGACGCAATTTTTTTCTAAAATTTTCTATCTTAAATTTTTTGGTTCGGTTTTTCGTTTTTGGTTTTGGTTGGTGGCGAAAATGCGTCACCCTCAGCGATATCAGTTATTTTGTAAGTAGAAACAAGGACTTGCGTCACACTTTTACCCTTTAGGGTTTTTTGGCGGATATCAGTTCTTTTGGAAGTTTAGGTGTAAGGGTAACTAGTTTTGTAAGCAACTCATGTCGACAACAGCTGAAATCCAACAAAAAATCCGATGGAAGTTTGGAAGTGCCAGAGGAATCATCTTTCATCCCAAAATTTAGGAACCAACCTTGGAACACCTTACTTATATTGAAAATATCCCAAATTCATCGAAAAATCCGATGCAAGTTAGGAAGTGCCAGAGGAATCATCTCTCATCCCAAAATTTAGGAGCCAACCTTGGAACACCTCACCTATATCGGAAATAACCCAAATCCATCGAAAAATACGATGGAAGTTAGGAAATGCCAGAGAAATCATCTGTCATTCCAAAATTTAGGAACTAACCTCGGAACACCTTACTTATATCGAAAATAACCCCAATCCATCGAAAAATCCGATGGAAGTTAGGAAGTGCCAGAGGAATCATCTGTCATCCCAAAATTTAGGAACCAACCTCGGAACACCTCACTTATATCGAAAATAACCCAAATCCATCGAAAAATCCAATGAAAGTTAGGAAGTGCCAGAGGAATCATCTGTCATCCCAAAATTTAGGAACCAACTTCGGAACACCTCACTTATATCGAAAATAACCCAAATCTATCGAAAAATCCGATGGAAGTTAAGAAGTGCCAGAGGAATCATCTCTCATCCCAAAATTTAGGAACCAACCTCGGAACACCTCACTTATATCGAAAATAACCCAAATCCATCGAAAAATCCGATGGAAGTTAAGAAGTGCCAGAGGAATCATCTGTCATCCCAAAATTTAGGAACCAACCTCGGAACACCTCACTTATATCGAAAATAACCCAAATCCATCGAAAAATCCGATGGAAGTTAAGAAGTGCCAGAGGAATCATCTGTCATCCCAAAATTTAGGAACCAACCTCGGAACACCTCACTTATATCGAAAATAACCCAAATCCATCGAAAAATCCAATGGAAGTTAGGTAGTGCCAGAGGAATCATCTCTCATCCCAAAATTTAGGAACCAACCTCGGAACACCTCAATTATATCGAAAATAACCCAAATCCATCAAAACACTTTTTCCAACATTTACCAATCATAATTCATAATTACTAGCTGAAAAAAAATTATTTCTTTTCACACACACACACAACACACGCTGTTATATGGCATTGTATGGAAACTTCCGGGAGTCCTACCTCCCAAAAACGCTTGCATACCCCCATTTTTTAAAATCTTATTTTGATCTAGGGCCCGAGATTGACCTATAACCAAAATTTCAGGAAAATCGTAAGAAACGTTTAGAAGTTACGAAATCGTACTTTTTCATAGGAACTAACTAACTAACTAACGTAGGCAATTTGAGTTATCTGAAAATACGAAATTTTGCTTATTTTCAAACAAACATCAATATTTCGAAGTTCAATATCTCGGCCAATTTTGAAGCTGCAGTAACGTGTGATAGCTCGTTGAACTCGTATGGATTCCAAGATTCTAGATATCCTAGTTTGAGGGTCGTTGGAGTTAAGGGGGAGAAGTCAAAAAGTTGCTGTAAATATGCTCCGCCGTCCTCAAAAAATTTTTGTTAAAACATTTTTGGTAGTGCGTCACGCCCGCTAACTAACGTGCGGGCATGATAATCAAACATATTTAACGTATTGTACAAAAATAAACGCAAATCCGAAGAAAATAGAGTAAAAAAGTTACTTTCTTGATCAATTTAACAACATTTTTAGTAGGACCAATTATTGGTGGCTCAGCTCTAATAGCATGGTCTATGCAGCTCGGATAATAGCAAATGAGGTGTCGTTGTAAAGGTAAGACGTGAGGCTATCAAGTGGTCAATGTGGCATCAAAATATATTGACTTTCACAAGTCAAAAACTTTCAGTAGGGTTGACAATGTTTTCAAATTGACTTTTCTCAAAAAAGTACCGTTAACTTTTTTTGTTAATTATTGATATAAATTCGTCGCATGGTCCTAAATGATTATCCATAAAATATATCCATTTCGTATGCAACGACTTTTTTATTTAGACTTTTTTCAAGCTCACCGTGCATTGCTTGATGCTTAACCTATGTCATTTTTCTAATTACTTTTGTCTGACATGTTCTTTGATAGGGAATCGCTGGTATCTAGAAAATCCTTATTCAATTCACTGATTATTTCGTCGTTACTGATGCCCAGACGGTTGTTATACACCATCAAATACTGACGAATCATGATTCGAATCAATCGTCTGTTGTAATATTTTCGCCTCTGAAAATCCCAATAGCCAGATTGACTACAAATACAATATCGAAACCATCATTCCTCGATTATTCGATCTAAAAAAAACGTTCTTACTTGATTCGTTTCAGCAAATCATTAATTCGATCGGTGAACACATTTCCGCGATGAAAAGCTATGTTGCTGGAAAATTGTTTGTGTCCCTCAGTGATAAATTGAATTGAGCTTTCGCCATTTCCAGATACCCACTGCGCGGCAATATACGTAGCCCTCAATGTATTAGTAAAGGTGACCGCTTTACCCGTTGCGGTAAGTTTGAGTCCGAGCAGTGCAGAACAGTTCATACTTCTCGAAACCAAATGTTTCTTCAGGACGGGATTAGCAGTCAAAACCGGCAAATATCTGAAATATTACAATCGGACAAATGGTTCTACAGAATTAGTTGATTAGCACAGTACATGTCGTATATTGCAATTTGAATTGCTGTCGATGATGTCTTGGACTGTATTCAACTGTTTCAGTCGCCCTGGCTCGGTAAATTGAGATGTCAGAGCTGTATTGAAAAGGCATGTTACTATTAAGCAGACACCAAACCACATTCCATAAAGCCATTGAACTGTGCGGTTCTCCGGCAGTGTTGGTGTAGAAGTTTCGATGAGCGAGCGCAGGAATACCAAGAACGTCATCGTTGTACTGTAGATGAAACCGTTTTTCGGTTTTGTATTTAGTCCTCGATTTAGACTTGTCTTCCGTGCTATTCGTAGCAGTACATTGATAAAAATTGATAGCACCAATACAGCTCCAACAATGAGAAGTAGAAACTTTGTTTGTTTCTATGATTTCGAGTAAAAGTGGAAATTAAGTATGAAAACAATAATTTCCGATGACCTTACCTCAAACAGTGACCATAGAATCATTGAACTAGGAAAAACTGCAGCCGTTGGTACAACGAACGTTAAATAATTGACTAAATAACTTGCCGTTGTGTCGAAGTCTCTAAAAATATTAGGATGTGCTGGTACTAATATCATCAGATCAAATTGTTCATTCTTTAAAAGAGCTAATCTCCCAGTATGTTCCCGGGATTCATCTTCTGTTAAACCAAGCCAACTATTCGAATCGACAACAACTGTTATGGAGGCATTCATATGCTCCATGGCAGTGAAAACAAAATCCATTTCGATGCCACGTCTGCCACGTTCGGTGCCATTTGCTGCAACTACATTCGGTTGCCATATACCAGTCGACACAACGATTTCACAATTGTTAAGTTTGAGTGGAACTTTGTTCGGAAAAAACGGCAAGTAATTTCGTGTGAAAGTATCCATTTCGTTGGTATTCAGAACGTGCTCGGAGTGAAAGTAAATTTTATCTGGAAAATCAGAAATGTTAAGCTTTCCACTTTTCATGATTATTGGACAACCGTTGTGAATATCCGTCGTGTTATAGTAGAACGTTCCCAACTTTATAATATTCGTCTCATGAAATTCTCTGCATTCACCGTTCGCAAACGGAAAGAACGAATACACTTCAGGGGTTATGGAGGTCTTACAATCACGAAGAATTATAAAATTTAGAATTTTGTTCGACCATAAAAATGAAGCCAATTCATTCATAGACCTGCAGCTCGATAGGAGAGACAAATCCGGGAAAATTAAATTTCGATCCGGATCCCTAATTAATTAACAGAAATGAAACTCACCCATTGCTGTCGCATTCGTTTGTTTTAAAAATGACCATCATTTTGTGCTTCCTGATACGACCCATGATATTTAGCATGAAATTTGGTAGATATCCGGTAAACTGCTCTTCCACCAACATCAAAATGAACTCATTTTGCAGGACTTTCCGTGGTGCTTCATATTTCTTTTCCATATTCAACAATGTTAACGAAACGTTGGTCCGCCAGTGTGTAGATAGTTCAATGAAATCGTTTTGCAAGTAACTATTACACCCAATGACACGCACAGTGTGAGAGTTTACACTTTCTATAACAAAATTAACAGCAGCCGAAAGATTGAAATTAAAATTATTTTTTTCTCGTTCGTTCATCACTTCCGAACAATCGCTTCTAATGATGGTTTGTATGAGCAGCACGTATGTTGTAAAAGATTCAGCTGAAAATCGTGTCGGGAACATTTTAATATTTGAAACTGTTTCAGCTACACGGTAATCCAATTCGTCAAAATTCGTAATCCACCATAAACGGTAGAGTAATTAATGTGCTTTTACATTTCGTTTTTCTCTGTACGTCATTAATCATTAATTTTTAATGGAATCGTGAATGGATGGGGGAGGTACTATAATAAACACGAAGACCTAAAGCGATGAAGGTGTGACGTTACTTCCGGGGATGCACCTTTAAGGCACCTGATATCGTTCTTGTGGCCTTTGAAAAACAAAGTTGAAATTTCTTTAATTCCCAAAAATGGAAGTCGGTTTTATTTCAGGACGTTGACTACTGAAATAACTAAAACAATAAACTAAGTGGAATGGAAACCGGTGTATACCAAAAGATATTAAAATGACAACAGATACAAATTAAATTAAATTATAGTAGAACCATTGATCGAATTGCATTGATAAAACCGATACATCCCACAATCTGATTTAATTCCCACATGCTGTTTAATATAAGAGGTACTCCACTACTATTATTTACTTCCGTTGATTCATTTTCTCTGAAAATAACTCACATTTTTATTACAATAGCTCAATTCCTGTCAGAGCTGCTTAATTTAACAACAATGAGTTAAATTTATCCCATCAAAAAAGTAGAGTCAGAACTACTATAAATTCAACGATCGATAAATTGAACTGAACTTTCCTTACAATAAAGGATAATTTATCAGCTGCGCTAAATGCTGACGGGAATCGGGCTAATGTGATTCAATGGCACAGGGAGTGGCGTCAGCACTGTTAAATTTAACGACGGGAATTCGGTCAATTTATAACTTAACTTAAAAATAAATATCCAATTTTCTACTGTGGCCTCTCAATATTACGTAGCTGAATACGTACATTTCTCCAAGTAAAGTACATTTATGCAACTCGAGATCATAATGTTCTAAAACTGCGTCCTTTATATCCCTCTGTTGCATAACCTAAACCTAATAAAGTACTTCGCACTCGATGTCATAAATAACTATGAAACAACTAGAGCCATATTCAGCTATGGGAATATTACTGACAGAAACCGTGCGAAAATAGCTATTTATGACATCGAGTGCGAAGTACTTTATTAGGCTCTAGATGTGTAATTATGACACTAGGCCGCAGGCTGTAATAATACTCAACGTTTTATGCAACAAAGGGATCTAAAGTTCGCAGTTTTCGAACATTATGATCTTGAATTCCATAAAGAACTCTTTTTGCAATCACAGGTGTATGAAGTTGTCCGTCTAAATGTAAATATAGGAAGGCAACTGCTGCTTGGAAACCTACTCGGGTTAAGCCTACTGCTAATGACTTTTACCACTGCCATTTTGTTGTAGAACTGCCCGAATTCGTTTCCGATTTTTTTTACCGGTTTCAATTTCATTTTAATTTATCTGGGAATCAAGTACTTTTTTCCAAAGCTGTTAGTTCAGCTATATCCAAAATATAAAAGTCAAAAACACATACGTGTTCAGAAACGAAATTTTATTGTGTCGATAATTTAATTCTACTAAATTCATACGGTGCGGTGCCTATAATATCAAATCGAAGGGGTGTGTTTGTTCTATCAATTTGATGTATTGAAGTAGTTGTTTACACTAGCTAATCTGAGTTCTATTTGTTATTCTAAATATTAAAAATATTAAAAATTCTTAATTGTCTGTGGAGGAATGTTTCGAAAAGTCGCAATTATTAATGGAAGGATACGGTCATCAACACAAATTCAGGTATGATATCAACAGGAATTTTAAGACGAGGTTATTACGAGGTTTTTCTAACTGTTGGGTTCGGCCATGTATAACGCCTTAATCTGAAGGAAATTTTGTTGCTCGAACCGAGGCTTTGTGAAGCTCTCATGTATGCGAAGTGAAGTCCGCGTCTGCATACAAACCGACTACTACCCTGTCTAACTGGCCTAAAAATATCGTAAAAACTATCCCAATAAAATCTCGACGAAGCAATTTGGTGTTTGTTTTAATATCTTTCATCACTGATCTAATTAACCACAACACAAATACCCAAAATGCTAAACAATGTGAAGTCACAATATAATATCCCATTGTATCTAATCCGATTATCTGAAATTTATAATATGAAATTGGAAGCTCGAGGGATCATTATTTTGTTGTACCGATTACGGTAGTATAATAGATTCGATTGTGTGTGTCCACAATATGGGGTATGGGAGTTGCTTTCACAAACTTGACAAGTAAACAATGGGATTTGATATGGTTGCCAGTTCCATGCAAATCACATTACCGTTCACGGTACCGAAAACTATAACCATTTTCGAATTGCATTGTTGACGCTATAGTTTTTCCCGAAATTTTATTACAATTCAAAGCTAGTAGCCAGCAGCCACAAACAAAATGTTAAACAATTTTTTTGGTAGAATTAATTAACAATGACACACAACAGAGGACATGATTATGCGAATTTGTTTTCCATTTGTATGAGTTTTTGGAATATAAAACATAAACACAGTTACTGTGTTCATGTGGGGATTGAGCGTCGCTTTTGGTTGATTGTATCAAAAACTTTGTAGCGATGAAGGAAAAATAGCCCTCCGAGATCTTTCCGTTTTTTATTTCAAAAAATTTATAAATTTTTTAACATGTTACAATGGTCTGAGAGCTTAAGAGTATGATTCCAGTTGAGCAATCATATCGTTGATAGTAGACTATTGCCCGAGTGTTAGGGCAATAACATATAGTTCCAAACAATTATTAAAAAGACCAAAATCAGAATCAGGTTGTCCGGTACCATTCAAATATCAAATAGAAATTGTTCAACCACTTTACCTGTATCTTGAATCTTAATGTAGTGTTTAATAACATCCGGAGCTTGCATTAATGAACTGCTCTTTTCTACTACACAGCTTGTAAAAATATGAAATACCTTGGCACATTGCACGCCACCCACTATGAATTTGAGTGAAATGCGAAATGTTGTTTTTTGAGAAATTAAACAAAACAAGTTTTTGTTTCTCACGGGATTATGTTCCGGGTATTTTTTTTTAGCAAAATTCTATGGACGAGGATTTTCTATGTGTAACGATGGAAAACTTTTGTGCTTTGGAATTTGTACGTTTTGTTTTTCATTAATATTTTGCAGTTAAAATTGGTTCAGTTGGACAAAGCTGAATATCCCTGTCCGAACATGTCAATTACGCTGCAACAAAGACAGTGATATGTTCGATTGAAGCAATTTAACGCTGCAAATTTGGTAGGTAAAGCTGTAGGCTTCAATGAGTGACAAAATTCATAAACGTTTTTCTTAAATCCTTGTTCCCTTGACTGAAAGTCATGGGTTTTACAAAAGAAAATACACCCCATACATAACATGTTCATTAAAAATGTATGGAAATGTGATTAAAAAACGTCAAGTTCAAAAATGGGTGGTATAGGTTCAATAATCTGGTAGTAGATCTCGAAAAAAGCCTTTTCTGCTCTTTGTTAACACGATAACTGGAGCAAAGTTCAATCGATTTTCAAAAACTTTTTTTATTCGATGGAGGATTGAGATCCTCAGGTCAAGTTCGAAAATGGGTGGCATCGGTTCAACCATCTAGTAGTAGTTCTCAAAAGAAGGCTTTTCTGCTCTTTGTTAACACGATAACTGGAGCAAAGTTCAATCGATTTTCAAAAACTTTTTTTATTCGATGGAGGATTGAGATCCTCAGGTCAAGTTCGAAAATGGGTGGCATCGGTTCAACCATCTAGTAGTAGTTCTCAAAAGAAGGCTTTTCTGCTCTTTGTTAACACGATAACTGGAGTAATTCTCAACCGATTTAAAAAAAAAATTGGTTGGTGGAGAATAGAGGTTAGCGCCGGCAGTCCCGCCGATCGCCGCCGAAAATTTCAGTAAAAAGTCAGCCGTCGCCGGTCGAAATTTTAAATTGTTCAGCCGATTGCGCCACCGCCGGTAAAAATAAAACAGTGCGCCGCCGCTGCGCCACTGGTTTATTTTTTCCTCATTTTTCGGCGCAAAGTAGAGGTAATTGGGAATGAATTTGTTTCACTAAGTACGAGAAAAAATAAATTTTTATCAAAAAAACACAATAGAATTGAGTGAGGAAAACCAACATATTGCATGTGTCCAAAATGAGAACGCATGGTAGACAACTAATACTTGGTTAAGGATTCGAAAAAATCTGTATAAGTGATGGTACCTTGTGAAAAATGGACTCGTGTGTAAAGTCAACTCCTTCGCTGCGCTCGTATACGTTGATGTTGATAAAAAGAGAAAATAATATTTTGGAAATTCTATATCACCAATCAATAACGTCAGCAAGCGAAGCATATAGCTTTTGGCTCACATTTTACTGTCAGATTTGTCAACTTTCTTCTTTATTGACCATGGAAAAGTATGAAACTAGTGCAGATTTCGAAAAATCTGGCAAAATAAGTTTGAGTTTCGGCTGATATGTAGCTGATTGGAAAATCGAGATTTTTTCGGATACTTTATGTACGTTTTGGATTTTGAGAACTTGAAATTAGTGGAACATGGGTGGTCTTTTTATATAAAGTTGAATAGAAAGTCTATTACTTATTTTTTCGTTTGAATGTCCAATTTTTCTGATAACAGCTATTTGAAGTTTGAGTAACAACAAGATGAGTTAAAAAATGGTTTCTGAGGTATTAGTAACACTGAGAATGTCTTGGACCGCTTTTTGACAAAACAAGAAATTGAATATTTAGCAATACAAAGGTCTTCAAATGAAATATTATAAATCTAGAGTGAAGCGAAATAACTTTTCTGAAAAGTAATAACAATTCGCCATACAGCGCCGATTTTTGCGCCGAAATGCGCCGCCGCCGCCGGTTAAAAATTGTAATACGCCGAAGCGAGCCGTCGAAAAAAAACTTCAGTCGATTCACGCCGCCGCCGATACTATGAAAAATGGTTACAGCCGCCGCCGAACAATAGTTGACCGGCGCACACCTCTAGCGGAGAATGGAATTAATTCCTGAGGTTAGGTTCCAAGATAGATTATGTTGGTGTAACGAACAAGCTGATGTTGCTAACAGAATTTTTGTATCTATTTCAATAGTATTTTTCTTGTTATGTGACTTTGCCTTGTAAACAAAACCGAATAAATAGAACAAAAATTTACGAGTGCAAATCACACGAGTTTAAGTTTTATAGACAACGTTTCGAAGATTTTCAATGAAACTAACTAGAATTATATCATCAATGAGAGATTTATTAGACCGTTCTAGTAGTTCTTCTTCTATTCTAAATATGTTTTTGTGAGAAATTTTCAAAAGAAGCCTTTTCTACTCTTGGTTAACACGAGAACTGGAGTAATCTCAACGGATTTTCAAAAACTTTTTTTTTTATTCGATGAAGTATTGAAATCCTCAGGTCTCGTTCGAAAATGGGTGGTATCAGTTCAACCATCTGGGAGTAGTTCTCAAAAGAAGCCTTTTCAACTCTTTGTTAAAACGATCTGGAGTCTTGTTATTTGATTTTGCCTTGTAAACAAAACCGAATAAACAGAACCGAAATTAATGAGTTTCACATGAGTTTAAATTTTAATTGAACACATACGTCAATTTTTACCGTGGCATTTTATATTATAACGTTTCGAAGATTTTCAGTGAAACGAAAAATAATTAAATCATCAATGAGAGATTTATTAGACCGTTCTATTAGTTCTTCTTCTAAATGCGTTTTTGTGGCCATCAACATACAAAATGTTGTGGGACCTAGTTTTTTATAAAGTTTGTAATTCAGTAGTATGTACATTATTGCTACAATAAAGTATATAAAAGACGAGTGCTTTCTCGAGTGTTGGTAATAAATAAATAAATTAAATTTACCTTAAAGGCCAGCGATGTAAGACCAACAACTCTAAGACCAGTAATACTGTCAGTTTAACTAAATTTTCGATCATGTCACATTGATATCTAGAAGGTCCCAATTTCGTATCTAGGGTGTTATCCTAGATGTCATTTGGTATAAGAGAAATCATAGAAACGGCGATACAAAACTAAGACTTTTAACGCGGGCAAAGTAGTATTGATACTATGGTCGCTGTACATTTTTCAGCTGTACTGTTGTGGACCACAACTTGTGGTATATAATAGCTTGTGACAAAACGACTGTTATGATTTTATGCTCAGTGGAAAATATTGAACATTGTTTTCTCTTTTAAAGACTTAAGCTTTGCATGAGAACCATTCAAGATGACAACGATATTATTATGACACTGACACCATTATATATTAAGAATGCTTTCAACCGAAGCCGACATGAGGGTAATCGTAAGCATTTGAGTGACAAAGTTTTTTTTTCAAAAGAAACAATCCTGAGCCGGTTTTTTTAAGATTTCCTTGGAATTTCAGAGGATTAAAGAGTTTGAAGGACTTTCGAGGATTTCTTCGACATTTCTAGGAGCAATTTTCGCCCTTCAACCAACTCTGTATTATGCATACCTGAAACAACTTCAGACCTTTATACAAATAACAGCTTGATTGCAATGGCTTACCTCAGGACCGTAGCTACTAACGGGAAATTTTGTCGTTGATTTCCACCGTGAGAATCGCAGAAACCGGGTTTTCTTTGATTTGAGCATATAAAAATACTTTTGCCTTTATGATCATCCTAATGCCCTGAATACCAGCTAGCTACGGTCCTGCCTATCAGTTGATCACCTCACATAACAGCAAAAATGTTATCCAATTCGAGTAGATATTTTGGAGGATGGGAAGCCAAGCACAAGGCCAAATTTTTTATGTTAAGTTAAACTGTTTAGTTGACTATATTGAGTTCACGTTCACGACGCAGTCTTAATCTATTTTTAAAAAAATGCAAAACTGTTTCCATTTAACATTTTCACTTTATTATTCTTAATTTTTAAATAAAAAAAGTAAATTATACAATTTCTGACGGTTAATTTTATCGTTTCTGCTTACAAAGAAAATTAAATGCAAAATCTTTTTCTTCTTCATTTAATTGTAAAACTATTTTAATCAATCACAGTTTTTAACTTAAAAATCGGCTGTTTCTTTCTATCTTTTTTTTTTGTTCATACTTGCACTCCGCTCACTCTTTTCAAAAATCGTGTACAAAAAAATTTATTTTATTTTTTATTCTCGAAAAAATGACATTTTAGATTATTAGAGAGTGTGTTTTTGTGTGTGTTTTCTTATCATACCAAAACCAAATATTTTCTCGTTCATTTCTTCATCATTTTTCTGTTACGTTTTGTTTCATTTTATACCTAAAAATGGATGACACTTTTCTTTTCATTCAACCTAAAGCTAATATCATTTATTTGATGGGACATGATTTATTTTGATTGAAATGATTTATTGATAATGGGATAATGGAGGAAGAGAAGCGAACACGGAGACAGAGATAAAAAAGAGGAAATTATTGAAATAAAGTTTCGTTTCGTTATTTTTTTTCTCGTTTCTCCATGCCGAAATTTTATCAATATAACAGAATGGCATTTCGCCATCAAGATTGATATCCATTCAATTGTTTTAAGATTTTGGGTTCAATATTGGCGTTGAAAGTTTCTCATATTTTTTTTGTCTTTTTTGATAAATTGATTCAGGGTTTTTTTTTCGGCGATACATTTATTTGTAGCACATGTATTAATTTTGATCGGAAACTTTTTCAATAAAAACACGGTCTTAATGGTTGATATTTTCGTATTGCAGAACGGTATATATACATACCACCACCCCTCTTTCATCAAATTATATTAATTATATTGTGTTGTACTTAAGCTCCTCTTATCTGATACATACTCCATTTTCGCTGAGAGGAAAAAATAATTAATTCGAGGTCGCTTGTTGTCTGTCAAACAACTAAATAGATCGTATTTCATAGCCACGATGTAAAAAAAAATATCCTCTTAGCACGCGCTGTATTTTTTCTCACTTATCCAAAACAGCAAAATAATTTATCAATTCGAAGAACCAGCGTTAAAGTGTCTGCTCGCCGGAGGTTGAGTGAAAGAAGAAGAAAAAAAACGGTAAACTCTGCCACTTTATGATAAGCATGACCAAAATGGATGAATATTAATTATAAAGCGAGAAAAAAAAGCCGCTAGAATTCTCTTCATTCCCGTCTTTTTCCCCATGGCAATAGGATAATATCCTCTAACCAGAATAAATATTACATTTCCGCACTCAATCCCCCCGGCTACATTTAATGTTAAAATTAAAGTATATGCGAACACGAACATTCGCTGTATTTTAATTGTGTCCTCGTTTTCGGCATATTCCTCTCAAACCACTAACTAACCAACGAACAGAAAAAAATAGATAAAAAAAAATTAATACTCCAATCTGAAATGTCGAGCAGAGCTACAGCAATATTTTCTTTTTTTTCCTTCTTTTGACTTCCTGCTCCGGCTACGATATAAATCAATCCAATTTGTGTTTTCTCTGTCTGTGGGTATACATTCGTATACAACACACCGCGTTGTCCAATCTGAAAAATGTTTCATAAAGTTGTTCATTTTATGGATTTTCTTCCTCAATAAATTCGTTTTAATTTTTATTGGAGCTCTGGTTTTAAATTCACATTTCGCGTGTATTAGGGCTTTCTTTCTCACTTCTCGCTGTGAGGATCTGATTTCTGTATGAACCCATTGATAAATGTAATTATATATTGGGTTACAGTGACTGTGTCTGGCCGAAAGCTAACTCTGTGCTTTGTTTCCGATCTACCATCGAATGCATAATGTATACGAATACTCTTGTTTATATGTACATATATGTGGTATATATGCTGCAGCATGGAGAAAAAGGTATGATAGCTGAAGTATATTTATGATTTATGAGATGAGATTTCTGGTATATTAAAGGACAATAATGAATGATTTATTGCGATTCTTTGAACTTTAGTTGCTTGGTTAGTAGACTGTTTCGTAATTTTTGTCCCATGAATCCTTACCTGCATTGTTATTGAATTAATTTGGAACTTATGGTCGTTAATGATGTGGTAAGCCGATTTTTTTCCATCGCAGAGTATTTTATGTGAGCAATATTATCAGGAGAGACATAAAAAGGAACATTAACTGGGAACATGTAGATAGAGGGGAACTGAATAGAACACAACTGCATGAGGCATCATAGCGTAAATTTGTGCATATATCAAATAAGAAATGGACATTGAGGTATAGGCGTAAAATAAAATGTGAAACTCAAATAATGCTGATCCGAGTATATGAATTGTTAGAGCGCTTAATTCGTAACAAAGAATGCCTGTCGTGATGTTATTGGGTTCGAATTCTGCTGGTTGACGTCGAGCAGAAGAAGTTTCTATTTCAGTTTTCAGTTCCTAGTTTTCATTTCGTTGAAATTTTTTTGAAAATCCTGAGTTTCCGACAAACTTTCCATAACTGTTCTCTCAGATTCTGCGAAACAGAAAGCGTTCAAAAACTTTACCGTATCGGTGATGAACTGTGCGAAATGATGAGATGTTCATGCGATGAAACATTATGACACAAATTCCGAAAATATAAAAGTTTTGGTATATTTGTTTTTGAGCAGATTTTTAAATGGAAAATGATTTCTAAAAACAAAAAAGGAAACTCAAATACTCGGAAAAGTAAACCGATTTCAATTGAAAAAGAATTTTCTGTTTTCCGCGAAAACAAATGTTCGGAAATGTTTTTTCTTTTTGTTCTGAGAATTTTTTGTGTTTTTTTTTCTTTCATTTTTTTTATTTCCATTTCTTCATTATATTTTATAATAATATTAGAGTATTAAAAACTATTGTTTAAATGATTTTTTTTTTCTTTATTATTATAACAAATACTGTACGAAGGTTTCTCTAGGTTTCTCTTATTGACTAATTAGTTAATTATACAATATACTTTTCTTGTTTTAAAATTCATATATTATAATTATTTCATGTTTTTTTTGTATTCTTTTTTTGAATTTTTTTTTTGAATTTTTTTTTTATTTAAATTATTCAGTGCCTCTATAACATCTTATTGTTAAGTTTGTATCATATAATTAATAATTTTGTCACTCATTCTCTCGCGTATCTATGATAAAATATTCGATTTGTGTATTTGGTATTCGCTTTGGTTGAATATTGAGTGCGCTATTTTGGTTGGTGATGTTTTTCAATGATATTTTATTCTCTATTCTATTACGAAAACGAGGCGAAACAGAGGACAATATTGTGGTGTGGTATGTTATATGTTATATATATTCAGCAGCCACGGAAGAACATTTAATTAAAGCTCTATTTCTAAATAATTTCTCCATTTCTGTCTCGTCTATATTTATTTATTCGATAGAACATATTATTCAGGCTATTCGTTTGTGGATTTTAGTTAAATAACAATTCAACAGCTCCACAGAGTTTAACAGAAAATTATTTATCCAACTAATGTATGAGTGATGCAAGTGTGGTTTATTGAGATGGATTACACTAAAATTGGTTTTGGTATTGTAGGGAAGTACGGAAGTAGAAAACCGAATGGCATTTTGAACAATTGGAAAAGTTTTGAATACTTCAACTCAACACTTTAAACTTTTCGATAAAAAAAAATGATTTTAATCGCAGATGATGCTCTATTGGATTTTTTCGAGATTTTTTCCCTATTTTTTCTTGTTTTCATGAAGGTTATGCCATATGCTCCATACATGTTGATAAAAATGAATGTTTTACGGAATACACATACACCATCAAATGGATGGAAAACTTTTTTTTTTTCAAAAAAGAAACTTTTTCTTTCCAAACCATTAGGTTGATATGCGGAGACTTTGAATAACTTTTTTTTTGATGATACGCAATATCTGAACCGTTGTGGGACCGTTAATTGTACACCGAAACTGTATATGGTGTATTATGGTTCAAATGATTTTCTCCATTTAAATTGGCAAATTATTCGTAACGACGTGCAGTATTTTCATTCGATTTGGTATATAGTTTTAGTCACAGAGAGCAGAGACGGATTAATTAAATTTTGTTAAACGTCTGTGTACGCTGGTCACGGGAGAGTGAATTTTCATCGAAATAGGAGATGCCAATAAAAGATGAAGTGGAAATGGTGGAACGTTTTTAATTGCCAAATAGCTTGCAAATATGTCTGGTTCGATATATTTACAAATTCGGTCACTATTACAAAGTGATGGATCGCACCCAGTCGTAACTAGTTGCTTGTGTGTAAAACTATACAATTCATCTAATTGTTGAACAGAGTCGATTAACTTACGGAATTCAACGAAAACTTCAAACATTTAAATGTGAAAATTTCGTTGAAATCCAGATGAAAGCAACGTTTTGTTTAAATTAAAATAAAAATCCAATCGCTGTTCCATCGATAAAATGATTTGCTTAATGACTTAATAGGTTAATAATTGCACAGTCTGATAAATCTTTGAATTATTGAACAATGATCCAATTATCGATGGAACATGCAGATAAAATGTTCGATGTAATATAGTGGTTCAGTCGTTTCGAAATTTGTAGCAAACATAATTCAATGATTTTAAACGCTTTCTAGGGATTGGACAGTAGTAACAACATTTTTAAATATTTAAATTTTCTAATAGAGCGTGAGATACTTAACCGATGAAAAACTTTAACGGAGAACGGTAATGGCGTGTAATATTTGTCTATTCTATTGAGCTAATTCACCAACCAACACACAAAACTTCACCGTTGTTTAGTTGTTTTTTTTGTTCTTCTTAAAATAATTTTGTTTCCATTTTTAAATAAAATTATTAAATTACTACGACCATTCGCTTTATACGTTCAATCATGGCAACATTCACTTCCAATTTACATTTTTTTTTATCTTAGAATAAGTCTTAGGTAAAGTTTTCATCAATTTAGTTTAATTCTTTTGTTGAAATTATCTGACTATTTGCGGTTACCAAACTGGAAATATTTTAACCAATTCATCGATGAACCGAAAAATCAAACTAAATTTTAATTCACATTTATCACTCCCTTTTCGTGTAATTTTATTCATCAGCAGCACAGGATGTGTACATTGCATGTAACGCTCGGTTTTTTGTTTGTTTGTTTTAATGTTTCCGAAAGGAACGCAACTAAATTTTAATTAGCCAAAATTAACTCGTGCAATTCTGTTCGCAATTACTATTAAAAACAGCACGTGTATGCACATACTACACACAAAATGTTCTTTTTAAACTTCTTCACCCATTGTTTTGCCTACAGATAACATTATGTTTTGGTATTCAACTATGTACAGTTCTATACATAAACTCTACCTAATTTTAGGCAAATTTTATATTTAATTTACTCCTTTTTTTTGCTATACAGCAACTTCTTTCGGGAGATGAAAATGAGATTTTATTTATGCATTTTGTGTTTATTTTAACTTCTTTTTTCTTCTTGTGTGTGTTTCACTCCTTTCTGTATTAAAATCCCCGGAATTTTCATTGTTAATTATTCATATTTTCATATATGTACTATTATAAACCCCTATGTACATTATAAACACCATTCGTAATACTTTTTTTGCCCTTGTAATTTCAATATTTTCTTTTGTTCTAATTAGGAAAATTAAGTTACCTTTCCGTGTTTTCCTTTTAAATTAAATTTATCTTTTGCATTTTTTTTTGTTCTCTCGTTCAACACAAAAGAAAACCATCAAAACCGGGTTAACTGAAACCACCGACAAAAAAAATATTTATTAAGCAATTTTCCTATGAAATTAAAAGTTTTTTTTTTCTTTGACGAAAGTTAAGTCATTTCTTTCGATCAATTTTCTTCTGTTTTTTCTCTCTTATACTTTAATTTTTTTTAATCAATTAGGTGTTTTTATACGAATAATTTAATGAGATTGTTTAATATAAATATTCTCTTAATATTGATGGAACGAAAAACAGTCTTTGGATACATTTACTTTTTTTTGTTAATTGTTTTTATTCCTAAGAATAAAACAATGAATTCTCGCGTTTGTATTTAATTTTTTTTATCGTTTTCTGCAATTCGATTTAAATTACAATTTACGTTTTGATTGTAATTAATTTTGTCATTTAGTTAGCAAAAATTTAATTACAATTTTGATCTAAACTTTCAATTGAACTACGTTTTTGGTTTTTAATTTTAGTTTTCACTTCAGTTTTCAGTTAAGTTTGTTTTTATTTGTTTCATTCCATTTTTAACATTTAGTTAATTATTCGGTTGTAATAAAATGTAAAATAGGTACTGGCAATTGTGTGTACTTTATTTCGATTTTTCCATTTTCTCAGAAAAATTTCAGTAATAAAAAAATTCATAAAAATCAATTGCGTTCATTTTAATAAACTTGACTATATTATGTTATACAAAGGTTTTGTTTGAAAAAAAAATTTGTCATTCAGTAAAAAAATTATTTTTTCTCCATTTTCTTTTTCAATAAAATTGTTCGGTTTATCAACGTAAAATTTATATTACCCAAGAAAATTGTATATAACGTCACTGGGTGCACTATTTAAATTGTTAATTCAGAATTGTTTTTTTTTATTTTGATCTGAGATTTCACAAATTCAATAAAAAAATAATTTTCATAAAATCGTCAATCGTTGATATCAAAATTGCATTTTAATTCATTTTCTTTTTTACTCACTTTTTTTTGTAGTAGACATGCTGAATGTAATTGCTGAGTGTTGCTATTATAGGCTATGATGATTTCTTTGTTTTCTTTTTGTTTATGTTGTAGATTTAATTTAGAGTGCAATATATAGAGTTCGTGATTAATATTCTTATAATTCGTCGACCTCTTGACCTTGTTCTGGTCCGTACATCTTGTCCAGTTTGTCGAAACGAGGACCCCACGCACCGAGGTAGTCGTATTCGTGGTCTTCGTCGTCAGTACCTGCGGGACAGAGAATAATACAATTCAATAAAGGGTGAATAAAGCCAGAAAGTATTTATCAGATTCTACGTTTTTTTAGGGATGGGAGTTTTAATAATATTTTCATTGGGGACCTTCCGGCTCCTACTATTGGCGAAGCGCTTATTTTTTCAATCAGAATCTTTTTTTTTATTTATTTGGATCTTTCATTCAGCATCAAATGGAAGAGAAACATCGCAAAAATTTAATTTTTTAGGACCCCCTGACCCAGGGCCTATTTTTGGTAATTTTTTTGGAAATTTCTACCAAAATTTCCAAAAAATTGCCAAAAATTTCCAAAAACTGAGAAGGTCCAAAAACCACAATTTCGAACAGTTTCGGCAACTTTTGAGCTCAGCCTTGTGTCTTAGCCAAAAAAATTACCAAAAGTAGGTACTGCCCTGACCTCTGTCGTCACCCCATAGCGGTATCTTCGTCACTTTTATCTCAGAAAACAAAATCTGAACCTCGTATTTTCTCGCAAAAATTATTTCTCATTAGCACAGTTAACCATATTTACGCCAATTCACCTGTGTGATCAATCATTTAAAAGAGTGAGAGTTAGGGAGTTCATGCAAAATTTTAAATTTTATATTTGTGAAATTGCTGCTGAAGCTGAATTACTTCGCAATGAAATTCTGAGATATTGTCCCTTTATCAATTGATTTTTGCTTTAAACGATAAATTTTGTAGTGCTGACTCATAGCAATATTCGTTAAGTAGACTAAATGCTTCCAAATATTTATATCGTTGATGGTAGTCTCCTAACTGCCGTAACATAATTATTGTAATACGTAGATTGATTGTTTCCATTGAGTATGCTAAGTATCGTATTTCTGTCCTTCACACAACTCGAAATTGAACCCATTACGCTTTTATTACGCCCCCGACATTTGATACCCTATGTTTCTCTCATCTGCAGAACTTCAATAATGGTTCAAGGAATCAAATAACCATAAACAAATTAGGGACTGTATGTTCGAAAATGTACGAAACTATGCAATAGAAAATTAATTTTCATAATTATGGTACAAAACCGCACCGCATCGACTAAATAATTGTTTTGAGACTGTGTATCGTATACGAGGCAACATACATTTGCATATTTTAAATAAAGTTCAAACCAGTCCACCCCTAACATCCAAAACAGGTTAATGGGGTTCAATTCCAATTCCTTTTGAAAATTAAAACAAAAACGACTAACGTTCAGTACATTAGAGAGATAAATTTTCGCATATTGAACTTAAACTGGACATGGTAAAATAAGAGCTGCCATGCCAGACATCGAATTCGTTTGAAAATTCAGTCATTTGTCTTTCAAAATTCAATTGCATGACTACTGTTCTACAGGACACGTGATGGCACATGTTGTTTCTACGGATGTACGATGTGTTTCAATTTTACACATCAAAGTAACTGGTTATACGAGTCAGATGAACAAAATTATATATAACCGAACTAAAGGAATTTCTATTAGATTCTCTGGCATTATAAACCATTGACTAGGTATATTTACACTAGGTAGTAGGTACACAACATACCTCACAGACACGTCTATTGATCTTCCACATCCATCATCTCAAATTAGTCGAACACTCACATAGCATTCGCAAAAGAAAAATAATGAAAAAAGAAGAAAAATTGTAGAGAAGCTGAAACCGAATAGTTTTTTATGCACATACAAACGTCCACATACGAATGTTACTGCTTAATATGGCAAGGCATAATTATCAAAGGGTTTGGGATTTACATGTTTTTAATGTCACAAAGTGAATGCAAATTCTCGCACTGAATTGCACTTTTACGAATTGATGATTTCTATCTGTCAGCGTCAAAATAAATATCTGATAAGATTAGAAGGTATGCTTTGAAGTTGGATGGTGCTCGCACATAATATACACAGACAACATGCAACATTAAAGTAATGTATTGAAAGGTTGTCTATCAGCTGAATCAATAATTCATTTTGTATGTGTTCTGGATTCACGTAAGGATATTATAAAAATATATGCATCGTTCGTTACGGTAATTTAAACGCATTACACTTGAACATTTCATTTTATTTGCATTATCAGAATATGTGATTTACGGTTGGAGTTCAGTTTGCTGTCTATCTATAATACAGTTTGTATGTATACCACATTTAGTGTTATGCAAATAAAATTTAGCAAACGCTCAAGTGATGATCCAGACTTAGTCGAGTTTTTTTTTTGCTCGTTTTAACATTATTCTACCATCTTCTTTTGAAAAGGGATTGTATACAAGGGTTCGCAATGGATGGACCTGCATACCATTTTTGTATAATTAAATTTTGGAAACGGGGGGCAAGCGTTTATAGCACAGACATTTTACATTCTCACGTTATAATTAATTTAATTGCCAACAAAAATGTTTATTCGAAAAATTAATCTTAGAATCTATTTGCAAGTTTTAGCCGGCTAATTTCCACTTCGCTTATGTTTACTTGATGCAGACGCAGACACAAACCAAACATCAAACATCCCACAGTATTCCATGAATGTACAAAATTATGTTCGTGGGAATTAATCACGAAACTTCATTAAATTTCAATTTTTTGAACAATCCGTTGGGAGTACTTTCGCTTTACACAGTCGTAACATTTTAAGTACCATACACGTAATGCTCTTTCGTTGAAACATTGACGCACATTCTTAACATATTTCATGGTATAGTACACACTGGGGGACGATCAGAATTAAAAATTGGGTGACTGGTTACACTTTTATTGCGATATAAAGACAAGTAGTCAGTCAACCAGCACAATCATTTCTGATACATTACCTTCAAGGCTTATTTAACGTTCGTACGAGAAACATTTACGAAGTAATTGGCATTGGTAAATCATATCGGAATTCGATTTTGGAATGTTCAAGTTGAAGTTCCAATAATGTATTCTTATATAACCATAGTTGTGGAAACTACTGGCTGGACAAAACAAAAACGAATATTGACAACTAGAAAATCGGATAGAGAATTGTAAATTTGAAATTTGGACATTATGCGAGCGGGGTTGGTTATAATATAATGGATAAAGGTATAACTAACAGGTGTGACCTGTAAGTTAGCGAACTGAAAGTGAGTATTACACGTAACGTGCATGACTTAATGGTGGAATTGTTTTTGACAGTCGTTGATTGAGGGAACTTCAAGACACCGTTTTGTTCTTTTTTTCAAGTAATAACCGATGAAATGAAATGCTGCTCTCGAATTTAAGTTTAAACACACCGCAATAAAACACCTGACACTTTCGTCATTTGCTTCATTGAGAGAACGTTTACATTTTATTTAGATCTGAGCATCTGGTGCTGTACAACTTTGCAAAACTTTTTTGGCAAATCCATTGGAACTTATTTTTTAACGAAACGTACGTACATAAAAGAATAATAAAATTCAAATTACAATGTTGGGATGTTGGTCATGCACTATGGCTCTTATTGTTGTACGAATCCACTTACAAATTCTATATCTTTTTTATGGAAAGAAAATTCTGGGTTGTATTACCGATGTTCATCATATTCGCTTTTATCAATCGATTCAGGTTAATCGCACACAAAACGTGCATATTATAGTTCCTATTCCTATAGCACAATATACCCCCTTCGCCAACAAAAGAACAATATTTACGACTATAGAGAGCCAACATTCCCAGCATCAAAAAGTTCCTTTCATGTCATTCGAGTTATGCATGCCGGAAAACAAGGAACGTTGAGCTTTTCGTTTAATACGTTGTCATTTTAATGGAATATTGTGGTCGTTCGTTTGGTTTTCATATAATAAAATGAGAGTGAAACCGCCTCTTGTGCTGCTACTGCTGCTGACGGACAGATACTAAAAACAATTTCTATTTTCCGCATTAGGATTTAGTTTCATGTGCACACAATAGGATTTACGTTCGTTTCGACCAGAGTATAAGAAAAAGTCTCTTCGAAGCATCAATTAAATAGATTTACTTTTTGGGGAAAAGTGTTTTGTCCTTCTTTTCAATTATCCGAAGGTAAAAGTTTTGATGAAACTTGTAGATTGTTCACAACAAACTGTCATTGTTCGTTGGCAGGTTGTAGAACATTCTTTATCCGAGGCAAACCTAAGAAACAAAAGGGTATGTTGTAGACATTAATATTCGTTGTGGGCTATACACGTGGGTTTAACCGTACGGATGAAATAAAATTATTTCCGTAAAATGGTTTGGCCTGGAGACAAAAATATTTTGCATGTTTGAAATTGTGGGTGGATTTAATAGGGCGACAATAATTTAGAAAAAAATAGGCCCAAGGATGAAGCGCTTCAATGGAAAGCTCGTTAGATAATATGCTTGAGAAGACTATTTTTCTTGTAGTCATGACCATTTCAGTTGTATTTTGGTATGTTGTACTGTAAATCTTTGGTCGGGTGATTAATTCTTCCCTAAAAGATTTTCGAAATCATTTTTAACAATCGTGTTTCTTTCAACTGTTCTACTTTTTCCTGTTTTATTACAATCCTCTTCACAGCTTATTCTCCGTGTTCGGAATGTTCATTGAGCATTGTTCAACGATTTTTGATTTGTCAAAATTATGAATCCATTGTCGCAATGTTCTGTTTCCAAAAACGTTTCGTCTAAACCGAGCTAAACTTTATAATTTATAGACTATTTTAGGGCGAGTGTTTGAAGTAACGTACTCGTATCTTTCCGTTTAAAAACTCCGTAATAATAACTACTTAACGCGTTTAACGCAATCAATCAACCGAAGCTATTAAATCATCTGCAAAATTTGTATTTCAGTCTTGCTAAATTTATTTATCCTGAACTCTTGGGAATTATTGTGCAGGATTATTTACGATGGTAATTTATAAACTTCTCTACGCTTGATGTTTTGAAGATGGCCTAAACATTCTATTTTAAAAACAGTTTGTCCCTAAACACCAAGAAAAAAATTCGTTCAAATTGCTGTGTCAGTGTAGTCTGGCGTCAAATGAAATTCGATTCTTTTGTTGTTGAAACAATATTATGATGAACAAAAAAGTTGTTTTTTTCTCTCAATTTATGTGTAGCCAAACTCAGTTACACACACGATTGGGAAAATTCATTCTACATCTAGCGCAATACAACTCACCACTGAAAGTGTTTTCATATTGTGAAACATAGTTCGGTTTGGGATGTGCAAAATGAAATGATGAAAAATGCGATTTTACACCTGACTCATTCATATATAATAGTCGATTCCCCAATATCGGTTTGGGGGAAAGAGGATGAAAGTAGAAATTGCTTTGTCTTTGCAAGAATAATGGTTGCAATTTTAATACCTTTTTTTTCTGTCTCACAAATTCTTTTGAAATGAATGTCTGTCTAGTTCTGGATTACAATTTTCCCATGACACACACAAAAACCTTAATAGAAAATTTTGTCATTTAGTCAGCGAAAATTTTAATCACCTCCTTCTCGACAGTCAAATGGTAAAATAATTAGAGCGTCACAAAAACTTGTCGCTTTTACTAGCAGACCTTGTTAGCGTATTATGATGTTTTTTTTTCTACTCTCGTGAAGAGACCTTCGTCTCTACTGTGCTGGGTTAGATTAAAAGGATATAAATACCAATGAGAAAAACATGAAAGTTGAGAAAAAGAATTATTAAGAGGCTTTCTGTGTTCGCAAGAGCTTTTTATGGGAATTCAAATTCTGCACGATTAATATGCAAAGGTACGACACACATCGAAGGCATCTATGTAGAATATAGATTTGTGTGTCTTTTTCATTTTTGTTTGTATTATCGATGATGTCATGCCCCTACAATTGAAATATTATCTATTATAAACTTACCTGAAGCAAGCGAACTTAATGACCCGGCTGTGCTGCCTCCACCTTCATAAGCGTAATTTCGTAGGTCATCGAATGGTGGTGCATTCGGATCACTATCGGCACGTTTTTTGTGTTCATCAATGAACATGCCAACATTCGGCTCTTGACCGGGTCCCATTGTCATAACTGGATCTGCAATATTTAATTGAGAAAATGTTGATGATAAAAATTCAATTCGTAGACAAATGGGCTTTTCCGTCTGTTTCATTGTTTAAGTTACATATAAATCGATTAAATAAAGAAAGTTTTATCATGAAATGCCTTGCTTTCCAGACTCTTGATGCCAAGAATTTATTAAAGACAAAAAAAAACGGCTGGAAATAATGAAAGCAAAGTTTTTCATTGTTCTGAATGAGAAAACAACAAAAAAAAAAACCAATACAAAACGAGGCACTGAATTGATAATGGTCTATAAATAATGATCCTGTTTAAAATAACTTCAATTTTATTTTAAATAGTTCAGCACCCCATACACACAGTCAGAAGATATAATTATATCTACATCGGTCTGCACATTTTCATGAAGCAAATTAGAGATTCTTTTGTGTTGAGTTGACTCAGAATTGTTCTTTTTTACTCATCTTCTTCGTCTTTTGTTTTTTATCCACTGAATAATAAAATAGTTTGTTAAACTTAAATTTCGAATTTTTTTCCCCCTTAAAAACGCAAATGAAAAATTCTCTAACAGAGTGACGCAACGACGTAACAAGAAAAAAAAAACAATTTCCCATCGAAATTCGTGAAAAACTTTTTTCCGCTTGGATTTCTTTTCGTGATATACAGTGAAACTATGTATAGTAGTCTATGTCAACACTGTCGACACAATGCACACAATTGTTTAATAATTGTGTTTGACTATATTGTCGCATGATGGTTAATTATGTATGAACTACTTTGCTAGATGAACAATACCAAATTGTATTGAAATTAGAAAGCGGATGGGATGATGTTCTGCTGTAGAGTCTTGTACTTTGCACAATCGTTGAAAATTCCCAAGAAAATTTGTCAGACTTATGCACATTTTTAATCGGTTGAACATACATATGCAATTGTCGTATGAGATATGATAATTCAAAATTTGTTGAATGAAATCTTAAGATGAGAAAATTGAACTCTCGTAGATTTTTGTGACCCAATTTTAACGATCAAATATTAGAAACTAGAAAGAACTACCCATCTGTTATCAACAAGGATGACAAAAATAAGCGACAAAGCTTAATCTTTAATGAACATTAATGAAGTCCGCCGGTAACTTTTATATGCAAAACAAAACAATGTACAACAAACTCAGAACGTAACTTAGACAACTGATTGACAGATTTAACTCAATAAAATCAACTATTACTTACACATAATTGGCATTTTGCATTGTGACAACTCCGGCATAGGTCCACCAATTGGTATCTGTAGCGGTGTTATATCGAATGCAGTCATATCATCCTCGCCACCACCTTCATCGTCATAGTTTATAATGTTTTCTCGAACGTCGTCGTCCGGACCAGGATATTTAATGTGTGCTTCGCGCCGTCGATTATATACAACGAACACCAGTACCAAAACTTTATGACGGAGGGAAAAGCAATTTTAGATTAGAAAAATTATTTTTCTGTTGCAAAATTGTATACGATGAAATGCAAATTAGTAATTTCCTGTTTTCTTATTTCAACATTAAGTGGTGCGATGTAATACAAACTAAATTTTAAAGAAAATAACAACTTTAAATTATAGGTAACCAGGCTCATACAATTATAATAATTTTACATCACAATTTTACTCGGTCTTCTTTTTTTTATAAAATTTAATTTATGGTGGAGATTATAAATGCATAACAGCTCACAAACAGAATGTAACGAAATAGGGGATTACGTTTTTATTTTCATTTTATTTACAAACATTTTGAAATGTGTACAAAGTATTAGAAGTGTCCTGCACAGATTTCGCTAAAACTAATCCCCATATTTTCCATGAAACAAAGGTGCAAACGTTAATGACGATTTGAAGATCTTCAAAGTGATCAAAACTGTACTTGATGCTACTGCTCTTCAGAGAGATTTGAACAGGTTCTTACGGTGGTGCGAAGTCAACCAGCTTTATTTAAACGTAAGAAAATGCAATGTGATGTCTTTCACTCGCAAAAGGTCAAAGATTGAATTCAATTACTCTATCAACGATACTGTGGTGACTCGCTTGAAACTGGTGAAAGACTTAGGAGTTCTCATGGATGAAAAACTGACCTTTGGTAAACACGTCGAATACGTAATCGCTAAGTCTTATTCGATGCTCGGTTTTGTCATCAGGACTTGTAAGGAGTTTAAGAATGTCAAAACCTTGAAGAGTTTATATTTCGCACATGTGCGTTCGTATCTGGAATATGCTTCGGTCGTTTGGCACCCGTATCAAGAAACTTTCATTGATAGGATTGAATCGATTCAGAAGAAGTTTTTGATGTTTGCACTCAGACGATCAGTGAGACGTGACGAGAACTATAAACTTCCACCTTACATTGACAGATGTTGCTCCATCGACATTGAACCGCTTGCTAGACGCAGGATAAATGCCTGTGCATTGTTTACTTTTGACCTTTTAAGTGGTGGTCTTGATTCATTTGAAATAACGAGAAGAATTACTCTAAATCCTCGTCCCACTCGAGCTGACGATCTACTCATTGTCGATGAACACAGGACTAAGTATGGTTACCATGAACCAATAAATAACATGTGCTTGGAATTTAACCGTTTCTCACAGCTTTGGTTTCAGGGTATGCCGCGGAACTCATTCAAAACGACTGTTAGAATGTTGAAGATTCCAATCAAATTGAATGGTAAGATCAAAATGTCATGACTGATTTCATTTCACTTGCAAATATGCTGGACCTATGGTTCTTTTTCTAATCGGTATCGATTAGGTTATTTAGGTCTCACGACTTTAAAAAGTGGTCTCACGACTTAACTCCGAGTCTTATCGACTTGTGCCGAATCGAGCCAGTCTAGTCGACTGGCTCCCACTAACCACTAACCGTTCATTTCCAGGTGGCTCAGAAAACGATCTATTGACGACTTTCTGGTTATTGGTCAAACGAGACGTGACTCACTCCTATGTGACGTTGGTGAATGTTTTTATTTATGTTTTTGTTCTATTTTTTTTCATTCAACTTGACATGTATAATCTTTTTCTGTTCTTTTATTGTAAAAGTAAAAATGCAAGTAGTCAGGGGGCGGATGCCATTGACGAAATAAATAAATAAATAAAAAACTGTTTCTATTCTAATGGTTGGCATAACATCTATTTAAATTCAATTTATTCGTTCAAAATTAAATTTTAATTGTCCTGAATATTAAAATCAACTCCGTTCTCATAACAATGGGCGTGTGTTCATACTTACGTATCAGACTACTAGCACAAATCAATAGCGCTATTATAAAGTCACGTGACGGCGTCAATACACCCGATGCAAGCAACTCCAATTCACAGTGCAGTCCGGTAAATCCGATCGGACACAGACATTCATATTTCTTCGGTGGACTGTGATCGCGACATCGTCCATTATTTTGACATGGATGCCATAAGCATTCATTTTCATTAATGCATTGACTACCGGACATCTTGAATCCAGCGGGGCAACTAAGGTTCAATTGTATAAAAATGTAATCAAAAAATAAAGAGGAAAATCAAATAAAAATAAAATAACATAAAGAAACTGGTATTACAACCGAAAAGAAATTATAGAAGAAAAGCAGTTTAGCCGCGCGTCGTTTTTCATCTCCCGATTTAGAACTTACCTGTGTTTATATACCATTTACATAAATACACGAAATGTTACGTTATTCAAGGACCTAAGCACTGAGTTTTCTTATATTTCTGAACGAACGGTGCAGGAAGAGTGTACCAAGACTATACCTAAATATCTACTTAAGTTCTATATAAATATCTCCACTTTATGTATACGACGAAGTATTTTATTATTAGAGGGAAAACATGCAACATGAAAATGCAAGAACAATTCGCCCTTAAATTTATTTACATACGAAAAAAAAATGGTTATAACGTTGTTTTGTGACATAACAATAGGAAACAGTGATATTCATGGAAAATTAAATTTTATTTTTTTATTTTATCATAATTTTCTTGTTACGAATTTCATTTTGAAAGGAAAATGAGTCACGATATTAATAATGTGCCAGGAAGGATTCCTGAATATTTTCTTCTTTTTCTTCCAATAAAAGACTTTTCATGAAAGTACATTAAGAGTGAATTTAATTGAAGTAGTATCTCGTTATCATCGAGCCAATAGATCCAATTGAGTTTTTAACCTGTCGGGTCAATTGGACCATTGCAATTTACGATCACTTGCGACTGACTCTCGCTAGTTTAGCGAGCCAGACATGCTGTTGAATAATTGAATAAAATTACAATTATTTTAGTATTGTTCAAAAATTTCCGATTCAGAAGTTTCTTTGCAAATTTTTAACACATAGCGGCACAGTCACATGTTAAATTGCTATTGCGTCTGATTCAATCAAATGGTCACAGCACGTGATCAATTATTGCAGATCAAATTACATTTTTTAGTATAATTGGCGAGATAATTAGTCTCATGATAACAGTCGACAATGGGCATATGTAATTGAATCGGTCGATTAACTAATTACAGGATTAAATTAAATAATTTGAAGTGAGGATGGTAGCGTTTTTTTTACATTTCGGAAACGCATATTTAAATTATATTTTATAGAGATTTCGAACAGAATAATTAAGGCAATTACGACTAAATTGCTTATATATCGATCAATGGGCACAGTGTGTTCTGTTTTTTTTTATTAATTACTGGCTACATAAACTTTTTTTTAATGTTTCAGTAAAATTTAATGCGGTTTAATTTACGCGTCCTCCATGAATTACTGTGTCAGCTAACCAGAAATTTTATTTTTATACGGTTCACACAAAACAACATTTTTACCAATTTTTTTTAAATTAACTACAAAGCGGTCTCTTAAATTATAGAAATTAAAAATAAATGTGCAGTATGAACAAACAATTATTACTTTCAATGTATAATTAGCAATGAATGTTGATTTTAGTTGCTAAAAAAATTAATCACAAATGCTCACTTAGAATGATTAGAAGACAAACAAGAATGGCAGCCAATGCTCCCATGCTTAATTTCAATGTTTGACCTTCCTGGATAAGTTCACAATTTTCACCCCAAAATCCGTCGGGACATATGCAACGATACCGTAACCGTGGCTCAAGATTTATACACTGAGCGCCGTTCAGACAGGGCAAATCAAGGCATTCATTACGATCCATACAACCTTTACCATCCGGTGACATTACACGACCTTCTCCGCAACTATAGAATTTTTTTTCGTTTTTTTTTTATTCAAATTGTTTATGAAGAGAAGAAGCAGCATAAATGAAATGAATGAAAGAAAACGATTTAATTTGTTAATTAAAAAAAAACGTATTCAAATAAATGGTTCCATATATGATATGACTAATGAATGGCTGGTATATTTTTATCAATTCATGAAATGTAAATGCTAATTGGAAATTATGTTCTGAATAATGATCCTGTGTTACTTAGTGGAAACAAAAATAAAATTATTCATGAAACGAGTAATGAATGTCATTAATGTGTCATGATGTGTTAAAATGGAATTTTGTTTTTTTTTCTCTGTTTTTTACCGATTGTTAAATGAATGTAATAGATATGGGAGTTACACGAAAAATGAAATAATAAAAAAAAGAATCAACCAAAACAATCACTCGGACACAAATACATTAACTCAAAAATGTTGGTTTTTACAAACAGAAACGCATGCAAAATTATAATTCGGACAGTTTTGTCCAGTTTAAACAATACTTTGATAAAAAAAAGAGAGTAGAGTGAGGCAATTTTTGCAATTTTATTTTTTACAACATTAAGGGTAGTTAACTGTAAAATCGCACCGTCAGTTTTCCATGAAAGTAATTTATGTATTCGGTGTCTGCCTTATCGCATCGTCTGACACCAATTAGGATGAATATTGTTTTATATTGATCTTAACCGGTTCAGGAAGTTTTTTTATTGAATATGATTGCTAGCCTCATATTCGCCAAACAGGAGCCCTTTTACATGCTTTAAGAAAACTTTTATTTCAATTGCAAAAATTACCGCACTTCATCGCATTATGCTGGATACTAAAAGAGTTTAGATTTAAAAGTAAGTAGGAAATCGTATAAATGTTGAAGCTATTTCAATGGCGTTCGACTTTAATATTTTCCATTTCGACTTTATGATTATATAGTGGTTGGGATGAGAAATGCATTCGATTAATCGCCTAACGTTTACGAAATTTCGCTGTCGGTTTATGTTCGATTTCTGCCCTACACCTTATTATCGTTTTCGATTGAAATCTTTTCTTAAAATTTATTTTAACTCTCAGTCGATTTCACGTGATTGCACTTATCTATTTGAACATTTAATTAAGATACGAGAGTAGAAAGATTTTTTTTCGATTCGATTGGGCGTTCTTCTATCACAGTAAAATACACAAAATGCTGAGGGGGTACGATAGTAAAATAATTTCTTTTGAATTTTAATTATTGCATTAAATGTTTGTTTATACCCATCGGCAAATTACTGTTATTGATCGTGTTATAAATCAACTACATTTTGGCATCGTTCATCGGCTCCATGGCAAACTTTTGGCATCACTAAAAATGTGTTCTTGGAGATTATATAGATTCAACTGCCATGTAAATACAATCACTTAAAAGTCTAATTTTATTGAACCGTAGCAATGCAGAATTTCGTATGGACTACAATGAACGAACGGTAATATGACGATAACATTTGTGCCCGATGGAAGTTAACAGATTTCAAAGGCTCCCTTAAAAGCATTGAAAGTTACAAATGGCAGTGTAATGAAATTCCAATCGTTATGAGTGCAGCTACATTTCTAGTTTAATAATGTAACAATTTTTTCGATGACGATATCATAAAATATGTTATTGCTACTGACAGAGAGGTAAAATAATGACTGAATCAATTATGAATTATTTTACCTAAGGGTTCTAACACAATCGAACACAAGAAACAAAACAGATGTGAAAACTCAGTGTGACAGTGTAGATACTAAAAGAACTAAGTCCTTTGTTTATGACAATGAGATAAATCGAAATTAAATCTGAACAATCTTTGTCATCAATTCCATCCAATACAGAAACTGCAGGCAAATTTGTAGCTTGGGTTCTACTTTAAATAATTAATTTTGAAATTAAAATGTTCCACTCAGACATCGTCTCTCATTATTTGATTATTTGTACGGAAAAATGGAATGTAACATTTAAGAGCATATCAGTATCTGGTGGCTACGAGACGGTTGGACACTCAAAAAGAAAACGGCATTCATTTCATATTCTATCTATTGAGCACCGCTTTGTCATCGTCTGGCGTTTTAAACAAAGAAAAAAAAACAAATTTTTATACTGAAACGCAATTTCTTAAACGAACACTAATATCAATTTCATTTCACAAGACTTTACTACGAATTGTAAGAGGCAGCGTGTCATTGTAAAAATATCAATGTAATAGCTTCAACGAATATCACGATCCGACGACGAAAAAAAACCCAAATAATGAAAGGAAACGAAAGTATAGAAACTAAAGACAAACATTTTGTTATATCAAACAACCAATCTCAAAGACATCCAAAAGCAATATATATTGGAAATTAAAGAAAATATTATTTTCCTTGGGAATATACAGCATGAGCCTTTCGTTCATCGTTAAAAATATAGATCCGAATCTCATAAAAATCTATGCAATACATCATTATTCGTATACTATTTATATTTCGATATATGGATATACATATTGATAAAATATTATGTTACATATGTGCGAGGCGGATATGTATAGTATATATGTAGAAAATGACTCGAAATCGGATTTTTTTTTCTCTTCATGTTGTAATATAGAGACACACATCTGAATGATATGATGTTAAAGCACAATGAATGAAATCTATAATCGATTTTCATACATAGTGGTCCTTACATTATATTATTTGTGGAAAAGTGATTGAAAATGAGATTGGTTAAGCTTGAATACGGTGTATTTTCTTTACACAATGAATGTAAGAAAATAGATGGCTCGAATTAAAAAACTCAGTGCTGTAGACGTTTTGGTTTATAATAAAATATTATGTTCAGGTCTTTTCAAATTTGTGTGTTAAAATAAAAGTTAGGCGTCCGGACGTCGTATAAATATTGAGATTTATGTGCATAACATACTGTTCGGTGTGTTATATGTTTTGGATTATTGTAGCTATCACTCCCTTATTCGTCTAACATAAAGTAAACTTTTCACTAAGCCAATTAGTGATATATAATGGTGAAAATCTCTTTTTATATTTACTATACTGGAACTTAAATGGCAGAACACAGAGTGATATGGGTTGTTCATATCATCTTTCAGTTTAACAGAGAATCTCTTGACTTCCTAGAATTGGCCTGATTGGCATAGAGTACATCTGAAAATTGTGCTCACGAATTGCTTAACTGTAAAACTTTTTAGTTTAAATTCGATCAATTGATTTTGTACTGCTGCAATTTTTAAGCAATTTGATAACTCGAAAGTAAACTCTAATGACATCATCCTGCCGACTGATGTTACATATTAAAACGTCAAATTGGTTCGTAAAACGTTTATCCATAGTACTAGGTACGGTTGAAATAGTTTCACCCTGTAATATCATATTTAATGCCGTGCAAATAAATTTCCATGAAACATAAATATAATACCGAAATGGTATGTATGCATACACAATGTGCAAACAAAATCTCAAATATTTAACGACATAATCATTAAAAAACTTTTTTCAGTGTGTCTTCTGTTCGAAAAGTGTATCAAAGTTTGTTTATATTTGTTAAATGTATTGTAAACTGCTTTACTTGAATAAAACTCAAAAAATTTTCTTTTTTCCGTTAATAACATCAAACGTTAATACAGCAACAAGAAGAAAAATCCAATTTTTTCTCGTTGCCGCTGCTCGAAAATAAAATGTACTTACGTGCATTCATACTCGTTCCATAAATCGATGCACTCAAATGGATCCGGACAAATTACATTGGAGCAGGGTTTATTTGATGGACAATTTCGTTCCAAGTTTCGTGCCATTGTCGCTTGACCCCATTGCGTTCCATTCATAGCAGGTGGCAATGGCAAATGTTTGCCCTCCAGTCTGTGAACGTAATATAAATTTTCGATTGTAAGTCATTTATCTTTGACACAACATTTATTTTTATTGAAAATCAAACAAACAAAACTATTCGCCGAACTGTGTGTGGGTGGGTGGTGTTTATGTCGTATTACAGCTACACGCCAGACAAGAGTCCGGTTTCCGATTGACCAAGTCAGGATTTTAAGATGAATATTTGTAAGCGAAAACAACATCATTGTGTGTAACGGACTGCTGTTTCACAGAATGTGGGGGTGGTGAGGAGAAATTTAGTTTTTAAGGCGTTTTTTTAGTGAAATCAAATAGGTAACGGAGGCAAAAATAAAGGAAAGATTTGCAGACTTGATTTATGTAAACAGGCTATGTCTTTGTACCGATGTTTCCCTTCTTTTGGCTTTGTGTATCACTGGTATTTTTCTTTTTAAATCTAAAATTTGAATTATTTTGACTATCAAAGCGGTTGACCTAATTTCCCAATCGTGATCTGTCTACGTTAATCCTAATGGTAAATAAAACTTTGTTATTCACTGATGATTGATTACCGCCGTGCTATTGAACCAATTTAATTTTAAGCTCGAATCGATAGAATTTACAATTGATAAGAAGTCATAACTAGCTTCGTTTGATTTGAATATCCATCTATCCATCTATATTATATTCCCTACACTGACACCCAATACACCCACTCCGTGGATTTAATTTTTATATGAAATGACTTAGGGCATTAAATAAAATGATAAGTATGCTAGATGCTAGCTGGGATATAAATTCATAGAGTTTTCAAATTATATATAAAATTTTCGGAAAACTTTGAAATGGATCCTGTTTCCATCCATCTATATTCATTCACTCCGTAAATACACACCAAATTTACAATTATCCCCTTGAGATTGAAAAGTCAAAAACTTTTAGAGACATTTCAATATTATGCTATTAGAGAAAGTGGATATTTGGTATATTATATTTCACTCGGATGCTCAGACGACACAACATTATCATATACTTTTTGATATTTTGAATATTTTGTGGCTTTCAACAAATTTACGATGTATAGCTACACGGTTTGGTTGTGATGTTTCTTTATTAAAAAGTTAATTAAAATTCTTTTTCCACATTTTTTTCGTCATAGCAATCACGAGACCTTTACGGTGAAGTCTTTATCAAACTAGGAAAGGTTTATCGTCGCATCCGAGTCAAAGTAAATTAGTTTTCCTTTGATTTTTCTTTAATTTGTTGATAAATCTTGTATAAAGTGAACCAGCACGAAATGATATCCCCAGAGAGATTGTAAGATATATATGGAGTGTTTTAATTATACATCCAAATAATTTTATATTTTGTATCATTTTCAGTTGGAATAACCAGAATTTTGTTGTTTTTATTAGAACGAATTTTTCAATCAATTTCACCGTAATGCCAGTTTTTTTTTAAATAGAATGTAAAACACATTAATTTGCACTGTCGAGAAGATACACAATGCTGCTCACGCATAAAAAAATGATAAATTCAGCTTATTTTAATGGAATGCTGCATGATATGAATGAATTTCTGCTGAACTTATTGTTGGTGAGAGTATTACCAACTTCAGCTATAGAATAATTTTTTTTCTGCTTTGAAAGTCAAAAATAATTTTTAATTAAAAATCGGAATATCAGATTTTGAATCTATTCAAGGTTTTATTATTCAAACGAATGAAAAGCTATTCCATGGCTACATTATTCCTCTTTTCAATTTGTTACAATTGGAAATAATTTGATATGCGCACCATTATGAAACAGCTGATTACATCAGTCCACAACCACACACTCCTTATTTTAGTTAACAATGGCAAAACAGATTATCGGCAAACTAAATGGACAATCCAAAATGTTCTTGGGGGTAGCGCTAAATTATAGGTGAAGACCGAACAGGAAGGATAAGTGCTTCTCTCCGAAACAACTCCGCTTCTATAGTAATGGAATTTGAAATCTTTTTGGGACGGAAAAGAGGATTTTTGCTTATAAAGTAATTTCATTGGGAATTCGTACATATCTATGGCATTTGTAGTTGAGTGACATAATGTGTAGAAAATGTTAGTCTTTTTATACAGTAAAAGGGTTGTACCTAACCCGAAACAACACGAATGTTAGAGGACTTAATTATGTCGGTAATAGGTTGAAAATAGTAGTAATGAGAGTCTCCAACGAGGTCATAATGTATTTGTATGCTAGCTCAATGTGTCACATTGTCATAAAGCAAGTAAATCACTTGCGAAAATTGTAATATTTTTTTATTTAGTTGCCATAGATAAATAATTCAAATTATTGCCGATAAAATGGGAATTTGACTTTATGTGCAGCCATAAAAAGAAAAACCCATGGTTAAGTGTTTGAATCTCTGATTACGTAATTTAAGTGCAAATCATAAAATCGTAAACGATTTCTCTCTTATTTTTTAATTTTCCAATGGGTGTGTGAAACCATATCCGCCCAGAGGCAAGAGAGTGACAACAGCGAATTCATATTTTTACGAACCAATAACAAGTCGTTCCGTGCACACAAAATGTTTATGTTGGTTTTGTGTTAAGTAAATATATTGACGGGATGATGGTAAATATAGACTATTATCTTAAATAAATATTTCATAGCACAATAAATCAAGAAATTTACGGTCTGAGATGCCGTACAAATGCTATCGATCGATATCATATTAAACATTATCCAAATTGAAAAAATAAACTAAATAGCTGAAACGTTTCGGTTTTTCCCAATAGAACACACAGCTCAGAATTTATACGCTTTTCCATGAATAAATCACCCCCCATTACCAGGAACTTCAATAAAAATAAATCAATGCTTACCTTAAATCATCCAAACAGCTCTTCTGGTAGTCAGCATAAACTTCGAATGTGCGAACTCCAGTATATTCAGCTTTTCCACCGGCATAAACACCTTCCTGTTTATCTACCAGCAGCCACTGATGGCCGACGAATTCAAATGTCTCATTGTATCGTCTGCCCTCACCGCCATCCAATTCCAGTGTAGCCGCCGAACCATAACGATTTACACGCACAACATGCCATTGTCCATCATCAACGGCAATGGCATTCAACCACAAGTCCTTCTCTTCCGTTCGTAATGAATTCAAATTGAAGCGGAAATGTAAACGCGCATCTTTGATCTCCAAAATTCCGTATTCCCGATTGTGCTGGTCACTCACTCTGAACAATTCCCCATGCTGTTCCCTTGTACGGAATCGCAGCTGTATTTGGGTGTTGAATTTGTCGGGTTCGAAACTGAGCGCATATTTCACATAACTTTGTTGTTTGAATGTAGTAGGAATAGTTGGAATGTTGCATGCCGGACCGGTCCAGCCAGGACGACATTGACATCTAGCTTCACTGAAACTACCAACACAATTTCCGTGTTCCCAACAACGTGACGTTTGTTCGCTTTGACTGCAGACATCTTCCGTTTGAGGACATCCAGCAACAGAATTTCTGGATAAACCTGGATGCGCCAGATCGTACAATTTACTGTTGTGGAACACATTTCTTATACATCCATCGAATCCTTTACCAGTGGGCATGTAATCCCATTTGTATTGTCCTTGCTCAAATGGTTCACGATACAATCCGCCAATTTGGAGTGGAGAATTTACATTTAGATATTCATGGAATGGACGAATTAGACCTCTGGCCTGACACGACGAATCATCGAATTCCGGTCCTGTTCCGTCTTCTAATTCAGATACTTCGGCTGACTTGCAATAATCTACGACGATGCGAACGTTTTCGGTGTCCCAAAATATATCCAAACGATGCCATTCGCCATCATCCAAGCTCTTTTTCGTTTTTACTCTAAGTTCCAGTGTTCCCGATCCGAAGTCGATCAATAATCTCGGAAAACCTCGTTCAATTTCCACGGCAATAAAGTCAGAGACCAGTTCTTCATCTTTTTCTGGTGGAACAATGGGTCCGTTGTACAACAATAGGCCATCTGATTTTCTGGTTATGAATTCGAGACTAAGATGTGAGTTATCGCACATCTCCAACGGTGGATACCAAGCCCATCCAGTTCCACGGAAGCTTCTAGTTGTTTGCTGACATCTCGGCCCGGTATAACCAGCGGGACAAGAACACGATGGTCCGTATCTCGTTTCAATGCACCTTCCACCATTGTAGCAGGGACTATTTCTGCACGATTCACTTTTGCTGAAGTTTCTTGCACCACATGTACACTCTGCTAACACATCCACTCTTACACCAACCAATGCAGTCTTATTTGCATTAACCATGTAGGGCAATGAACTAATATCCAACGTATTCGTACATGATCCTTCGCACATTTGATTCTCGTAGAGGCACTCGTCAATTCCAACCATAGTAATATTTATGCCGACGTCTTTTTCAATCTCCTCACGGTGCATTAACACGATACCATTTAGTCGAACTGGTTTATAATATGGTGAGCCATGAGCAGAGAATCGAATATCAGTTAGTGGCGGATGCTTTCTTCGTAATTGAACACTGAAAACATCAACGTTTTCGCGATCTGTGTTCAACAGGTCAGCCAGTTTATCTCTAAATCGATCCAATTTGCTTCGGGACAAGCTTTGCGTTCGGTAATTCCACACACGAATAAAATCTTCATCTGATATTCCAGCAATCCGTACGGAACCAGAATTGATCACAGCTTCATGCGGTATTTCACGTACTGTTACGGTGACATTCGCCGGAACATCAGTCTGTGTGTGCTTCCGATCGTACACTTTAAATCGGAGACTGTATCGTCCTTCCTTCGTGCCTTGACGCATTGTTATCATTCCCGAATCTTCATCCAATTTGAAGCGTGGATGTTCCTGTGACTCCCAGTAGAATTTCTTATCCGGCAAATCCCAATCATCCAAATCGTAAACATAAACACGACCGACTTGAGTGTCCGGAGCTTGACCCTGATAATTGTAAATGAATATCTCTTTCGATCCGGGTTGCATTTTATTATCGTTAACGTCTCCAATAACAACTGTTAGAGTACTGGTTCCTGTCATTGCCGGATTGCCATGATCTTTGATAACAATCGGAATGAGGTATTCTTTTTGCTGTTCGCGATCGAACGACCGAAGTGAAGAGACGATTGCCATACCATCACCGTTTGCACCCTCTGAAAAATCGTAATTTTTTTTTTTAATTATTTGAAAATAGGAAGAGTTTGGCCGGCCAATGACACCAACGACGGCCTTAAATTACACAGAAACAAAAATTTCAAATACTCACTTTGATCTTGTTCAACTTTGAACGACGCTCGAATGATATCATCTGCTCCAGGATCCAATCGAAATTGGAATGGTGGGCCGTTACTCTTCGATCTATCATCATCGTCTGTAGCTAAAATTTCCACAACTTTTCTTGGCGGAACATGTTCTGGTAATACGGGCCGGTAGTCTTTTAGGAACTTTGGTGCATTATCGTTTATATCTTGCACAATAACAGTCAATGTGGCAGTAGCAGTTCTAGACGGAACACCATCATCAATAGCCAAAATTTTGACCTGATGTCGTGGCGTCACTTCACGATCTAACGATCGTTGGATCTTCACAACACCCTCCTGGTTGATGGCAAATTGTCTTTGTCGATCGGATGATCGATCAATTGCATATGACACTTTGCTTTTGCCACCTTGATCCGGATCGTTTGCAACGAATTTGTCTAATGTTTTTCCGACTTCTGTATTTTCGTACACCTGCACTTCAATATTAGGCCTATCGTATATTGGTTTATTATCATTTATATCTCTTAATTTAACCACAACCCATGAGTAAGCTACATGATATTTATCATTGTCATTGTCTTCTCCTTTGTCATTCACTTGTATTCTAAAGCGAAAACCATTGCTTTGTAGCTGGTCCTCATAATCAAGTGGTTGAACAATTTTTAAACTACCCGTACCATCATTGTTACGAACCATTGTAAATTTATCAGCACCATAACCACTGTTGTCTATCACTTTGTATTGGAATTTGTTTGTTTCATCTTCATCATGTACCGTTACAGTTAGAATGGGCATTTCAGGTAGGTTTGTGCCATCCGTTTCATCCACTTCCGTAAACCATTCATCTTTTGTAAACTGTGGCGGCATATCATTTATATCTTTGACTCGTATTGATGCCGTCCCAGTGCCTTTCAATCCTCCACCATCCATTGCAACCACTTGTATGGAATAGTCTGGCGTTCGTTCACGATCCAAACAGCATACTGCTGTTTTTATAACGCCGGTGTCCGGCTCAATTTCGAATATTGGCGATCCGGTTTCCTCTTCAATGACATTCTTTTCAATCGAATAAATCAGTTTTGCATTGGAACCTTCATTTGGATCATCATAATCCACGGCAGTCATAGTCATAACAACCATTCCAGCAGTTCCATTTTCTGTGACATTGCCGAAGTACACCCCTGAAAGAAATTGAGACAGAAAAACTGAGTTAAATGATACATTCATGAAATCCTTCGACTGTACTGGAGTTAATAAAGAAGAAAAAATTTGTCTCGTCGACACTTAGGAATTGTGGATTCATACTAATATGGTCAATAAACTGTCATAGACAGAATACAAACCTGATGGAAATATTGGAGCATTGTCATTGATGTCTTTCAAATTAACTTGTACATCAGCATAGCCAACCAATCCTTCACCACCTTCATCCTGAGCGAAAACAGTAAATCGCCATTGTGGACGTCCATTCGGTTGATCCCTATCAAGTGGCTATAAACCAAAAACAAAAAACACAAACAAAGTTTATTGTTTAATAATGTTCGTATACCATAATGGAATGGCAAAGGGAGGGTATGGTGTCTGTTTAGTCTATCGAACACATTAATATTGTGTGTACGATATGCGATGGTCATTGTGTATTGTATGGTTCAGTTCTGTAACAGGGTTGGCATTGTATGGGGATAGGAAATGGGTTGAATTTCGCAATAAAAATGCATTTCGCGTTATTTTTTTTTGTTCGTTCATTTTTTTACTTCACTGTTGTGAAAAATAGGTCAAACGAGCATAATATATTGTACTTCATGGCTCTATGTGTGCTTGATTCATTTCCTGGATAAGAGTTTGAGTCAATAAAACGTCTCTAAACAAATTCGAAACCAATGTAATGCACTTTTGGCTGGTAAAAATTGGGTGGTGGTTGCAATGGAGATGCAATATAACATGTAATAGATAAAGTGAGAGAGCCATAATGTGATGTAATATATGTGTAAAGTAAATGTTTTGAGCACTTAGAGTTTTCTGTACGCTCGCTATAAACAACATGCGAAAAGAAAATTCTACTTTCTCGAGTTGTTGGAAAATGTGTTACGATGAGTTTGTATATAATACGTTTATTTTGTTCCTGCTAGTGTTATTCTTGTATATTTCGGTAAAGTGGGTTTGCTGCTTTATATTTACAATTCTGTTTACTTCGTGTTTGTTTATTTTAAACGAGGGGGCACCTGTTCTGAAGCATAAATTCATGTGATAGTTGAAGCGTTAATGCGTTGTCTGCACACAAAATATTATGATGAAGTTTTCTGATACACGGAGGAATATAATGCAAACATTCAACCTAAATTCAATCGGACTTTTCCAATTCGTTACTGCAAACTGAATTCCAAACTATATTTGATTACGGACGAAATTGGATTGAAAGCTGATGTTGTGACTTGAATAGGTGACATTTAAATCAAATTCATATTTTAATAAAACAATTTGAAAGGGTGACAACGTACGCCAACGTTTCGGTTAATTAACAAATTCCTTGATTTCACAATACTTGAACGAAAGACTTTGAAATACTGTGAGTGAGATTACGAAGATCTGACAATAAGATTGTAAACTGAACAGGATAGCACTTCCTGCGGTTTTAGAAGGCAATTCATACTGTGCAACTTCAGACAACGGTTTAATATTTATTCCAGTGCCATGGAAACAGACATCGGATAACGTTCAAGTAATTTTCTCGTGTAATGTCATTACATTTTCTGTAAATTTAAATTTCACACCGAAGTGTCATGGTTGGGGTGTATTCATTCTAAATTTTGGAAATTATTTGAATTTCTGGCTCACTGAAATGGTTTTGAATTAATCAAATCTGCCCTAAATAAGATCTCAATGTCAATAAATTGGTTAAACCCAATAACCGCAATAGCTTGAGTGTATTCTCCTCAAGACTGAAATTACAACCTGCACTAAAGATCGATCAATATTTATAAGGAACCTTAACAATATGCGCGCTGTAAGTGTATTGCTAATTTGCGACACTTTATACGGTAACGTAGCGACCGTCTCCTTTGAACATGATGTACATGACTCAGAAGATTTCAATTTGCAAAGAACGAAATTCGTAGACGTGCAGCACAATATCTCAATTTCACCAAATCATTTGGATTGAAAGATAAACGCGATCAATCAAATGTAATAAGTTTTTCCTAGACAATGCATGTCAATGCGGAAACGATTGATGTTATTTCAATTTTATAGCAAACAACGTACAGACACACTCCACTTTAACTATATTATTTAGAGTATAAGATATGTCGTGGGTTTTGTGCTGTACTTGTAACAGCATATTTTGTATTGAACGACAGATTAAAGTTATATCGTCCTGATGTCCTGAACGATTCGTTGGCATTAACGTTTGTGAAATAATAGTGATGTACACAAACCTTTAATACGAATATCTCTCCAGTAGTTCTGTTTATGTCAAATTTACTGTTCGCTGGGTTGTCTGGATCGATTCCTTGTCCGGTAAGGAAATACACAATATTTTGTGGACGATCCTTATCTCCGTCACTGGCCGTCACCTGCATTTGAAATATTGTAATATTTCGGTTTAAATTTCATGTTTGCAAAACCAAACAGCATCCACATGCAAAACGTGCATACAAAACCCACATTGTTATTCAAATACATAATAAAACAATTGCAATTTAAATAGCATAACGGTGCATTTATGCAGTTTGTAGATTATTATGGTAATTGGTGTATGCGAAACCAATGTCATCATGCAAAGCAAATAGCCACAAAATTACTACAAAGCAAGCAAGTAAAAAAAACGCTATTCAAATTAAGTAAAATCTTAACAATGTTCCAGCAATAGAAGTTATTAATAAAACATTATGCATTCGCAACAAATTCGGTAAAAATAAAACAGTTGCAACATTCAGAATTATAATATTATAAAAAACAAGGACAATACAAGGAATATACGAGGATTATCAACGGGGAAAGATATAATTTGTTTTTGTTCCCGATTTCGTAATTTCAACATTTTATTGTTCGAAACATTTCCTGAAAAAATGATAAATTACATCACGGCTCTTGTCTGCAAACTAGAAACAAACAACATTTAAGGCATTCCATTCTTTTTATATTGTTCGGTGCGATCTGACATCATGAATAGGATTTTTTTGTTGTTTATTATTTTCACATAAAATGGAGAGAGAAAAAAACAGGAGAAGAAAAAAGAAGCTAAGATTATTTTTCTCGTGATTTTTTTCTGTTGTCTCGAAACAACTTAAACATCCCGAAAATATAGACTTTTCGTTTAACTAAACTGGCAGACCCAAACATTAATTTTCTGTTTTTAAAGTCACAAACAATAAAAATTTGTTTTCAATGTTGTTCGTTTTCTACTTTACTGCTTACGCTGCTCGATGTCGTCGGTTGTGTGTATGCGGATAGAAAATTACATGGCATGAGATAGCAATCAATATGAAAAAACTTTTTTGGCGACGATGGTTTCGGTGGAAAAACAAAAGTTTATTTCGATTTCTGAGGTTGTTATTATTAAGTGTATGGTTCCGCTATTATATACTTGTGATACTGATGTATTTGCAAGCATAATACCATTATTCCATTACAGAGATGGGAGGGAGAGAGAGCAAAAAAAAAACGGATTATAAACAGAACCCGTAGGTACCTATTTTTTGTTTTCTCATCCCTTGTTTCCTCATCCCTGATTAGGTGAACAAAATGAATGAACGGCACATGAATCTTGAGCTTTCAAGATTTACTCACGATTTTGGCTTTTGAAATAACAGAAATATTGTTGTAAACAAAAGCAAATGTTTCCTCCATTATGTTGTGTGTATGTAGCCCAACCACAATGTAAACATATTTATTATTTATTGGTATAGGATTATCTTGGAAAACGATCGAAATAAATATAAAAATACGCAGAAAGAACGAAAAAAGTTAACAAGTTTGGGAAGTTTCTATTAATTTTTTACGATATTTTCGGGTGATTGTGTGGCTGAATTATTCAATCATTGAAATGTGAATCTCTATCGTGAGATTGTCGATGGATATAAAATTAGAATAAATTTGAAAGGCTAAAGTCATATGGAATTTATTTTCTTTGATATAGTAACCAGGGTATATCTCTGAAACCGGTCGGCTAGAATCAAGCTAAGGAACTATATAATAACAATAAACACACCAACAAAATGTAATGAAAAATAAGGGCCAATTGAATAAAGTATACTTCCATTATATTGTTGTATTGTGGCGGAAGTTGGATGTGAATAAATGAGGAAAGTTATTTAGGATTATGTGTGTTTCGACCCTGACCCCATCCAAACATTGACTCTGCGTATATATGGGAAATGGATTTTCCGTTTTCAGAACGAGTGAGTCGTAGCAATTTGGATGTAATTCTATTGGCTTGTTGGTTCCTGTTTATTGTTTCTTAAGTAAGTGTAAATAATTCCAATTCTTTTCGATTCAGTCAACATATGACTCTATTTGACGGTACGATACATGAAGGAAACACGTGATAATTTTTATAATAATAAAGAAAGGGCGTGATTATGCTGTAATCATTTTGGTATTTTCCAATCCTACGTTCATTTACCAATTAGTTCGACTTCTTACTTCAAATAAAATAATGATCTCAAATAGCAACCAGCAACCCATTCCATATAATAACATGGCAGCGTTCACCCTAATCTTTTGATCATTACAATTATCCTCAATATGGGAAAGTAACTGCCTTTTGACGCTGTCCGATGCTTGTAAGTTATCGTAAAAGTAATTAAAACAGAAATAAGTAAAAATGTTATGAACGCAATCATCTACTGCATGTAAACAATTTATTCATTCCCATTCAAAACATAAACTTTCCAAAGTCTGATGGGTTTATTTTAATTGTTTAAAGGAAGTGCTTCGTTTTAAAGTTGAATTTAGCGAAACCAAACTATTAAGTTTCCTCATGGCTCATAAAATTTCTTTTATTGCTGTTTTATGGGAAGAATTAAAGGGATAAATCTAGATAACGGACGTCATGTATATCTCATCCCCTTCAGTAGTGAGTATGAACAACAGCACCACACTTTAACAATATGTCTAAGATATTTCCCGTAAACTTTTTGTTGAATTTGCATTTTTCATGCAAAAAAAAACTGTTAAAACTTATGTTTTTACTCTAACTTCTCGCATCCTAATGACATTTTACCCAAACCATTAAAAAATAACGTTGCTCACATTCACATATATGAATATTGAATTCTAAATGAACATAAAGAAGCTCTATGCAATCATGCATCTCTAAACGATTTTATAACAACTTTGCTGTATTGCCTCAAGGGGTTAAACGGAAAGACAAAAGGAAGAAAAAGTTCATTTTGTAACTTAAATGGATGTCGCATGTGGAGAGAGTGGAATTTATGGATTATTAATGGGTTGAACATGCTGGTAGCTCTATTTAAAGAAGCTTCTATGGACCCATTTGTAAATATGATGTACAATTGGAAAAAATTTGAACGCACCAAAGATTCCAAATTGAGTTTGCATGAGTTCTAAATATAAACTTGAACTTGAGTTTGGCGAATTTTCCTTGTAGGACAACTGAACAATTAACCAAAATATCTCATCAAAAAGATCTGAATGTCGTCCTGGCTTTAGGAATACTAAATTGAAAAATGAAATTTTCAGGTCGTTATTTCGTATTCAGGACTGTAGACTGGAATTTATGAACGTAACAAGAGCCCCGTTCAAAAGTGACTGGTAAGGGGATTAATATTTAACTTTTGAAAGAATAGCACTACTTTCTTCTATGATCATATTTTCACCGAGGTAAAATATTCCCATATTGTATTCATATATAATGTCAGACGTTAGGTCATGCTTGTAAACATAAAAACTTTTTCATGCTTTCGTCTCAAATAAATTCCAATCTGATGCGCTCTGCTGCTTCCTGAAAAGCGAAACTATTCGTGCATTTTCATTTGAACGTTTCAATTGGATGTGCCTTGTTAATTAAATAAATGAATGTTAAAGAGACAAAACTTGTTTATTTTTGATAATTACATTCCCCATTTGCTTCACAAACTTCAAATTGATTCGTTCAAACAGCATCACGTAGTTTTGAATCGTGTACTTAGAAAAGTTGTCTGCAAAGGCAGAATTAACTAGTTCAAAGAAACATCAACGGAAAGGTGGAAATAGAACTCATTTTTCCCTTTCTTTTCGCGTCATTTCCTTTACTTTAACTTAACTTTTAACATTAGACAAACAAAAGACATCCGAACCCAAGTTTCTAGAATTTCATTTTGGTGCTTCAAGCAGAAATTTTTATTTAAAACTATTTTCACAAAAAAATTTAATGGGAAACTTTTACATAAACCAAGAATGCACATAATATATGGAGGTTGCCGCTATGAGTCTTACACGATCCGTTTCCCTTTAAAGTGCAATGTGTACCTGTGGCGCATATGGCAAACAATGTCGAATGTAAGAGACATTTGTTTTAGATATGTTGTGCCTTCCCCCTTGCACTGCTTAAATTTCAAATTTAATAATATTTTATAGAGACATGCCATTACATCATATTCGTTGCAGTTTCCTGTCATCATTTTTCCATGAACAAATGTTTGCTTTTTTGAAATTCTGCATTTTATGGAAAGAAAGGAACGTCATTTTGACATTATCGTAATGTATATGGTAATGGTGCACCCGTAGTACATTGAGAACATGAAGAACTCTCATTGGAATTAAAACTGTGTTTTTTGTTGTAAGCGATAGAAATTACATTTTAATGATTGCAATTACTAAAATTTCGAGTCTATAAGAAACATATCACTCATAGGTACCTCGAGAGTAGATCCTCATTGATTTTTATTGTACAAAGCTTACAGAAAGTAGGAAACGGTTTCTTCTTTACGAAATAAGGACTTTGATCTCAAATACCACAAGAAGACTCTCTAATTCCGAAAAAAACCTCTTTGATCTATACAACAGCTGCTATAGCAACGAATTAAGTTGTATGTTGTTTGTATCCCAATAATAATGAACAAAGTCATGATATTCCCTTCATTCGGTACAAATTACAATGACATTGTTTAAGTTTATTATACGCAAATTTACGGAAATTATTCATCTTTTATCACTGAAAACATCAATCTTATGAAACAAAAACCATTTTCTCTTGTGTTTTGAGAATAATGCGTTGAATAAGCACAATACTCTGTTTTGTTTCAACAATATTCCCATCCTCCACGCTGTGGAAATGTCCTAATACTACGATCAAAGTCCATATAATTATGATAATTAACCTCGACAAACCCACCCAATTAATTTCTTCGCGGTTTTATTTTATTCTTCTACCATCGTCGACCCACTAATCATAATTTATGGGAAAATGTTTTTAGTTCAAAAAACATATTTCTGAGGGCTCCTATTTGTGTGTGTACCGTACACATCCGACATGAATATTATAAAGAAAGATATTTTATTCAACAGCAACACCAAGTGTAGCCATTAAAATAATAAATGTGCTTTGGACTTGTAATTGTGCTATGTAGTGAATGTGTTTGAATTCAGGTAGGTACTTTTCGTGAGATGGGGGAATAACCGAACATTAGCACTGGGGGAGAGTATACAACACTTACGAAACTCTACTTCATATTTAATAGATGCCATAATTATTTACACATCCATTTTACATGTTACCGTTACGACGTATACATAACTTCTAAAGCTTTTGATAAAAGTAAATCCTTTTACGTTCATATTACGAAAATTCTGTTGAATTTGCAACAATTCTTTTCTACTCTCTTTCAAATTACCAACATGCCATTCCATACTCAAACAGACTTCGGTTAAAATTATGTGAATTCTTGTGTCAATTAATTATTTAATCCAATTTTTGATGCTCTTCATCTCCATCATAATGAAAACTCTTTTCTTTTGTTTAAGCCACACGGAATGCGCGAGAAAAGGAAATGAAGCATACCAGAACCCAGTATAGCGTGAATCTTACATGTTGACGAATATTTATATTCACAATTCACGAATGTTGTGGAAGAAGAATAAAAGGATTCGCACACGGGGAAAAGACTTACTTATTTAAACATTTTTTGCGAAAGGGGTGCGGTTATGAATAATTTAATATATGTGCGGATGTTGACACCTTTCACAGAGAGAAAATTTATAATATTTTTTTCGCGGTACCTTGAAATTGATTTTAATATTTTATAGAAATTCACGCAAATGTTTCCATTTCTTTTTAACAATTTATGATTTTCTACCGGGAAAGTTGCGTGTGTTCCTTGGAAAGGAAGAGAAAGCTAAAATAAATTTAATTCCATAACTCCATGAAGGGTATCAGTAATACATGAATTACATGAACAGAAATAGAAGCAAATTTTCATCTTGAGAATAAAGTCGTTAAAAGGAAATTTAATAATGTTTGACAAAAGACGCGATAGTAGCTAATAATGATAAGTCGGCGCACTCAAAGTAAATAGCTTTTATAAAAAATGTTTAGCCTAACTAAGTGCATTGGAAGATATAACACATTGCAAAGTTTTAAATTTTACTTTAAAAAAGATCTGAGTTTCATAAAAAAAGACTCGTCTATTAACTAAAAAAAAGTTTACTTTGCATCCGAGATTTTAATCAATTTTTAATAACATAGAAGTTCTTAAGATTACCAATTTCCGTTCTCTTATGAAGACTACCACTTCCAAATAACTTTCCTGCGGTCATTTATTCCAAAGTTTTTCGTTCGTAGACAAAATTCAACAAAAAAAGACCGTATTTATGTGGACAGCCTTCCTTTTTGTATAATTTGGGTAATGTCAATAGATATGTTGCGCATGGTTTTGATAGTTTATTGAAGATGCTAATGCCAAAAATATTTTTTTCATCTACTTGGCACAATTATACATCGAATGATATACAACTTTTTCCATGGAACTTATGTTACAACTTAAAATAGGACGCCCGTATTTTCTGTCGGAAAAACAGTACCTCTGGCAATATGTCGTTTTTGGATGAAAAAAATTCATTCATATCAATTTTATGATGGCCTTTATAGTTTACGTTGCCATGTCAAAATATTGGTACTGTAATGTTCAATAGAAAATTAAGCCGATTATCAATGACAGGAAAAATGCTTCCTCTTTTTTAAATTATCCCGACAAACGAAACCAATTAAATTGAAAATGGAAAGCTTTTGACTTGATGATTTTTACAGTTGGCTCTATCTTTTAAAAAGTAATGTCATACTCCACCTAAGTCTGTCCTTAATCCGTCAGATATATTGAAGGCACCATTTACAGTAAGTTTTCGTAAGACATAACCACATATATATAAGAAAAAGTGGAATATTTCTGATATGTAAACATATACGTGAACTCAGCAGCATTATATAGGTAGATTTAAATTTCAAGCATTTTTTCAAAGGAATTTTCTAACGCACTACTTCACATAAAGTACACTCTATGCCGTGTAGTACCTTAAGGAATGTTATGCAACAATGTGGAAAACATATAAGAAATTATGCTAAAGTCATCCATGCTGATATTCGTTTGGAGTTATGCATATTACATTATGTGGAGTTTCTATCCGCGTATACTGGGGTTTTACTTTTAATCTGTCGTTTGTTACCGATGCAAAGCAGTGAGGACAGACTGTTTGTCAGCCAAGTCAATTTTAGTCGATTTTCAGTTTATGTGACCAATTTTGTTAGAATTTTTATCTTTTTAGATGGATAGATAATGGGTTTCAGAGGAAAGACGAAAATGGTTTTAACTTTTGGATTTTAACTTTATTTCATAAAAAATTGTAATCTATGCTGAGTTTGTATTGAACTTCGTACCGGCGTTCGTAATTTAGCTATAAGCAATTTCGACACGTTATATTTTTTGTAAAGATTTTACGGCTGTAGGCAACGATGAAGACTGTATTCCGCGCAATAATTATTATGGAATGATAAAATAAATGATTTTAAGAAAGGTATATGTTTCGTACATCCTTAAACCATGTTCTTGAGTCACGTGCCTGCGTACAGGTATTGAGGTATTGCGAACACACTAGATGCACGGGTTTGTACGGGGCTAATGTCGCTGAGTCCATTGTTATTTAAAAAAATTTTACATTAGGGGAATTTTGGAATTTTTGTCTTCAAGAATGACATGAGAAACAATTGCAAAAATAAACAGTGAGTTCGCCCACTCTTTTATACCAAAAGAATGCTAAAACTATTAAAGGAAAAGTTGCAGTGCACGGCTAAAAACTATAATCGAAAACTTGTCTGCGTTCAGCTGACCCGCGCACTTTGTTTGTAAATGTTAAATTAATGACAACTGCAATTCAATCCAATGCAATTAGATTACTCTAGGAACATGTTACTCTGCAGTAGAATGGATAAAATGGTTTTCCAAAGGAAACAAAATAGCATTCCCCATTCCTATTCACATTTTCCCTCACTCTGCCCGAAAATTTATCTGTATAAATGGGTTTACCGTTAAAATGGTGGCGGTAATTAAATAAGCTTTTTCTTAGATTAAAACATAGAACATTAAATGCATAACAGTGCATTTTGCACTCTGTATAGACCGAACCATTACATTTCTGCAATCATAAATAAATCTGCAACAAACCATAGGGATAATAAAGGAGTTAAACAACGAGGTGTTTAATGCGGCTTTTCCTTTTTCGAATAATTCATTTGTTGTTGGCTTCAAGCGGTCGCTAGTTGTTTGCAACGAAGTTTTTCGCATTGAACCTTATCCAATATATCTGCACTTTTGTGGTAGCTCTTAAAAGTTTTCCAAAATGGCAACGAATACAACATCGAAAATAAAAAGAACGTTTCTGAGTGTGGCTTTTGGTTTTGGTTGAGAGTTCAGTTTAAATTTTAAATTTAATAAACGCATGAAATCTGCGATTAGTTCCTTGAATCACATAAAAGTAAACCTCCAATATTTATCCCCCCATAAAAAAATCGGCAAATCCAATTCGAAAACCATTTTCACGAGTCTAAATAAAGATTTGGCAACCATAAAGACGATATAAAAAAGTCTTCCAAATCATTGACAAGTAGGATTTTGCTATAACCGCGCGATTGCTCATTCGATTCTTTTTTTTTCTTTTTCAATATTTACAAAACATTCAACTTTCTTAAAACATAGACAGAAAGCCCCGGATAAAATCCTGTTAGAAAAACAACTTTTTCCATGTGAAGCATCTAAAAAGCATTTCGCTTTCTGAAAACACAGATTTATTTTCGTACATCCAGTAAAGAATAAAATAAAAGAAGAAGAAAAAAATCTAAAAATTTATTCATGATCGTGCTCTTCGTACAAATCAGAAAACCACGAACATTTATACCAACAACTCCAGCTCATACACGTCTAAAGAGTGTGTGGTTGATGAAAAAAATACATAGAAAATAGAAAACATGGCTTAGCATCAATTTTATAACCTCAGTGCAATATTGTAGGTATGTAGAAAATACCTCAAATGATGGTAATACGTTATTTCGGTGGAAATAATCATGTTAAAAGCAATGGTTTTTATGCCAGTCGAGAAAGCAACTTTTGGTTTATTGTGCAAAAAAGGTATAGCCGAAGAAATAAATTGTTTTTCTTTCCGTCTCTCTCTCCTATTCTCTAACTCTGTGGCTGACTCACTTTCCGGCACCGCCACACTCTTCGCCGAACGATAAATTAGGGATAAGGGATATTGGTTCGGTTGTAAATGCCTTAATATTAAATTTATCGTTTGTTAGTAGTTTTATTAGCGCAATTTCAGAAAACCCGACACCATCATCATGAACGACATGACAACCATTTAATGTTTTGAATTACCCGCTCTCTCTCTCTCTGCTAGATAGATCTTTGCTCAACCTTAATACAAATGTAACCAATTCACCGTTAAACCCAAATAGTAAATTTTCCATATAAAAATATCCTTAAATTTAAGCATAAAATTGTATGTTTATGTCGATTGACCTGTATTATACCGTATGGAGGTATCAGTTCCTCGTTCATCGATTTCATGTAATAGGTTTGAGGAAATACTGGCGGTAGATCGTTGACATCTCGAATATTTATCGCTATTGTAGTAAAGTTTTCATTTAGACTGTCAGTCGCCAAAAGTGTGAGGGAATACTATGACGAAAACAAACGAAAACAAAAAAAAATCTGAGTAAGCGATAAAAAGCATTATACAAAAACGTACAGAAGCTATAAATCTCGTCTCTATATTACAACATAAAAAAAAAATTCATCTGAAAAAGAAAAAGAAAAAGAGCAAAAAAAAATAATTAAGTTTTATGCATTTTGATATCTTCCTATTTACCCGAGGCCATATCCGGGATTTATGTGGTAGATGTGCAAGCCTTATTAAAATGACTATCAATTCAAAGTAACACGACATCAAGTAAAACGAACAAAGACACAAAATAGCAGACATTATTACAGTTACAAGACTGTGGGTAAAATTAAGTCATGCAAAAATATTTCTCTGGAACAAAAACACATACATAACACACAAGAGAGACTTTATATGCACAAACAGTAGACATTTTTAAGCTACTCTTGTTGAACGAAACATAAACTTGTAGCGTATAGCACAAACATAAGGGAAAATTAATTAAATCTCAATGACCTGTAGCACACGTTTCGGTAGATTTCGGTCATCCTCTTCTGTGATTTGGGTACGATATGTAGGCCGTTCAAATACAGGTGGATTGTCGTTTACATCTTTTACGTGGATCACAACGGTTGTATAATTTTCTTTCAAATTGTCGGATGCGGCTAAACGTAGTTCATACTAAATGGGTGGAAGAGGAAATTGTAATATTTTTTTTTGCTGTTGTGAGTTTAAGCAATTGAGGAAATGTACACTTTAATTGGCCACACGGTTAAATACAATGAGAAGTGTTAATTCAAAAAAATATTTATCCGATGGTTCTGGTCCGACTACCGGTCTATAATTAAATAAGGGTTTGAATAGAGATGTGGAACGAATAAGCGAAGGGCAAACATTAATTTTGTAGAACGTACGACGAGCATAACAATTTAACTGGCAATGGGTGTACACAATAGTTGGTTACATTGTATGCTGCGAAATAGTTTATAACATTAGGTAGCAATTTTTCACCAACAAGCTTCTGTAACCGTATTTTCGACAAGTGTAGTATGTCCCAGCTGAAGGTGAGGTACACAACTACAATTGTTGAAAAACAGTGACTGAAGCGAGTGTCTCAAAAATTGAGTTTGCGAGTAACAGAGTATCACAAAATTGTTACCGAATTTATGAATTACGTAGCAGCATCCAAAGTATTCTGTTTTGCCGCTTACCATATGCGTAAGTTGAATTTCATATAAAAATAAACGAAAAATTAATCGAAAATATTCCAGATGTTTTCGCGATCAGTTTCTCAGAGGCAAATTGCTACAATTGCTAAAAGTTTCTCATATGCAGAATAAGCACCAGCTGAATATCACCAGCTAGTGTACAAACAAAAACACTTTGTATTGTATACAATTCAAAGACAACCTACACACAGTGCATTTCTACGTTAACGTCATCTACGCGCACATAACACGTATGAATGAAGTAAACACATTGTTAAGAATGTGTTTTGATTGTTTATCAAACAATAAGTGTGTGTTAGCAGATCCAACAGGTGATATTCAGCTGGTGCTCATTCTGCATATGAAAAATATTTACAGGCTGTATGTAATGTTCAACTTTCGCATGGGGAAGGCAGTAAACTATTATACTAATATGCAATCAAGGTTCTGAAAGATGCACGTAGCATCAAAGTAATGCTGTTTCGGCCTCAGATCGCAGCCGTCGTCTGACCATCATCAGTTGCTCTACTGCATCTTTTGCAAGACAGCTATAACATGAACGCAATTTGAACTAGTGAAGCGTTATTAAGACAACCACTACAGATAGTGTGAGAAACCAACTTGAAGAAAATATGTTTTTGGAAAATTCAGAATTTTGTTTTTGTTAAGTTGCATTTTTCATATATAAACTTTTAGAACCTTGCATAGCATGGCATTTCACTCATCAAACACTCCACGTTGATAATAGCGAGATTTCGATTTTCACTCATAATTATAAATGGAACGTACATTGTTTATAAACGTGAGCCAAATATATTTTTCCGATTCCGACGATGATTATTCATGAAGGCAGGTTTATTTTTAACGTTCAGAAGTAAAAGCATTTCCCCTCGTTAAAAATATACGAAAAGTTGTTTTTGATTATCTAATATTTCTAAAATTTAATCACACCATCATTTTACCTGCCTCGAAATATCACTTTTGTGTACATAACAAATGCGTATATATACGTCAACGAAACAAAATGAAACATGGAATATTGACTTCGCTAAAGCCAATTTCGGAACATTAACTAGGTTAATTCATAAAGTATTTTACCAAAAAAATGATAATAATACAACCATGGATGTGAACAAAAAAAAATCTCGTTTAAAATTTCGACGACAACGTTATAGAACATAAAAAAATTTCTGATGATATTTCATAAATTTATTTAGGGGGTTGATAAATTGCTTTTTAAGAGTTTTTTTCTGCGCTTTTAATATGGAGAGGAAATACGGAAAGTTAATCAGTAAATCAGCTATATATATAACTTATCTATTCAGTGAAAATGCCAATGTGATAGCTGAACTCACGTGCATTAGAAAATAATTACTAAACGCGCTGATCTATTTTGCATGAGGTCAGCAGTAATCAATGATTCTTCGTATAGGCAAAGAAATTCCGAATGAAAACATGAACATAAGTCTCAGAACCGGTTCTCCTCAATCAATTTTTGTTTTCAATCTAAATACGCAATGCGGATTTCTTCTCGACTAATTTACATGAACTTTGATCTTTATTCAACAAAAAATGTTGTCACCTTTCACCTCTCCTTAAATATGTATCCAACTGGTATTAAAAGCCTCTGACGCCCCAAAGACTCACGTCTCACGTGTGACGACAATTTGAAACAAGAAGTATCAATTCCGTAAATGAAATTCAAATTTACTTATGTTACATTTCACTGGAGAGATCCCAACATTTAATAATCAATTCACATACAACATTCCTTTTAACTTGAAATGTACTCTATTCATCATCATCATACATACTCGTTCTCGTGTATGTAATGGTTGGAGCTTTTGAAAGAAACATCAAAAAAAAATTTATGTTGAAAAAGATAACATTCATTTCCCTCATTCCTTTCGGAGCGCATTAACCAAGTCAAGTATCTTCAAAGCATCTTGGGGATTTTTCTCTTCTAACATTCGTTTGTTTTGTAACACGCCCGTCGTGTATATGTGCAAAGTTGTTTGCACAAAAGGTGTCAGAAAGTAAAGCTATCATAAAATAACGTTTTTGGTTTTTATTTCCGCATCAAGAATATATGAATATCGTGAAACGAATATCATAAGAGTTATTTATTACTTAGCTTTAACCGCCATGTACCACACTTTTTGTTCACATTTCTCAAAACAACTCCATGTGTGCGAACAACAACGATACATCCAATTTACTCACAAATTAGATGCTTTCGTTTTTGTTGTGCACCATATTTTCATTTTATTTGCTCCGGTTACATGTTTCATTTTGTTTGTATAGCTAGGGAGGGGTGTCATAACGGAAAATGTGTGACCATATATATGAAAGGAGTAAATCTAATAACTTGAAATGGCTTTAATAGCCTTCAGTGCTTTAAACTTTTAATGGAGCTCAATTAAAATGTTTCATAAACAGAGCTTTTCAGTTGCGACTGTATATAGGAATGTTTAATTCCACTTGCTGGTTAAACTTTTTGCAGATGTAATTTTTTGTAAAATTAAGAGGTAACTTTATACGTAAAGCTTTCATTGTGCAAATGTTAAATTTATCACAGAAAAAGAAACTTGTAATCTTTTTATGAAAATTACGGTACGGAAGGATTCTACTTACTATCACTGTATCAGCAAGATCTTCGAAGACTTCGCAAAAAGACTTTTCTAAGTCAAAAATTTACTGCTAACCTTCCGCTGTAGAATAGCAAGTTTAATTTAAAATTGTTGCAAGAGATGAACGGTGCAGAACTATGTAGCAACTGAGTCCAATGCCTAGTCAAATGAAAATTCTTTTGATAAAATTACCAACATTTGCATGACTGCAACGAAAAATAATTACAAAGCTGAATTGAAGTTGAATCACCACAAACGAAAACAACTTGTAGCATCAATTCAATATATGTATACTTCGGTCTATATATCGATGAATGGATTGTATGCCTTTCAGACTTTACTACTTTCCATAGAAACAATTTTTCAACAAATTACCGACGGTTTGATTACACGAGAACCCTCCAATTAAAATTCAAAATATAAAACTGAAAAGAAGGAAAGATATTTAAATGCAAACCACACACAGAAACATACTTCTGTTTCTGTACAACCTGGAAATTTATAACGAATCGCATGTAAATGAGATGAATGTGTGAATACTTACTCGTTTTCGTGTTTCATAGTCAAGAGCACCAGCCACATAAATAGCTCCTGTCATATTCTTTACCGCAAATGCACCACCTATGTTACCGCTTGTGATCTCATATCGAATACGCGAGGCTAAAGAACGAATAGAAAATATTTTTTTTTTAGAAAATGAAAATTAGACTTTATGAAAATTTATATTTTTATAATGGTGGAATCGTCGCCGTTCATATTATATCACAGTTATAGCACGGTGTAAAGTGCCATAAAATGATAATCTGTTTTATGAGCTAAGAAATATTTATCTTCAACCGGGATCGGTTCGGTGCGCAAAGGAAACATACATTTGGTGCGAGAGTCAAGTAAAAGAGGAAGAATTTAATTTAACATTATTATCATGTGAGTTTATTACATTTTTTTTTTAAATCCTTCAGGACATATAACGTAAAGTACCAGGTTTCGCTTATTTTATTATCGTACCGCCAACATTATGCTGCTCCTGTTGTTGTTACTACTATTTGAGCTTCAATGTTTCCAATGCAAGCACACCACACATGCCGATCTATTTTAGGTGTAAGTGTAGTACAATGTTATTTCTGTGAACATTATACTTTGGCCTTTTATTATGAAGGGATAAAGGTATGTTGTGTTAAACAACAAACTTAAATGGAATATGTGTGTGAAGCATATAGACATTCAACATCCACATCCGTATCCCACCCAAATGATGAAAAAAAAAACCATTGGCACACTCAACTGACGTTAGAAACTACTGTCGTGTGGCCCATTTACCAAAAAGTGTAAATGCAAAAGGTGCGGTGAAAATCAAATGATGCATGACCTGATAGTTGATAGTAGTTAATTTTCGGTGTTTGTTTATATTCCATTAAGATATCTGGACCAATAACGACATTGTGGAACTGAACATGACTTTATAATAGATTTATATTGACCAAGCGTTTTCCAGGTGAGATTGTTTGTTTTAGATTATGCATGTGGGGTGGATATAAGGGTATATTGGGATTATTGAACGGTAATGCGGAAACGGAAATTTAAGATTGTTGTTTAACAATGTTGTTGTATAAATTTAGGAAACCTCTTGGGACTTGTTAAGCTTTTATTTTATTGTATTAGCAAACATATAAACAGCTATTCAAATATATTATATTTCGAACATTTATCGGGTTACACCAATGTCTTTCGCACAGGTAACTTTAGCAACAAAGTGAAATCGGTCGTGTTTTCTCATTTGGGAATTGTTGTGGTTGATGTTTGTGTATCAAATAATTCATTAAACAAATGAAGACGAAAAAAAACTTGAATTATGCCGAATGAGTATCCGATTAAAAAGCAGAAAATCTATCTCAGACGAAATTTATAATCCACTCCCAATTGCAGACCGGTGCTCTATATGGACGTTACATTTTTTTTTGTCTCGAAAGTTTAATCTTATATATGAAGCTGTGCGACTCTATTCTATTCACCCAACTGAATTTCTTCAGTGCACAGTCTGCGACATAAACGTGTGAAAATGAACAAAACAATTTATTATCGAAAATTTCAGAAAATAAATAAACCTGTAAACGGTAACACTACAACATACAACCAAAAACATTACTCAACGTCAAGTCAAGATAGGACACTCAAAACATGTTATTTACGTTCGTTTTCAATACACACACACGACGTTGCAGATACGACACTTTCAAAACAAAGACAAAAACATTTTCTTTGCGAAAACAATTTTTCTTTAATATCCTTTTTTCCCGAGTTCTTTTTAAATGATTGACACTTGATATACAATAACAGTGTCAAACAAAAGGGAGATGTAGGAGTAGAGTATCTACACAGTTCAGAGTTGACTTTCTATGTGAGAGAAAAAAGCGACTACCTTAAAAAAGATGAAAAATGTTTTTTTATTATTTTCTTTTTGTGTATTACCCTTTTCAGTAGGTATATTGTGTATATAGACAAACAATAAAGTTACATGGAAGTTCAAGTATAATATAATAAAAACAATATACACAATCAACAGCCACATTCAACCCCTTTTAAAGAAGATTTAGTTGATGTATTATTTTTATGTATTTCTTCCACGTCCCAAGTAAAAGCTCGTTCGGTTCCTAAAACACGATTCTTGCTTATGAGTTGGTTACACTTTATTGTTTGCTATGCTTGTTGACGTTATATTATCCAATTTGTATCGTAAATTGAACTAAAACACTGAGAGAATGTAGGTCATAATGTACAGTGGAAATGTCTTAACAAAGAAATATTTTGTTTTATTAAATTTTATTTATCTTGAAAGCTGATTCATTTCGAAAACGAGTGAGGATTATTCATAACGTCAATTTAGTTAATTAATTCTCGCTCAATTAGCAACATTAGAGACCTTCGGATAGACGTATTGGAATAATATTTTCCTTGTCATACATGGAAAAAGAAAAATGCTGTTTTCAGTTGGGCAGCTGAGCATCGTGGAAAAGTGGATGTTTGTGATGAGGATCACCATTTCGCTATAGAGAGGGAACTTCTTGAATTTTGGTTCATCTTTCTTCTGGTTCATGTAAATGATATCGCTACTTGAGCTACTCCCAGGTTATCGTCCTGACAACTTGATTTAAGATCAAAAAAATGATACTTAACGAAAAATACAACTGGATCTCCTTGTCTCATCGTACTTATGGGACCCACGCCGAGGAAGGCTATTGTAATAACAAAAACCTAACAGGGTTTGAAATATCTAAATAAAATATTGGTCTGATCATTATTTACTGGCAATTTCGGCAGTTATCTGTAGCCGAGAATTTAATACTTTTTATTGACATACATGGTAGTTTTATGTTATCCGATTTTCCACTACAAATCAACTTTAAACAAAATGAAAATAATGAAAACAAACAACTCAAAATTTAAACACAAAAATTGCATTTAATCAAACCGTTTTTTGCTGTTGTTGGACGAATAAAGAATAATCGAACAAAAATTGAAATAATAAAAAAAATGTTTTTTTTGTTCAAAATTTTTTTAATTTGTTTTATCTTTTACCTGCGTTTTTTGGTTAGATCGAATTTTGATTGTTTATTTGTGTATGCCGATGGGCTTTTGCATTATGACGGAAAAAAGTCGATACATTTGTCGAACATAATGACCAAATCGCATTTTCATTTTTTCGGTATAATTTGTGATTCTGTTTAAATGCAATCAAGTGAGAATAAATCCAATTCTCCCCTATAAAAGCGTTTTTATGTCGATATGTGGTAAGCCTGAGAGTACACCGAACACATCGTGGTGAAAATAATTGAAAATAATACAAAATGACGCAAAATGGTAAATGGTTGAAAATATCATGAAGAAAATTGTAGTGATATAAATAACCGGAATGTATTCCCCATCACTAACACACTTCCAAACGAAAATAGCAGCGGAAATATATTAAATTATATGAATCTGGTTTCCGTTTCCTCTTTCAACACAACAACCCATCGCAAACAAAAATTCATCACAAATACCGATATCAATTCAATTTATATTTCTCCCAGGCAAATTAATTCCTCCCGTCATTAGTGATTGACATGTTTTCCTATTAATCAATTCTCATAACCGTTGATAAGACATTTCCTTTAGCTCATCAATAATTCAACGACTATATTAAACAAACCGATGCAAAATTGCCAGGCTAATCCTTACCATATTTTATTTATACAATCTATGCTTCTTTAGTCAAGGATAATTTTTTGATGCATCAGCAATCAGAATATAAATTGGTGTAATGACGTATTAACAGTTCACATTGTCGTCAAGTGGTAGTGGATGGCAAAAAGTTTTCTTCTTTCTTCTTTCATAAAGTCAGTATTATACATAAACGTTTGTATATACAACTTTAGCTGCTTCAAAGTTTATAAAACCATTACGACACGACATCAGCTAAGTTTCGTTGAATTTTATAAATCTTCGATTAAATATTTTCCGAGAAAAATGAAGATTTTGCAGCAAAAAATAAAAGTAAGAAAAAGGTTGCGAAGGGCTTTGGCGTTACTGAAGGCAAAAAAAACTCCTTCGAAATTCAATTTGAGGATAAGCGAACAGCAATATATATGACTATAATAGACGTTATTGGATGACATATATTTGATTCCATCTCGCGCGTACAATATTCACCGAATAAACGATGAAATGATTTTATGTATAGAAATACAAACGATATTAGTATACATACGGTATAAGGTAATAGAAAACACACCGAAATATCACACTATTTTCCCAATTGTGTGACTTTCACAATTCAACGTCGTCGCTTGTATTCAATATATTCAAGTCGAGTCTAATAGCGTATGAATATAAAAGTTTTTTCTTCTCCGTACACTCTCGCCATTTCTCCCATCTTCTAACTTTATTATTATGATAAAATAGGTGTTGAAGTACTTACATTCATCGTGATCTTTGGCGGTGACAGTAAGAACGGTATGCTGAATATCTTCATTTTCATCTACTTCAGCTTCGTAAAGATTCTTATCAAAATAGGGTGGGTTATCGTTCTTGTCAGCAATACCAATGCGAATGAATTTTGTCACTGAAATAGGAAGAAATGGAATATTAACGTTTTGATGGAATTTTTCAAGTGATGTATAAGTTTCACAAAGTTAATTTAATAATTTTGTTATGGGGAAATTCATTAACATTTTGCTCTCGTATATGTTCGATAAACGAAAGGATGCTATACAAAATTCCAATTATATTCTACACCAAATTGACTTTATTAAATTAAATTTAATCGTAAAAAAAAGTAGCACTTGAAACAATTTTTGATGACTCGTGGCTGTATTTATGACAACAATAAAATTCAAAAAGTTTTTTTTTTCACAAACTCCTCTGAATCCATATTACATTCGAAACAGATAAAGCACATACGCAATTATTCATTCTAAATGTCATTTTAACGTTGCTACTCTATATATAAACGCTGGCTTAAACAAATTTTCAAAAACAAATTTTTTATCGCCCAGTTTAAATAAAATAAATCAAACAAAGTTTATGCTGCGTCCGGTTGATAAATTTTATAAATTGGACAAAGTGGCATCGCATGAACCTACCAATCATAGAATACCCAAAAATTGATATTTGATTGTTAAATTTCTATACAAAGTTTTACTCATTATGTTTTTTTTTGACATTCTACGACAGGTTTTATGAAAGCCATCCCTTAAATTCAATTAACTAGAAACTCCTGCGATGACTAGTTGAAATACGACGACTGTTAAGTTGGTCGATTAAAACTATTTTGACTTTATTGACATTTAGTTACAGTGATATGACTGCAATTAAAAGTCTCTCTGTATCAATTATACATGAATACACGGACAGAGTATGTAATACATACTATGTATATCTGTTTTTTTCCACATTTAATAAATTAAAGTATGGTGAATGCATTTTCAAATTTAGTAATTGACCAAAAATAAAATTGAAATAAAAAATATTTGATTCGTTTCAAAACTGATTTTTATTTGTATGACCTCACGATTTCATTAAATTATTTTCATTCATATTATTAAATCAAAATTTTAATATTGCTTTTTAATTACAACATTTTATGCTGTTTTTGTTGCAGGTGTATTCTGACGTTATTAATTTTTTTTTTATTCAGCAGCCAAAGCCGTTTAGCAAACATAAAAAACCCCAAAACCACCCAACAAGAGTAATTAAAAAAAAATAAATACATATAAGCCTCAGGGCTTTAGAGCCTAAGTTGAAATAATTTTTCACAACTAAAAATAGATAACAAACGAACTATGCTCGTGTATTTGCGTCTTTTGAACAGACTCATTTCAAAAGTATTTCTTCTGCAACTGGAATCTCGCTAAAAAGTTTTTCCTTTATAAATTCTGAAAGGATCCATTACCACCTTCGGCAGCAACAATTCGAACTACACATTCCAAACCGAACCGAAATATTTTCAATCCGAACCACAACCGCTAACTATAAATGAAAATCTAATAAAATTACAAACAATTTTCCAAAAATTCAAAGCACTGGGAAATCTTACTACGAAAACAGTGGAAAATTGTGGAATATTTACGTTCATAAAATTGAGTGCCAAAATAAGAAGTAAATAAATAAAACGAAGCAAAAAAAAACAATCCTTAGTCTTTTGCTAGCATCCCCTGAACAAAGATGATGCTGCATTCATATAAAATATACTTATATACTCGTGCAACGTGTATAATAGTTTTATTTTGATAAATATCGTGAGAGCACTCAACTCAGTGTTCCCGTAAACCAAATATATGGTATGTGTCAATGGTTATCAATGTTTTTGCCGTACAACGGGGTACATTTTCCATCACGTCATTTGGAAACGAAAAAAATGTGTTGGTGAAAAATAAATTGAAGAAATATATTCGGGCTTAACAAACAAATGGATACAGTTCGATTTGATTGTCGAGATGATGACACTTTTGAAGGAAGATATATTTTCGGACATAGCAGCGAGACAGTTTTAATATCCCGGGTACATACAGTCGATACTATTTTTCAATGTTACAGCAGAGGGAATCGATTTTTACTTACGTTAGAATAGGGAGCAGAGATAATGAAGACCTTTATTAAAATTGCAGAAAGTTCGTCTCGCTTGCATTTTATTCACAGGGATTGAATTTGCAAAAGTGCAAATGTTCTCAGCACAGTTGGTTTAGCCAACTTAAACGTTGTTCTTGTTTCATAATTTTAAGAGAAAACTTTTATTTGCTAACAAATGGCTTTTGTATTTACGTTGAAAAGACACGAAGATCCAAGTATTATGGCAATGATCTACTACAATTTATATATAAACATGCGCTTGTAATTTGGTGTGTACGGTACTATGCTTTTTCATGAAAATGTCGGTTTATTTATATTCAACTCAATTGCATCCTGCCAAAAAATATGTAATAAAGTTATGTGAGTGAAATGAAAGACGAGCTGGGGCCGGTGCACACGTATAAAGCGAGAGGAAAAAGTTTTGCATTTATGAAATATTTTTGTCTACGCTCCTATATATCGTTCCAGAAAATAAAATTTGTTTCGTTCAAAGTGATACCCGTAACACCTATCTGTCGATGTCTACTTCTGTAAAATTGCGTTCTCAATTTCTGTTTTTTTCTTCGTATCTCGTTTTTAAGAACTTTTCATCATCAATTTGTATCATCGTGTACTATACCCTAAGGAAATCATTTTCGTGCTGTTTTATTAAAATACAATCTATGCAAAGGAAGATGAAGAAGAGCGTGTATTCCTAATAACGGCAATATTCGTTTAAATAATTCGAAAATTATGAAAAATTTATATATCTTCTGTTTTCGTATATATTTGTATAATCAAATTCTCTGTGAAGACATTATTTCGTTTGTAATTATTAAATACACGTTGCCTTGCAGCACAGTAATAAGTAAAATGAACGAACATTTCGTACAGAAGTACTCTCATCGTATGAATTTTTGAGTAAATTTTCTTTTATAAATTGGGAACTCGTTTAAGCTCATTTGTCGATACTTCCGTAGCATAGCCACCTTGTGTTCATAGAAACGCTGTTTAACAGAGGATTTCACTAAATAACCTTGGTTTATTGTGGTGCGAATTCGATTGAATTCTTTAATTGATTGTACATTTTAACATAGCTCCTTAGAATTGTTTACATACTGGAGCTACGCGGATCATTTGTAATCGATATATTTTTACGGAAAATAAATGAAATGAAATGATTTTCATTACCTCACAAATTTCTGAAACTTAAAACTTCATTTGCGATGGTGGCTCTGCAAGTAGAATCGACAATCATTTTCTTCATAAGTAACATTACCGTCTCTACGTGCATCTCATTTCATACATATCGGCTCTCTCTGTAGTAACCCTATATGCATAACTTCAATAACTCCTAAATGTGTAAAATTATTGTAGCCCAGATGTGTGTTGAATATGGAACAAAAGAGTGTCGAATTCCACAGAACTAACTGAGAAGTACGTGGTTTTAAAATAATCTGCTTTTGATGTGTTTAATGGGAACATTATTGAAAACGTTAACTAAAATAATGATTGTAGAAATGCTGAGAAATTCAAGTATATGGAGCGAGAAATGCTGTCAAGATTTCGTTACCATTCGTTTAAATGAATCGATTTGAAAATTCTATGACCTGTAATATAATTTGGCATTATATAGTGTATACCATCTCTGTGTACAAACATCAAACAAGCATTCTACGAATACAAACAATTGTATTTACATAAATTTCGACGACATTTCCACTGCGGAAAACTTTACTTCTTTAACGGAATTTTACCGAAAATGCTAAAGAGGTAAAAATAATTTTCGTTCATTTATTTTAATGTTTATACATTGTCTTAGCATTGGAAAGTTTCGGCTAAATTTAATTATCCACAAAAATCTCGACAAGAAAGAACAATTCCAACAAATCAACATTAACTTGTGTTGAAAACTTTCTTCTGCGTTGTTGATTTGGTTATTTTTTTTTTTCGTTCGTTATTCCAGAAACATGTATGAATGAACCTAAACAGATACCATTTCCAGCGTGTATTTTCTTTCGTTTTTTCATATATATGTGTAAGGATGTTTATAACTTCGGCAAGTGATATATTCGTGAAATATCATTCCCTCCATATTATAGTGAAAGAAAATCCTTTTTCACATAAGAATCTATTTTCTTCGCAATTTTTCTTCTAGAAGTAAGTTTACGGTCTGTCTGGTAGAACTATTATAAACACACCGTTCTCTGGTATTTCGCATTTGTTGTGTTTGTAGGATAGATATTTTCACCATTGTTAAAAGGGTTTATTTCGTATATGTACGTAAGTGGGAAACTATAAAAGTGAAACAAAATTCTAGTTCTTTACGTTACCATAAATTGTGACTTCGGATAGACAATAATTGATTTATTCTTCTGAAATACAAAATTTTAATGAGACTGTTGCGTTTGTTGAATTTTAAAACCGATTCAATGGCATTTTGAGGGTAATTTATAGTGTAATGTACAGTCTTCGTTTGAAATGGTACGGTTTTATCAATAAATTGAATCAATGCAACGACATCGCTGCTATTTTATCTGATTAAAATGGTCGAATTAATCGAATGTAATACATTTCAACTCGTGAAGCAGACTCTTCTAACATTCTGTGATGTTTTTTTTCTTTAAATGAAAATAGCTGCACTAACATAACTTATAGGACATGTACGTAGGCCACCATTCTGTGATGTTAGTATTTATTTGAGTTCCCAGAAAGTGCAGTGCTTTCTATCCACGGTAGAATAAGATCGTAGGATAAGTCAATTCCTGTGCTGAATCTATTTCTAATATAATTTTTGAGCTTAGGAATCTTATTGAGGTCAGATCTCAGTTTGAATTATGATTTAGACAAGACACATTGGAAATTATATCCTTTCTGTATGATTACAATAAATTACAATAAAATTTTTACCAAAATGAAATGGAATTCAAAAGAACCAATCAGTTTTAAAAAAAATTGCTCTTACACTACTTTCACCAGGTGGAAAACTATTCTAGTTTGGGGCTTGCCCTTGCATTTCAAAATAAAGTTTCTATTTTATGAAAGAATCACCACTATCCCACTGTTATATCTCATTTCCTTTAGACTATTACTACCATTTCTGTTTCGAATGTATCGAGCGCAATGATTTTAATTTAAGTATCACAGACAGTATTACAGCAACCAATGATCAAGCACAAAAAAAACGAGAATTTATTCCACAATAGTCTTAGTCATTCTGACTGTCTTTAAATCTGAAAATTGGTATACGTTTCGTGACTTCGTTCGCATCATTGTATATACGTATATTCTTTACGTTTCATAGTCTTTATATTTTCCATCTATAATTTCCCAGCTAAAATGAAATTCAACCGCAAACTTTATATGCTCCATTTAACTTCAAATCATCCTGAGCTAACTGTAATTTTCCTTTGGCACATTATGGCTCAACAAAAGCGTGTACACAGATAAATAGTGCCATTACAAGTAATTTGTTTTTCTTCAAATAAAGATAACAATGTGTATGCTAGAATTATCTTCCCGTTTCGAAATATTTATAATGCAAAAAGTGACGATGCTGTCGTGCGACTAAAATGAAATTCGTGGTTTTTCTATAGATACCGTTCTTCTTCTCATTTTTTTTGCACACAATCTTAATCTCATGGCGCGAAATTTAATTTTAAATTAAAGTAAGTAATGTACCGTTAACATATATAAAAATATCCAATTCAACTAGGGAGGAATCTTTCTTCTTCTACTTGTTTGATAGATCGATTTTTTTTAGGTTATTTTCTTGCTTATCATTAACATTATTTATTTCCATGTTTGTTACATGGATGGTTGGCATTATATATACCGTGTGAATGTGGCTTCATACATTTTTTTCATCCAAAATGTACAGTGAGCTTTGCGGCGTGTGTTTATGTGTATTTTGTTTGATAAATAATGCCTGGATGCTGTTAAGAATAATAAATTGACATCATTAACACTTGACAGACGAAAAGGAGAGGAAGGGGCGTCATTTTGACGCACACATCTAATTTTGTAATAAAATTTAGCTTTTGTTATTTATTACCCACATTGGATGGCATAAGCTTTAAATCTGAAGTGCTCACACGAATCAATGTTCCAGTGTGTGTGTTGTTGGATCTGCTTCTGTGTGGATGTGATATTAGTCTGGGTGAATAAATACGGAAACGGAAAACCTTGACATTTGGTGTGTTTCCACCGTATACACAAATTTTGTTGTTGTAAACAACAGAGAAACTTCGATAAATTTCAGATGATAAATTTGCCATGACGAAACTATATTCATAATTTAACATTCATTGATGTGATTATGATGACTTCACATTACATCGTTAATTTTGCAGTCACTATTGCCCTCCTTTCGTTTGATGAATTATGAATTACAAAAAAACTTGTATCACAAGCCTTGGGCGATATTACGCTGAATAGTACTCAGCGTTGAAAGTGGTCTCATCAAGTCGGCTAAAACTTCAGTTTTTAAAATAGGTGAATGAATGAATGAATAAATTAATATAAGGGTTCTCAAACATTTTACACACCAGTGACTCGGTATCATTTTAATTATACTTCTCCTTTTCAACTTTTCTGTGTGAAAAATTGTAAATTAGATCTGAACGATACATTTTTCCATGAATATTTCTTCATATGAACCTGCTCTAAAACAAAAACCTAACATAAAATAATACGTAAATATTTCAGCTTCAACCCCCTCTATGTTGCATACAGCCACTTTAAGCGGAAAATATCAACATATTTGTCAATAAAGTGTCTATAAGAGCGAGTACATGCAAACAATGTTTTCAATAAATCAATAATAACTAGAAATTGCTTTTAACGTGACACGCAATTTCAAACAGTGAAATTGATCATAAAAAATAGAATGCGTCGTGAATAAAAAGCTTTATAGTTCGAGTCAACATAAATATTCGCACTACCTAAAAGGGGAAATATGGCGAACAAGTGCTAGCGAACTGTTCGCTGCGAACACAAGATATATGAAAGGTTATCGCGATAAACCAACGATAAAAGGCTGTTTTACCAAATGAAAGGTTTCCAGCACTAGCCGGAGGAAAAACGTTTTATCGATATAAAAGAACGACGAATGGAAAACGATTTACTTATTCTTTCGTCTCATAAGCAATTAAAAACGAACTGTAGCCATCCTGTCCGTCAAAAGCTCTGGCAGACTTTCTAATAGAAAAACTCATGCTAAACTGATTAAGTAAATAAATTTTCGAGAAAGGAAGTTACTTTAAATCTTACTTCAATGAAAAAGCTCTGATAAAGATCTTATTCAAAGCAACATATGCCATGGTTACATTTCTGCCATTTCCCATTGAAAACAACTTTATTCATGAACAGAACCCTGAAACGTTCGTATAAAATATTGTGTTCTGATACAGTAGAGAATGTTAGCAGTGGTGATTACAAATGATATCTACTCCGGTAGCAACGATACTAAATTCCACTGATTCAAACACGTCCACTCAAACGGAGATATTTATTGAGAATAAACAGAAAATATTACAGAGAATTTAAGGCTATTGTTCATTTAGCAATTTATCTGTAGGCATTTCAGGTGGGGGTATTTTCAGAAATCCCAAACCTCCTGGTTAAGGACGCAACATTGTTGATTCAACAATAAAGACTAAATCAGTTTTGTTTTATTATCTCAGCTGTTGCCCAAAATTAAAGTTTGAAAAGGATATTTTGATGATTTATTCGTAGTTGTCCTCGTCTCCGAGCGTTATGTATGTATCCTTAGCCCGTTGCCAAATTATAACGCTAAAAAACCCTCTGAATTTGTTTTCAGTTTCGCTACAGGCAAGATGATTTTTCCTACGTTCGCTTTCTATGCAACACTTACTGAGTAAGTCTTACTCGTAGATATTCTAATAGTCCGTTGCCAATTCGCAACGTTAAATATGTCGAATGTCGTATTTTTGTGAAATTCGCAAATTCGAATTTGCGAAATTTAGACCACGGGCACATTGTGATCGAAACGTATTTAAGTATGAACTCAATTAAACATTGATTCCAATACAACCCCTCAATGTTATCACCTCTTCTAGAGATGTCCTACACTAGAAAGTTTTAATTTAATTTTTAGTCGAAACTATTTCTGAGCGACTAACAGATATTTCTCCTCATATTATTAAATTTTTACGTGGTTACATAATGACAATGATAATTATTTTTATTATTAAAATTGCTGCATCGTAGCCACTTGTTTCATTCAATACACTCTTTCACAAAGTTACAGCGTAAGCTTTATGATTGTTTGTTTAATCAGCTAATTTAATAATAAAATATTTATCACGCAAACAACCAAAATAACAATCGAAAAACAAATTTAGCGAAAATTTTAGCTGACTTCGTATTCTAATTCTATTTTACTTAATTTTTTTTCTTTGTTTTCTCTGCTTCTCTGGTTCATTGTTTTCGCTCAACAAAGTTTACGAGTCTGAAAGAAAAACATGGAACCGAATCGAAAAATCTTTAAACAATTTTCAATTTCAATGTATTTATGTTGGCAAAAAATATGTTTCGACTTCGAAAACACACATTTTGAAGTGCTTTTATGTTATCTTCAAGCTTTTTTCCCTATTAGAAACAAAAACGTTTGTACACAATACAAAACCGGGGGTAAACACTGTATACATAGCCCCGCTGGCTGTGTATCATTTACATTTTGTATTTATAAGTTGTTCGGGGTAAGAAACACAGAATTCATAACATGTGTATCTATCATCTTGTGCACATCACATTGGTTTAAATAATATGAAAAATTGTGTATATATCATGTCGTTCATGACACTGCAAATGTTTCATATTTCTTTATATTTATCTATACTGTTATGACATAACATACAAGAATTTATAGATAATCTTAGGTGAAAAGTAAATTCGAAAGTCGGAAGCAATTTATCAAAAGGAAAAAAAAAGAAATATTTCACCGAACCAATTCTGACGCACAATTTCATAGCGCCACCAACGATGTCCATAGTTGCCGTCTCACAAAAAAACAAATAACAATCGACGAATAATTTAGATGATCAATGAACTCGAAAAAAATCATTTTATCAATTTATAAATCAAAATGGAACCTGTCCATGACAAGTTCATGTGACTTAAATTATTTCACATCATTGAGTCCAAAGTGATTTTCATGTTACTGGTTATTAGGTTTGCTTGTGATGGGAATGTGTAGTTCCTTTTTTTGTGTCCATCAACAAAACAAGGACATAAATTGTCAATAAAGTGCGAGAAGCAAATAGGTGTAGGAGATTGTAACAAAGAAAACGTAAATCATAAATTTTCATTTTTATAGCTCGGAAATGTGTTCGATAAGAAACGATTTTTGCACTTGCTGAATTCAAGTTGGATCGAAGATTGTGAATGGTATTCAATAAATTATCGGAATTGATTATTAACACACACAAGCATTTTTCGTGAAGTCACGATGTGAAGATTGTCGCAATTTGGTGTTCATTGGTTAGAGATTTTTCTTTTGTACATGAGTTGCTTTAAAAAAGTTATATGAAAGCAAACATAATGCCATGATTGAATCAGAATTAAGGGGCGATGTGAATCATGTGCAAGCGTTAGTGAAAATGGTTTTTCAGAATCACACGTTTTCATACACAATTCTACGAAATTTTACGAACTTACAGCTTGTATAGATTTCATCATCGATATAATATAAGGGAGATTGACGCACACGAAGAACGAAAATTGGAAATATATCACACACACAACGACACAAAATTTTAATCACAACACAAAATAAAGCGAAGGGACTGGGACGTTAAAAAGTACATTAAAAAAGTAGAGTGACAATAAGATTTTCAAATATTTGTATGACTTTATTCTGCGCGCTTTCGTAGAACGTAAATTACGTCACACATACATTCATACATTCTTTCCGCACAAACGTTCTTTGTGTTTGCTTACCTACCTTAAATTATATCGATGGATTTCATCGTACTTAGAAACTCAGATAGTCAACAAAGAGAATGCACTATGCATGATCTAATTGCAGCATAATTATTTATGGCTATCTGAATTAATAGAATACTAACTATCATAATCTTTAAAATCACCTGCAAAACTGAGATCAGTCAGCTTAAAGGGATTATAATTACTCAATCAAAGGAAACGCATATCAAACGAAAGTCCGTGTACTCCGATCGAATTTTCTATGTATTAAAGATTTTGCCTACATTATAATATCCTACGCTCGGTCGTGAAGACGCTTAAACTATAATCTCCTGCATAAAAGTGCAAACTTTCTGCTTGAATCTATGAATACATAATTCACAAACCATCCATCTAGTTGTTTCATTACTGAATGAATAAAATAGTGGAGAGTCGAACGAAATTATTCTGAAAATCTCAGATGTGTTACTTAAGGCGGGTCACAGTGTAGACTGTTAAATAATATATTTAAAAAATGATGCTGTGAATCTAATCAGAAAAATTATTCGACCTAACGAATAACATAAATTAATAAGAGGGAAAAAAGTCAGTTGCTTTTTTGCTGAACTTGTTCATTGCAAATAATAAAGTTGTTGAACATTAAGTTAGTTAGAGAGTTAGTCTCTACAGTTGAGATAAAAATTTTATTTTGAAATTCGGTTTCAATTTCAACTTGATGTTGATTTATTACACCAACAATTTTCACACTTTCAACAAAACAATTCCAATTGCACTCAACGTGGAAACGAAAATTATTAAATAAAAGTTCAAAAAGTTTTAAATTATCCGAATAAATGGCAACTTTAATTACAAAAATGCATATTCACAATTTCACTGAAAACTCCAGTGAAATCAAATTGAAATACCTTTTTAACAACCTTCTACGTAAATACACAAAAACCAACTTTCTCCAATGAAACGAATAATAATGTTTACAAAATTCCAAGCCGCAATTTCAAAATAATTAACAATGAAAGTTCTATGATATCATTATTTTTTCCACATCTATACGTAAAATAGCAACATATAAGTTGATTTCATTTCACCCTCAAGTTTCACACACTTTGTCGGATTTCGTTCAGTTATATACACAGATGTACACACATACAACACACATATTACGATTCTTCTCTGCACATACGGAATATAAATTACAATAAATTTCAACACAAAATGAATTCCAGAGAAAATGAATAATAGTTTTCATTCACAGAAAATTACTTAGCATTAAACTATATGGGGATGTGGTATACACAATTCCATATACATATTATATAGAGACAGATACATATTTGCTGCCACATACAATATTGCCGTGCTGCGCAAACAATAATAAATTTGATATCCCAAAAAGTTTGTTCGAATTTCCACATCATTTAGTCGGAATTTCGTAGCGTATATAAATATAAATATCTCTGTGTTAACTACATTTATATCCAAGTATACCTCTTCTCATCTCATCTCATTTTTTCGTATTAGATCTGGGAATATTTTCCTATACATAAATGCGAGATGCGAGGAAGTAAACTCTTCCTTTCCGCTGTTTCATTTTTTTTTTGAATTGTGGAAGAAAACGTGCCCCTTCCCTCCTCATACATGAGAGAACGAGAATCAAAATGAATGAATGAAATAAACAAAGCACAGTTATGGAATTGAAACAAAACTCTGGCAGAGTAGAAAAAATAAATTCTTTTTCACCAGAACCCATAGCATCTCTTCTTCCATTACCATATTATTGTATTTATTATATCGAATGACATTGTATACCATTCCTGTTCTGTAATGCTTCCCCTTGTTTTTTTTTTTTGGCATTATTACTTTCATATGCTGTATTAAGAACAAAACAAAAGGATTAGCAATTTCATATAAAATATAAATCTTTGTTCTTCCCTTTTGTTTACCGGTTGAAGTTGAAGCGATTTTTGTGTTTGTTTTTTTCTTTTAGAATGTGAATTTTATTATCCTTTTTCTTAATTTGAAAAGGAAGCGAAAAAAAAGAAAAGAAATAAAAAATTGAAAAAATAGACCGGTTGCAGTTGAAATATTTAAGTCGCTAAAGTTTTTATGGCGAATTTCGAGAGAGAGCGCACACGTTCAGTCCCGAAAAAGGAAATAAAAACGTAAACCGATTTCTGTGTTCACTTTAAAACAGCCAGAATGACTCCCGCTTTATTACATATTTTCGTAATGGATTTCTCATATATCGGTACCATGTACCAGTCAATGTTTTAAAAACTTCATCTACGACGAGAAATTGTTCAATAATATAATAAAAAATGCTCGTATACAGCGGTTGGCAATTTAATGACATGGGTTTAAATTGAAAAAACAATGGAGTCTCAGTGCTACTGCTCCTTTTATACACAACCCTATCAATATAATGGCAACTGGCTTAACTAGCAAAGTTTTGCGGAAAAACATTTTCGTCTCTAACTAGTATATACAGTAAACGGGGAGATTATAATTAAAAAAGTGAATAAATAAAGCTACATAATGATGAAATAATATTCCAAAACTAAAGTTTAAATACACCATTTGATGGTCCCTCTCTGTATTGCGATCCCACCATAAAGTTGTTGTGTGAAAAGCAACTGAAATGTTTGATGTTTCGTTAGAGATTTTAAAGTTTTCCGCAAAAACTGTTCATCACAACAAAATGTATAAAACCGAATCACTAATATGAAAATATATGGTTTGCATATAATGTGAAAACATGTTTTATGACTCCGTATACAACACCGGGGATGGATGAACAAATGGATGGCTCGGTCGGAATGGAATTTTAGAGTGGTAAGGCACATAAAAATAATAAAAAGTACGACTGTTTCTGTCGGTGACAGTGTTTTATATAGTGCGATAAAATAAAGTTATAAAGAATTTGCTGCTGTAACACTGCCACATGATAAACATTTTAGTACAGTAATATAGTCGAAAGCGTTTGTGGTCGATATTGAAGTGAATTTCCTTGAAATTATTATTTAAAAGAGCGAATACTAGGAAATTTGAATGTTACAGATTTGTAGCGTATGTCTGACAACGGCAGATAGTAAAACGACATTCCATTTCTTAGGTTCTGTATCCGGATGGCCTATTTTTACAATTGAATTGAAAAGCCGATGTGTTTTTACTTAAATGATATATTTGTGAATTGAATTTATATTTTCTATGAACGTTTTCGTCGATTCACAAAGAATTTTATGTTATTAAATCAATGCGCTTGTTGCTACTGCTTAGAAATAAAACTTCATGAAAAAAAGAACAAAATCGGTGATCATGTTTTTCATCAGTTATTTATTGCCAAACAGTCTAACTCTAAATCAATGACCTTACATTACCGTTGGCAGTAGTTAACCATTTACTAATCTGTTACATCTGTAAGTCATAAGAGGAAATTGTCATGCGTTTGATGATATATGCTGTATTGGCTTTATCATACTTTTTCCTCTGTAAAGGAACTTTTCCCAGATTAGTTCCAATTATGAACTTATATAACACAGTGACGCAACATTTCTGTCGTGTAATTGAAGTGGCGGTATAGTTGTTTTTATATCAAACTTTGAACCTATTAAATCCACCGAATCATTTCTGAAGCACCCTATATTCCTTAATTCCACTTTGTAGTTTCTGTTCTGCTGCACTAAAGTTCAGATTCTCATCAAAAACGTCATTTGTCGGTAAAGGACAAAGTTGCTTTGTCTCCGAAATCGTACCAAGACATCCGTATTATTATATCGTATCTAGAGAAACCACTTCAATTGACTCTTCACAAAGTCCTCGACAAAGTCTTGTACCGGTGTCACAAACATTAATATGATGCAACGAAATTTAAATTTTGTGTATAATTCGGCTTATCAACCGTAAGACAACACGTTGTAGAGTTAATATGGTGGAATTTGTTCTGAGTTCTATTTTGATTTTGGAAAACATTCGTTCGCCTCTAATTAAATAGTTGAGTAATATACAAACACCTTACATGAAGTCATTGTTGAGAATACGCTTCATGAACAGTTGAGGTAATTAAATTAATAAAATAGAACTTGTACATTTAAAATGAATGATCTAGTCCGGCGTATACTACGCCATGGGATTGTTATACAGCATACTATTGTATGTGAATTATTTAAAGATATCATATAACCCGAGAAAGCCAATATATCCTGCGTAAATCATGCTCAGCATCCTACAAGGCTAACATTTTTATCTGTCCCATACACTATTAATGATTTATTTGAATGGGCTGGGGCCACCCACAAAATTTCACTACACAACAACACCGAAAAACCATTCACCATACCCTCTTCTCTTTTGTACGTGAATTTGCTGATGTTTGTCTATGTATAGTAAAAAGGAGAACCATTGCGTACGAGATTCATAAAAAAAATTGTACCAAATAAAACACAATCCACAATCCAATACATAATATATACATCACATTTCAACAATATATATATTGTGCATTTATCTTTACAATTTCGTGTAATGTAGGTTTTTGGGCACTATATAGAATATTCTCTCTTTTTTCTGGTTTTATTGGAACTCATATTTTATTTATAGTCACATCCGACATCAACACCACATCCGTTTCGCCGGTTTTCTATCTACGGTTTACAGGATAAGTTGAAAATTAAAAATCGAACGATCGGTAAATAAAATATAATTTGGATATTGGATACAACAACGACAAAATCCGAATATATTACAAATTCAAATTATTTTTTGTATTATGGAAGCCGATATTTTATTACTTTGTGTGGAAATTATGAGACAATGGGAGTATATTCAGTGGATCCCAAAAAAAAAAGATTCCATAATTTCATTTTCTATTTATTTTTTGTCATTTCAAATATACAATATTGAATAAAAAATTGTCAAAACAACGCTCTCTCTATTGAACGATGCATATAAATATAGAAAATACGAAAACGAAAAACCTTTCACGAAAACCGTTTCAACTCAATATTTTATCCTCCGTTATATGTTATTTATTTATGCAATTTCAGTTTACAATGAACGAAGATCGTTGTAAATTTTCTAGTACAATAACATCGTGAAAAAAAGCACAAAAAGAAGAACGGTTATGGAAAAATAATTTTAAAAAAATATTCGAAGGAATGGAATAAAATTTAAAATATTTTTCTATACGCTCCACCACGTTAGAAATAAATTTTTAAATTCGCAAACATGATAAAAGAGTGTTGAACGTACATCGAACTGAATCCAGCTGAAAGATGTGACGATAATATGTTTTGAAAGATCTGTAATACAAATATGCAAAGAAAACATTCTAACTGAAATCGGTTAATCGAATGGATGTGAAACGAATTTTGTGAGTAGATAATGTAGTTTTATAGGGGTAAACTACTATTTTGAAAATCTTTTAATTTTGTAAGGATTAGTTAAGCCGAATTCAAAATATTCGAATATTATCATACGGAAGCTGATTATTCCGCTGATGATTATAATAGTTATTTATACTTCACAATTAAAAAAAAAACATTTCCATTCAGGGGATCTACGTACCTATTCACTTTCCAAGTAGAGAGTTTGACGCTTGACAAAATTTAGCTACCCTCTCAATACGTAACTTTGTAGCATAATAAACTAAATCATTAGACACAAAAGTCATTAGTGTCAGGAATTGTATCGCCTATGGAAAAGAGTGGGAACATTATCAAGAAGGGGAAGAACGAGAAATGAATCGAAGGAAACAATCTAAGAGAGTGATAATTGTACAATCGAACGGAAAATATAGAAATGTATCGAACGAGAAGCTCGGGGGATCGCAACCCTAATTGTGGTCGTTTTATTGTAAAGTAGAAGTTGTGACAATTAGATACGAAAAAAGATAAGATCTGGCCTGGCTAGTGTTCTCATATATAGCAGACACTAATTAAATAAATAAATAAGGAAGAGACTATTGGCACCGGGTGCCAATAATATTTTTATAATACTGTGGCTAATGGCACCGGGTGCCAATAGTCTCTTTATTATACTAATGCTAATCGCACCCGGTGCCATTAGCCACAGTAATATAAAGAGACTATTGGCACCCGGTGCCATTAGCCACAGTATTATAAAAAGACAATTGGCACCCGGAAAAATTAAAAATTGAATAAAAAATCCAGACATTTTGAAAATTAAACTTGTTTTGGACACAATTCTAGGGAATTCATATTTTTACAAAATGTAAGGTAAAGGCTGATTGTTCGATCCTGAGGAACTCATCGTTTTACAAAATGTAACGTAAAGGTAGTTTGTTCGATCTTAGGGAATTCGTCCTTTTACGAAATTTAACGTAAAGGCGGATTGTTTGATCCCGAGGAATTCATCCTTTTACGAAATGTAACGTAAAGGTATCGAACAGTCCGCCTTTACATTACATATCTCAGTACGATGAATTCCCTAAGATCGATGAAACTACCTTTACGTTAAATTTCGTAAAAGGAATAATTCCTCAGGATTGAACAAACCGCCTTTACGTTAAATTTCGTAGAAAGATGAATTCCCTAGTATTCTACAAAACGCATTTGCGTTATATTTCGTAAAGGGATTAATTCCCTAGTATGGAACAACCCGTCTTTACGTTACATTTCGTAAACTGATTAATTCCTTAGGATCGAACAATCCGCCTCTACGTTAAATTTCGTAAAACGACAAGTTCCCTAAGATCGACCAAACTACCTTTACGTTACATTTCGTAAGAGGATTTATTCCTTAGGATCAACAATCCGCCTTTACCTTAAATTTCGTAAGAGGACGAATTCCCAAAGATCGAACCAACTACCCTTACGTTACATTTTGTAAAAATATGGATTCCCTAGTATTGTGTAAAGTTTAGTTTTCAAAATATTCGGATTTTTTATTCAGATTTAAATTTTTCCGGTGCCAATAATCTCTCTATAATACTGTGACTAATGGCACCAGGTGCCAATAGTCTCTTTATAATACTGTGGCTAATGGCACCGGGTGCGATTAGCATTAGTATAATAAAGAGACTATTGGCACCTGGTGCCATTAGGCACAGTATAATAAAGAGACTATTGGCACCAGGTGCCATTAGCCACAGTATTATAAAGAGACTATTGGCACCCGGTGCCAATAGCATATTCGAATAAATAATTAAGTAAAAGATGTTATATCAAGCAATATCAAGCATTCTTTAAACGAAAGAAGTAGCAGATTTGATGGTTATACTGTGACACACTTGTTGTTTGTAAAATGTCAAAATCATCAAAAAATTCTTTTATAAACGATGAAACCCTTTGACAACATTTTGTAACAAAAAAGTTTATATTCGCGGCCTGGTTTTCATCGATATTAAAACATTTTTATGAAATTAAAAATTTATTAGCATCTGGAATTCGTTTCTATTTTATTTTGTCTTTTGTATTCGGCGTACAAATTTAATTTGTTTTATAAAGCAAAAACCAATATTAAATTCCACCGAAATCCATACTTCATGTAGTGTATGTAGTTTGAATGCAGGACGAGTCACGAGATCGAATAAATAATTCATAAATATTTGTGATTATGTGTGTCATAGCTCGTAAGCTCGTAATATACATTATTTTTCTATTTCAATTCTTCTTTCATAAACATTATTTCTATAATCATAACTGATGTATCATGGCATTGTACGCGATTCTCAAAAAAAAAAAATTCATGCATAGCATTTACATTAAATATGAAACTCGGATTAAAACTGTGATGCGAAATCGACGTATAGTTAGATACCCGAAACAATTTTTCTATCTTGGGAAAATCATCATTCGAAAGTCATTTGAATAGTAATTGAAATTGCATAGTTGAAGAAATCATCATCGCTCCTAGTGATATTAGCCAGTAAGTGGACGATGATCTTAACAAATTGATAGGCTTTTGTTCTTTATATAAAATCTTGCTGTTCGTACAAATTAAGCATCGAGCTTATGTCACACAGTCAAATTATGCAGACCATTTCGGGTACAAAAAAGCTTTACATTTTTCAGAACATAAAAAAATGCGCGTCTGAACACCAGCTTGACAAATTTTGTATGCGTATTGTACAGCCTGTCCTGTATACGTGACACTGAACGAACTGGCAAAAAATATATAAATTTTTTACACATTTTTCATTTTCAGTTATGAGAATGCGAGGATTGCGATCCATTTTACATTTATTTTTTAAAATTCGCACTCACGCGATATCACAACGATTTGTTTATGCATGCATGTCTGAATTTTTCTCCTTTTTTTATATATATTATACGAGTATAAAGCGTTCAGAATCTGGAATATGCTTTTTCAATATTTATACAGGGAAGAAACACTTAGATGAGAAAGGTTCTTTTCTCTGTGCGAAAGCTCATGCATGTTCAATGCTCATCAAACCAAGAGCACTAAGAATTCCAATGATTTTATTAAGTCAAGCGTATTCTTTGCATACTAATGCATTCGAATGAATGACTAGAGAATCGTATTTTTGAGTTAAGTACACGAAATGTTTTAGAAATTTGCCCGTTTCATAAAATGTAAATTTGCGCTAGAATTAACCAGCAGCTGAAATGGTTGTATTGACAGTTCGCATTCACTTGTACAGCAAATTCAATTCAAATAAGGAAAGTTTACCTATTGAAGAATACCGTATGACTGGTCGCCATTATTAACTACGGAATAAATGAGGTAGCGATTAAGACAAAACTCCCTCTCTAAAGCAGGTGGTCATCTGTAGCACCTTCGAATTATAACTGGAGCTACGCGATATTCATATAAAAAAAGTATTTCTTGAAAATAAATGAATTGAATTGAATCTGCTATTATTCTCTTAATTTAAACAAATAAAGTAAAAGATTTTTCATTAAAGCCCAGGCAATACTTTAACGAACAAAGAGATACGTTTAATCGCTAAACGCTTGCCCTTTCGGAAGAACTCTACAGGATCATTATCTTTTCATCTTTTAAGTTGTTGTTGGAGGGTTCATAAAATTCGAAACAATAAAAATGTAAAATTATTACAACTGGCTAATAAAACTACTGTTTCCTGTAACGATGTTTATTAAGCTTTTCATTTAACATTTATGGACACACTAAAAAATGTTTAATTGTTTTAGTTTGCTGAAGTTTTCAGTGATTTCTAAGTACTTTATTCATATCTTCTATCATTAATTACGTTTGTCGGAATGAATAGTAAGTAGTGGTATGTTAGCTTGTCTTCTTTCATTCGTTCGAACTTTAGTTTTGTTAAGGATATGACTTTTTAAATCGGGCAAATATGCATAAACATCTTTCCAGTATCCAGCATTAAGTAGATGCTCGAGAAATTTTCTTCTTTTCGAAATAGTTTGCATTGAACGAACCTATACAAGAATGAATTCTCATAAATAATATGATGTGAAAATCATCGACATCGACTTAACACGCTATGAAATGCTTTATGCAAAAGGGGTGGTATGCATTTTAAACATTCAACGCTAAACCCTACCATACACATCCTATTTCTCGAATGGTAAATTTTAAAATTCGATCAAATAACAGAATTTCAAAACATTCAAAGAATGGAAACTTCAAAAGAACTTCCGAGTCAAGTCAAGGTGAATTGAATCGGTCTGTATATGTGTGTCTGTCGGCCTGTGTATAAATCGTAACGTTGTTCAAAATATACAGAAAATTTCATCAGAATTCGATATTACAAAGCTGAATGTAAAAACCTTGTTATCATTATTCCGACGTTATCGGATTAAACATAAAGGTTACGCTATTCCAATGCTGTATGTTGTCCATTCAGTGATTTGTCCATCAATGTAACGAACAGATGCAGCATGTAAAATATGTACTTCTTCGAAATTAAGGGAATTTTTTATCAACTACTCAGATGTTAAATTAAAATTAATACTTTTAAAAAAATATTTGCCATTATCTAAGCGATTTGCTTAGTGCGAAAACCGAATTCACTTATTGTGTCTTTTTGACAAAAAATTAAATCGTTCAATTCGTTTCAACCAATCAAAACGTTGTAAAGCAATCTAGATTGTATCTTTTTCTGCGGTTCTTAAATCTACAAAAACCTGTGGTTGTATCATCGTTTGCCGTTCCTCCAGTTTACGTAAAATTGTCCTCGTTTCTTACCTGCAAATAGACGAAGAAAAATTTGTGGTGAGTAGGTTCTCAATTTAAACACCATCGTCAATCAGTCATAAATTTATGACTAATTGACGATGAGAAAAAGTAAATTAATTTCGGAACTAAAATTTACTTTAATTCCAGCAAGCTCCAACCCATCCCAATTAATTATTGTGGAGGAAATATTGTCTATATGAGATAGAAAAAAAATTGAACCTGATAGCTTTTCACCCCCCAACTATATATAGTACGATATCGCCTCTAAAGCAAAAAAAAGTTTTGCTTTTTATATAACAAGATAAATATACCATTCCGTTCTGGAAACATTTTCTTTTTTTTACGGATTCTGAGAATATATAGAGGTGTAGTGTATACAATGGATAATGTTGTATGCTTGACTCTATATATACATAAGCAAGCCTATGCTTCACATAATATGATACTATAAAGTGAAATGTACACTTTTAGGGTTCAACACATAATACACACACATACGTATATGTATATACTTTGACTAAAAATCAGGTTTATACCATAAATATGTCAAAGGGAATATAAATTTTAAGTAAAATAGAAAATTTAATTGAAATTTTTTTTTAAAGGGGGTAAGGATTCACAAATTACTTCCTTAAAAGCATTGTAGGATTTATAATTCACATCGAAATCCCTTTTTGAATGTTAATAAATATAAATGTGAAATTGATGATTGTACCAACCAACATTAAGTATAACACACACCAAATATAGTTAGATATGAAAATGAATAAATTTCCACATTACGTTACATTGTCAGCGATTTCGGTAATATGAGGGTAGACAGCGGGAAAAGTAGCGGTTAGCCAGATTATAGCTTTAAGGAATAAAGTGTCAAAATTATTTCTAATACATTGCCAAAACTTTTAGCAAATCCCTGATTTTGGTGTGATAACATCGAAAACAATATAAAACCCTCATAAGTATATATATATATATAGATACAACATGCATTAGCTGTACACACGTTATTTACCAACGAGTAGCCCTTTTGTTGTTAATACTGTTCTCGTACTTTGCTTGTGCTAATTGAAATACTTAAACTGTATCCATTTCACCCGACACTGATTACTCTCTTGTAATTTCAGCTCGGTGACTACATACAAAAGCTTTCCCAAATTTCCCGTCTCATTCGTTCGTCTTTGTTTACTGATTTTATCATCGTCAGAGAAATTGTATCGTACTGACCGCAGAGACTCTCGTACGAGACGCAACATTGTACGATTACATCATTTTGCTTTATACGATAACAAAATAACCAACAGTCAACTGTGTTTCTCATATGTATAGTAATACAAAATCAGAAACATTCAAATAGAGTTGAGGTTTCCATAAATGAATTTCAGTCTTATTGAAATTTCCAATTGAAACCGTATATATAGACAATCAGCTCTACAAATTAATTGTGAACCAATTAATGTTAACACTTTTGAGACAAAATGCAACTAAATTCAATTGAACCGCTCTGGCACTGAGTGTGTTTCGTATATTTAAATCATAAAGTTAATTAGAAATTATTATCAGCGCAGGAACTGAAAATGCTACACATCAGTTCTCTTCATCTTTATCTCAAATTTATAATGCAATTTTGGAATGAGATGAATTTTTTGCGATTATATTAACTGACACGCTAATTGGTTCTAGCGGAATATATTTGTTAAACTACTTTGCTGTTCATTTGAACAAAATTGACGGAAAAGAAAATTGTATTTGAAGTTCGCTCTGCATCTTTACTACTGCATTCTGCTCTTAATATTAAATTAGTCACGTTTCAAGTACCGAAGTACAAGTAGATGGTACATACGTACGTTGTACTTCAACGGACAACCAATTTAAATATGTAACACGTTCCGTATACTGCGAAACAAATTTTAAGCTTTATTTCGTAAGGGTCGTTTCACTTTTTTTCAACCGTCTCATGTACGAAACATTACCGTTGGCGACACGTTCACGCAAATAAATATCCTTTCATGGTATAAAACGAAAATCTACTGACCAAAATGTTATTAAATTTATTTCTCAAACATCAAACGTGATTGCTCGGCATAACTCAAAAAGGGTTAACTGTATGAAATGTGATACTCCAATATGGTTATAAATAATCCACAGTTTGAACCTAACACAATATTGAAATTTTGGGAATTTGTCCTTTTTAAAATTTCCTTAGGCACACCAAACACTTTGCAGAAGAACCGAGGCGAATATGTCTACGAATGGTGGAGATTGTAAAATTGTAATATTGAATATTCGAAACAGACAAGGGAATCGAAATGAAACGGAAAAAGCAATATCGGAAGTTATGAACCACACCTTCCCTGTTAGAAAATGAAATATTTTGCGAATAGAACGATAACACAGCATGGAAATTCGGTACGAAATTTCATTTTCTTTTCATATAATTCATTCCCAATGTCAACAGAGTCAAAAGAAAATGTTGATTTTATTGTAAATCTGTTGTAACGACGATCGAAATAAACTGAATGGCCCTTTCAAATGAATTCTATTTGTTTAAGAGTTAATTTACAGAATGAATACTCAAAATAATACACTTTTGTTTGCTGAAGAAAGGGTTGCATGTTATACAATAAAGTCGATGTCACGCTTAAAATCATAATTACAGAACTATTAAATGCCACATCTTGTATACTCAAATCATGATTACCAAACTATTTTGTGAGAAGCTAAGTAAGAGTAAGTGACGTCTTCCGCAATGTATGTCAAATCTAATTCTTGCTTTTGTAAAAGATAAAACTTGCTTCAGGTTGAAATAACAATTTCCGTGACAACACAATCTATCGACCTATCAATTTCATATCATTTTTCCACTTCCATTTAACAATATTGTTACTGCAATTATTCATGTTCCATTGAATGAGATTGAAATATGCATGTAACACTCCACGTTATTGATAAAGTTTTCAACAGAAACAGCACAAAGCTAGCTCAATTTTAAAGACGTTGTGTGATAACAACAAACTTTTTAAGAATGGAAAACGAACACACACAAAATCGCTGTGTAATGTGTTGACATTTTTCTTCGTTTTTTTTCTTAAAAAATAGAATCGATTAAATTGAAAATGAAAGAAATAAAAAAAAATAATTTGAGGAGTATCCTTGGGGATTTTTCGAGGCAGTCAAGACATTTTCATTTTATTATTATAGAACAGCACGAAAGCGATTTAATAACACTAGAAAAAGGACTAAACATTCAATTTGTGAAAGAAAAAAAAACGTTTGGGGCAATGTGGTGTGTTCTTTACCGATGAACATTTTTATCTTACGCAGACAATTTGCAGAATTAAATTTTCGACTTTCTCATATCATTTTCGTTGTCGAAAGCATAGAAGCGGAGGTAGCATAAGATATTTATTTTCGGTTGATGTAAGTAAGATTTTCTAAGCTCAATGGTAAATATTACACAATCAACTTTTCCATATTGGCTTCAGTTTTTGAAGAAAAAAAAGTTTTGAAAAAATGACTTAAAGTCTTGAGATGTCTTGGTTGAGGATTTCTACTGAGTTGGAAATGAATTACGCACAATTGGTGGATCATGGGCTCCACATTCAATGTAAGATAGTACTTATATTACAACACTTTGGCTGTAGTTCAATATGGGACTCATATGCAAATAGAACTCTTATATATTTCCCTGCCAGTATTTTACATTTACGACATTACTTCACGTAAGAGTTGAAAAACTGATATAACTTTTCTCGAAAGACAATACGAGAAAAAGTAACTACAAAAGAGTTGCATGCGTAGGAAAATGACAGATGACGAATGAGTGACGTTTTCTCTAAATATTTCTAGAATTCACTTTTTTGATTTGTTGATCTTAAACTAAGGCTTGGTTTCTACTTACAAAACCACTTAGATTTGCCTCAGTTTAGCTAAACCACACATCTTTTCTATTGTTTAAAGAGTAAACGGAGAGAAACCAGAGTGCTTTTTTCCTAAGTGGAAATCAAGACTAAATATTGAGCATAATGTGATATTTTAGGATTTATCTTTACGGATTGCATAAAAATTATACCGTTAAATTCAACGATTCAACCGAACGCAATAGTTTCGTGCTACCATCAATTACTGTGTATCATTAATTTCTTAGCATTAGCAATACGTCGCCGTGACAGCGTACTATGGCTACTTATCAATGCTGTGTATGCTATTCAAAACGAAAATCCGCTTTAATTATTGTGTTAGTTGTCAGATTTAATTTTTTTTTTGCCAAAAAAAGCTTGATTATGTGAACAATCCAGCTTAACGCTTTGGCTTTGTGATAAACCATTTGCGGTTGAACACAATATATATAAAATGCTAGCCACACAAAGGCACAACATCATATAATTTAATTCGCATAAACAACGTCAATATGTATATTTTTGTGGGAAAAGATTTACAAAAAAGAAATATGGAAAATAAGGACCGACAAGGAAGAACATTTACGTATACAAAGGTTTTTGGAATTTTCCCCAACAATATTGAACAAATCTAAACGAAACGACCAACTTTTTTCGGGGCGAATGTATAAACACAATTTGCTAGTGATAATAGGATAATCCATATTACTTTGCGGCAGAAAGCTTTTTTGCAAACTTTTATTAATCTTTCAAAGTATTCACGTTTTATCTTTAAAAATATGTATAACATGCACATATTCTCGGTTGCGTACAAAATTCGTTACATATAAATATCCCTGATATAATAAGAAGAGCATCACTCGTAAAAAAAGAAGAATAAGAAAGAAATCCGTGATAACGTATTTGCTCCAATACCGAAAGAAAAGATACTAAAAATTCTAAGTTTATGAATCCTTACGCTGTAATCTTAAAAAAAGGAAAATGGAAAAGGAATTTAATTATAAGGAAAACAACTTTGCAAAATATTATACACTGCTATAAGGTGTACATGTCTGTTCTTTGAACATGTTACTCTGACATTTTAGTAAATGAAAATCGAGGATATGTAACGCTGCGCTGTTACAAAAATATTATGCAACGATAAAAAACAGACCATTTTCGAATATGTACTTATATTCACAAATTTTGAATTTCTCACATAATGCACCCATATATCTCCAACATAAACATAATTCCATTTCAATAGCACTGAATATTATTTTACTATTTCAATGTACTCGAGTGGATATATACGGAAAAATCGGAAAATGTCACACATCAAGAAACTTTTATTTCGAAACAGGGAAAATTGCATCTGAAAACCACTGGAGCAGTGTATCGGTTTAATTTCGAATAAAAAGATTTTCTCCAATCTGGTTCCGTATACAAAATGTAGTATATGGATGAAATATGCATGTGAAATGGGTAAAATAATTTTTTTTTCTACTGTACAACAAAAAAGAATAATTTCTTCGTCTTTGGTTTTTCGAGCATTTTATTATGCACTCCACTCTCATTTCGGGTTCGAAATTCCAAATTCTGGTTTACCACATTCAATAATCATGGTTGGTTGGTTTCCTTTCGGTTGAAATGTTTGTAGACAACCGATATGGTATGTTGAGAAAAATTCGATTTGAATTAACTTGGGACACATATTCGACGGAGAGTTGCAGAATTGATGCCACTTTAAGTTACATTTTTCAAATCGAAATGCGTTTTACGAAACAGGGGTGAAAATATTGAGGTTGTTTCGTTGTTTGTAAAAGTTTAATAAAAAGGATTGCGTTGAGCATGTGGTTTGTCTTCAAATTGTACACAAATAAGACGGTTAGTAGCCTTTTGTTCACAATTTCTGAACCTTTAATCCATACTAATAACTGTTTGTTTTACATGCATAACAATGTATACGGTGGGGCTGAACATTTTTTTTTTCGACAAGTCAATGTACATGCCATTTTTTCATGATTATGAAAGGACATCACCTCACGATTACTTTAAGCCCAAATTTAAAATATTTTATCGGGAGTTTCCAGAAAAAATTGTTTTCTCCCAGAGCTGTTCAACTTTGATGAGCTCTGTTGGGCGTCTATCTTTTCATTCCAGCCTCCTTTCATTTCGTCATAAGCTGATCTGTAACCATTCAAAATATACCAAATTTATCATAGGCTACTAAAAAAATACAACTGTGGTGATACCCAATACGTGTCAATGTCGAATTTCTCGAAATTTTTATATGAAAAATTACAACAGCTGAAATTCGGAGTAATTTTGTGTAATTTTTAAATTCTGTTAATTAATTATGCTTTCCTTTCAGAAAATACCACGAAAATCACCGAATTCGACGTTTTTAATTTTTCATTTAAAAATTTCGAGAAATTCTACATTGGTTATATTGGTATATTGGGTATCACCATCACCGCAGTTGTATATTTTAGTAACCTATGATAAATTTGGTATATTTTGAATGATTGCATATCAGCCTATGACGAAATAACTAAAGGAGGCTGGAACGAGAAGATAGACGCCCACCAGAGCTCATTAAAGTACAGTTACAGGTACAACTCTAGGAAAAAACAATTTTTTCTGGAAACTGTCCCGATAAAATGTTTTAAATTTGGGCTTAAAGTAATCGTGAGGCGATGTCCTTTCATAATCATAAAAATAAAATTTCATGTAATATTGACTTGTCGAAAAAAAAATTATTCAGCCCCACCGTGATGTACGTTAGATAAAAAAAAACTTTCTTAAACTTATTTTTTGTTTAAGCAAATTTATGGGTCACGATTCATTATTTTCCTACGACAAAAAGTCCCTGAATATTTCAACATTTTCGACGACGTTTAGTTTAATCAACTTCTTCGTTTCCTTTTTTTCTGTTTGATTAATAAAACATAAATTAACAAGAAAACATTCAAACAAACTTTTATATTTAACGATTAGCAGACATACATTGCGTCGAGTCAGAGATTTTATCCGTACTCATTAATTTACGGTAAAAAGTACACTAATGGATATTGCGGTCATGTACACATTTAAAAAAAAATTAATTGAAAGCGATCCCTAATCGAGCATGAAACGGTTTACGTTTATCCGTCTCCAAAAATGGTAATGCGGTAGGTATACCTTTCAAAATAATTTAATTGGAAAAAAGAACACGTTCAAGTTTTAATTCAGAACATCATTCATATGACACATTTGCGCTCATTTTTGTGTACCATACCCTCAAATGTATACAAACCATACCTTGCATATGCAGTAAAAAAATGTAATTTTGAATTTTCAGAATTATGATAAACTTCCCTTTGTTTGAGCTAAAATAAATGATGTTTACATTAAAACTTTATTAATCTCCAAGGATTTTTTCATCTCATTTTTTTCCAGAAATGTTTGCTTTTCGTCATTCTACTAAGGATATGATATGATGACGTTGAACATTTCAATGAGAAACAAGACTCTTCATTCTTCATACACAATACACAGAAATTTAAAATAAATTTATGCGAAGCCAAGAACATATTTTAGTCGTCAAAATGTACCCAAAACAATATGCAAATAAAAAAAAGTTATTTAAACAGAGTTATGTTATTTATCTCGGATACATATACGACTACCCGAGTACTTATGCGCAAAGTATATATATATATGGGTATGTTTATAGAATGGGATAATGTAGTCATCGAAATGAATTGTAGAGCAAAAGAAAAAAAAAACAGAAAGAAATGTAAAACAATTCTAAATTCCACATTCGAATCAATTCCATTCGCAAATCCTTCCATTTATTTTTTTTGTTTTGAATTATTTATACAAGGAGAAGATTACCAATGCTTTTGTTTTTGTTACATGAGATTTAGTGACTGTGACACTTAGTGTATTTTACACAACAATAAAGAGCATAACAAACACATATTTATCCTCTATACCGTCGAAAAGCTGGATTTGCGATTTTCTGTCAACAATAGAAAATATTGATGGGGAGCTGGTGCCTACCACAATTTAAAAAAATATAAACGAAAATCATGATCTGGCGAATGAAATATTTCTGAATGAAATTTATTTGCGCATTTTTTATGTCCAAAAGCTCAAAATTTTTATTTCATAGAGGTCGTTCCACATAATTGCCCAAACGGTCCTGATAAAAGTAAACCAGGCAGAGAACACTAATTACAAGACAATGTGAATAATGTTTGGCAATAAGACGACAAAGACTTGTTCTGTAAAAACAAGTCTGACCTTATCAATCAATATAGTCCTTGAGGTCGAATTTAACTCGATAAATACATAAGACGATAAACACTCCACAATACCATAAATCAAGTTAAGGTTCTAATTATAATGGAATTAGTGTGTCATCTTCAAGAATCTGTTGTGACTGCCATAAATTAATAACCGTTTGTGTTAAATAGAACAACATACAATCTATGTACACTGCAAAGTACACTATCACTGAATTCGAGGTAAATGATAATCGTAAATCAATTACAGTATCTTATACTCTTGACTCAATTAAGGAACATCATGTTTAGATGGAATTTAGAGTACCTATCGTATTTTGAGCCACTTAACCGTCACGTAAGACATTATCCCATTACGTGATATATGGAACGGAGTGTGAGAGATCTACAACATCAAAAACAACAACAACAACAAAAATGCAAAGCGTACATAAACAACCACCCCACTGAAACCATTATTGAGTTTAACATCAAACTGGCGAATGGTGACAATCATTTACTACAGAGCAAGCATATGTAGACGACACCGTACACGCTTTGAATGAACATAAAGTTTGGTCGTTTGAAAGTTTTTTTTTAACTGCACAATATTTTATTGGAAGAGCTTAAAATTGCATTGTAAGAACAGTTCTTGGAGGTTGGTCCGGAAGGTTGTAAATCGAAACTTCTCTTGTTTCTCTTGGAATCAACAATATTGTTCGTGTTCGTGTTAGTTAATGTTTGTTTGGCGGCAGCTTGTGTGCTTTACATTTCAACTCAACTTATAAATTGTACAATGTCGGGGGTGTTTGCGGTGCTGTAAATTCAAATGTCAAAGGGATGTAGTGTAAGGATAATCCTTGCAAAAAGAAAAAAAAATCATATTACAAAATGGCAGAGTTTCATTTGGCCAGTTGGCTGAAAAATGTGAACGAAGTTAAAGTAGCGACTGTATATCGATTGTACACGGGGGTCTGCTTAAGTAGATTTGAATCTTTTCTTCGCCAAAGACATCGTTAACTGAAATTGATATTTATTTCGTCAAAAATTAAATGTTTGTTCCTTTGACGTAATCTGACTAAGATTTATTGCTAGAAACCTGATGTCTCACAAGAGAAAGATGGAGAGTTGTCCCTATTATTCGTACGACTTAATTTTATTAAATTTCCTGTATAAATTCGTCCGTTTGATCTTTTATAGAAAAATAAATTTTATCAAATTCGAGGTAAAGATAACGCAAAACACAAAACACAAGGAAAATTAATCCCTTCTAATTTACATGCTACTCGAGTTTCAATATCCGATAACATTATTAAATAAATAATTCATCGTCTCAATTTATTGAATGGTACACCGACAACCGTCCCTATCTGACAGAGTTTTCAATAACGTAATAATTTCCACGAATTGAATATCATTTCTTCGAAATATCATTTCATTGAAGTTTGTTAAATGTATTAAAACAATTACGACATTGTACTCTCAATATCACAATAACAAATATTGAAAGAAATCCAAATTGATCGAAAAATCTAACTAGCTTTGACCTAATTATTATTGAACGTCTGCCTCTTGCAATAATGTTTGTTGAAATATGACTGAGAACACAATTTGACATGAAAATAACAAAAGCTTCATCTACGAAAATATTTTCTTTTCCACTTTGCTTGTGCAAAAGTGGATGTAGAGGCCTCTTTGACTATGTCGAATAGAAAAACATTGATGAAAATGGAATTGTGCAGACATAACTTTATCATTTCAACGTTTTACTTATATTCTTAACTGGTGTTTGCACTTATGCCAACTTAACACACATTTACGAATTAAAATAACAATGTCAGCCTGAAGTGGATGATAAAACTCATAAAGTTCTCTGCTAAGTATTGTTGGAAAAAGTTTAATTATTTCGCGGTAGAACTCATTGAAAGCTAAAACGGTAGAATAGTAAACCAAACGTTCTATAAATTGTTTAGTCAATTCAGTGGTCAAATTATCAATTTTAGTCTCATGAAAGCAAGCATGACTCATGCTGCATGAGTTTTGTACGAGTACACTAAAGATAACATCGGATCAAATTTATCTTAAATCTTTTTTAATATACTTGAGGGTTGCTTTAAATATATGGCCTGTTCAGTCTTCCGTAAAATTATTATATTTTCTGAGCTTTATCCTTTTCGATTCTTTTTTGTGGGTTAAACATGCTTGAGTTCAATAATAAAAGATTTAACAAATTTCGCAATAAATAAATATTACATTTTCTTCAGACACAATGTTACATTTTGGAATATGATGAATATGCTGCTCTTTGATCTCTCTTTTCGTTATATTAAAAATATTCAAAGAACCTGCGATTTTGGAATGTTAGACCGAAGCAAGTCCCCGTTAAAGTTGTGAATTAATATTTTTAAATTGAAAATTGAGTAAGAACTTTTTGTGATACAGTTCATAAGACGAACGTTATATTGTGAGCATTTCTTTTGTATGGAGTAGGTACTCCATTTGTTTGATATCTTTATTATGGGATCTGTAAATCCATAATAAGTTAACATTGTTTGTTCGAATATGTCCCGTAAAACGTTAGTATAACAAAGCTTCAAGCTCCAAGCTCTTGATTGCAGAGCACATAATTTTTGCAATTGATCTGGTGTGGAAAGTAAATAAGATATATGTTTCAGTCTTCTTATTATGACTTAGCTCAGTACGGAATATTTTATAAGAACGGAAATTACACAAGTGAATAATCGGAGTATCAGAAACTTAAGAGGTATATTTTATGAGTCTACTCACATTCAGTGTGTAAATTTTAGCCAAACAAAGTACTTCAAATTTATAAAGTTAAATAGAGTGGAAGTTTAAGTAAATTTCTGCTTATTTTCTATTTTATAATTCGTTAAAATCGTGAAAGCTTATAATGGAAATGGAAACCATAATTAGCGCAATAATATTTCCAAACGGAAAAAATTAACAAGTTTCTCTGTAAATAATAGTAGACGCACAAATTTAATATCCGCTTTGCCTGTGTGTATATTGTAACCAATACAAACTCGCATGGACACAATATATTTTGTGTTTCCGCTCGGATATTGTGGGATATAAATTTTTATAGTTCATTGAAATGAAAATCATGCCGTTCGAAATTAAATGAATTAATGTGAATGTGAAATGCTGTTATCATTTGGAACATTTCGTAAATTAAGTTTTGGATTCAGCGATAATTCGTTTTTTTTTCAATTAAAATTCAACGGAATTAATTAAATAAAAAATAATTGGGAATTCGTTACCTAAGTACGTGCTATTTGTGAGTACCCAAAATATTTTTAAAGGATCCACCATAACGTTAAAAAGTATATCCAAGACTAGTCACCATAACATCACTTCAACCATTAATTTGTCAATACCATTCTTATTTAAAAATGAAAAATTGCTCAACAAAACTATAACGAAAAAATAATTCCACATATTTCTCTCAAATAATTGATTCAAGTTAAAGATACAAATATTATAACAATAAAGCGGTTAAATTGTACAATCACAGATCACAAACTCATTTAAAATGAGAAAAGTATTTCAATATCTTTTCCGGTTAACTTCAGCAGCACAAAGATGTTTTCAGCAATTAAATTTTTTTTTGTCGGGGTGAAACCTTTTTGCCAAATCACGTTTTACGAATAAACTGACACAAAAGGATCTCTTCTGTTATTATTTGCAAGATGTAATCATTTATTTATTTGTTGCCTTTTTTATGTATTTATCCTCGTTTGAATTTCATTCCCGAACCCGATATATATATATATAATAAAACAAACCGAAAATTTTCTTTTACACGCTCAACGAGTATCCCAATGGTTCATAAAATATTTATTTTAATTACGATTCTTGTTTGAATTCACGCCATAAATTATTCACACTTCATTCCCGAGCAAACAAATTAAAGCGATAAAACTGGCTGCATTTGTTTGTGGTGACACGTATGACGATCCGGAATCGTACAATATTTGCGAAGAGCGAATTATTATTATTTTAAATTCACAAATGATGTTTTGCATCACTTAAACTCATTAATTTTGCAAATTTTATAATTCAATTATTTTCTTCCACAGCGGCTCGGCTAAAAGCATATAAAACCGCAAATTTATTCATTATGAAAATAAATTCCGAACTTCATGTTCAATCTCTGTTAGCATAACAAACATTACTGTAGCATCACATCGCTAAGTAATACAACATTGTCATCGAAAATGTTGCTGTAAAACGCGCCGAAACTTTTCCTTCGCACCACAACTGATATTATAGTATCGCTGATCTCATCACATCGGAATGTACAAACAAACTAAATGCTTTTGCTGGTGAGCTTTTGAGCATTCGAGATAAGCTAGAGCGAAATGGTCGTGCTCAAACGAAAAGATATTACTCATGGGTGCGGTGGGTATGAGGGTGAGTTCTGTTATCGAAAATTCACCGCATATAGCATGGAAAGAGCACGTTGAATATATACGAAAAATATAATTTTCAATGAGTAGCATGCGCTGTGAGAGAGATATGTTTTGGTTTGGGTGTTCTGCTAAACTTTTATCTTAAAACCGAAGAAAAACATCCAACTGGTCGAACACGGTTAACACAAATATTATTGCCCTAGTAAAATCTTCTGTCCTACATTTTAAGCATGATGGAAAAGTGAATATACGGCTAGGTATTTCATGAATATTTACACGGAACACCAGCGTTTTGTATTTTCGACGATATTCCGTACCATTTAAATTGGTGCAGAGCAGAAGGTATAAAATATGAACGATGATGATTTTTATCTATAACATTTATACGAACGGTGGGCTTACCGTTTTGTTAAAGTGTTAGTATAACTTGGCACTTCAACAAAAATTGCTCAAAAGGATGGATATCAAACTAATTGAGAACATAATAATCTGTGGCAGGAAAAAGTTTCCTTTTCGAGAAACTGGTGGTGATAAGTTGATGAGATGAAGTTATTCAATTTAGTTTCTATGTGAAATGAAACTTGACGGTGTGATAGTTTCAAATTAATTTGATTAAATTCGGGTAAGATATTGGTAATGATTGAACCAATTAATTTTGACTGATTATTAAAACTTCTAAGTTCGTTTGACTTTCAACATTTTATAGAGTTATTTTTGCTTAACGTCAGTTCCTTATTTTATTACTCTTCTGTAGAGAAATAAATATTCGGGAAAGTTGTAATATGCTGCCAGGTACACCATGAAGTATTTTATTTATGTAACGTTGAGAAATTAATTTTAAAATGTTGCAAATTAGCACAGGCTGTTATCGAAACGTTTATAACTATTAGAGTATATGCGTATTTCAATCGTTATTCAGCTGATAAGTTCGTCGATCTAACAAAGATTCAGATCTAGACGAATAACCTTTACGTTACTTTAGACATACTAAAGTTAGGAAATACGTGGATGAGAAAGACACAAAATTGTGTAACATCGAGAACATTGGTAGAGAACAACAAAAAACAGATAAGGATGGATTTTAAAAATTAGAGAAAAATCAATTTAAACACCGAGGTCAACAGACTTCATACCAATTTTTAATGATCCACATTTCCCAATAAAATCATAAATGTTTAAAGGCTGTAAAGAAATAATCATATTTTCCTCGTTCAAGAAAAAAAAACCGATAAGCATGGAGGCGTTGAAAGTAGAACAAATTAAGGAAATAAACTGGTTCGTTAAAAAAAACCTTAATTTGATGTGGGTGAAATATTTAAATTGTTCAACTTTTCCGTGAATAATTTCTCTCATTAAACTCATGCAGGTTCTGTGCTCTGTTTTTTGTCGTTTTTAATTAGTCTTGTAATAAATTATCATTTTTTTGGCGAAAACATGAACAAAAACTTTTTTATTGCATCCTTTAGTTATATAAGATCGAAATGATATTTGCTTTAACTTACAAAGTGGCCAATCAATTTGAATAGATCTGCTGGCTTAGCTTTGTTTAACTTGTCAGAAAGTTTATCAATTTCATTAAATTTACTACGAGAAACCATATCACCATTACCTAACATTGATATTATTAAATTGATTAAGAGTCTCACATTCTCCAAGTATATATATTCACTTTCGGTAAAGCCATTAATTTGGATTACTTTCGATGCTTAGCTTTTCATCTTCTTGAGTCGTATAGGAGTTTTTGTACGTATACGTAAAATGTTTAACTTTCCCCACTTTATTATTTGAGTTTATTATCGCCCTTTTGTTCCGTCAGGAGCTTAAATCCCTCTAAGTCACAAAAGAGAATAAATATCACACAGCAAGTGTTTTATAACGATGGATGCAATGAAAATAAGACAAAAATTAACAAGACGATGTGTATATTGTGCGAAGTGAGCAAAACGATTTTCTGTTTTTCTTCATAGCACTACAAGTAGCGATGCTTGACACTAAAGCCATTCAATTACTTGAGATTTTTTTAATTTAGCTGTTTGCAACGAAGGAAAAGGGTGTTTGCTTCTTACATCAACTGCAATTAAATGCTGATTTTAATTATCATGGAATTAAAATCAATCAGGTGATCTCGTTTCTCCAATAATTGGATAAAATGGATACATACCAATGTTTGGTGAAAGGAATCAATTAAAAGAGGTACAATCACAAAATTGTCTGAGTCACTTAAAAAAAGAGAATGAATAGAATGATTCAAGACGAATGTCTGTGAAAGGCATCTACGATTACTCAAGAACTCAAGTAATTATTAGTTGAGATCCTAATGATTGTAACCATTTAATAGGAAAAATACGTATCAGGATAGACATTATACTGCTTTTTGTTGATTTTCTATGGCATGAATGTCTCCGAAAGCACACAGGTAGTTAATCAAAGTTTCATACGAAATGGAGATAATGCGAAGAATCCACTTTCATTGCTTATATGTGCGATAACTATCGATTGACCAACTATAATATATGACTGCGGAGTGTTAGTTCATAAATAAAAAAAAAGAATTTATTATGTATAGCCCCAGATCCAGATCCGGAAAGTAGTAATTAGTTCATCGCGTTCAAATGAAAATCTTGAATGCAAAATGTTTTCTTCTCAGCAGGCAATTAATCTCTTGATAGAATTGATTGCGGTATAACGTGAACTCAATTCTAACATGAATGGGAAAGTAAATTGTTTATGTTTTGCTGTAGCAATGCGGATTCAAAGAAAATAGATGTGTAGTACTCTAGTTGGTGGAATAACATTGCCATAAATTTATCTATATTGATCGACGCATAGAACGTCAAAAACATTTATTATGTTTGTTCAATGCACGAAATGTAAGTGTTTGTCAAACTCAAATATCTTGCCAACGTCCAACAAATTAAATTAAATTGACTCGAATATTACATCATATCGGAAACACCTACGGAAACGTATACCAGATAGAACTGATTTAAATATCCATTGAACCTTCCGCAATAAAATTTTATGTCAAACGATAAAACTATAACCTCCGACTATAACTTTATGCCAATATGATTTCGAATATCGCCCGGGTATATCCGATTGGGTATATGAAGCTAAGTTACAAAGTCTAAATTACACAATTTCAACGGAAAACTTTATTGGAAAACGACTTTATCTAAATCGAACCAACGAACCATACTGTCAATAAATGCCACGATTAACCGAAAATTTTCTACATAAACACCAGAGTGAGCTGATTTTTGTTATATAATTTAATTAAAGTTCTGTTTGAAATATGCTTCCTTGCATATATGTGCGGCAACAACTTATCGTGTCAACAGGAAATGGAAAACGATAAACATATTTTTCACATGATGAACGATACACGAAAACTTTTCTTTACGATTTAATTCCCTTGACTGAAAGTCAGGGTCTTACACCAGAAAATACCGAAATATGTGGGTGACAAAAAAGTTCACTATGATTGAAAATGTATGAAATGGTATGAAAAACGTTAAATGTGGGTGACAAAAAATCGTTGAAGGCACGATAACTTGAGTAATTCTCAAGCAATTTGGATGAATCTTTTTTTTAAATATGTGGAATTAAAATCTCGAGGCTAAGTTCGAAGATGGGCAATGTGGGACGAAGGATCTGGAAGCTATCCAGGAAAAACAGGATTTTACACTGTTGATTATAGCCTCAATCGAAAAAGATTACTTTGATGAAATTTGATTTGGTTGCGTAGTGTGTGTAAATCGTATAAGTATGTTCTCGATAGAGTTTATTTAATAAGTGGAAAGAACAATTCCATCAGTCGATGTCCAGCTTTGAACCGGTAAACATCTCCTGCTAGCCAATTATCAAATTTGATAGTCAATTATCAAATTTGATAGTCAATTATCAAATTTGATAGTCAACTATCAAGTTGATAGTCAACTATCAAGTTGATAGTCAACTATCAAGTTGATAGTCAACTATCAAGTTGATAGTCAACTATCAAGTTGATAGTCAACTATCAAGTTGATAGTCAACTATCAAGTTGATAGTCAACTATCAAGTTGATAGTCAACTCAACTATCAAGTTGATAGTCAACTATCAAGTTGATAGTCAACTATCAAGTTGATAGTCAACTATCAAGTTGATAGTCAACTATCAAGTTGATAGTCAACTATCAAGTTGATAGTCAACTATCAAGTTGATAGTCAACTATCAAGTTGATAGTCAACTATCAAGTTGATAGTCAACTATCAAGTTGATAGTCAACTATCAAGTTGATAGTCAACTATCAAGTTGATAGTCAACTATCAAGTTGATAGTCAACTATCAAGTTGATAGTCAACTATCAAGTTGATAGTCAACTATCAAGTTGATAGTCAACTATCAAGTTGATAGTCAACTATCAAGTTGATAGTCAACTATCAAGTTGATAGTCAACTATCAAGTTGATAGTCAACTATCAAGTTGATAGTCAACTATCAAGTTGATAGTCAACTATCAAGTTGATAGTCAACTATCAAATTTGATAGTTGACTATCAACTTGATAGTTGACTATCAACTTGATAGTTGACTATCAAATTTGATAGTCAACTATCAAATTTGATAGTTGACTATCAACTTGATAGTTGACTATCAAATTTGATAGTTGACTATCAACTTGATAGTTGACTATCAAATTTGATAGTTGACTATCAACTTGATAGTTGACTATCAAATTTGATAGTTGACTATCAACTTGATAGTTGACTATCAAATTTGATAGTTGACTATCAACTTGATAGTTGACTATCAAATTTGATAGTTGACTAACAACTTGATAGTTGACTATCAAATTTGATAGTTGACTAACAACTTGATAGTTGACTATCAAATTTGATAGTTGACTATCAAATTTGATAGTTGACTATCAACTTGATAGTTGACTATCAAATTTGATAGTTGATTAACAACTTGATAGTTGACTAACAAATTTAATGCGTCTACTACCAAAGAAAGATGTTTTTTTACTCAAGGTCTTACGGCAAAAATTTCATGAGCACACTATACTATGATTGAAAAGTGTAGGAAATTTTATGAAAAACGTTAAATGTAACCATCATTCTTTGTAGGCAATATAAGATATAAGTCATTCTCAACAAATTTCTGAATATTTTTTTTAAATTCATTATTCCAACAATCAAACAAAATATGTTACAACTCCCATACGAGTGGAAAGTTTGCGGCCAGAGCGAAGCGAGGGCCGTAATTCTCACGAGTCGTAATAATTTTATGGGATATTATATTCGACCAATAGAAAAATTCAATTTTACCGATAAAAAATAATAAAATACCGATAGAAATGTGGTACATGTCGCTGGCACCTCTTCAAGAAATCAGTAAAAAGTAAAAAAAATTGTCTTTGCTTCACTCTTTGTCGATTTCCTAGCGAATTCATCCTTTTACAAAATGTAACGAGAAGGCGTTTTGTTCGTTCCAAGGGAATTCATCCTTTTACAAAATGTAACTTAAAGACGTTTTGTTCGTTCCTAGGGAAATTCATCCTTCTACGAAATGTAACTTAAAGACGTTTTGTCAATCGCTCACTTTTGTCGTTTTCTGAATCGACAAAAGTGAAGAAACGAAAAAAAAAATTAATTTATCGGTCGTTTATTACCATCCACATTTTATTCACGAGTGACGGTTTTGTAAAATACCGGGGGACTTCCTTTTTGTACAAAACTGTAAGAGAAGAACATCTATCGTTTTTTTTTTTAAATTTTTACCAAAGTGAAAGAGTTGTCTCATCGTTCCACATTTGTAAAACTTCGCATCTACTCTGATTAAATTCGACAAAATGGCAATCAAACAGAATAATAGATAGCTCATACGAGTGGGAAGTTTGCGGCCAGAGCGAAGCGAGGGCCGTAAATCACACGAGTCGCATTTTATTTACGATTTGTGTGGTTGATTGAAAATCTTTCTGCAAATTTATAAGAAAAATCAGAACTCAAAGATCATTCGGTCTTCGAAGGTTTATTTGAAGAACTTTTTCTGTCAAATTTCGTTGTCATGTTTAGAGTAATCGATATATTAAATGTAGGCATTTTTATCAGTGATGCTTCGGAAGTTCAACAATGAAATTGGTCAAAAATATATTGAAAAAATTGTCAGTCAAGGGACCTGACCCGCCCAAAAGGTGGGACCTAGTACTTTGAGCATGTAATTTGAAATAGTGAGTGTATAAGCTGTAGAGTTTCGAGTTTGTTGTTTAGGGTAGCAAAACGAAAACAGCAGCTTAGAAATATTACATCAATAGTTGATATCAAAATTTTATTTCCTATTACGGTGGAGGTGGGCTAAACATAGTAAATTCGTCAGCCAAATTTTAATCGCCAGTTAGTGTTATAGATTAGGGTTTCGAAATGTCCGTGTATGGCAGCCACAGAATAGCAACGCTAATGTTTTTTTTTTCTCCCTTTTTGAAATTATCCGCCTTATGTAATCACGAGGTACGCGTAACAACGAAGTGGATCAATTTTTGAAAGGATCAGACGCAATGTGACTTTCATTATTTTACGAGAGAGGCAAAAAAATAGGACTTTCGATATTTTTAACGTTGCGAATTGGCAACGGACTATTAGAATATCCACGAGTAAGTGTTACATATAAAGCGAATTAAGGAAAAATCATCTTGCCCAATCGCGGAATTGACCACGGGACCTCTCGATTATGAGTCGAGAGCTCTAGCGCCAAAGACACGGGTTCTGTGTACTTTGTAATTGTTAATATTCATAGTAGAATGAATAAAGAATTCATTAGAAATCATCCTACCATTGAAAATATTCTCGAGGAATGATCGAACGACTGAATACCATTCCGATTTTATTATTTTTTCCACGAATGGTTGCACTTTGAATCAAAAGCTTTGGCCAGAAATTGATTACCGGTATATTCTTTCATGAAATAAGGTTCTGCGAAAGGCAATTTTGTAAATTAAAAAAAAAACTGTTTGAAAGATTTAATGTGATGTATATGTGAATCAAAGAAACTATGGAACAAAATTAATCACAAAAATGAATGTTGATAAAATTATAGAAACGGTATTTCATTCAACAAATAAAAGGATGAAACCCCTTTGAAATCGTATTGCGTTTGGTTTTCGATTTTGAAAAAAAGTCACAAAGCAGTGGACGCCAATGTTGCAGATAGAAGCCGATTTTCCTTCATTTAGTATTATCATTATTGAAAAATTGGATTTCAGGCCAATTATCATCACATGTGAATGGATGATGCTTCGACGAAACATGGCAAAACTGTAATTAGCGTGGAAATGCGCTTATCGTTAATTAAATTCATCATTGCTATAAATGTACCGTGCAAATATTTATGGGTTAGGCATTAATAAAGCAACGAAAATGAGTTGTCGGTTAACAATTTTATGTTTATTCAGCCAGAATATTCCCTAAAATGAAGGTCGCGGTTAATTACGATCCACTGTTTTCAATCGTAATTATCATCATAACTCTTCATTTTTAGCGCTGGTTAAACAAAATGGAAATAGAAAGGAAATACATCCGGAATGGGTAACCAACATTTTGATACATCTAGTAATGATCGTAGCCCCTCATATATATTCCATAATAAAATTATAACTTTTCCCTTAAGTAAACACAAAAACTCCAATGGAATGGTTACGTTAAAATAAAAGAAAAAGAATGCTAAACATTTCCAATGATTCACCAGTAAATCATGGCGTACAAACTGAAAATGAATGAAACGAAATGGTAAAATGGAGGAAATGTGACACTCCCTCTTTAACACTTTCACGAAGAGAAAACACTTTTGCGTGTTTGCAAGTTTATACATTATTTTATTAATTAATCTCCGTGCTGTGTAAATACCATGGATATACATAATGAATTGAAATTTATAATAAAAACGTTCAAACATCCTTTATTAAGCATTAATAACATTTCCGCGGCAGCCTTACCAGGCATACAATGAGCGAATTTTCATTTTTTCCCCCTCATCGAAACATTTCTTTGAAACATTGTTCCAAGTGTGGGGCGACATGTTTTGTTGAAGAATTTCGACGACTACATTCTCTGTGGCAGGTTAATTCATCTAATCATACACAAGTCTTTAATTAAGTTTTATGTTGTTGTATGTTCGTACGCAACGTACGGTAACAATTGTCGTTGTCTCCAAAATATTTCTGATGAAGCTTATTTACCTCGCAAGAGAAAATCGATTTTTCAGAAGTTAGTTGAATGAATTTGCAGCTAATATGATTATGAAAATTAAAAAAAAAACGATTGTTAATCGTCTGTTGTCTGAAACATTTAAAAGCTCGACTTTCAAAATATCGCCCAAAATTTAGTAGGAGGTTACGACTTAGTCAAGAATACTGTAAAATCCCCTTTCAGTCACTTTGTGCAGCATTTTACATTAAAGTCCAGAACGTAAAATATTTATTTTAAATGAAGTCATAAATTATTCATAGGTAAAGTTGGTAACGTCTTATTTTGCACGCCAGTTCAGCTAGTTGTGTGACTTAATTATTAAAGTAATGTCAATGTTTAACAATGATTTTTGAATTTAGAGCTTAGTTCTATTTGGCTAATAACGACTTCGATAATTATGATTTTGATGTTGATATTAGGGTGGGTTCATGTTCGATAGTCCATTATTGAAATGAGTTGACGCTGCAAGTAAGAACTTCTCATGACAAAAATTCAAAAGTCACTAAAAACTTTAATTTCCATTACACAGAATATTCAAATGTGATGCAAGTAATTTGCCTTAAGTAAAATTACAATAAAAAGTAAAAGAAAGCTTTTCAATATTTCATTCCTACAATTTTAAATGCACACCAACCAGCTCGCCAGCCAGAATTTGTTTAATAACTAGTCTTCAATTTTAATTCGCAGAATAATTTTGTGGAATAACAATGTAGAATAGCGATAAAAGTTTCTGGCTAAAACCTACACAGAAGCCGAGAAACGTAATTAATTTTTTTTTTTAACTTTTGATTGTAACCAGCGAACGAATATACATACGTATCCATTTTAAGACCGTTCATGATGATTATTATCGAATTAATTTGTTGGTTTAACTTTTATTAAGTTCTCTGGTAAAATTAACTTTCATATCAATTATTCAAGCATATAATATGCTCTATGAATGTGGTTTTGTGGAACGAATTTCATTACATCCAATTTGTGGTAGTTTAGTTGGCGCAATTCTTGTGACAAATCAACAGTTTTGTGTTGACTGAGCAAACACATAAATGCCATTAAGAAACATTATAACCACATTTGATTGTTGTAAGTAGTTTTTTTGATTCTGTCTTTGGCTTAATGAAAATAGGGTGTTGTGATGAGTGGGATTACAAGTGAAAAGTATTTGAAACTTTGAGATTCATTAAATACTTCGGAAGGGTAGTTGTTAGATGCCTCCCACGCGCCCACTTGATCAAATTTTGATCAAATGACGGTATATCATTCCAGAAAATCTTTCTATCTGTCTTCATATCAGAACTTTTCATTACAAAAGCAATAAACGAAGATACTTTCGTTCTGAAAAAATAAAAAACTCGAAACAAGAAGCGAATTACCAGAATTTAATGAAATAGACTGCCAAAAGGAAATGAAATTTATGTTTTCAAAAATAATAAAAATAAACTCAATCTACTGCCTGGCTCACTGTGATAATAGTACCGTGTAGTGTAGCAACTATACTCGTTTCGAAATAATTCAATCAATGATGTGAAAATGTTACAATAACAGATTGTTGGATGTGCATTTTGGCAATTACTTTTCCAACAAGAAACATTTACGAGTTTTTAGTGGAAATTAAGTTAGGAGTAAGTACAGATTTTATTGTTTTAAGATAGAAATGTGAAAAGTTTTATGGGCAAATAAACAATTTCCGAATTTTATGTAAACAAAATGGTTATTTACTTTATTCCGATGGCTGTGTGAGAGACTATTAACCGTAACTGGGTATCATATTGGCATTGTAAGTGGAATGAATTATCATACATTTGCAATAAAATTGAATAATGGGACTTTGGATGAATTTTACTATTTTCGGTTTTATGATTGAAATGGTTTTTATCCTTTGAATGGCCTTCATAAAATGCCAAGGTTTACAATGGATATGAAATGGCTTTCCTTCCGTTCGAATTGAAAACGTTAGCATTTCGTTTGAATGACTCATCTGGTGTTTACAGTATTCAAGTTGAACCAATTCATTTTAAGAAATTACAGCTCGTTACAATTAAAATGACAAAAACTTAAGTTTAAACTTTGTTTCCTGGAAAGGTCTATTCATCTGTTGTCGACAACAACAACAAAGTTAAGCAAAGAGATCGGAAAACTGTTCTGTTTTATACAGAGAAATCAGCATCAAAACATCTAAACTACAAAATTTGTCAAAATAACAAAAGTGCCAGACTGTACAATGTACAGTATACATTATGACGATATACATTGACACAACTCAACATAATTTGAAATGAAAATTGTGTACAATAGCTTAATTGGATAGTGCATCACCCCTGCAACGTGGAGATTCTGGTAAATAAATTGGTAAAAAAAAACTGTGAACGCAAAGGACTAATTGAAATCGAGTGAAAATGTAAGATTGTTTGTACCTGTATTTTCATCTGTCTGACTTAAACAGTAACAACTCTGTCCTTATTTCATTGAGCTGACCAGAAACTAATGCAAACAGTTTCTAACTGAATTTATTAATATTTATTGGTAGCAGATGAGTATTACGTTTCAAAAGACAAAGGAAAATGTAAAATCGCCTAGGGACACAAAGCTGCTTATGCGCTTTCGGTTAGCGGAAAATTAAAAAACTATTCTCTTTAATTTTAAATAAAATAAGTTTGTTTCGTTGAACACAATATACAATAGAATTGAGAATCCTACATGTGAAAACATTGTACATTAGGTGAGGGCTGCATGTAATGGTCAAAAGAAGTTCGATTTAAAAAGTTTTCGAAGCTGAAGTTTAGTGAGTTTAGTGAAGAGTTTAAGGCAGCAGTGTAATTAATTCTTTTTATTAACTTTCTATCAAAGAAAAAGTTCATAATCGAGAGAAATTACTTATCTGCAGCGTACACTTCTTCTATTATCCCAAACTTTCTAAGGTCAATTAATTTTAAACAATTACCTCGAAGGAAAACTTCTTTTTTTTCAACCCAACCATATCAGTTATGATCGTTATGTCAAATTCAGAACCGCCACTGCTACCCGAAGAACTACTACAGTTTCGGCAAGAGTTTAGGTATAATAAATTGCACATAAAAGAATATTTTCACACAATTCTTTTAAAACTCGCACATATTACATAACGTTCGCTCATAAAAAACCATTTTTCCACTAAAAGATTTTTTTTTATTATGAACAAACGGGGTATCATGTTATTCACTTTATGTTCACTCATTTTTCATATCGTTGGCATTTAACGGAAATTTTTTCACTCTATTATTACACATGGTCGATCACAATGCTTACAACATTCTGAAACGTTTATAATATGATTTATCATTGGTTCAGTTCCATCAACAGCGTTTATAATGAATGGATAATATATATACGAAGAGGAGCATTTTCAAAAAAAAAAAAAATGTTTGAACAAGACTCAACTATAGAACGTGCATGCCCCCATGCAATAGGTATCATGCACTTCATGTATGTGTAATAACGTGTGCAGTTTACATACTTATTTACCTTCGAGTTAACTTGAACTTTGCTAAAATAATTTCATTTGATTGAACTTATCGTACAATTTAGCTGTATAGACGAAAATCAAATGTCTCTTTTAAATTAAAAGAAAACTTCACCAAAGTCAGTTCAATGATACCCGTGTTCGGTAGAGCAAACATTTTCATGTAACATGTGGTTATGAAATTCAATTTGAAATGCTTGGTTTTGTCGATGGTTTTCTACAGTTTAAGCTAACATTCAATTCAATTTTATTGGAATGGCAGGATCGAAAAGATTACAATGCGAATCAAGTCGAATTTGGATTCAATAATTCGATTGAAAAACAAAAAAAAAGTGAGAAAGAAACGTTGTCTGAAGGACATTTGTTACCATGCGGTGGTAGACGCAGACTATCACTTATTAAAGAAACGTAATTTAGCGATGAGCTCCATTTTTTGCATGTGCGGCAAATTGAAAAAAAAATCTGCAACAAAACTGAATTTGCAAATGACAGAAAGAAACTATTTTTGATAGACAAAGTAACATTGACCCTTTCCACCGATGATGGTTCTAAGATTGTCTATTTAATTACCCGCATAGCTAGGTACTGCTAACAGTAGCAAAAGTTTTCTTGAAAAATTTAAATGTTTTTTTTTCTCACTACCATATTTACATAAGCTGTACTGGGAGCGCATTTTTTCTCATTTTCTCTGCCGAGATACTGGTATTTTTATTGCTTGGACACATATTTCCATTTGTGTTTGTATTTTTCTACATGTATCCACTCTTGCACATATAAATATAATGTCCATAGAATGGCTTATCTCGATCAATTTGACAGAAATAAGGAAAACCTGATGGATGATAACCCTTGAAAACATAACTTTTCGACATTGTACCGGCCTCAATTGTATTTCTTACAACTCGAATAGTTTGCTGTCACATATCTGTCAATACAACCATTTCATTGTGATTCAAGAGACTGTATTGTACAGCAGAGATAAAATCAAATGTAAAAAAAATTGAGTTAATCGTACATATGAGAAATAATTTTTAAAAAAAACTACATCCATCGTCAGTACAGTACAATATGTTCCCGACAAAAGTCATGCCTCAACCACTGCGAAAAGAAGACACTTTTTCATCTTTAAACTCTTGACAGACTATATGAAAGTAGCACAGTTGTAATAACGTCACAAATTTTTGTCCAGAAATTTTTAAAACGAACAATTTTCATTTTTCTACATCCGTTTTTAACGCTAACCGATTTTTAAAAGAGATAAATTTATTTTTGTTCTGGCGTCATTTGATATAAAATTTGTTAAATGTGAATAGAAAGAACCATTTTCCTAGAGAAACATTTGCAATGAAATATTGCGAAATTATTGGATCGAACATTAAGTGAAAAGCTGGAGTAAATTTTTCGCTTATTCATCAACAATGTATATATACCCGAGAACCTGGTTCTCTGGATATGTATGTACGCTTTACTAACAAAAGAAATTAATCCAATTCGCAATATACCAAAATTATCTTATACGTGATATCCTACCACATGCACCATATATATTTGAACTAGACTAACATTATGTTTCCAATCGTCCGATAAATTGGATTCAGTTTCTCCATTTTGCTTCGAAACTGTAGATGTGGCATTAGTGTATTGGCCTTCTTTGCAATAGATAGAATTACGGTTATTATAACTAGAAAATGAGTCTTACAGTATTCCATTCAAATTGCATATCATACGTTTGCATTGTTGATTCTGTTTTGTTTATATTCGAATTCACAGAAAAATTGCATTAATTCAACAGTATCCCAGATGGTGAACAATGTCGAAAGTAATTTTTCTGAGTGAATTATGTCTTCAGAAAAAATCTGTGAACTGTGACTTTAAAAGTTTCAGGTAAAATGGAAGTTACTGAATATATCCGATATCCGATTTTATTGAAAGTTTTTCGAAAATGTTTTCTCGGTTTGCTAAATTTCGAAAAATATAAAAATGTTCCTATTGGGGCAAAAGTTTTGCGATTATATTTGAGTTGTTCATGCAAATGTAATATGACAATTTCTGTTTATTTCATTCTTCATTCAGATACTTTCGATTATGTGACATGGAAATCTACGGAGAAAAGATTTGTTTACGATAAAAAGAGGAAAAATTTTAACGTGAAATGGATGGAATTTATTTTCAGAGAATTTTTTCCGTTTGAAAAAGTAATAAATGCCATCCTTGGGTCCAGACAAAAATTTGAAAACCTTCAAAATCATCAGAAATGTGGACATATTAATTCAAGATGAATCCGATGAAGGTTAAACTTCTTCAGGAGGAAAAGAATTTAAATAAAATTCTGTGTAGGTAGGAGATAATAGAACAACCTACGAAGTAGCTAATGGACATATCTGATGGAAAGTTTCTAAACAAATTAATGTAACGTTTACGGTTCCACTTCAGTTAATAATTTACTGCGATCATCTTAAAAAAATTGGCAAATAAATTTTAATGATAATTTGAGGTTAAGTAAACAATGTCACTTAAACAGACAGTCACAACATATCAGCAGTGACAGAACCTGAGCCATATGGATTGTATTCGAAAGAAACTTCAGGTGTATATTTAACCAATCCCACTATTAAAAATGTAAGGAGTTGAATTCATGTTGGTTGAAAAATATTCGAATATAGAACTCGGCTAAAAAATTTAAATAAAAAAGAAGAAACAAAAGAATTCTACCCGAAACGGTGTTTTATTCAGTCAGTTGTCAGAGCATATATATAGCCTGGCTGAGCTAAAATTTAACACTTCCAACCGTTCGAGGAAAATATGTGAGCAAAAGCGAACTTCCAGTCACAATTAATTTAATTTCGCCCGATTACACCCACATTGTACCATTATTTTTCTAACAATTTGCAAACACACAATAATTGTCCTAAGCGACACTAAATTAGACATAAAAAAAGAAATTCTCAAATATTATCTTAAATTCTTTAAATAGAGAAAACATAAATGAATTCTTATAATTAAAAAAGCCATTAAATTTCCTTTTTTCGGCTCATTTTTCTTCTGTTTTCCAGAGTTTTTTTTTGTTGCTCCCTTTAAATTTTCTATTCAAGCGAACTAATTGAAATATAAATTAAAACACTTTCGGTACAAAAGAAGATAATTTTTTTGTGTGTGTTTTTAACGTTGAATTCACTCTCAATGTGTAATGTTCTATTATATTGGAAATTGAAGCAAACGAAAAGTTTTTCGTTCTCGTTACATGTGCTAACGGACACAGTAGATATATAGCAATTCTCATTTGGTTTCCAGCTGAATTTTATTATATGGTCTCAGAGTTGTGCAAAATTTTATTCGAACAATTTATTTAGTTTAGACAAAATGAACAAATATCAAAGCTATATACACACACACAGGAGGTCTGTTTGTGTATATATAATAATATTAGGTTTCTCTCTTGATTTCGATTCTGCCAATGGGAATCGTTACTTGATGGTTTTTTCAAAAACAAAAAAAAAAGTTTTAATGGTCAGTTAAATAAAAATTTATTCCAACAAAAATCTAATTTGTTCCGAACTGGATGAACTGGATAGAATATAGAATATATTACAATATATCTACACAAAACTGAAATGCTCAAACGAACATTCATACCTACAAATGAAACCAGTGAAGTGTTTCAGCGAAATAGGTAAAGTCTGGGTTTGTTGAAAACGAAAACAAAATTAATATCAGAAATGGTAGAAAATTAAATCAAGAAGTTGTTAGTGTTGCCCATACAAAAGAAACCGCAGAAAAATTGTAAACTTTTTGCATTTAGTTGTTCTTTACAATGTTACTGAACTTTATTGAAATTGATGAAAGTACTGCAGCGGAAAATTTGTAATGCAAAGTACATTTTGTTTATAACTTAAAAGGAAGACTTTGTGGCATCCGTTTGTATGCACTGCTACATGAATGTTTTATATAGTGGCAACATTATATGCTCAAATGGGGAAGAAGGTATTACCATTTTAAAAAAAATCTGAAAATATTTTCTATTAGTTTTGCCAACAATCTCAAAAATAAATTGAAGTATAAATTTACTACATTAACTTTAGAATCAGCTAATTATCTGTGATGAAGAACGACGACCAAAACAAGCGAAGATTTTTAACTGCTGTTCTTGCATACATATTAAATTGCATGCAATTGATATGTGAAGGCTTTTGTAACCAACAGTAATAACTATTTGGCAAGGGATAAAAAGATTGAAAAATAGAGTTTACGTGTGATTATTGTTGATCCGAGGCGAAGTAATCAATAATGGATTTTACACGCTCATGAAATTCGATGAAAAGAACGATTTTCGACCCGCAAGCATGTAAGTGACTATTACATGCTGACGGCATCGAAAGGCGTGCATAAATAATAAAAGTACGTTTTTTGACGAATGCAGCATGAAAAGGGTTTTATATGCCACAGATACGCAATGGTAGCATTTCGATTTTATGCGGTGATACTGAAGTTCGTAGTAAAATGTACTCGATTGCGTGAAAATTTTAGTTTTCACTATTCAGTTACAATCTGTTCACTAGTCGAAACAACAGATTTCCAAGCAAGTTTAAATACATGTTAACATAAATCCGATTTCTCATTTATGTTTTTTGAATTGACTTTAGGTCTTATTTTGAATTTAACTTTAAGACCTGATTCATTCTTTATTCAGCCCGTATGAATCAAGATTTTATTTGCATTTTACATTTACAAAATACCGATTTCCATCCTCATTATTTCCTTACTTTTTCAACTTGTTAATTGAATGGTAATTGGACACTCAAAAACTTTAGAGTACAACTTACTTGCATGTTTATCTTTAATTTGTACCCAGTGAAACTAATCAACAGTTTGAAAATTGTAGAGACAAGAAGCTTACCTGTAATAAAAAAGGAAAGAGAAATTATTATTTAGTTAACGAAATTGAATGAAATTTAATTTTAGTTTCGTTTAAGTTTCATTTGCAACTTTAATTGAACGTAATAAAGAGCAAATATTTCACTTGAATCTGAAATAACATATGTTTGGCGTTCTAATTTTATATTATTACTACAACAGCCAGTATTGTTTAATCATTTGAATGTAAATTTCGGCAAGCTTTCGCTATATAGAAATTTTACCGCTAATATTGTACAACGTAAAAAGTTTCGTCAGAGAGTTTGAGTTCATATTCGTTTTTTTTTATTCTTTTCCTAAAATTTAAAGAATTGGTTGTTGAAGAACGAGATAGGTCCTAGGCGACTGCTCTATCCCTATATCTATTTTGTAAAAATAATTTGCATTGTTCGTAAAAGTGGAAAATCGCATTATTTGCTTTATCTTATTTATTATTTTTATGCCTGTGAGCCTCGCCGCGCCGTGAGCAATTTCGAAGAGTACTATTAAAATGTCTGTCAGACATATGCAACTCTGGCGTATTAAAACCCAACGTTTGTTTAATAAAAAACTGCATTTGACATGTTCTTTAAAAAAGTAATCATTTACTTGCATGCATTTTCTACTCTGGTCTATGAACAATGTTATAGAAAAAATGCACATTTTCACGATTATCGTTTCCATGGAAACGTTCGGTTTAAAGTAATGTTGTTGGTTAAATTCTTATAGATTTTTGATGTTTGTCAAATATTCGACAAATCGAAAAGTTATAATACCAACGGTGGTACTTTGGTAAGGCTCAAGTTGCCAATATCGCAAAATTGTTTAAAAACATCGAGTTTTTAAGAATTCGTTCACTTAAAATGAAGTCGTAATAAGAATTGGAGTATCATAATAAATATCAAAAGTCATAAATATCTATAAATGTATACAAATCAAGCAAGCCATTACACAAGTTGAAAACATAGACTGTAGCTTTTCATTTGATAAATTTTCCAGAACATTCTCACTGTCACCAATCCAGTAAATCATTCAAGAGCTCAACTTAAAGATGCTCAGAAAACAATTCATTTGATGCAATAAATAAATGTTTTTAGCTATTTTAGGGTTCAAATTGAACAACATCAAAACTGTGTGCGGTTAAGATACTTATTTTCTTAAAATGTGCTTGTATGGTAAGCTATCTATAATAGCATAGGAGTATACAACACATAACACACGACTGTCGATCTCATATACTTTTTCCGAAATATTATTAAATTAACGCTGTACTTACAATGAACAGAATTTTATAGTTGGAACATATTTATCCCGCATTTTATTCTTAGTTACAATTTTAAATTGTTTGACTTACTTTACTAGTTATAAATGTAGTACTTCAATGTACTTTCGATTTAATATCTCATAAAAAAAAACAATTACTATTTTATAACTTCCTTACTTGCTAATGCCCTTTCGCTTTATTAGGTAACTTAATGTTCTCAGAGCATCAGTATTTTATATACGTACGTACGTTACATGTACTTGTACATTCACAATGGTAGACCATAATGTCTTACAACTTTATAAAGATATTTAGAGCTTAACTCAGGAATAAAAGATTACAATTATGTATTTACTGCAGGTAAATTAATTGATCAAGTCAAATAATAAAGGTTTCCTAACAAGTTTTATCGAAGACTGTTGATGCTAAAAAGGTATTTTACAATGATTGGTTTCAGATAATTAGTTTTGGAAGAAGCGGGATATTACAGAAAAAGAGGTTATAATTAATAAACTGGCGACTTTACTTATTTTATTTTTAAAGTAATGAAGTGGGAGCGATGAAAAATGTTAATTGCAGGGGCTATCGAGATTCGATTTTGTGTCAACCATTTCCAAAAATAAGCAGAAAATTCACGAGAATGTGATAAGCTTATAATGCAATTTTATCGTAACATTAGCGCACTTTCAGTTTTAGAGGTTGTTTATGGAATGGATGAAAACGTAGTAAAAAATTGAGTAAAATTTCGATTTTGCATTACGTAATAACAACAATATGATTAAATTAATGCAATAATCAGAAATTTTAGATTTATTTAAATTTTTTCACTTTGAGCGTAAAAACTGAAATTCGCGAATTCGCCCAACACTTTGAATTCGCATACTAATCCAAATCAATTATACTCTCAAATCCACCAGCATACAAACACTCTCTAACTTAGTCACTGTCAACATTAATGTAAAAATAAGGAACAGACAAAAATCAACGATTTGGTTATGCCAACACACCAAACATGAAAATGTTATAATATTGCAAAAGTAGTAATATTATTCGTTTGTAATGTTCCCTTAACTATATTATTACAGCCACGCACCTTCGATTCCTACGACCAACATCTAAGATTATATTTTTTGACTTAAGTACTTTGAAAGAGCTCACGAAAGTGCACAAAAGTACGCTATTGAATCATGTATTGAACCAAAAAAAACTTGTGGGTCAAATGCTCACTTCAACGCCCACACAATTTGTCTTTTTCTAGAAGCTAGCATTAGGAGCACCAGAGAAACATTTTTGGATTCGTGTCATTACAATACAATAAGGTGTAGTGATTTTTGGAAAACGTCAAGTCATGTGTTCAAAAGTCAAGTCATGTGTTCAGATATAAGATTTCTCTAAGTCGAGAGTTAATGGTTTTCTCTGCGCGAGACTTGCGTTTGTTATATATAAGTTACAAATTGGGCTAGAAACTGTTTTAATTGAGATTGTCGGATCTTGTAATTAATTAGTTGTACATGAAAGATTTCTTTTAGCCTCCTGACTTATAATATACTTTGAACTTGTCTGACTATAATGTGTTCCTTGAACACATTCGCAACTACATACGAAAATAACGTCGTAACTGGATAATTTTACAGTGATTTTCCATAATAATTGGTAAAATATTGTAACAAAACTCGGTGTATATATATTGTTAGTGGAACATTAAGTATATGGTACTCAAATGACATAATAAACTAGTGTAACAACTATCTCGTAGTCACAAAATTTGATGAAAATTCTGATGAAAATGTAACGTAAGGAACAAAACGAAATTACCGATACACTTGCATGAAAAGTGCAATTATGTATCAATAATTGAATTATTCATATTTCATATAAAATCGATACTTATGGGTTATAGCAGCAGGTAGACTGTATAACAATTTCAGAAACACCTGAAAACAAAAGGATTACAAAGGTAGAATTTGAGTAAATTAATAACCATGCTCCAATGAGTTTTATCTACAAAATTTAATAATGCGAATTCTCTCTGTGTATGTATTACAGTTAGCTGTATATCTTCACTAATTTGGTTCGTATCTGCAGAAGAGGTTTATTAGAGCTCACTTAAATACGTGTACGTCGGTTACGGGAAATAATTTCGAAGCGAGTCGGTGCCTATAAATATTAGATATAACTGATTTATCACGTTCTATTTGTATTATAACGCTATAGGTAGGTGGGGCTGGGGCGGTAGATGTTGTAGTTGCATTGTTTACCTTAACACATTCTTAATGAAGATTAAATTTGATCGATCTTATTGAATTTGTAATAAGTAACGTGCATCTTAATTCTATTAAAACATATGGTTGTGTTTTACTTTGAACCATGTGTGATATGAAAGTGAGCACTTTCCGAAATATTATTAGTCTTACCTAAAATTTGTGCAACTAATTTATTCTATAGTGAAATTTCGACAAAGGAAATTCCGGCAAAGTCAGTTCTATAGTTGTTGTTGAAGGAGAACGAGCAACATGTCTACATTGATGCTGACTGCTGTCTACATCTAAAAGTACAATTTTTCTTTCGTATGCCAACATCTCAGCAATAAGACAGCACTTTGTATATATAACGATTTGAAGAAAATGCCGACAAAGAATTTTACTCAAATGTGTGTTCGATGGAAAATGTTCAGACAGAATCTACAAACGAAAAATAAGTATATCTAAAAGGCACACCACCATTCGATAAAGAATGTGGAAGCAATCACTTTCGAATATCTCTTGTCCAAAAGTGATTGCCATTATTTTTATATATAAAACTTTGATATGGGTTAACTTTCGCTGTGAACGTATAGTTTCGTAGATGCTTAGAGAAGACTTCTGTTTGGAAATTATTGTACGTTAGAGGGAAAGAAAATGTTTTCACCAATTACGGGACATCATTACGTGATATCGAAATTAGTTTTATTTAACGAACTGGGAGTCAAATGATTTCTATACAATAACATAGCCCCGAAACGTTTAATAACCTTTTAATGTTTGTTTGTTTTGTTTGTTTATTCATTTCTACATCATGAATGGAAAAGGAGTATCAATTTCAGATACTTTAATTTGTGTAGACGAGATTACTATTTGTAGCTAGCGTGTGCCAACTTTCACAATCCAACAGGCTGGCCTCAGTCTACTACAGGCGTAAAAATTAACCTACCATCTCAGAACTACGTTATTTAAGTGTTCATTACTCACAATTCGGTTGCTTGGCTAAAGTATCAACAAAGCATCCTGTCTTATCTGTTAATTGATTTGATTATTCATTGATTCATTCAGCCGTTTATTTTGTCAAATTTTCACATTGCAAAGGCAGGATGTAACTCTCAAAAATACAACCACTAACTTTAGTCATTCATCTTTCATTTTCCCAACAGCCAAAAACTTTATTGTCCCATATTTCCCTATATCTGGAATACGATCCTTTTATTTTGCCATCGTTCAATTAGCACTGAACGATGTTTACCGCAAACCAGAACAGTCCTCTTTGCATGCCAATCGACTGTTCAACCTCAACACTATTTTTCATTCAATGCACGCAAACGAATTCAACTAAACCAAAATAACGGCGGGTACAGCCACAACAACAGCAATATTAGTCAAATTAGAACAATAAAGGCACTGAATTAGGTAAGTGAATTTGTCTTTCAGCTATGCCGTCTATGAAGAGATTTATGAATTCGGCGACGGCAGTGGTACTGTTTGCTCGTGTGCATCGAATGGCGGAGACTGCATAGACTATTCATATGTGGAGAAAGTAAAATTGAACAAAACCACAATGACAAACCATATATCGTACAGAGATAGCATTGTACGTGGAGTAATGGAATCGTAAATTGTTTGTTGTATATTCGAGAGGCTTTAATTATTGTTTGTTTTGTCGGAGTTTCGATGATTAAAACACGTACACTTACTGCCTGCGGTCAATGAAAATGGGTTAGTACTTGGTTTCTACGATGCCATTGAAATCAGGATTTTATTAGGGAGGATGGTGGAGTCGGGTTACAAATGCAGCAAAAGAAAAAATTAAACCCCACCGGAAATATCTGCCTACTCTGAAACCAATACGTGAGTCTTTGCAAATATTTCAAATAGAAAATCATGAGCTAAGTGGAAGTATGTTACCGCAGGAACCTTTTTCATTTAATTGTTTAGATTATAATTTGTCAATTTTTCTTTAGGTGGAAGCTGTGAAAATTCAAAATGTTCGTTTCGCTTCGTTTACTAGAACTCATAACATTTTTGTATACTTTTTAAACACTTCAGCACATCGATACAGCTGACAGAGTCAGAGATATACAGAATAATTCCCCTATTAATGAAATTCTGCAGCGTAATGGTTTTGCCATAATTATTCTATCTTCAATTTAGGTTATTAAATCCAGTAGTGCACTCGAAAATAATGCAACTGATTGTAGGAATTGTTGATGCCATTAATAGGAACAATGCTACGTAATAAACCTCTACCTTCATTTAATGTCAACCTAAAAGGATGCACTGATGATGAACACTGAAAAATTGAGCTTGCATATATACAGATAGTGATTACACATATAAAATAAACTTCGGTATTTGTCTATTGTAGACTAGTGCTTCAAATATCGATGTTGTGCAACACGGAGCTAGTGTGTGTTTTCAAAGAAAATGGAGAGTTTTAGCAGGAACAATAAATGGGAAAATATTATCTTATACCCAAACAAAATCCCGGAATTTAAATGTTCGATTTTATAAATACACCCGGAGTATTTATACTCCGGGTGTATTTATAAACGTCTAACAATGGTTCAGTTCGAATGATTTTACAGATAAATATCTGTTTTTCAACAACAAAAAAACATCCAAAATCAATAAACCAGAAGGAAGTTGTCTACGTCTCCAAAGCGTATATCGTTAAATTTAATATCAACATTTTGATGTAAGAGCCCAGATATTCACCGGCTCTTTTATAATAATCTGAATTTAAGCTCTCCCTTTTCGTTAAACGACAGGTTCATGAAAATTGTTTCTAATCACCGATTTTGTGTAGCCTTTTTAAGCACAAAACATTCTATCCTTTCGACTATTTTGTTGTTGTTGATAAAAATGGACATTTTCGGTGCGTACCTTTTTCCAATGTGAATTACATTGTATAGAATAGAAATTTTTTTTGCATTTGAAAATGGTGATTTGATCATTGATTGGTTCGTTTAACAGTTGACACGGGGAAAAATGTTTTATTGCTGCTGTTTTATTAAATCGAAATTTCTGTTTAAAAAGAGAACGAGGACGCAAACAGATGAAAACAATTTCAAAATTTAATCAAAACATAAAATTGTCAATAAATTGAAATGAATATTTGAGCTCAATTAAACCTTGATGATGGCAAACAAAGTGTTAATTTTCATACAAAAATTCTAGGAATGAAAGAAAAAATCTCGGTAAAATTTTCAAAATTAAAAACAATTTCCAGAAAATTCAGAAAAAATAACCCACTCTTCTCTTTCACAACATTTACACTTTAACCACCCACCTCAACCAATTTTTAACAAAAAGCGAGACACTCTGAAAATGTGAAATATCCCCGCTATCAAACTTAATCATCTCGAAGTGCCTGACAATAACGCTCTTTATTGTGGGTATCACTACAGATACAATATTACAACGATATCAGTTTGTAATCAGCTACAATCAGAACAATAATGGAATATCCATGAAAACTGGATAAATTGCATCATATTTCAAATTTAAATCAATTTTGATTAAAGCTCTTATTATTTTATGCAGGACATAAGTATGAAAAATGTGTTATACCAGTTTTTGGTATAAAATATCCAATATTCCATCCCGTTGAAAAGGACGAGCTTTCAAAAGCTTTTAGTAAATGATTTCATTTAACAGCTACGATTATACCGGTTTTCGCTTCAATAGATAGTAAGGAGTATGGTGTGTTCGAGTTCGAATAACTTGGTGGTTAAAACAAAGTTTGAATAAAGCTAACGCAGTGTCCTTGCGAGTATTAGAGCCATCTATTCGAATCAATATGAAAGCTTGGTGTGTTAATGCTAAACTTTACTTATTCATTGTGAATATGAAAAGCTTTCTACATTCAACTAAGTTATACCACACTTCGAACCGAAAATGTAGTTAATTTGTTGAACTAATTAGGAACTACCACCAGTTGTGATTCTTCAGCAATTTACAGTTAAGTTTCAAAAGTGAAGCTTTGAAAAAACTTACATTTTTTACTACCTTTAGCACTGAAGGCGATTCAGATGGTTAAAACTTGAACGATGCGATCGTTTCAGTCGATAGAGACTCTCAACGGCAGAGTAATAAGACCACTCCATAATATAAAGAAAAGGAGAGCTTTTAAAAGAAATATATTCAACATGGTAGAAATAGAACATTATGAGTCGTCTCACAATGAATCCAGTAGTATAAATATATTTTTCTGTAGCAATTCAAAATCTCAAAGGAAAACATTTGTGCTAAATCACTGTATCAGTATGTAACTCTGTGTTTGACGGAAATTACTATGTTGTACATGGTTAGATACAAAGTGTTATGTCGTACGTCAGGGAAAATACAAAATATTTTTTTTAAATGTGGCGAAACGTTGAAACGTTGATTCATTTCACTGGTTTATTGAATTTACTCGTATCTGAAATACAATTATAAGTTTGAAATGATGTGAGAAGAAAAGGGTGAAAAAATTACATTCTAATTCAATCGCAGTTTTAGATACTGATGAAGGTTCAAACCTTTCTAGAAAAAAATGGCACATGTATATTAAATCAGAGGCGCCGACTTTGAATTCGTTCATGGGGGGCTCATGGGAGGCAAAGAGCACAAAATGATAAAAAATGGTTGAAAACCCTAGGAATTTAAAGAATTTTTGCATTGTCATGGGGGGCAATCGCCCCCCTCGCCCCCCTATACTCGGCGCCACTGTATTAAATCGTTCATCAAACTCTTTTTTTTCACTAGCATTCGTATGATAATACTTTAAATCAGAGGATGTCTCGACATTATGCAGATAACTGTAAAAAATCATTAGAATTTTAGGATTTTGAGACACTTAAAGGTAGATTATTAGAAGAATGGGTAGAACGAGAATACCTGCATCTAAGTCTGCCTTGGGCTGAAGGGTAAGTAATGCCTAGTTTGGCCTAAAAAGTTCAAAGTTTTGTTAGGAATCTTTTATCAGCATATGTATTTAAAATGTGACCACTAGAATCATGAGCCGATGCTCCACTGACTAAAACTATTTATCTTGATATTTTGAGTAACCAAAATCCCCAATCTTCCCAGAAGAGCTGTTGAACTAGACTAGAGCTACCTAGCTAGTTACATCATATAAAATGCATTCAAAACATTTTTATGCAATTTTTATGAAGATACAACAATCGCAACGTTGAAGCTCATACAATACACAAACATTGTATTATAAACAAAATGCATTCACATTAAGATGCTATAGAAATCGAGTATATCAATCGCATCTCGTTAGTTCTACTCCCGTTTATCTTACCCACAATTCACTAAGCATAAAAGATCCCACGTTGCTATTTGTGATATAACTTTCCTTTTTTCATATTTTGTTTTCATGTTGTGTGTACGTATGTATAAGCGGCAGTGGTTTTTTATTTTCCATCACCACTTTTAATCAGTGCTTCACTGTTTTTAAAAGAAAGCTTTTTTCATAAAATCAAAAAAAAAATACGGTGGGTAAATAGAGTTGAAACTTTTTCCTGCTTGCATTTCATTATAAGCAAGAATTTTGTTCCTGTTCCTATGCGGTATGTTTATTAGATTAGATTGGACACAAGGGATGCATATAATCATAATAATAAGATATTTTAACATGAAAATTTTTGAAAATTGTTATGCTGGTTACACGGGCTTTTACACGAACGAAAGAAAAATTGTTTTGGGAATGATATGAGTTTTGTGTTTTAACTAGGGTAACTTTTGGCTTTTAAAATTATTAAACATATTGTGCTAAAAGAAATTTACGGCCATAATGTCTTCCCCTGACCACCTATAACATTCTTTAATCTACCAGCAGCCGATAGTATGTTACCGTATGGTTTTGCAAGCAGATTATACAAGCAATTTGCACACGTTACACTCGCTAGTTGTTATGTTTTATATAATTTGGCGACATTGTGCTGACGTCAGATTCACACAGTGTCGTTTTGATTGCTGAATTGTATGACAAAACCATTATTTTATCGAAATACAAGGGATTCATCAGCTTATTCGGAGAAAACTATTGACGGATAAGTTTAAGTTTAACAACTTTGTAAGAGAAAGAACAGTACACTCGCGGAATTCTGAAAACCGACACATTTTCAGTTTTGTGTTTATTCAGTGTTTTGTGATTTTTGCATGTATTTTTAAAGGGAGAAATCAAGAACTTGCGTAAAACACAAAAACAGAAAATATGTCGGTTTTCAGAATTCCGCGTGTGTACTTTTGAAAATGTTAAGATCTTTATAGCGCTTAAATCGAGTATTTTTAGCATGAGTATAACAATATGCCAAATAAATCTCTTACTTCTGCCGTTTCAATCCTAGCTTTTGCCACGAAATCTGCTACTTTCTTTGTTTTGCTGTTTATTTTTATAAAAGGACACTGGTACGATTAGACGTTTTGCTACAAAATGACGGTAGAATTGATTTACGAGCAATTATTTTGATTATGATTTGTGTTGCCATGACATTTTAGTTCATATTTTGGAGCAATATTTTATTAAAGTTGAAAATGTGAGATACGTTTATTGAAATTTCTTCTCCAACCCATTCATGAAACTTTAAATTGAGTTCTCCATGGATGGCTGTTATTGAAGCATGAAAATAGCTTGTCATTTCTCTGTTTTCTTTTGTAGTGTAAGTTTGAAAAGATTTTTTTTTCTTTATCTGAATTTATTGTATTTGCGAACCTTATGAAAATGATGCTGAGTGATTGTTTTTTTACATTAAAAAAAACTTACCGATTACAACTATAAGCTGAAGTATATGGCTCCGAACACGCATCGGAAACTCCAGTGAATGTTCCATCCGTTACACAGTATATCTGATCACTTCTTTTTTATTCAGTGTTCGCTTTTGTGTCATATTAATTAATCAGTTTTTATTTAATGGTATCGAATAGTGTACGTTTTTTCTACATTGCTTTTTTTATTGTCACATTTATCTTTGACAGATCCGATTAATTATTTCGTTGGCATATTTTATTTACTTATACTCCCTTTCTGGCGAAAGTGTGTACATCATCAGGAACGAAATAAATTTTATTATTCAAATTTATTAATAATTGATGTAGATTGTGTTGGTAAAACATTTTTGGGTGCTTGTAAATTTCCATATTATTCTTTTTATTTACCCCACTAAAAATTCTCTAGGGTGTTTTTGGCTCTTTTTCGTATTTAATGGAAATTATATTCATCACCATTCGGTTAGATATACTTTTGTTTAGCGTTGGAAAAGATCAAATCAAAATTATGAACTTAAAAACGTAAATTATGATGGGATATACGTATATATGGGACCATAATAAAAATGCGCTGTTTTTGTTTTGTCGGTTAATTATTGTTGTGGTATAAGACGAGTTTATATTTTAATTAGTAACTCAGAAGAAAATAAATATTCTTTATAGCGTAGGCCGTAAAATATTAATTATCTAATACGAGAGATAAGTTAAAGGGAATTGTAAATTAAATTTGCAGCAGAATTCAATCTCTCAGGAGAAATGTCGTTCGTTGATAGTAATGTTTATGAACAGATCTCTGATATTTGCGTATTCCTAACCGTTTCGCCTTGACCCAAAGAAAATTCGACATAAAAATATTGGCATCGAAACCAGAAATTCTCAACCTTAAGGAGTGTAGATCCCGTTTAAATCAACATCATCTTATTATTGTTTCTGCTTATAATCGCCATATTTTCTTGAATTCTGTTTCTTTCTAGTGGGGCGGCGTAATATCATTTGTGAACGGTCCCTGTATTATTGAACTTATTATTGTCTAAGGTCCACCAGATTCTGTCAGATCTACCAAAATTTTCCACAGTTTACCTTTATTTTATTGATGAATTTTGGGACATTAAAAAATAAGCTTTACCTAAAATAATGCCTGAGAGCAGATGGCCATAGTGACGGTTATACGCTTTGTACTTAACTATGGTTTTTGATAAACTTGTACTGCGTGTAAACATAAATGAAGCATGCTTCAAACTTTTCAAGAAGTTTTAATTGTGTGACTTATTTTAATCAAACATTAGGCTAACGAAAGCACCAGCACCGATCAATGTATGCAACTATGTCTAACCTGTAAACAAAGAATTGCATTATCTAAAGTCTTTAACCAATTTTACTTCAGTGTTTATTGTCTTTTAGCAGCACAGACGTTATAAGATGTCAAATGTGCAAAATGTATGCCAAGATACAAGTATTATGTATTGTTGAAATTGCATTTATTGTCATGCCGTGATAGAGCTTCTACGAATCACAGACAAATGAAGTTAATTCAATTATATTAACAATGCAAAATAGGACAATCGGCAGAATGAATGGCTGTATTAATATTTAATCTCTACAGACACTGACTGATACTATTCATAAGGACAATAACTTTATTAATAATAGCTTTTACTGTTTTGTATATAAAAAGATATGCTAAAATATTTATATTGTTAATCGAGTCTTTAATTGCCAGTCCGAGAGATGTACAAAATATGTGTCTATCACAAAATATTGTCATCATCCCATGGACAACAAGAATACTTTAGAAAGAGAATCCTTGCCCTTGTTCTCGCATTTGTCCCTAACATTCAGAGGAAAAAGTTTCGCCATTCATCGCTGATTCTTATCGTTGACTGAACATTGAACACCCTACGCAGATCTTTAGTGGTTGGACAAGCGTAATCTGTCCGTTTTTACTTCTATATACTCAGTTTAGTGCTTTATAGCTTATAGAATGCTATAGTAATTACTTTGAAATCTGTTGTTTTGATTAGTGATAGGGTTTGTGGATCGAAGTCCACTTGTAAAAACAAGAAAAGCGATCTATCAACGGTTTTTAGTAAGTGTCACGACGCCTTTATGTAAAGGTTATAAAATTTTAATAACAAATTTGCTGCAATAAGAGTCAATTCGCCAAAACTTCGAACAGTGGAATCGGAAAACAATTTTGAGGTCGATTTACTATTTTCAAATAATTTTTTTTTTTTTTTTTTTTTTTTTTTATAAAATATAATACTTCAACAATTCAATAATTTAGAGCAACAATCTTGAAGAAAGAAAAATATCACTTGAAAAAATTAGGACCATCATTATCACAGTAAGTGTCGCGAATGCTCACAGCATTTCCTCGCTGAATTGCTATTGATATACGCTGAAGGAGGAACTCTAGACTCCTTGGCTCACCCGTTTGGCGTTTCATCAACTTCCCCAGTTTAGACAAAAATAACGTAGTTTCCGGGCCAATTGATCCAAAAGATTCAAATGCTAGCGGCGTGAAACAGAATTGATTCTTCAAGTCGATGTAATGGTTGTGCTTGTCTCGTTCTGCTTGGTCGGCTGCTGCACCACTATTGTTCGAAGTTGCATTGATGTAAGACGTCGCAACAGTGTCGACAACCGTAACGTCCCAAATCAACGAACGTCCATGACTCCAGGGGTAGCTGGTCAGTCCATCCGGTCGTTTCCCATCTCGTCGAGATAACCCTGGCGGTTCGCGTATATTTGGGAAACCAGCTGCACTAAAGGCCATCGATATAATCTTGTTAATTTCTGCGTGTCTGGCATACTTTCCAATCATCTTGTTACAGGATAACCCATGATGGCCATCAGCATTGACTAATCTGCCACACACGCACACGTGAGGCAGGCACACCTTGTTTCCAAGATAATTTCAAATAATTGATGAAGTAAAATTTTAGAATTTTGGTTCGTTTCGTCAGTCTGACAAAAAAAATCTATGAGACATCTTCTGGCTGTATCAAGTTAGTTTTACTAACTATTAACTCGTAAACCTATAAATAATAAAATTCGCTCGAAAAAACGTTATTGGGGAACTTTAAAGTTCGATGATTCTCCAAAATTTGATGGGTTGAGATACATTGTGAAAAATCTACTCCATTTCTATGGGACGGTGGGTATGGTCGAGTGGGGTGTCAATGGATAAAGTCCGGATTAGTCACAAAACTCCGGATTAGAGATTCCTGCTACTAACTTTCCCAGCCGCCCAGAGCCCTTCAAAAATGTCGGTTTTTTTCGAGGTTTTTCATTTGTTGCGACGGCTGTGTGGGCCGAACATCAGCGTTTGTTGGTCAATAATATTCAGCTCATTGACCTTCATAAACGTGCACAATTTGACACTATTCACATTTCGCATGTTGGAATAATTGATAAAAAAACTATTTCGCGACCACTTCGGAGAAAAATTTTCTAAGGGCCATGACAGCCCAAAAAAATTTTTTTCTGGAAAAAAGTTGTTCCACGATATTCTCAGAATTGAACGACAATTCATTTGAGCCATAGCTCGATTGGATCGCCGTCGGCTTGAATCCCGACTGTTCAAAGTTTTGGCGAATTCACTCATAAGTCTCTATGTTTTCTAAACTCATTTTTAATTATCAATCCTAATTATTTGTCAAATTGCAAGAATGTCTAGCTGGAATTGAAAATAACAATAAAAATGGTTTTTAATTGAAACGTGTTGATATTTAAAAAATGTACGAATTTCATTCACAACAATTTCGCCTCTTTAACTTTATTTTTACATACCACATTCCTGCATTCCAGTAGTATATATCCCTTTACAAATTATTCAAAACTTTATGGTTCCCCTTCACCATCCATTTTTTTTGGAAATTGGATATGTTTTTATGTTCTGTTAGGTAACATAAATTTATATGGTCGTAAAAACATTTTACTGCCTTTTAAAAAAGTTTAAATAGAACGCAAGTACTTTTAAATTAACCTTCGAATTTGTTATAGGAACACACTCGTAAGTACAGTTTTGCAACTTTATATTACGAATGGTTTGAATCCAACTTTTCGAAAAGTTTATTTGAAAAGCTCGAGTAATCCGATGTCATGTTATAATTGTTGTGAATGTCCTAATATTTTGTGCAGTTTTATGTTTTGGTAGTAAATTCGTGTAGACAAAAAGGAAACTTGACGAACAATTCTGTAAGTTGAATCTCGAATCCGAAGTAAAATGATGCGGAAAGTGTCAAATTCGTTTGATTTAAAGTTGAACGTTTTTGAATTAAAGTTATTGCAAATGTTAATATGAGTATTCGGAATGAAGAGCAAGATTGAACATATTTGCCTCTTCTTCATTTTTTTTGTAGACTGCAAAATATATGAGAAATTACATTGAAAACCAAACAATTTCGACGAAAAACAAGAAAGTAAGCCACCACTTATCCACATATATCCCTTTTTGTTGTTTACCTCACTTCTACAATCCACACTCAATCGTCCCGCACGACTATTAACAATAAATTATGTTTGTTTCAACCTGTGGTTTTCAATAAAACCTCCAAACGAATTCTTTTCCAACCCTTTCATCCTCAACCATCCACACAATTTATATAATTAAATTTCAATAAAATCATTTTTCTATTTACTTTAGCACATGCTCTCTCTCCCCTTTAGTACCTCATGTCTGTATGAATAATAAATTATCCACTTTTACTGCGATGCAATAAATAATTCCTGAATAAAAAAAAAAACAGATCCAGTGAGCAACCAAAAAGAACGTGCACGGTGTACCAGAAGAAAAACCCAAGTGAAAGTTTGCTTTAACATTTTACATCATAAATCATGCTACACGGGCATCAAGTGTTGTTGGGTTGTTATTTTTTCTATTTGTATGTCTTTTCCCTTGCACACTCTCCTGGCTCCAACCACCTTCATGTAGTTCAAAATGTCAGATTACTAAATAACGAAAGCTTCTCCATTTGGTTTCTGGTTTTATTTTTTCTTTAAATTTTTGTTGGTGTTTAGTATCTGTTTTGTAAAACGTAAAGTTTTGTTTGTTCCGTCGTCGTAAAATAAGAACCGAGCGACCTGCAGTAGCCAAGTAATGCTATAGGAACAACTGACACAAGCTATAAGTAGTATCATTTTATATCTATCGAGATCGAGAGCCAAGTATACATTAGAGTACGTTTATGTATCTATATGCGATGTCTCTCTTGGTATTTTAATAAAATATGAAATAAAAGTATCAGCAAAAATAAGAGTGTCCTATAAGTAGACCAGTTCTGTATAAGGATGTGCTGTTTTATTCATGCATGCGGTTACATAAGTCAGTGTTAATCAGATTTAGTTCTTTTTTTGTGTGATGTACCTGCGTATGGATGGAACTGCTACGATCGGAGGAATGGTGTAGGATGAATGGGTTGAATAAAACCTTTTTTATAATTAGGGTTTTCAACATAAAAAGCATAGAAAGTAAAGAGTTGCTTCAACGTATAGACAGCATACATATACACACAAAAAAGGTATACGACAAAGTTGGTTCAACACAAAAAGTCGGTTTTCTTTTCACAGCATAATAGGCGAGATAGACGTTTGTGGCTCTGGTCGTATAGATTTATGGTGACTAGCTACGAGAAGGTATTGTAATTGCACCTCTTGTACCTACACTTTTTTATGGATTTCATTTGTGGTTTTGGTGTAAAAAGAATTTTGCCCAGAATGGACATCGTTAAGGGCGTGATGAAGACGAAGATTTGAAATTTGTGTAATTTTTTGTCGGGCATAAGTTAGATGTTTTCTCGAAATTAAACAAAGAACAATGAATGGAAACGTTCGTAGTTATAAAACTAGACTAGATAGATGTATTACAGGCATAATATAACTACAGCAGCATTAGTTGAATGAGTAAAAATATTTCGCTGCAAATAAATACCCGTATGTGATGTCAATAGAGTATTATCGTGGATCTAATTAAGGAGGGCATCGAGGGCATGTTTCTCCGTAAATTTTGAATTAATTTTGTAGCCTGTTTAGTATATAAGTGTCGGTATAATAACTATTTGATACTCAATATTAATTCACAAATTTAGACTTCCCACTGAAGCATGATAGCCTTTCGCATGATTGACGATGCATTTAAGCAATATTTCAATAGTGAACGATGGTGCAGAGATAGAAATCAGCTTAAAATCCTTTATACAAAATTTATTCAGAAGTTTTTCCAATAATTTAGTAGAATAATTTAATTTAATAAACATCGTTAAAATGAAAAATATCGTACGAAGTTGGATAAATCTGCACCAGCAAACAGACTGAAAAACATTTTTTTAGTATACTAATTGAAACAAATGTTTAAAAAAATGTGTTTTGATGTTATAAATTTCACTTTCGTTTGTGTTTCTTCTCTCCACTTGATAAGTTTAATTAATTGAATTCATATATTTTCGTTTATATGTTTCAACATAACCCCCTTGAGATTGTGCTATAGTTATGGTAATGAGTTAATACTTTTTGAAAGTTTAGTTTACGGTAGAATGCTAAAATTGGAAAAATTATGAACTTAAAATGCTGGAAGTGGAGTCAATTCTTTGCAATATTCGAATAACGTTTTCGAGTAATTTTTATGATAAATAAACTTTGCGACAATTTTTATCGATAAAAGTTGGTGCTTCAACCACTTTCAGTATTTGAATTTTAAATTCCTCAACGACACAATTAGGGCGTCAGACTTTCCGCTTACTGTAACTGTATGCCACAGCTTAGGATCAGGACTGAGTGTAAAACTTAATTTCATTAATTTGATACAAAACGTATCCCAAGTTGCGACTTATATTTGAGTATTTTGCGTATAAAATTGAATTGAGTTACTGTCAAATCGTTTATTAGAAATATAATTATTTCGTCCTTGCGTAAGTAAACATCAAGCCTGATAACGCCGCCCTTAGCTTTGTTAACACCAGATCTCCACATTCGAAGTGTAGTATATAGGTTTGCTGGGGTTAATAATAAAAAGAATTAGATATAATTGGATAGTTCTGTCAATTTTATCATGCAGGAAATGCTGGATATACGAAATATTCTCGAATAAAAATCGCAACTTGCATTGCCTATAGTATTACCGAAGAGTAGTATCAAAGTTGCTCAATTAATTTATTTACATCGACGGGAAGGTATGAGATAATCTAACATAGTTATGGTATGCAAACATCAAGATAATTTGTAACTTATAGTTGTAGTAAAAAAATGAATAGAGAAACCCGAGAAACTGATATTCTTCAATAACAACATGCTATACATCCATTATTTTCCCATGAATTATTAAACTAAGCACGAAAGTGAATAAAGCTTAAATTTCATCGAATAAATCTAATGATGAAATATGGTACAAAACTAAGGAAACAGAACAGTTGATAAGCCCTCTTATAATCTTTTGCAATCTTTTTACAAAAATATCAACGCAAAGCTATTAACGCATTATTCTTCATTTGAAACAACCGAACGTATTCAATTTTTCATTTAATCACAAAAAATGCCCTGATTTAATAATCATTGTATTGAATTTCCCGAAAACCAAACACAATCTACAACACAACCGGATTAAATGATCTGTGGCAACCAAAATTGGAAAATGTTTTGCTTTACAACCTTCCCTTAAATTAGCCGAGTTTTTGCACACGCACACATATTTTCAATTGTTTGGCCACCATACATCGTACAATCAATTAAATTGTTATTTTTGTTGGTTTATTTACGTTACCCAGATTTGCATTTAGCGTTTTTTTTTATTGTAGAACATCTGTTATCGGAATTGTTTATCCTGATGTTCGCAAAATCCTTACATACGTTTTTTTTTTCAAGTTCAGTAGTCAATTTATGGTTTCGATTGTGCTGTCTTAGAAACGTACCTGCAACGAAAAAGAGAGAAAATACAAATCAATTTCGATGGAATTTGCTAAAAAATTGTTTGATTTCATAATTTTTTTCTCTCTCAATATTTTCCGCATTTTTAGATGGGATTTTTTTTTATTCAACAACAGCTTACGTTCAATTTAAGTATAAAAAGGCGTTTTCGGATTGTGAATGTACTGGTTCGGTCTATATTTAAAACGAGATAAAAAAATCAATAATTTTTCGTAAACGTTTCCGCAGCTAGCATAATATATTTCATCTTTGGAAATGTCCATTTAAATCATAAAACGAAATGACTGCAAAAGCTATGAAAAACACAGCTGAGTTAAAGTTTTTTTTTCATCCACACTGCAAAATACGTATACTTCATCTGCATGAGTATACAGTATAATGTACACACACCGGTCCGTTTAGATGAACAAAAAAAGAAAGTTATGTAGGCCTCACATAATTTACATAATCGTTCAGATAGAAACATGCTTGGAGTGTTATATTATTTATGTAACTACAAGCCCATACTTTATGTGCTAAAAGGTATAATATTGAAAATGTGAAATGAACTTACATGAAGGATGATTTTTTGTTATGCAAAATATCGCATAAAATATGAAAAGAAATTGGTCCGTAAAAGACTTTAGTTTTTTTTTCTGCTTTTTATTCTTTCACGGTTGCATATAGTTTCGTTTTTCGCTTTTCTTTTTAATAAAAAGTACCAGACGGAATAATCATCATAAGCATCTATCATTTATACATGGTATGTTATAGCAGGAACAGCATTACAATGCTCAAATGAAAAATAGCCTTCACAATGTAATATGATATGGCAGATGATTAATGGGAATGGATAAGATGAGGTTTGGTCATGTTGAGGTTAAAGATTGTTTAGATAAAGGTATGTTTTCGTGTAAATAAATTTTTGGAAAACTTGGAACACATGTGGAAAATCAAGAAATTTTAGTTTTACTTAGAAAGGTGTTTCCGAGAAAGAAAATGGTATTTTGCTTTTAACAGGAAATCGGCATACTTTGTTTCCCTCTCGAGGTCAGTGAGCATCAGACTAGCTTTTTTCGTTAACAAATTGAACAAATTGCTAAATTGAACAACAAAAACTTTTAGTCCAAATACAAAGACCAAGAGGAGAAATCGGTTATTGCTCGTCTGTCGTCTAATTGAAAAAAAAAAGTTTCGAAATCTACCCTCTTGTCTATGGTTTCTATTACTGAATATAGGTATTGCTACATTTATGTGGTACATGTTTCGGTATATTATCGTGCACTTCCTTCTAATGATTTCAATAATGTTCTATTCAACATGTTAAGCATATTTTCTTGCTATCCCGAAATATCTTCGCATTAAGTTTCAAAGCAGTTGAGCAAAAACATTTTAAACGTACATGCAAAACATATTTGAACTGTAGCTATACATGGATATTGTATCCAATGGTATATGAATTATCCAGCAGCAACAACATACACACTGCCCTGAGAACCTTTACCATCACTGCATATAAGTTAAGTATAAAATGTATTTGTATAGAATGTATTAAAGTGGATCTTTGTCGACCACATTGAAATTAGAAAAGTCATAAGCGAAACAATTTCGGAAACTTTCAACGAAAAACCATTTCAGAGATAGAAATTTAATCTTTGTTACCTTCACTAAAAGTTTATTAAAATGTGTTTACAGTATTTGAAAACCCATCTGGACCATGTACTATGTGCTATTTAATGGTAATTCATTAGATGTTTCCAAACTAGAAATCACATGAAAATTGGTCTTTTGTGGAATTGAGATATTTTTGTAATCCACTTGAAATACCCTGTAGTGTTTCTATATGGTGAAAAAAGGTTAGGAATTGTGATATTTACATACATCACATGGCACATTCTTTGTTAAGTTCGTATGGAAAATTTCAGTGAGTGCGAACCTTCATGTCAGATGTTCGGTTCGAATACCGATATCAATAATGTTCTAATCTAAAAACTTTGAAAAAGTTTCTTTTTTATCAACTTGAAGCCTAGTAAATCCTAATTTTGGCTAGACTGATGCCATTTGAGAAAAAGATCCATCGACTTGGGACTTAGTTGGGCAAGTTTTTGTTGATCTTCCATTTATTTAATGAAGTGAACCCTATCTCGAGTTTTCACTGACAACAAAAGAATTTTCCTTATAATGGAGAGCAGTAAGAGTTGATGACAATCAAGGTATGTACAAGACGGAATATTAGTTTGAAATTCGATACTTGTTCTTACAAAATCACCTGAAAACATCTTAAATAACAGGAAAAACGCTTTACACCTTTCAGTAAATATTATGCCACTTGACTTAAATTTCATCAAAGTGTTAAAAGAAAAAAAGATTCGAGTTCTCTAGAAAATATTTTCTCTACCGAGAAAAAGTACTTTGTGAAATAAAAACTCAACACTCAAACGTTGCCCTAAAGGTTGTTAGATCTCTGCTTTAATTTGTATCTGTTACTATGTCACATTCCAGCACAAAGCGAGTGAAGAGTCAATTGAAGAAATTCATTTACAAGAGAAAATTCAATTACAAGTGGCTTTCGGTCACTGTGCCGTGCATTTTAAAACCAGCTAAGTACTCTTAGTATGATCCTTTTTCCGATAGACAAAAACAACAAAGAAACGTCCACACTATAATGACTTTTGCCACTGATTGCTGTTGGATCCGTTCCAACGTTGGTATTTTACCGGCAAACCATAAATACGTTTAGAGGATGCTCTTTAAAGAAAGAAGGAATTGGCGAAGAGAAAATAAAAATCATTTTCTGCAAATTATTGATGTAAACCGTTGACTGGTGGGTTGGTGCTCTTTTTTTCAATATAAGCAATGGTAAAGCATTTATGGCATGTGCTGGTTAAACAGATGAAATCTACGTGGCTGTGGAAAAAATGTGGTTTTAAATTATCACGACTTGAGCGGTTGAAATAGCAAGCAACGGAAGACAATGCATTTATTCCTGTAGTGTTGTAACCGTTCACTTCGAAATATTGCAGATATTCCCACTAATGTATTCTAAGCGAGTTTATAGAGTTTATAGAGTCATTTGCTATACGAATATGATATTAGTTGCAGATAATTTGTACGCCATTAGAGTGATTACTCAACAATATCTTGTTGTTGCATCAGGCTATTGTATCTTATACATGATTTATTGGGTTATTTAAGTGCCTACAGCCTACCAAAAATACTGCATTGTACGACAATCCAATTATGCTTCATATTGTTAATTATCGTGTTATCGCCAGAGACGGTCCTACGGTTTTGTTCTCATGTACATTGCGTAACATTAAGTTATATCCACGACCGAATTGGCTAGGGAAATAAATAAATTTAACGCAAAAACAAAAATCAATGGCAACCATCACGTTCGGATGAACACGTGACAAAACAATTAACGATACTTCAAAGTTCCGCATTTTGACCGCACGAACACACATAAACAAACAATTTGTGGTTTTACCCAAAAAAAAGCAACAACAAGAAAGTAACACGATCAACATTTCTGCCATCACGAGGTACTGATGCATCATTTTTATATTGTACAATATAATTGGAAATAGAATTCATATTTACTTTGTAGACATGGGCAAACCCTTTGCCGTTTTCTACCCGCTCAGAATTTCGGGTAGTACGAACAGCAGCGCATTCAACGTAATAGCCATAGAAAGAGAGAGAGAGAGATCTTTTCCACATGACGAATAGTAGAATTGGACTTGAAACTGTGAAATCTGTAGCTATACAACTCCGTATTTTCGTCATTTATTATGCAAATTGAGCTATGTAAATTACCTCTGCATATGCATCATATTGCCACAAACTCGGCCAATATGTCAGCGTACTGAAAGACAAGTGACAGAAACGAGTACTAAATATATCGCTTATCACAATTGCATTCAGAGTGTAGTTATAGTCGGTTTTTTATTTCCATTTTTGATTGGATAGAATTGAATCAAATATGGAAATTGATGGAATGTCTCGATGAACATATGAAAGACAACAGCTGTTCACATAATTGATATGCATTTTTTCGAATCTGAATTGATTATTGTTTGTCTTTTTATAGTGTTCTTGCCGTGGAAGTGTTTCGATCGGAAATAATCTGGAGGATATTGTGAAGTGAACAAATTGGTTTGCTTTTTACCGAAAATAATCTGTTAGGTATTTCCTCTTTAGAATCTCATAGCTGTTTCCAAATAAAATTCTCAGTACTTGAATACATCAGACTTTCACTTATATCTACAATTTTTGTAGATTTGCAAAAAAAGGATATTTAAGTAGAATTGGATTAATTGAAAGTTCAATTAGTTTGCTGTCGAATCAACCTCAACAAAGAGCAAGCAAAAGAAGACTTCATCAAAAATCCTTTATTTTACATTCTTAACAACCTTCGAAAGTAAACAGAAGTTATTCGGTTCGTTCAATTTTACATTCCATTTCCACTTCAAATCATAGAAAATTTGAGTAATTTAAGCGTTGCGTGAAATATTCTCTTCGGAATACAAATACAGAGTGTTCATATAACTCTATCGACGTTGATTTGTTTGTGTTATTGTACGTTACTGTTAATTAATGAAACTGAATGAAAGCATCATCCTAAATTAATGTGTCGTTAAATTATGGATACGCAACATGATAAACATGGACAAATAAATTAAATAAATTTTCGACTGAAATATTCAAATAATTTATATTTACAGTTTGAAATTTGTGTTTGTTTTATAACTAAAGTGTCGTTTAATGTGAATCCGATAAATTAGAATTATTTGGATAAATTTAATAGAATCGCGTTCCAATGACGATTTCACTTCAATTTATAATGATCATTATTTGTCATTTGAAAATAAACCAAAAATATTGAATTTTATCAGTTGAATGATTTTTCACGGACTGCGCCTCATTTGAAAATCAACAGCACTAAGCACATGTCTCGAAAACAACTACAGCAAGAGTTCAGCTTAATTTAGGGCGAGCGAGAAGGCGAAACTGACGCAATGCCATTCCTTTTCCTTATAGACTACCATTTTGGTTTAGTCATTTATCCCATTTATCGCAAGCTGCACAGAAAATATTGAGGAGAAACCTTAGAGGTGCGCCAATGAATGACAATTAATCCCGAATATCATATCATCCAAAAAAACCTTTCTCTGCCGAAAATCGAGAATCTTTTTTTTAATGTCCTAGGGGTAAATCCAAGCGTACATCATACAGTGTTACAGTCCAAGTAAGTATGTCACACAGTAAATTTCCAGGAAACAACTTGTGCTAAGTAAAATCTGAAGATTCTTTTTTGAAAATTAAGATTTGAAATTTTGTCACTTCTTTTTTGGGACGCTTGAGGAGAATGAACTTGAATTTTCCTATTTTTACCTTAAATCTTACTAACTTTGGTCAAATCCGCATTTCAAGTCATTCCAGAGGATATACAAAGTAATCCACAAGACACTTTACGACAGTATCTATCTTAAACTGACTTGACCTACAAGTTGAAAACAATTTAACTGCAGACTTCCAATGCACTTATTACCGGAGACCATTTATCGTATTGCTTTTACTATCCGTATAAAGCTACATCCAAAATATTGTGGGTTTTGTGCCAAAATATCGAAAAATATAAATAAAGATATATTCACCGATTTCACATATAATCCTCTATTATTTGTCCTAAATCCACTCTCTGCTATACAGAAGTCAATACAGTTGAAATTATTTATATTCAGCGTTGAGAGCTTCATGACGCTTCCCCAATTTCCTTCCAATCTTGCTATTTATATGTTCCAATATATTAAATCATGTTTTAATACGATCCAATAAATGCTATTTCAAACATCTGTCCAAAATATCGGATATATTTTCCTCTCGCACGAATCAGGACGAAAAACACACACATAGAAGATGTGTATAAAGCCATGGTTCATTGATGAATATGAATGGTCCCATAAATTTAATATCCAAACAAAGTCTATGCCAGAAAATCAATCGAATCTATGACCCATGTAGTTGTACAAAATAATAGCTTGTAGTCGCAATCCCATTAGATTTTCCTATTTCGGATTTAGACGTAGAAATAGAGACCTAAAATGTTTATTTTCGGAAACAATACAATTTGTTTGGTGTGACCGAAAATGTACTGGATTTCCATTCTCGATATAAATAAACAACCAGCTAAACAAATGTAATTTCAGCGTCCCCAAACACAATTCGGTATGTAATGGAATTTACAGATTAGATACATTGGTGAACTAATTTTCCCTCCGAATATTTTCTTGTTTTTGTCACAGTTTTTTTTACGAACATCTTCTTTTCACACACTTATTTACCACCGAAAAAAGAAGGAATTTTATTTTCCACCCACGGTCGCTGGAATATTTTCATCGAAATACTTGCAGTCAGTCCACATAACTTGGTTTAATTTTCTTCTTCGTTCATATGCATTCTGCTCAAAATTTGCATTTTATGTGAAAATTCTTATGTTAAAAGCATGTTGTTGTCCCAGGACGATTTTATTTCAGGCATTAAGTGAATGTGTCGGGATCGGGCATGCTTAATGAAGGGATTTACTAAATTTAGAAAATTACGTACAACTTATACACAAACTTGGAATGTGCTGCTATGCGGTAACTATGAAATTTTAAGTAGGATGAAGACATCTATTAGTTTAGTTAGAAGCACTGCTGTGAAAAATACTTGTTGTGAAAATTAAGCGAGAGGTTAAGTAATCTTGAAACGTTGAGTACGACACAGAATTGTTTTTATTGTGTCAAGTATGAAGTGATGGTGAATGTGAAATGATTCACCGAACAGAAGAAGTATTTTATAAAATTGAATTTGGACACAAAGCTGTACATTTTATATTAATAAATGAATTGAGAACCAAAGGCATAACCTGCTCTTGGCATCCGTTGTGCTTACCTCTGTGTCTAAGTTCTCATCCCTCTAAAAACATAGTGTTACAAAATGAAACAAGCAACATTAGAGGCAACAGTTTCCCAAATTAACAAATTATTATAATAAATATTTCCTCAAAACTTAAATCATAACAACGTTTTACTCGCGCTACGCTTAAAGTTTCACCAAGATTATGATTTTAACTTTTATAACTGGCTAATTAAGTGAAACGTTCCATTGTACCTCGATGTATGTATATCTATAGATAAGACGAAGACTTTATTTTTCCAACAAAAGCTTGAGGTTTTAGATTGTACTGCAACAACTGTACGTATACGTCTGTACGTATTCGGAAATATTTTAATTGTGTTTATTATTGTTATTAACCTAGGTGGAAAGCGTTAAGAGACTGAGAAATAAGGATGTGCACGTTCTACTTAAGAAAGTTGCAATAAAATAGAAAGGCACAATGGCCTAGAGTCGGAAATTATAATTTATTGAATGCGATTCGAACGGTATAACAAAAAGCCATAGCAAGGTAATAGTATTTCGTGAAAGTGTATCCGATGAGGAGCTATAAAGGCTAGGCTAATCACGTACTTTTCATACTTCGACCGTCGTAAACATAAAGGTGCTGCTTAATAAATGAAAAGATAAAGAATAAAAACCTTCTTTCGAAAAAATCTTTTCTTGTGCAAAAATTAGAGCTATGACGTCATTATGAATTTCAATGCTGTGGATGAGGCACTATAGAAATGTTAATCTGTTCTTGCTTCGTGAGTTAATTTTAGACTCATCAAAGCGTTTTTCAATTTGCCTTAAATTTTCTCCACTAATTGGACAAACAAATTATTTGGAAAATTCTGACTCAACAACCAATAAAACCAATTTTTAGTTTCCAGCAATACGTTGAATCAATCAAATTATATTTCAGTAGGGCGTGAGTCATTTTACACTTTTGCGTATATGTAACATGATGTTAACATTACGGGACAATGTACTATCGTCGCACAGGTAAGCGAAAATGAATAAAATGTGGAGCAGGTATTGAGTAATAATGCTTCTCAAGATAAAGTAATGAATGCCCATTGTCACATTTCAAATGGTAGACTTTATGGTGACACAAAAAGCGTTAAGGAAAAGCATTTCATATGCATTTAGAAATGATGTTACGACAAATTTCCATCTCATTAACTCTAAAATGTTCTATATGAGCACCATAATATAATAATCGTCATCCATTCAAATATCACACAGCTCTCAAATATACTAGGAATTTTCACAATAAAACTTTAAAATAAAACTCCGGCTCATTCACATTATTAAAACACTTCAAACAAAAGGAGTGAATAGCGTTATCTTGAATGGTCGTGTCTCGTGTGCTAAGCTGCATAAATATATTTGCGAAAATATAAACTAATTTTCAAACAAAATTCAATTCTCTTCACAGACTTTTCAAAAAGTTTTCCAGTCTTGAAAGAATGGTGACAACTATTTTCCCGCTTCTGTACACTTACGACGTATAATATTTCTTTGCGGAAACGAATAGAACATGAAAGACGAATAACTTCCGTTTTGATGTAGAGACGGCAAAAAAGACGAAAATTATTTCTTGGTTTTTGACTAAAATAATGAAAATGGAGTATTGAAGCGAATATTTCTGAATTAATTCAGGAATAGTTTTGTTAATTAAATTTCACAGATACAAGTTATGGGAAAATAAATGGAGTACAGTGAATCTTCCTCAACAACAGACACATCGTATGAATTACACATTGTTCACTTGCTCACATATACTATATAGAAATAATGTTCCACATTTAACCAACCCATCAGAAGGACATTATCTTCAAACGTATTGTTAGAAATAAATTCAACAGCAACCAAACTATAACTCCTATAACCTACATCAATACAATGTAGGTCGTCGACGACGTATACCTATCTATCCGAAAAAAGAAGCTTTTAGTATGCCATATAATATATTATTCTGAATGATACTCAAAAAAGTTTTGAAGTTGAGATTCTAAAAGTATTTTATTGTAATAGTAACACCACATAAACATAACATGGTGTGTGCTTTTGATTATATTACATAAACACGAATGGAGCTGAAAGTATAAGTTTTCATGGAAAATAAAGAAGTAGGGAAAAACGCACGTACGTATCCATTAAGTTCAAGAAAAATAAAACATCCTTTTTGTGGATATAAGCGTCACCCGCAGTAATATGAGATAACATGCTGATATACTAAACAATTTCTGTTAGGAGCAAATTGAATTGGAAACTCTTTTCCATGGTTCAGGCAATGCGAATTTTGATGAAACATTTTTTTTTTCATTTTGGTAATGTGTTCCTGAAAGGATCATACGCGGGGATTCTATTGTACAAAATCCGGTTGCAATGCAATCTCACATTTAATTCACTCAACATGAGCAATCATTTAGTGTCAACCTTTATAATGTACTAATGAACCCTTCCATTTGCTCCAAATATTTGCTTTTATTAATGATAATATCAGCCGCCCTTAGGATACGTACCACCGGTGAGTCGTATAAAAATAGCAAAGGTATATGAACATTATCTCCTGCGGCAATTGCCATAATAATTTATGAACGAACCACATAAATAATTCCTTGCACCCAATACAACTGAACAACGCAAAAAAAAAAAACAAAACATTTTGCCTTGAGTCAATTGAAATGATCATATTAAAATAGGAAAACTACATTGTTGTACAATGTTCAGTAAAAATTATAAATCATTTTAAGTTGGATTTGCATTTTTATGTGCAATAATGTCAGTGCTATAAACTGAAACAAACACCACAATATATATGGACTCCATATGGAGCCTCGCACGAACTCAATAATCTTTTTGCTATTTTTCTGCTTAAAAATTCAATAGCAAAGTCGAGCGAAATTCAATCAGGCGTACATTCGAACCAGAAACGGTAGAATGTCAGAGAAATCCATTTAGTGTATCAAACGCGACAGGTTACAAATGTTGTACAGAAACATTAGGACTATTTCGTTACATTAAATGGTGAGGGTCGTCAGGACTGCGAAAAGAATATACCCGGCGCAAACTGTAATCCAATTTTAAATTGAGTCAGATAAAGTATAATATTATTCCGCATATCTGTAATCTTCTTCAAAAAAAATCTTTTTTTTTTTTTGGTGCCATTTGGTAGGAATACAGATGCCGTATTGCTGTATGTATTTATATATGACTAAACAATCTAGACTGGAAAAAGTGTATTTAAACTTAAACATAAAGAGCTAAATAAATAAGCAAAATAAATAAGCTACGAAGCTGCAAAAAAAGAGAAACTTTCGAAAAAAAAGAAAGCGACACGCTGTTTTTGCTGCATATAAATAAAAAGCGGCATTAAATTTTAAGCCAAAGAAACTCCCATTTTAAACGATTTTCCAGTGCTTTACATAGAGAGTACGATTTACCACTTTTGACCATTACTTATACAACACCTAGAATACTTAATGTTTGATAACGACATTCTAGACCTATAAGAGAAAACATTATTTAGAATATAAACCTACACTGTATACGATGTGCTAAGTGTTATCGTTAATATTGGGGTGTACGTTCTGTCTGGAGTAGCAGCTATTTACAGCAATAAATTCTAAATAAATGGACGAGAAACCATCCACTCTACTATCCAATCCAATGGTTAATTGGAATCGTATAAGATGTTTGCCCCAAATAAAACTTTTATTAAATTTGGCTGTGAGCTGAGAAAATATAAATTGTCTTGGTGTTCGATGGTTTGGTGAGTTTAGGAATCAATGAAAAATGTCTGGAGTTTCACACCGATGTTTGAATCCGACTAACGTTCACAACTAGAACCGAAGGATGTACAGTACACCCCAAAACAATACCTTCGGTGCCACTTCTCAGAAAAGTTATATGACAACAACATTTTCAGTGAACACATGTGCACCTCTCAAAATGATACTTACGATGGAATAATGTACTAACTACAATAATTGTCAGTAAACAGCCTCGATGAAGCGGGTAACAGTGGCAGAGACGGAAATTTGCGACATGAGAAAATGCGACAAAGTGGTTCTGTCGTAAAATTTGGATTTTTTTTAGCGCAGCATTTTTGAATGTGAAGTTTTTAGAATTGGATTTAATTGATTGAATGCAAAAAATAATCAAAATATTCCTAAGTAATGCTCACTACAGCTCAAACCTTGTCTGAAACGATAAAATCTAATTTAAATCAGGTTGGTTTGAGGCTTTAAATTAGCTTGGGTTGAGGTTTTTGTGCAAAATAATATTCAAAATGTTCCTAGCTAACGCCCGTAATTGTTCATAGCTAATGCTCGCAACAGCACAAACCTGAACTGAGAAAATCTTATTTAAATCAATCACAGGACATTTTTGGAGAACATTTAGCCTTTGATGTTTATGTTTATGAGAACATTGAACACGGATTTTAATTTTTTGGAGAACACTATACACGAACTTTACTACATAGTATATTGAAAGCTTATTAATAATGAAATCACAAATTTTCATACTTTTGTACGAAAGAAAACGAAAAATCATCACAACAACCACATCAAAACAAAAAATCTAATTTAGAATTTTCTCAACTGTCACTTTTTCGTTGAACCACTTTGTCGCAAAATGACGCAACGACAAAACGACTCTGCCACTGTTACCCGCTTCATCGAGGCTGTTTAATTGTCAGAACACATTTACATGCACGTGCATCTCGTATCTCTATCGCTTAGTCACCTTCAATACAACATTGTGTTACATTGATTTTGCACCTGTTTTTCTTAAAGCTGCTATTACATGATTAAATTGCAAATGAAATCACGTACGAGAGATAGCAGTTGATTGACAATATCAAATCACGGAAGACCTTCAATTCTATAGCCAAGAGTGTTGTTCATTTGAAAACGTTTATGCTTCAGTCATTATGGCTGGAGAATTTATAATATCCTAGACATCCCCTAATTTTTGGTAGAGTGTTTTAATGGTAAAATAACAACCACACCCTCCACAACAATATTGTATAAAAAAAGTATTTCACCTTAAACAAAAACATTTGCTCAGCGTACAAAGTCTGGTGGTACTATCATTTTTACAGACAAAGGTAGCAGATGTGCTAACATTGTAGGAACGTTATACAATATATTAATTCATTATGCAGTCAAAAGTAGCTGCCTTGTTCCATTATACTACGTTACTTCGGAAAAGAAAACAAAAATAGATTTTCCCTAATTTGACGAGATTATAAATGATTTGAAAAGTATTTTAAGTTTGAGGAAGAATTTTTTTTTTGAATTGGGTGTTGTTTTTTGGCGATTTAGAGGGATCTGGACCGCCATTAATAGCATCAACATCTCAAAAACACATAGCACGTGCTTGTAACCATTTTTATTAACTTCAGAGCAATAACCACTCAGCCTCTTGAGATTTTCACACCGCTAACCTACACAATCCTTTTCCTTCTTTTCAACAACTCCACGAAATTTATATCTCAACGAATTGTTCATCTTATTCATCTCATACATGAAAATACCAATCGTTTATAATCTACACGATAATACGCTTTTCGTCCAGCAATTCGCATATATGCAAAGAACGAAATCAATAACATTTTACATAGCCACACAGACTTATTTAGGGTGTGTCCAATAGATGAGTAGAACGTTTTATGATGCTTGAGTCAACATTAAGCTCAACTGATTCAGTGTAAATAACAGTACTTTAATCTAACCATAATTCCACACACCATGAACACATTGAACTCTGCTGGAGAGTTTGAGAATAGCTTCTAATTCTAACTTCACAGTTTTTTTGCTGTTATTCAGTAACATCTAGGTTTGTGTTTTAACAATCCTCGATAGGATTCTTCTTTAAAAAGAGCATTTGTTTCCGAAAAGTTTCATTGATAGCATTTGGTAACAGATATTCGATCTCGCAATATTCCATTTATTCGTTACATTAATTAAGCATTGTATTGGAATGCACACAAAAAAAAGTTCACGAAAAGATTTAAATATTCGACTAGTATGTCCTGGAGACCGATGGGTAAGGTATTATGAAAAAATCGTCATATTTTAAGGTTGACTGTTTAAATGAACATTTACAGTTTTTACAAGTTCTATAAATATTGTAGAATATTACCGAAAAAAAACTGGAGATAGAGCCGTACTGTCTTTATGATTATTCATTTCAACTTCTGGATCATTATCATTAGGAAAGATAATTTAAATATTTAATAATTCAGCACCTTTGACGCTGCCTTTTCTCTGAATAAATTCTTTTGCATGGCATAATTACTTTCAAGGGAATTTCCCATGAAAATTTATTATTTCGATATAAAAAAGAATATTCGTGGATGAAAATTAAAGTGAAAAAGTTATGCAACTTGAGAAGCGTGGGATTGTTTTCTTTTTTTCGTATTCTTTTTGGCTTCTTTTTAGACAGAATGAAAATTTGGTCTGTGTGCACAAGCCTTTCTCGCATGTTCAGTAAAAACGGGATGTTTTCATTGTATTATATTTGCTATCGTTATTAATGAATTTCACCCTTTTACCCTTTTTAATTTTTTTTTTGTGTTACAAAAATATGAACAAAAATCGTTAAAACGATATTCTAAAGATCAAATAAACTTTTTTTTTCTCTCTAGTTATTGTTTGCGATAATCTTATTAAACTGACAAAAGGGAGTCAGTTGCGCTGGTACCTACTCGAGCAATCCAAATATTTTTTTTCTTATAAAAGATGGTAAAGTTTTTCGAAATATATACCGTAATTGGAGAATTTTAAGCGCAAACATATTAGATTAAATATATGTATTCAACATTAGAGTTTTGCAGATGGCGACGAAAGATTTAAATTTCCTTGTGATGATTTTTTGTTTGCATAACGATTAAACCCTAATGGGCAATTAAGTTCATTTTAATTGCCGTTAGCACTGCGATTCTAGGCTTATCTAACGCAAAAATGTGAAAGTAAAAGTTTCAAGATCTTTCAAAACAAAAAGATAAATGAAATCAATTACGTTTCGAAAGAAGAGATAAAATAGATAAGAGCATAACATTATCACATTGTAAACTGTTGGTACAGTAGAGGGATTCCGGTATCAGTTCTCTTTTCTCAATTCTATCTCAACTCTACCGATATAGTACGATTCACTATTTCACTGAAAGATGTCGCTGCAGGCTGAAGCCAATGTCAACAGAAAAGTAATTAATATACCACATCGTTCAGTGAAATAGTGAATCGCTTGAGTTGTCGTAGAACAGAGGAAATAGGACTGATGTCGTAATCATTCTCCGGTATATGATAAAAAATTATTCGAACCTAACCTATTTAGAAAGTATGGCCCAATCAGCGAAAATCGCTGGCTCTGTCGCAGATCAATCAGAACGTCATAAACATAATCACTACATGGCATTGAAACGTGACTACATATTCACTCCTATCGCTTTCGAAACGTTCGGGCCAATGGGAGAGGACACTAAGAAATTCATAAATAAAATCGGAAAACTGTTGCAACAAAAAACTGGAGAAAAGCGCTCGACAAATTTCTTGATACAACAATATTCAATAGAAATTCAGAGAGGAAACTGTGCATCAATTTTGAAAACGTTTGAAAATGACGATGCTAATGCCGTTTCAAACATATTTGATTTGTTATAAATCTAAAAACTAATTAGAATAATTTCTTTATAAAAAATTTTAATAAAATTATTTTATTTAGACCTAGTAAAGAATACTTGTTGCAATGGCCACAATGTAGCACAAATAAAGTGGAGTAGGCTCATTTCTAATGCATCGGAAATTATGTTAAAATTATCATTCGAGGTCATTCAAGAGCTTTCCTCGCCCACATCCATTCCATAAATCCTTTCATAAACGGCAAGCATATTGCGATATTAATTAAATTTGCCTTTTAGACTATTAGATTTCGATTTCGACTATTTATTTCAATACTTTTAAAATCCGAAAATACCTTTAACCAAAGACCATTTCTGAAGTATGGAACTCACCTGTAAAAAAAAGAAAAATAATGATTAGCTTCTAGTCAGACTTTAGTGTTAGTAATAAAATAATTTCAAGATTAAATATTTTGATATCAAGAATCAAGCAATCAAAGAAAGGCTAATTCGAGCAGTCTCTCAATTTTACCTATAGTGTCAGGTCTCGATTTAATGCAAAGCAACGTGTCGTCGACAAACCTACTTCAAGATGTACGGAATTAACATTTCTTTGACTGTAATGTACAACAAAATCAAATTAATAAGTTTTGATTCGAAAATTTTGATCGAAAGTTTCGCTGGTTGAAAATTAATTGATTGATTAGATTTCCAACTTTATCGAGTTTTCTATTAATGTTTGAAATGATAAGCAATAACTTCAATAATTGCTAAGGACTTAACATAATCATTTATCAATTTTAGTCGTCCCTTTCGAAAATTGTGTATTGACAAACAAATGAAAAACAAATTGTTAACATTGAGGATTCTCAAACAAATAAAATACCTGCATTGAATATTAAATACCGAATTCGAAATGAAATTATGTATAACCTGTTTCGTTCTTGCACCGTTTTACCTTTCCTATTATGTCGGTCTTCTTGTTTCATGTCTCGTTTTCACTGAGCAATTGGGTGCAACGTGACTACAACAAGTTATTTCTCACAAAAATCACACCAAAGGAAAATTAAGTTACGAACGTGTACGTACAACTGATTGAGGAAAATTCAATTTTCTTAAGTCATTTTTTTACATAAACGAGTAAAATGTGATTCTAATTTGCATCGAAGTTTGTTGCGAGGTTTGTTCCACGTAAAATGGAAGAAAAACTTTTGATAAAATAGTAAAATAGAAAGTTTTCGTGTGAGCTATGTACAAACGTCATTCCAATCTCCGTGATGAATCTTTTTCGCAAATTATAAATTATTTCACGATATCACAATAAGTAGAAAATAAAGCAAAAGGAAACGAAACTTTAATATCAAAAACCCTAACCATCACCATAATTAAACGTAATTAAATATGATCGTACGCTCTGCGTTAGGGTTACTAATAAATCAACAGCAATTCCCTCGACAAGTTTGCCCAAAATATAAAAAAAAAACCTAAAATGTAAATAACAAGAATACAAGGAATTTTATATTTTTGCTGTTCTATTTCTCTTCCGAAAAGTTGTCCCTTAAATTAGAGGCATCAGAGAAAATTTTCGGTTCTATATAACCATCATACCGCACTCCATAAGCATACACGCATAAGCAACGCACATATTTTCATATGTCTCTTTAAGTTGATGGGACGAGTTTTATTGTTTATTAGATGTGGGTCGAATATTTATGAGAGATGCTAAAAACCATGTTGGTTCACGTCATGTTGTACGAGTATAATAAATAGGAAATGTGTTCTGTATGGGTTTTTGGCATTTTGGGACATTTTCATTGGAACATTTTGGAACATGTGAATAAGAAAGCAGTAGTGAAAAAGGGACCATTATTTACAGGAAAAATATGAATTGGGCACCGATTAAGATTCTCGGATGTGTTGGGGATATTATACAGATGATTTCTATGAGAGAGTATAAGCATAATGATCATTGGGCACAGTGATGGATATTGATATGATTTTATGGAGTTTTTGCGGATGAAACATTTTGGTTGGTTTTTTTTTCTCACTTCACTAAACTTGTCAATAACGCTTTGCTAGTCATGTATACCGGGCAAAATTCATCCTGAAACCATAAATTATGAATGTGAAACAATAAATTCCGATCCGATTGGTCTTATAGATTTCATTTTGTATATATTATGTAATTAGATGCCAAAGACGCATCAATACGAAAACCAGAGAGATAAATAGAAAAACCGAAATATCGGAAATGGGTAAATGGTTTTTGTCTAATTGAATGATTGTTTGTTCATAGATGTATAGAAAATTCTGTTGTATATATTCTTATTCTTCATCAGCCCATGTTGCGGTATTGTGTTGAATTTGAGTGGGATGGGTTCAATCGAATTGTCAAGAAGAAACTTTTTGGGGCTTTTCGCAATATTTTATGTATTTATATGTGAAACATTTTCGTAACTTTTAGGTGCTTTCATCCCTTTGTTTTTGCTCAACATTTACGTTTTCGACAGCACAGCGAAATATTATTTTCGTTTTAATAAATATATATGTGTGTGTGTAATCTGAATAAAGAGCATCGCGTGTGTCAATATAAAAATATTATTTATTATTTTCGTACACTTGGTTTAACTTCAAAGAGAGAAATGATATTTTTCGGGAACATGATAAATGGGAATATTTACTTTCCTTTTATCGTACAGAATGATATGCTTTCATTGATGGTAATAATGTTTTGGAATAAACACAAGAGCTGAGAAATGCACGGATACACGACGATGAAGGCTCATGATTGTAGTCATTCAAAAATGAAATAAAAAAAAGCTTTTGCAATATGATATATCGTCGGCTATTACGACAATATTAGACATGCTTAATATTAATCATTTTCATCTGCGTTGATAGAAAACATTTTTTTTTCTTTGAACGTAGATGATGTTTTTTCTGTTGATCTTCCACATTCATAATAAACTCAGTCTGGTCATATATGTTTTCACCACAAACAGTTACATATTAGGACGAAGTACGGTGAATCCCAGTTGAAATTTACGGTTGGTGCTTAAGTAATTAATCAAAATAAAATTGCATCCAGTAAAATTAAGTGTTAAATAGTAAGCAATCGTTAGCTAAAAGAAGGATATTTTACTTGGTTTGCATAAAATTCTGCCACCAAATTTAATTAAAGACTCCGTTTCATCTATTCAAATTACCGTTCCCTTAATTTACCATTTCAGCATTCATAATTATTTATTAAAAAAGAAGCAGTCCGTACATTTTACTTACTTTTTCGTACACTTATTTCGTTTCTATAGAAATGTTATCAAACTCAAATTATCGTTTCAATTTAACTTTCTTAATTAAAAAACGAAAAGTTGAATGGGAGTATGAACGAAAAGAGAGTAATTTAAGCACTGACACAGTAATATTCTGTACATACACACTCACAGAGTGTTTTCTTTCCTTTCGCTAAACCCCATCATATACGACTTTTTTTTGATTAATCACGAAATGTATACTTGAATTGTCGAGTAATTTTTCCAGTGGAAATGTCTGGTATCTAGGCATTTAATCGCATTTTGTGAAATCATTCAAGGGTTTCTAATACAAGATTAATTTGTTGAAGTACACGATAAATTAGAAATTCAACAGGCATACTTATTGAGACAATGATAATTTCGAATTTTGTGTTTAAAAAAGCTTCAACATGAAGCAATACACTCAGTTGTTTGAATAAAATTAAGAATTCCGAAAAATAGTAAATAGAATCTGAATACGAAATTGATGACTCGTCTTGAGACGTGAATTTATTAATTACATGAACCGAAGATATCTAATGTAATGTTACATTAACGCCAAAACTTCTACTTAAACTGAAATTTCCATATTATCGAACATCCTTTAGCAAATCTAGTTAGTTAATCTTAATCATAATGTTCATGATTAGTACATGTATGCTCTCGCTGTGTAACGTAATCTACACATAGACCAGTATAACCAGTTTAATGCCACAATGTAATGAAATTCTGGTGGTTAATCGAAAAGCGTTCCATCGAATAAGATGTGATTTCGTCTCAACATGTTCTATATTCACATCCGCATAGTATCCATAAACTAATCGAATGGTTCATTTTCTTCTTCCACACTATTCCGATTATGTTGAACGTTTCGATATCAGTGAAATGAATATGTAATATTAAACTCAATCTGGAAAATGTAGCATAATACTTTGGCTGGTATTTTATGCTGCATACCCTGTATATGGCAAATACAAGAGAATTTTACCCGACGTAGAATGGAGAGGAATCGTACAAAAATTACTAAGTGTTTTTATTCAATTTTCTTTTCCAACTTTCTTATCGGCTTAGGTGATGTTGCAGAGCAGACAGAACTTATGTGTTTCTGTGAATCGTTTAACACTTCAAGTGTTTTGAATAAATCATATTCAACATGACTAGTACACTTCAAACAGAATTTACGCTACAATAAATTACCTTGATATTGAATCGATTTTCTTTTAATCTTTAATTACACAGACGAGCTCTCTGAGATTGAAGCAGTGGAATAGGGAATTGTAATAGTTAAATGATGATGATGATCCGCTTAGATGTGGAAGGAATAGGAATTTCGAATCAGAGTCTATTCCTGAGGAAACTCTATTTGTAGTAATACTTGTGAACATTGTGTTGTAACTAGGCTGAGAAAACACCGTCGATTATATCTCATTGAACTTTCGTAACTTATTACAAGCTACTTATAAATTACATAAATGTGAGGAGACAAACTTGAAAGATCAAAAGCCAAGCAGATGAAGCTAACAACTATATGACTTTCTAGTATAGAACAAGTAAACGAGAAAGCGTTGTGTATAGCTGAACGAACAATAATTAAATAATGAATGCGAATTGCGTTTGTCAATGCATGTGATGAATTCTCATTATGCCATTCACTTAAAACTCTACTGTATTATGGCTTGACAAAATTCAGTTGATGCTATGCGGAGTATATAAAGCGGTGTGTATGAATTGGAATGTACATATAAATTAGACAGCGCACATAGTTCTACAAGTATTGCGAGAATAATGAGATTCGTTTTGATGAGTTGGTGTGTGAGGTTGAATTAATGTATGCAAAGCAATTTTGTTAATTAATGAGCAAACGGGCTAAAACGAAGTTCAAAATGTTTGACTATAACGAAATTCGAAGTTTTATGTAAATTCAGACGATTTTGTACAATAAGCTTTTTCCTTTCCGTTGAAGTATATATCATATCAGCTAATAAGAAATTCTGGATTACAATATTCTATGGACATTCGATTGAAACAAAATCCTTCGGGTAAAATTTAGACCATTATTGGGACAGTTACTGCGAATCGGAGACCGCACTTTTCATAATTCGAGTACTTATGTTAATATCCTCAGCATGTTTCCATACTCCGCGGAATGGGAGTGGAAAGCACCACTCAGCTTCGCCTTACAGAAAAATGGAACTTTTCAACTTCCTATCCCTCGTTATGTAAATGTCTATTAATTTAATTGATGATCCGAAGCTATTTACGTTTTTTTTTAATCTAAAAATATTTATCTGTTCGAGGTTTCTCTCTCTCAAATTAACTTTATACCAAGCTTTATACATTAGCCCTCATCGAATTGAATACACCTTATCTCGGCGATTTGTTATTTCTATACATCTTTTACGTTTTGCTCCCGTTCATGCGGCAATATCTGTTTATTTTGACTCTATATAGATGGTAAACTATTTGTAACATTCTATTTCCTATCATTTGTTTTTTCCTCATCTTGGGCGTAGAAATAATATCCTTTAGCCATATCCATCAACCTTTACAAAAACATAATACAGCATCTCTTTAAATGCTCTCTGATATCAATCAGTTTTTCGGCTGTGTGACAAAGTATCTTTATTTATACAAGGGTTAATTGCTTTTACTCAAGTTCATGTTTTCTACGTATACGTTGTCAGCGAAATTGGTTCATTTCATTCATCAATCATTGGCTGACAACTTGGTAATATACTCGATGTAAGTATATATAATAACATAATAAAATTAAGAATAATTGATGATAAATTATATGGCAAAGAAACTATGACGACAACAAGATTTACTACTTTTGTTAGTTGATTTTGTCAAAACCATCAAAATGTAGTGCCATTTTATCATTTCTCATTTCTTTTCAAGTGCTGTACTATTACTCACTTTATAGGAATTGGTGAGTTTCAGCCTCGGTTTAAGCACACAATGCTGTGGATTTCTTTTTATGAATCTATACCAGTCTGCCAATCGTAACATCGTCGCCAAGTTGACAAAAAATTAGATGGATGATTACTGTTTTTCATATTTAATACATCTCCTTTACAATTTCAGGCAAATACTCGCATTACGTCGATTTCTCGTACATTCAGGACCTGTGCATGTGCATTGCACAGTCTGTAACAATATATTTGACTTATCGTTTTTACAAAGACTATGAAACAAACATAATTTGAAAGCTACAAAAGAACAAGCAACTGCGCAAATGTTTGACATCTTTGCATTATGCACATGTTAGAGTAAATTCTTTGTTGCTTTTGATTTCGAGATTAAATTTTAAAAAATTCAATTGCTCTTCGTAGCGGATATCTTGTTTGATGTTCGTGGAAAATTTACTCACAGCTAAAGATATATGCTTGTTTGTTCGCTTGGAAATTCAACATTTCCAATTCGAGTTCGCGTCATATTTGATTTTTAACCAGCTGAGTATATATATTGCAAGTTATGCATATCAAAATATACGTTCACTAGAGAACGGATACCGTAGCTCGAGCCAATAACAGATATATGTTTTGTAGTGTTTCAGTAGGTGTTGCCACAACAGTGAAATTTATTCGAGGAATTTAAATTATTGGTTTTTTCTTCGTGCCTTTGCAATCATGTCATATTTGTATCTCTACTCTACCTAACAGCTGCAGTCAACCATAACGTTTCTTTGAAATTTATACGTTTTCTTTGCCAAACATTGTAGGAATTCGTTATTTCATAAGAAGGTTATATTGAATTTCTGAATTCTTTTTTTCGAACAACGTCATGTGTACACATCATCCACATGGAAAGCTTTAAAAAAGTATGCATGCGAATGAACACAAAGCAAAAATAAATCTCTATTAAACTGCAACAGGAGAGGGATTACTGCATCAGTTCTCTTTCCTCTATTCTATGTCAACTTTGCCGACAGAGTACGATTCACTATTTCACTGAAAGATGTCGCTGCAAGTTGCAGCCTGCAACAAAGCCATGGACAATACAGAAAAATACAAACAATATTGGCAAGCCAATATAGGGCCGATTAAAAAACTAAACCCAAGATGGCATTTTATTTGACTAAAATCTGTCGAATAAAAAGTTAATTGGCTTTGTTGACATCTTTCGGTGAAATAGTGAACCGTACTCTATCGGTAGAGTTGACATAGAATAGAGGAAAGAAAACTGATGCCTTAATCCCTCTCCTGGAATGAACCATGAACCACGTTATAATGCGTCATAAAGAGATGTAACACATTTATGTAAATTGTAAATATTTCAAATCCATCCACTTCATAGATCTGTCGTGTAAAACACCGCTCACATAAAGCTTTTCATATCGAGGAAAAATTTTACAATGAAAGAGCTCACGTAAGAACTGAATAAATCGTTCTAGACGTTTGAAAATGGAACATTAACAAAAAATGTTAGCAAAGATTTACAGAACTGTCAGTCAAACGAACTCGTTACAAAGTGTTATTTCAACCACAGTGCATTGTGTTGATTTTGAATGTGTCGATGACCGAACCAGTCGGTCAGAGATTTTCATCTTAAAATAATATTCACTGACAGTATAACTTCATAATTAGTGTGCCATCATTTACTTTTGAATTTGATCCAATATACATAGAACCACATTGTAGAATTTACTGAGCTTCCACAAATAATATTAAAAGAGTCAGAAGATTATTTTTTCCGCCAAAGTTGCAGCACAATTCAGTGGCAGTGGAAAAAAGTCAATCCACGTTCTTGGCAAAAAGAAAAATTAGCTGCTATATTTTTGTAAGTGACAAATTGAAGTAATATTTTACATTACAAAGCAAAGAAAATAAATTCGCTGTGAATAGTCTTGTCAAGAACATTCCGCATTTTCTTTACAAAAAAAAATCTCATAACGTTTTGCCGCCGTTGAGTAAAAATCTGCTTTGTATAATTAAAACTTCATTAAGCCAAAATAATACCAAGACATGACATCCCTTAACTTTTAAAAAGTGTATCATTAAGGTTCACTTCAGTGTCACAGAACTTGAAGTTGGTAATGTAAAATGAATTCAAGAAGCAAAACATTTTTTGATGCCAGAAAAATGAAATTTATCATACGAACAATGTCGCGCTTTTTCGTCCATAAAATTAGGGTTGAACGAATCCAAATTCCCTTTATTGATATTTGATTATTTACGAGAAATTTATGTATGACAGAAGAGGGCAAATCTTTCAATGTTCCGAATAAAGTCATTTAATGTTGCTAACTATTTGGACATATTAAACAGATCGAATGAGATAACCATTGGCTCACCACTATTGTTTTGCGAAATAAACGATTAATTTGGACCTTCAACGGGTGTTACTGTTTCGAAAGACTTTCTGTTAAAATTACTTACGAAAAATTGAAATTACTAAACGAACTCGATGAATAGATACATAAAAGGTAAACACAAAAAATTCTTGATTACTTTTTTACCTCTCGTTTAAAAACGACTTTTGAAAAATTAAGTAACGCATAATAGACTTCACACGGATGACAGCCTTTTCTTGGGTTTGTTTGATTCTCACCACTTACCTCTTACAGTACACAAGAGGAAAAGAATAAAATGACAAGACAAGACAAAAAAATAATTTCCTTTTCGAATAAATAATATTTTAATTCAAAACGTTTTACTTTTCCCATTTTTCTTTTCCTTTCACTGGCATCTTGTATACCAAAATATAACGTTGTAAACGCAGTGATTTTACCGAAGATTATTCCTTATTATGGTAGGAACTTTTTTTAAATAAAAAAACAACTGAATTTTAGAAGCTGGTTCTCATTTATGTTCGTTTTAATTAAAGGAGTTTGTTAAAAGTTCGCCTGATGAAAGCTTTTATTGTGGATTATTATAAAATTCTATAGTGCTCTCCAGTTTGCCATGTTCATGATTTTATTTTCAGTGAGTTTATTTTATTTGATTTTTTTTTAATATTCGGGCTGATTGGTCCGAATAATAAAACAAAATCCGTGTTGAACTTCAAATTTATTTTTATTTGTTAAATAAATGCCGCAAAAGTTAATTCCGTAATACTTTAATTAAACTTTAACCGAATTTATTTACCTTCATTTATATTCGAAATAATTTCACGAAGCAATTTAATAAGCGACAATGATAATTATAAATAAAAACCGCAAAAATGATGAAAAATTTATTGAAAAATGGAAATTTGATTTTTTTGTGATTATTTGGTTTAAAGTCAATTGTAAAAATTACATGCATCAAAAACCCCAGATAAAATTTGTGTGTTTTGATATATCCAAGTTTCGATATTGAAATGGACTACTTTTAACCCGTCGATACAATAATACGATTTTTTGTCGTGATTTTGACGAGATCTGGTTCGTTGTTTTACGCACACCATATGTTGCTTGCATTGGCATTGGCGATTTAACATCTAGTGCGTAAAACCACACGTTTTCAATATATGTCCTCTGTAGGTTTGAAACTCCCTATTCTTGGAGTAAATTGCCTATGCCTAGCTAGGCAGTTTTCTGCATATTTCCATACGTGCTTCAACAATACGAATATTCCTTGTAACCATCAGCATACTATTTGATTACAAGTAATCTATACATATAAATCTGAACGTAGGGGCACCACGACGCCCCTCGGCGCACCTCGGAGCACCACGGCGCACCTCGGGGCACCTCGGAGCACCTTGGAGCACCTTGGAGCACCTCGGGGCACAATGTGGCCTCCTAGTGGTCAGCCGGTCAGCCGTCCGAGGCCATTTTTAGAAATCGGCCTCCGACTGATCATCCGGTCAGTCCTCCGAGGCAGATTTTCAAACTCGGCCTCCAACGATTCAGCCGGTCAGACCTCCGACGACATTTTTTTAAAATCGGCCTCCTAGAAGCCAGCGGGTCAGTTCTCTGAGGTCGTTTTTCAAAATCGATCTCCGACAGATCAGCCAGTCAGCCCAGCAAGGCCCTTTTGAAAATCGTCCTCCTAGAATTTAGTGGGTCAGCTCTCCGCGACCGTTTTTTAAAATAGACCTTCTACAGATCAGCCGGTCAGTCCTCAGATCGCGGGGGAAACAACACGAGCGAATGGTGGGACAGTGTTAAGCGAATAATGAACGAATAATGGCGAAAAATGAGCGAATGAAGGCGAATAATGGGGAAATAATAGGCGAAAAGTGGGAGAATGACCAAACGGTGTGACAAGATTTTCCATTGTTGTTTCCCCCTCGTCTCAGATGCCATTCTTCATAATCGCCTTCGACGGAACGGCATGTTAGACAGTAGAAGGTGATTTTCGAAAACTACATTTGAATTTCTTTCGGTTTTTCAAAATCTGTCTCAGATGAATCAGCTAGCAGAAGCTCAGAGTCGGCGCGCATCCTGATGGAACAGTGTGTTAGGCTATCGATGTCGACTCGAAAACCGCTCCCCCTGTCATTTTTCAAAAACAGCATTATCAGAAATCAGCTAGAAAGATTCTGCCTCAATCTCGAGTAACCTTTCCAAACAATTTTCGCGAACTTTTTACCCCGTACGAGGTGCGAACAATCTGCCTTGAGTAAAGGAATATATTTAAGTATGACTACAGACTACGAATCTGCAAAAAAAAATTGAATATACGCGTTGGTCGGTCGCGATTTCAAAACGGTTTTTTTTAATTAAAATTGTGGCTTGGGGTTCGTAGATGAGCAAAATTGTTAGAAGGGGCCCAATATATCATGTTTTCGAGCATTTTTGAGATTTTTCAAACTTTTTCGATTATATTTGCAAACTTGTAGATCACACAATAATTATAAAGCCGAAAAGCCGAAAAAGCAAAGAAATAACTACACGAATCTGAAACTAAACAGTTTATGAAGTTCGGTACAATAGATCAGAGTAGGCAGAGTAATGGTTAAAATGTTACTGTTTCATGGTCAAGGTCTCAGAAATTTGTGAGTAAAATAAAGGCAAAATAGCAAAAAGTTGGAAAAAAATTATCAATCTCGTTTTCCGGGATTTTTCATTAGCCACACGTGATGCTATGGACAATATTTTACTAATAATACTTTCTCGAGTTGATTGTGAGATTGGTTCAACTACTTCCCAAAGTCCATAGAAACCTTTTGTAATAGGTAATCCATTTATCGTGGTTCGCCAGAAGCTTTTCGCATATTAGTTAGGGAAAAGTTCCATTGAGAAGCACATATCTAATCTAACAAATATTGCACAAAATGGGCCAAGCAGTGGCCTCAGTGCACGTTTCTGTGTAGTAATGTAGAGAACAACTATTTTTAATTAAAAAAAGACAAATACTTGTTTGGTCAAAACTCTTGGGCCCAGTGCGACCCGGCTGTTCAATTTGTATGTTGTACGGCTATCTAGCACCACACGACGCGGCCGAAGGCCGCGTACCAGTGCTAGTACTTATATATTATTGGAAGAGACTATTGGCACCGGGTGCCAATAGTCTCTTTATAATACTGTGGCTAATGGCACCGGGTGACAATAGTCTCTTAATAATACTGTGGCTAATGGCACCAGAAACCAATAGTCTCTTTATTATACTGTGGCTAATGGCACCAGGCGAGGAGTGGCTCACTTCCTTTGATTAACATGATTAACCAGTGATTACAAGTTGATTACCCTCTGATTAATAAGGTCAAACATCACCAATCAGCTACAAATCATGATTTTTTAATGTAAAACAGTCTTTTACCCAAATAATCACGGTTACTCGCTGTTTTAAATTTTTCGTAATCGAAGTGAGCAACCCCTCGGCACCATGTGCCAATAGTCTCTTTATTATACAGTGGTTAATAGCACCAGGTGCCGAGGGGTTGCTCACTTCGATTACGAAAAATTTTAAACAGCGATTAACCGTGATTACTTGGGTAAAAGACTGTTTTACATTAAAAAAATCATGATTTGTAGCTGACTGGCGATGTTTGACCTTGTTAATCAGTGATTGATCAGCTGTTAATCACTGGTTAATCACATTAACCACTGCGTAATCATGTTAATCAAAAGAAGTGAGCCACAGTATAATAAAGAGACTATTGTCACCCGGTACCATTAGCCACAGTTATATAAAGAGACTATTGGCACCCGGTGCCAATAGCATATTCATATATTATATTGAGTAATAACTATGTGTTGGATAGCTAGGATAGCATTTGAATTTAATTAATTACGAAACAAAGATAACGCAATATAATTGCCATTATTATAACAGAAAAAATATAAATCTTTTTCCGCAAAGAACCAAAAAATCATTCATCCATTTTGATTTTGTGATCTAATAAATCTTCTTACTTTTACGTTTTACCATTCCCATATTTCGTGAATGATTTGTGAATGAAAATGGAAAATGATGTTCATTTATAAACTGTATATTTTATTCCAATCATTTTCATCAACATCTAATACTCTAATACTCTAATACGCTCGCTGCTCGGTGTGTTACAAACGGTATTATATATGTTATGTTATGTTATATAGTGTACACATGATGTGTTGCATAACATGATGACCTATATCAAATAAATTGCGGTTCTCATTTATTCGTTCAGAGTAACATACCTCTACGATTTTCATTGTGCTCGTACGTGACATTTTATGAGAAAAGTTTATTATTGTTTTTGGGAAATATTTTTGAGACTCTAACTGTTGGAATTTGTATGTATAAAATTCAAGCTGTAACGTGAAAAGCGTCTAGAATAAAACCATTGGAAATGAAAATTAATGATTTTTAACGATTTTATTCCAGTCGCTTTTGTTTCTTTGTTTGAAAACACATAATGTGGAGACGTTTATCTGAGAGATTCATTGCTAACTAATGAATGTGATAACAGGGCGACAGACATCTATGTATTTTAAATTGATTACTGTTGTCCAATGAAAATGTTGAAATGTTGAAAAGGATTGTATGTTCAAAGATGAAGCTTTTTGTTTATGGTGGTATTAATGGAGTGAATCAGAGTACAAAAGCATACAATACAATGAATTCGAGTATTGAGTCAAAGATTTTAATTAAATCACAGAACGAAGGCCCATCCTCCACATTATTGTTAATTTATCAAGACTAAATTTTGACTAACAGCAAGTATTCCTCAGATATGTAGACTGAGATTCAGATTGTATGTCCCCTGATCTCTGATCGGTAACATAATTTATTTCGCCATTCCCGCTACCGTCACTAAAATCGAATTTTATCGTACCAATCAATATATTAACGAAATAATAATACATTAAGTGACCAGAACATCTGCTGGAGAGATATCAATATTCATTATTGAATTATTTATTCCTCCATCAACAAGCACCTAATGTACATTGTCACCACATTGCACTGAACGGCACGTACATCTGAACATATATTTAAGATTTCGTTATTTATATTTACAACGAAACAGAATTCTGACAATCAATTTGTCACTTAAGGTTATCTGTCGTTATGTGTATACGTACGCTTTTGAATAATGTTCTACGTGGGTAACCATGTAACCATCGTATAATATAGAACTTACAGTACAATAATATAAAGTTTAATTAAAGCTTTGTAGAAGCAGGTTAATTTCGACCGGCTGTAAAATCTCTCCGGATTACAGACATTCATGTCGAAAGACCTGGTGAATATTTATAACGGCCAGGCTTTGTTAATGTCTGTTTCTGCTGTGATTGTATTTACACATGTGCCGAGAACGGGACGGTCGGTTAATAATTATGATCAAATTCGTTGTATACAATGATATTATTCAAACAAAAACAAAATATGGCTGTTGCACTGCAATATACACTTAGAGATATACTAGTAGGGTATTGTGGAAATGCAAATGAATGATTTTGTATTGTGTGTCTGAATATGGATAACCTAAAATTTTGTTATTACCTTCTGCTTACATTGCATGTATTATATATGTTCATAATTGAGAAATTGCCGTCAGAAATGAAAGGAGTGCATGTAGTATAAAGCCACAACGCATTAAATTGTTGGAAATTTATATATTCATTTAATTTATTCCTGAATCCAATTTACGGATGTGATGGTAAGGTGTATTGAAAAAACTTTCACACGTTTTCATTTCTCGTTAAGTTACTCGATGGTACAAAAGTGAATGAGGCCGCACTCAATTTCTTAATTAAATCGGAAAATTTTCCTTTGAAAACAATTTAAATTTATTTTCCACTAGCAAAACATTGTTTGAAAAGTACCTGCGAAGGTTTTTTTTTAATTGCATTGCAACACTAAATTTCATATTACAATTGCTGGTAAACATAAACATTCCGCTGATATAACATTTTGAAAGAATTCACTAAACGTGACAATAGATTGTTTGTAATATGAGTGCGATTTCAACGTTCGGAACGAGTTTCCTATGTCTTTCTAGCAAGTAGTTGGTGAGTATTTTCAAAAGCTACACAGTGAAAAGGAGGATAGTATCACAAACGCAGTAACACCATGAGAATTTAAGGCCTGTCATAGGGAAATGACAGGACAATTTCACAAAAATGTAGTGAAAAATTTATCACAAAAATTCACCGAAAAAATTCAAAGAAATTCACCTCTTATGCGTGCCATTGTAGTCGGGCCTGACAGAGAATTATTAGAGCTCGTTAGAGGTTTGTCAAAGCTCAGTGGAGAATTATTAGAGCTCAGTGGAGGACCCGCCTGAAGTAGTTGCAAAATTCGTAAAAGGAAAATGTTTTCAGCAACAACTTTTGCAACTACTTCAACTACTACGCCTGAAGTAGCTGCAAAAGTAGTTGCGAAATTTGTAAAGGGAAAATGGTTCTTACAACTTCCTTAGCAACTACTTCAAAAGGCTCTTACGAGAGGTTACAGTCGTAATAAATGCTCCCCCATCATTTAAAGAATATCCGCTTAGCTCTCGTAAAGCTTCGAAAAACGGTCGGTGAACATTATTAAATGTCAACTGTCAACTGTTTGATGATTTTAAAAAAATGTCGGACACTTTTATGAAAGAAATGTTTTACCGCCGAACATTCATTCTAGTACTTCGAGTGTCACAATTGTGTCGAAATATTTTCTGTGATTTTGTCGCGACAAAACAAAAAAAACTTTTTCTTCCTGAAGTACCAAAACCGTCACAAGAAGAGTACCATGGGAGTTATGGGCTGAACTGTCAAACTTTTAATTAAAGGGTTGCCGCCTTTTATTGGTCATTAATTACTTTATTGCTTTATATAAGCGGTAAATTTCCTTTATATAACCGCTTTATATTAAAGAGATTACCGCTTTTTATTGTACATTAATTACTTTATATAAGCATCAAATTTTCTTTATATCGCCGCTTTATATAAGCGGTAAATTTCACTTTATATCACAACATTATATAAAGAGATTGCCGCTTTTTATCACACATTAATTACTTTATATAAGCGCCAACTTTTCTTTATATCACCGCATTATATAAGTGGTAAATTTCCTTTATATCACCACTTTATATATGCGGTGTATTTCATTTATATAACAGTGATACCACTTTATATACGCGGCGCATATCCTTTTGTGTTATTTTCACTTATTCTAGGCGGTATAGTCACAGTACCTTTTACTATAGGCGGTGTATATCCTTTGCAAAGACTATACGCACATATACTCCGTGTATAAACGGTGTTTCTGTTAAGTCCTTTGTGTTGAATAGTTTGTGAGAATATCGTTTTTTTTTTCTTTTTAAGTCGGTGTATATTCTCAGATGTGTTCCTAGAAGGAAAAATTGTCTGTGGAATAGATCCGTGTGAACGTTGATTTTTTCTCACATTTTTGGTGATATTTTCTGTATAAAAAGGACTCGGTGCAGAACGAACAGCACAGTCTATTTCTGGATAGAGGTACGATAGGTTGTACTTGTGTTTTGGTTTTTTTGTTGTTATTATTATTTTTTGAATATTTTGCGAAGATAAAAAAGTAGTTGCTGTCATCAAATTGTTTTTGTCTATATTTGAGTGACACCTGGTGCTGAGAGTTTCTGGTAGCTGAAAAAGGTTTATGAAAATATAAAATCTAATTCGTTGAGAGAAAATATCGGATTAGTAAAACTAATTAGGGTGAGTAAAACAAAAATCCATCCAAGAAAAATCTTGGTGGAAAAAAATCTCACAAAACGATTCTAACAAGAAAAGAAAAAATCGCATCAGAAAACTATTTAAACTAATTTGTGTTGAAACAGCTGACTTTGTAAAAAATGGATGCACGGAACGACCATCCTATTTGTGAAGAGGTCCATGCACCCACTGAGAGAGGTGACTGGTTCTGGTATACAATACGGTAGTGGCCAATCTGGTAATGTTGTAAGTACGAATGCAGCTGTAGATTCGAGTGGTGCGTGGTTGAGTAATCTTTGCGATTGTGCACCTACTACTGGCCAATATATACCCGGACAAGGAGTATTGAATATGCCTCATGAGAGAATGTTGGTTTTTTCTTTAAAAGTCGGTTCATATTCTCAGATGTGTCTTAGAAGGAAAAGTTGCCTGTAGAATAGGTTCATGTGAGTGTTTGTTCTTTCTCATAGTCTTTGTGATATTTTCTGTATAAAAAGGTACCGCACCGAGTGTGTGAAGTTCCTATTCAAAGCACCTAGCAGGGTAATAGAGGATTTTACATGTCAAATAGAGTAGATTTTTGATACCAATAATACCATTAGCAGCCTTAATGGTAATTTTGCAATGACATTATGAAAAAAAGGTATTCGCATACTTCGATTAAAGTACTACTTTATTTTTTTCTATTACTCTGCTAGGTGCTTTGGCCTATTTCTAGATGTGTTCTGTGAAGGAAAATTTGGTTTATGAATAGTTCCATGGGAACGATGGTCCCTTCTCACAGTTTTAATTATATTTTGTCTTAATAAGGCCTCTATGTTGAAGGATCAGCACAGTCTTTTTCAGTTGCGGCAATTTGTACTTGCCTTTTCGTTTGAGTTCATATATGCTGTTGTATTGCTATGTTTTTTGTGACAAGTGGAGAGCCAATAAAAATTAGCTGACAAAGCTTGCGGAGAAGTGACATTTAGTTGGAAAAATTTTGTAGGATCAGTTTCTATTGTATTTTCCTACATCATTGTGACTCGTATGCAGCGCCGATATCGTCCATAGAACCATGGTTCTTTTTCTCAAACTGTGAGAAACTGTCTTTAAAATAAAAATATTTGAATATAAAACGACCCTGTGTAGTGAGATCGATACAGTTTTGTTCTGGGGTTCGTAGAGTCAGGCTGTTTGCATTTTCACCAAACTAAAAAAAAATAAGTGGTGAAAACAAGGCGTACGATTCTGAATTCTGACTATTTGGAAGGTAAGGACAAATTTTCTGATTGCAAATACTATATAACTGCACTACTATGCAGACGATCAGTGAAGATCCTGTTTTGCATAAGCTGTGTTTCTTCAATGTCTTTTGTATTGAATATAACTCTTGAGAGAATGTCAGTTTTTTTAATTCGGTACATATTCTCAGATGTGCCTTAGAAGGGGAAAAAAATGTCTGTGAATGTTGGTTCTTTCTTAGATTTTTTGTGATATTTTCTGTATAAAAAGGAGACGGTCCAGTATGAACAGCACAGCCTATTTCTGTGTTCTGTGAAGGAAAATTGAGTTTATGAATACTTCCATGGGAACGATGGTTCTTTCTCACAATTTCGATAATATTTTGGCATAAAACGGACTCTATGTAGAAGGACCAGCACAGTCTATTTCTGTTGTGGCATGCTCTCCTTGCCTTCTCGTTTGATTGTAGAATTGTTGTTGTCTTGTTATGTTTTTGTGACAAGTGGAAGTGGAAGGTCATTAAAAATAAGCTGACAAGGCTTGCGGAGTGACATTTAGTTGCAAAATTTTTGTAGGATCAATTTCTTTAGTATTTTTCATACATCACGATTCGTACACATCGCCGATATCGTCCATAGTTCCAATTAAATAATGGTTCTTTTTTTCAAACTGTGCGAAACTGTCTTTAAAATGGACATATTTGAATATGAAACGACCCTGTGAAGTGAGATCAGTACAGTTTTGTTCTGGGGTTCGTAGAGGCAGGTTGTTTGCATTTTTACGAAACTAATAATATCAGTGGTGAAAACAAGGTGACAATTTGGAAGGTAAGAAGAAATTTTCTGTTGTAAAACTTTATGAAGAACAGTACTGAAAGGGGGTACTGATAAATGAACATCTTTCTAGACCTACACTTTGACCGTACTACAGCTGAGTCAACCACTTAAATCGCTTTGTTGAAATTGGCCAAAGATAAAATGAAAACCATTGTGCTGCAGCATTTCTTGGAAATCAATAATTCAGCAAAAAATCGGAAATTTAAAGTCTGCACAATGGACAAATTGGAGAATGTTATACTGTCGGAAAAGGATGAGTACGGCTTCATAATCAACCTTTCGTCATCGTATTCACCCGGTACTCGCCGGGTAGGACTTTATGTGGATAAAATCGTAAAGGTTCATTTTGCGACAGTTTTGGATTTCCCCCATACATCTTTGACATGACAGATTTTTTTATTAGAAATAGTTCAACTTTTGAATCAAACGAGCAACAGCTCCATCAACTTGAATCAAAAGTTTGTGGTATGTATGCTGCGTGTTTTGTCCTACATATGTCAAACGGTGGTTCAATGAAATCATTTATCGACAAGTTTTCTTTAAATTTACATCTTAATGACATTTTCATTAAAAAAAAAAATTCAATTATTATATACAAAACTGCGTTGTCAGAAACTTTTTGGCACAAAAAAAAAGCGGATCAAGAAAAAAAACTTAAGGAAAAAGATGATGAAGTTTGGTCGTAAGCCAAAATATGCCTTTTTAAGGTTTAAGTAGTGAAAAAATTTGATTCAAGAAATTTGATCGGTAAAACTGTGTCAATAAAAAATCGGATATTGATTTACTGGTAAAATTGTACTTTATTAAAATGAAAACAAAGAAATTAATTGAAGAGCTTAACTGTTACATAATCACTGACAAGTAAATTATTTAAAAAAATCATTGTTGTAGTTGTTGGTGTTGTTCCAGATAAAATCTTAGTACTGCTACAACTTCGTCGTACGTGTATGTACCATCTTCATCGGCTGAGTCGGTAGCTTGACTCTCGATAGATTCTGGTTCTCCTGAGTTATTGTCTCCTTTGTCTTCTTCTTCTGCATCATCATCATCTTGATCACTTTCAGTACCAACATTGTCGCTTTCTTGATCATTATCGCATTCTTCAACGTCTTCGTCACTATCGTTTTGGATATATTCTGAATGTTTTCTACAAATATGCCTTTTTTAAGTTGTAAGTGGTGGCAAGAGTGCTTGAGCAATGCGGACAGGTTACAGCCATTCTTTATCTTTACTCGTCACCGTTTGGAGTAGAACTGAGGTAGTATTATTCTGGAACTCCTTATTTATTAAAATGATGCTTATGAAACCGAAGAATTGCTTGAAGCTCTTTATATGTATAACTTTGGAGGTCTCTAAGAGTCCTATCGCGTAACATCCCGTTTCCAGTTGTCAAGTCTGTTTCGAACTGTTTTGTTTCATTTACTTTCAAAGTGTTATTCGCTGGATATACAATCAAAGGTGGTCTGCCCAGACGTCTAACATTGCGGGATGCTCGAGGTCTAGGATCGATCCATACGTTTTCAGGAGTACCGTACAAATATTGTACTTCAGGTTTGGTTACGTTTACGTGTTTCTCGTAGTGGTGAGAATATAAGTAGAAATGACTTATAAACACTTCACCGCATATTGGACACTTCATTTTTCTTCGTGGAGCGTTGTGCCAGGTACAAAACCCAAAGTCCTATAATCTTTACAATTATGTAAAGATTTTTATTTATATTAATATCCGTTCTCGCTACTGTGCCAACTGTACCATACCTTCTCATTGACTGAATCATATCTAGACGTAACATTTATAGTCAAATCTCCGCGATACTTGGTTTTTGCAGCCCTATTTAGTGTTACTCTGAGATTTCACTAGTTTAGGGTAAAATATTTTAGCACAGACTAGTTCAGTTAAATGTTTCAACCCCAGGCCTATCACTCCGACGGCTCAATGCCAATTTTTGTTTCTTATCCAATCAATGAGAAACGCTAAGATGGCCTTTTTGTCGGCATTGTGTACGTCATCACTAGTACAGGCAGTTTTGTAAGCTAAATCGTGTTCTTTCGCAATTAAGTCGTCACTATCAACCGGAGCACCATTATTCAATTCATTGCCTGGACCAAGATATTTGTGCCCCGGAAACAAGAATATGTTACCAAATGTCATTCTCATCAGTCTTTAGTAGTTGAAGCTTTCATTATCTTTAACACTTTTTGGGTTAGAAAATTATTTTTCGAAACTTTTTTGTTAGAATTTTTTTTTTCAACATTTTTTTTGACAGAAAATTATTTTGTCAATATTTTTTTTGTCAGAATTTTTTTTTTCAACAATTTTTTTGTCAGATTTTCTTTTTTCAATATTTTTGTGTTTATTTTTCAACTCTTTTATGTCAAGTGAGAAGATTGCACCGCAATGAATAAACTACGTGTGTGTTGTACACACACCGACGAATCACTCAGTAATGAGCTGCTAAATGATTGTAGCTCTTTATAAAATGAAACTTGTCCCCTTCCATCGTTGAAGAGGACAAAGACCAACCCCGTCCCCGACCAATAATATATACACACTTCAGGCATGTGGCCGGGGGACGGGGTTGGTCTTTGTCCTCTTCAACGATGGAAGGGGACAAGTTTCATTTTATAAAGAGCTACAATCATTTAGCAGCTCATTACTGAGTGATTCGTCGGTGTGTGTACAACACACACGTAGTTTATTCATTGCGGTGCAATCTTCTCACTTGACATAAAAGAGTTGAAAAATAAACACAAAAATATTGAAAAAAGAAAATCTGACAAAAAAATTGTTGAAAAAAAAAATTCTGACAAAAAAAATATTGACAAAATAATTTTCTGTCAAAAAAAATGTTGAAAAAAAAAATTCTAACAAAAAAGTTTCGAAAAATAATTTTCTAACCCAAAAAGTGTTAAAGATAATGAAAGCTTCAACTACTAAAGACTGATGAGAATGACATTTGGTAACATATTCTTGTTTCCGGGGCACAAATATCTTGGTCCAGGCAATGAATTGAATAATGGTGCTCCGGTTGATAGTGACGACTTAATTGCGAAAGAACACGATTTAGCTTACAAAACTGCCTGTACTAGTGATGACGTACACAATGCCGACAAAAAGGCCATCTTAGCGTTTCTCATTGATTGGATAAGAAACAAAAATTGGCATTGAGCCGTCGGAGTGATAGGCCTGGGGTTGAAACATTTAACTGAACTAGTCTGTGCTAAAATATTTTACCCTAAACTAGTGAAATCTCAGAGTAACACTAAATAGGGCTGCAAAAACCAAGTATCGCGGAGATTTGACTATAAATGTTACGTCTAGATATGATTCAGTCAATGAGAAGGTATGGTACAGTTGGCACAGTAGCGAGAACGGATATTAATATAAATAAAAATCTTTACATAATTGTAAAGATTATAGGACTTTGGGTTTTGTACCTGGCACAACGCTCCACGAAGAAAAATGAAGTGTCCAATATGCGGTGAAGTGTTTATAAGTCATTTCTACTTATATTCTCACCACTACGAGAAACACGTAAACGTAACCAAACCTGAAGTACAATATTTGTACGGTACTCCTGAAAACGTATGGATCGATCCTAGACCTCGAGCATCCCGCAATGTTAGACGTCTGGGCAGACCACCTTTGATTGTATATCCAGCGAATAACACTTTGAAAGTAAATGAAACAAAACAGTTCGAAACAGACTTGACAACTGGAAACGGGATGTTACGCGATAGGACTCTTAGAGACCTCCAAAGTTATACATATAAAGAGCTTCAAGCAATTCTTCGGTTTCATAAGCATCATTTTAATAAATAAGGAGTTCCAGAATAATACTACCTCAGTTCTACTCCAAACGGTGACGAGTAAAGATAAAGAATGGCTGTAACCTGTCCGCATTGCTCAAGCACTCTTGCCACCACTTACAACTTAAAAAAGGCATATTTGTAGAAAACATTCAGAATATATCCAAAACGATAGTGACGAAGACGTTGAAGAATGCGATAATGATCAAGAAAGCGACAATGTTGGTACTGAAAGTGATCAAGATGATGATGATGCAGAAGAAGAAGACAAAGGAGACAATAACTCAGGAGAACCAGAATCTATCGAGAGTCAAGCTACCGACTCAGCCGATGAAGATGGTACATACACGTACGACGAAGTTGTAGCAGTACTAAGATTTTATCTGGAACAACACCAACAACTACAACAATGATTTTTTTAAATAATTTACTTGTCAGTGATTATGTAACAGTTAAGCTCTTCAATTAATTTCTTTGTTTTCATTTTAATAAAGTACAATTTTACCAGTAAATCAATATCCGATTTTTTATTGACACAGTTTTACCGATCAAATTTCTTGAATCAAATTTTTTCACTACTTAAACCTTAAAAAGGCATATTTTGGCTTACGACCAAACTTCATCATCTTTTTCCTTAAGTTTTTTTTCTTGATCCGCTTTTTTTTTGTGCCAAAAAGTTTCTGACAACGCAGTTTTGTATATAATAATTGAATTTTTTTTTTTAATGAAAATGTCATTAAGATGTAAATTTAAAGAAAACTTGTCGATAAATGATTTCATTGAACCACCGTTTGACATATGTAGGACAAAACACGCAGCATACATACCACAAACTTTTGATTCAAGTTGATGGAGCTGTTGCTCGTTTGATTCAAAAGTTGAACTATTTCTAATAAAAAAATCTGTCATGTCAAAGATGTATGGGGGAAATCCAAAACTGTCGCAAAATGAACCTTTACGATTTTATCCACATAAAGTCCTACCCGGCGAGTACCGGGTGAATACGATGACGAAAGGTTGATTATGAAGCCGTACTCATCCTTTTCCGACAGTATAACATTCTCCAATTTGTCCATTGTGCAGACTTTAAATTTCCGATTTTTTGCTGAATTATTGATTTCCAAGAAATGCTGCAGCACAATGGTTTTCATTTTATCTTTGGCCAATTTCAACAAAGCGATTTAAGTGGTTGACTCAGCTGTAGTACGGTCAAAGTGTAGGTCTAGAAAGATGTTCATTTATCAGTACCCCCTTTCAGTACTGTTCTTCATAAAGTTTTACAACAGAAAATTTCTTCTTACCTTCCAAATTGTCACCTTGTTTTCACCACTGATATTATTAGTTTCGTAAAAATGCAAACAACCTGCCTCTACGAACCCCAGAACAAAACTGTACTGATCTCACTTCACAGGGTCGTTTCATATTCAAATATGTCCATTTTAAAGACAGTTTCTCACAGTTTGAAAAAAAGAACCATTATTTAATTGGAACTATGGACGATATCGGCGATGTGTACGAATCGTGATGTATGAAAAATACTAAAGAAATTGATCCTACAAAAATTTTGCAACTAAATGTCACTCCGCAAGCCTTGTCAGCTTATTTTTAATGACCTTCCACTTCCACTTGTCACAAAAACATAACAAGACAACAACAATTCTACAATCAAACGAGAAGGCAAGGAGAGCATGCCACAACAGAAATAGACTGTGCTGGTCCTTCTACATAGAGTCCGTTTTATGCCAAAATATTATCGAAATTGTGAGAAAGAACCATCGTTCCCATGGAAGTATTCATAAACTCAATTTTCCTTCACAGAACACAGAAATAGGCTGTGCTGTTCATACTGGACCGTCTCCTTTTTATACAGAAAATATCACAAAAAATCTAAGAAAGAACCAACATTCACAGACATTTTTTTCCCCTTCTAAGGCACATCTGAGAATATGTACCGAATTAAAAAAACTGACATTCTCTCAAGAGTTATATTCAATACAAAAGACATTGAAGAAACACAGCTTATGCAAAACAGGATCTTCACTGATCGTCTGCATAGTAGTGCAGTTATATAGTATTTGCAATCAGAAAATTTGTCCTTACCTTCCAAATAGTCAGAATTCAGAATCGTACGCCTTGTTTTCACCACTTATTTTTTTTTAGTTTGGTGAAAATGCAAACAGCCTGACTCTACGAACCCCAGAACAAAACTGTATCGATCTCACTACACAGGGTCGTTTTATATTCAAATATTTTTATTTTAAAGACAGTTTCTCACAGTTTGAGAAAAAGAACCATGGTTCTATGGACGATATCGGCGCTGCATACGAGTCACAATGATGTAGGAAAATACAATAGAAACTGATCCTACAAAATTTTTCCAACTAAATGTCACTTCTCCGCAAGCTTTGTCAGCTAATTTTTATTGGCTCTCCACTTGTCACAAAAAACATAGCAATACAACAGCATATATGAACTCAAACGAAAAGGCAAGTACAAATTGCCGCAACTGAAAAAGACTGTGCTGATCCTTCAACATAGAGGCCTTATTAAGACAAAATATAATTAAAACTGTGAGAAGGGACCATCGTTCCCATGGAACTATTCATAAACCAAATTTTCCTTCACAGAACACATCTAGAAATAGGCCAAAGCACCTAGCAGAGTAATAGAAAAAAATAAAGTAGTACTTTAATCGAAGTATGCGAATACCTTTTTTTCATAATGTCATTGCAAAATTACCATTAAGGCTGCTAATGGTATTATTGGTATCAAAAATCTACTCTATTTGACATGTAAAATCCTCTATTACCCTGCTAGGTGCTTTGAATAGGAACTTCACACACTCGGTGCGGTACCTTTTTATACAGAAAATATCACAAAGACTATGAGAAAGAACAAACACTCACATGAACCTATTCTACAGGCAACTTTTCCTTCTAAGACACATCTGAGAATATGAACCGACTTTTAAAGAAAAAACCAACATTCTCTCATGAGGCATATTCAATACTCCTTGTCCGGGTATATATTGGCCAGTAGTAGGTGCACAATCGCAAAGATTACTCAACCACGCACCACTCGAATCTACAGCTGCATTCGTACTTACAACATTACCAGATTGGCCACTACCGTATTGTATACCAGAACCAGTCACCTCTCTCAGTGGGTGCATGGACCTCTTCACAAATAGGATGGTCGTTCCGTGCATCCATTTTTTACAAAGTCAGCTGTTTCAACACAAATTAGTTTAAATAGTTTTCTGATGCGATTTTTTCTTTTCTTGTTAGAATCGTTTTGTGAGATTTTTTTCCACCAAGATTTTTCTTGGATGGATTTTTGTTTTACTCACCCTAATTAGTTTTACTAATCCGATATTTTCTCTCAACGAATTAGATTTTATATTTTCATAAACCTTTTTCAGCTACCAGAAACTCTCAGCACCAGGTGTCACTCAAATATAGACAAAAACAATTTGATGACAGCAACTACTTTTTTATCTTCGCAAAATATTCAAAAAATAATAATAACAACAAAAAAACCAAAACACAAGTACAACCTATCGTACCTCTATCCAGAAATAGACTGTGCTGTTCGTTCTGCACCGAGTCCTTTTTATACAGAAAATATCACCAAAAATGTGAGAAAAAATCAACGTTCACACGGATCTATTCCACAGACAATTTTTCCTTCTAGGAACACATCTGAGAATATACACCGACTTAAAAAGAAAAAAAAAACGATATTCTCACAAACTATTCAACACAAAGGACTTAACAGAAACACCGTTTATACACGGAGTATATGTGCGTATAGTCTTTGCAAAGGATATACACCGCCTATAGTAAAAGGTACTGTGACTATACCGCCTAGAATAAGTGAAAATAACACAAAAGGATATGCGCCGCGTATATAAAGTGGTATCACTGTTATATAAATGAAATACACCGCATATATAAAGTGGTGATATAAAGGAAATTTACCACTTATATAATGCGGTGATATAAAGAAAAGTTGGCGCTTATATAAAGTAATTAATGTGTGATAAAAAGCGGCAATCTCTTTATATAATGTTGTGATATAAAGTGAAATTTACCGCTTATATAAAGCGGCGATATAAAGAAAATTTGATGCTTATATAAAGTAATTAATGTACAATAAAAAGCGGTAATCTCTTTAATATAAAGCGGTTATATAAAGGAAATTTACCGCTTATATAAAGCAATAAAGTAATTAATGACCAATAAAAGGCGGCAACCCTTTAATTAAAAGTTTGACAGTTCAGCCCATAACTCCCATGGTACTCTTCTGTCACATTCACTCACCAAATTTAGTACCGAAAGAGCAACATTCTCCGACACTTTTTTCTCTCAATTTTCATTCCCGCTTATGTCATTTTCGATCCTATCTTTATTCTTTCCCAGATGTGTCATGTACTATAACAAATGAAAATGCTACACATGTGATATTAAATGCGATCTCGCATCAGATTTTGTGATATCGCATGCGATCTCGCATTATATTTTGTTATATCGAATGCCATCTCGCATGTGATATTGTGATATCGCATGAGATTTTGTGATATCGCATACGATCTCGCATGTGGTATAGAGATCGCAGCTGAATATGGCGTGCAAATCTGTTGTTATGTTTTGTTCGGAATGTGACTTTGGTACTCCAGGAAGAAAAATAGTATACATACCACGGATCGAAAAGGTGTGTTTTAGACCACGGTGGTGAAAACGTCCTTGGTCTCCGCTCCGCTTCGCATCGCTCCATCCCTGGACGTTTTCACCACCTGGGTCTAAAACACACCTTTTCGATCCTTGGTATGTAACATACTATTTGTTTTTGCATTGAGTAAAAAGTGTTTAATGTTCAAATATGCCTAAAGAGACTATGCCCGAAAACAATGCAAAGTATAAGTGGTGAGTTTCTTTGAATTTTTTTGGTGAATTTTTGTGATAAAATTTGTCATACAATTTCGGGAAACTGTCCTGTCATTTCCCTATGACAGGCCTTAAATTCGATTCGTAGTTCCCGAATAATCTTACGATTCTTTCTTTTTTTATTCAAAGTACACGCACACCAATTATTTTCCAATCTACTCTTTTTCAAATATATCGTCGAAGTGACGCACACAATTTATTTAAATTTCTACAGCTCATCCACGTGTTTCTTTTATAATGGATGGTGATTATTTGTCGGAAAACATTTACGGGTTATAACGTTATTATTGTAGCATAATATCGCAGCTGAAATCTAAATATTTTGTAGTCACTATCTATGGAGAAGATACATTAAAGTGAATATAGAAATTGAATCTAAAAACGGAACAGCAATAGAAGGATTCACATTCTTATTTTGATTTATATCAATTTGCATAAACCCCTATTTTCCATACTAACATAAAAAAATCGTTTTTTTCCCTTCATCCTGAAAAGGTACCTATCATTATAATGGTGTTAGAGAAGCAATAGGTATGATGCTTATTTTTATTGTTTGTCTTGGGTCGTGCTTTGAAGACAAAAAAGCACTATAAATGTTAAAGGCTTGTGAAACAGATTTTATTTACCGAATGTAAAGTGATTTTTTTTGTCTTCTTTTTCCGGTTTGTATTACGTGCAATGAAAGAACCAAATGGAAGATATTGTTCTATTAACAAAGGCGTTGTATCTTTATCAGAACGTATTAAGATAAATGACCTCTACAAAAATATAGTTAAGTGTTTTGAAAATAGTACGACAACTTGTGAGTATATTTGTAACTTGTTAGCTAAAGGAAAATAAATTTCATATCACGTCCCATTCGGTTCAATAAAAATGGCAACAATTTCAATGTGTACTACGCTACTACAAATAAAGAAGTGAGTGGATGGGCAAATGCTGATCAAAGTCATTGGTGGAAAATGGGTAGGAATGAGAATTCAAATTTAATTTAAAATAGTCACTTTAATTTATTAGCTGTGCCTGAATGTAATACAATGTCGGTGTTGATTGAACCAAACACTGTTTCCAAAATAGAAAGTAATTGCGCCCACGCTTTATCGTCGACAATTTATCAAAATGTGAGAGGTGTGTATATAATGCATCAGTTGTTCATTTCTGCCAAAATTTTAATATAATTTTCGGATCACATTTTCCGTTCAACAAATTTCATCAGAATCATCAATTAATGCCGGTTTGCAATGTTCGTTTAATTAGCTAAAATTTAATAACACTATCGCGTTAGCTTTGTTTTTCATTTCATTCAAGTGCCTTTGATCTGAATTTGAACTTTTTTTAATTGAATTTTTTGCAACTATACCTGAAGCAGAGATAGTAAACAGTATTTCTTTGGCAATTTATTGACGCACATCAAAAAGAGTATTTCAATATAAAAACATAAAGGTAAAATGCACTTATGAATGTTTGGCTGGGTAACTTTGAATGAAATATATAATTTCGGTGTATGAATGGTTGATTGGATTACACAAAAAAAGAGAATTGAGACATTCCATTCAATTTTTTTAATGACAATTTTTAGTATTTTAAATAAAAAAAAATCAAATAAGTTCATCCCACGAGCGTTATTTATATGTTTTTGTAAAAGGATTTTATTTACATAACGTCTAGTCTAGTTCCATAAACATTAACAATTTTTTTTTAAATGCAGTAGATTCAGTAGCACAGCTTTTTGTAAAGTTCTTATGTGAAAAGCCCTTAATTTACATTCTCTGACATACCATAGTTATTTATGTATCAGGTCGAAAGAAATATTTCAGTTGAGTTATATACGCAAGTTCACATAGAATGATACCGAAACTGTTCTTTCCCGCAACTTGAATCGTAAAAAAAACTCATTCCACCACTGAAACATATGACATATACTGTGTATGGTAAAAGGGATGTACGATGATCAGTTGTCATGTGTGTCTGCTGCGCTTACACAATCATGTTAGTTTTAGCAAGTGATATGTATGCAAATCAAAAAAAAAGTTATTTGTCTCGTCCAGTCTTCATTCGAATTCCATTCAATTATGTTAACGAATAGCATCACTGAATGAATTTGAATGTAGAGTTGTGAAACCGCGCTTGGTATAGAAGTCATACGACGACATTTTGGTTATAAGTTGATGTGGCTCATGGTTTGAACGAACTATAGTTTCCTTTAACCGTATTGTTGGCTTGGATGTGCTCTATGTCTTTTTGAAAAAGACGAAAATGTAAATGGATTGAAAAAAAAAAGAAATATAATCACGATGACCATAAATCCTTTTTTTTAGAAAAGCAATTCAGTTCACTACAGCCACCTCAATTATGTTAGAAATTTTTGTGCGACTTCTTGTTTTTCTTCGTTCCACACGTTCTACATTGATATATGTTAATACGGTTTGCATTGACCTTCGGATCTACTGTCCGAGCAAGTGTAGATCGAGACAACTGGTGTAACATCATACAACTAATGTGTAAGTGTAACTAGTGTGTAATTTAATGATGGAAATGTGGAACTATTGGAACTAAAAAAACAATCGAACACATGAATTTCTAATAAAAATGAGGTAAGTGTAGATTTTTAAACTTTCACTGCTCGCATCTAAAGCGATGACAAGGTTGCACTTTCAAGGAAAATTGAAAATAATTTTACTTTGTTACGCTACATTGTCAGAGCGACAACTAAAACATAGACACTTGTCTTAAAGTTTTATGTAAAACCGACCAGTTACCACATAGGCAAGTAAAGTTTGGTATGACTTTGCTGCAAATAACAAGTAATTTCAAACGTTCGCTGGTGTCAGAATCACACAGTGCAACTTTTCTTGAAACTTTCTACACAATGGGCAGTCCATTACAGAGTGTGTAATATTTTAACCATAGCACATTAACGTAACATTGTTAACTTATCTTATTACTTATGAAATGTTTTAAAACATCAAAATCTGTAAGTATTAAGTTTTAAAATTGAATTCCGAAACGAATGTCCTAGGAATTCTTACTGAGTTCAAATATTTTATTTTATTCACTGTGATGTACGAAACGATAGCGAATTTTTAATTGCAAAATATTTTCGCTCGCATGAATAATTCTTTCAGTTTATGTATTACTATCAAATTCTTTGATATCGCCACGTACACTTCTTTGACTTTTAACAAACACAAGAACCTGGAACGATAATTTATTATGCAAAGAGTATACCGGATTCGGGATGCTCATACGGAAATTTAAAATGCCACGCAACATACAGTTTTGTTATACATCGGTGAACACAAACGTTGAAAACTAAGTTTCACTTCTTTTTTTTCGTTATTTCGACCTGTTCAAAGCTTACGTTTTCAACAGATGTTGCAGTACAAAACAACGAGATTTTCTTTAACGCTGATAACGTTTTTTTGTGCTACGAGCTAGACGACAAATTAGTAACACATTCATAGAAGTGAGTAGACTGTAGAGTGCTTGAGGAGCTATTTTTCAAAAGAACGCGTCGGAATCGTTGATTCGATACAATAATAATGAAGAATTATTTCCACTGATTTATAGGTATTTAGACGACCAATTAGATAAATGAAGTTTAAAGTTAAAGGAAAATATCAGTCCACAATCCATTTATTTTATCCTAAGCCCAAAATGAAGACCATCAGGTCGGTTGATTTGGATATCGTTTTATTAAAAAATAAAAGTGATTATACTACTGTATAGACGTAAAGCTTAGTTTTTCGTTTGACAATGGCTTGCAGCGGCAAAAAACCGTACTTGGTACTGTTTGCTCTCATATCAAGGCAAAACTCAGTTTCCACCACAATACCCAACCAAATTAATATGATGAAATGAGTAAATATCATTTTTGTTTGCAGCAAATATAAAAACACGTCAACGTAATATTATCGTACAAATATTCAAAAGTAAGTTTGATTTGTCGCAATTTTGCATTCTGTATGCAGGTCCCATACTTCAACGAATATGAGTTCAATAGTACAATTGTAATGAAAAACGATACGTGCTTACATAAAATGCATACGTCGTAACAATCAATGTCGTAGCATCAGGTTTACAGTCTCGAAGGAACAAAAATTTGAAGTGAAATTTCCATTGTTTTAATTTGAATCCCTGATGAATTGAAATGAATAAGCTGAAGATATTTGAGTAAAAATACATATGAATGTAGATTCAGTAAATCTTATTCACATGCAGAATTAGCAACAGCTGGTTTATATACCATATGTGTCATTTTTATTAGCATAAGCATTTTTGATAGGAATTTGCTCACGACGCAAAGTCAGCGCCACCTATACATATATTTTTACAATACTTCTAGAATCGAATTTTACAAAAAAAAAACAACACTAAAATCAAGTGTAATGTCAACGCAAAACGTACTTTTCCTGACAATATTTTGAGTATTGAAGACATGAGCTGTGTAATAATTTTTGCATTTTGCTACACATTTCAATAGCAAAATAAAACGAGCTGACGGGCAAGGATTGACAGGGTAAAACGAAACTTATCGAGATAGACATTTCTCAAACAAAAAGAATCAAACAAAGTATCATGTCTTTCGTGAGAAGATTTTACAAAGCCTGAACAAATCTTTCACACTAAAAATGTCATGAAAAACAAAATCAAAGGATATGCGAGACCTTTCAGCCATACAATACAATGTCAATATTTATGTTTCCCATGATTTTATTATTATACCGATGCTTCGTATACGTATACGATAATCAAATATATTCTTTACAACCCAGCTAGTAAATACTTAAATCCAAATCTTATCCCCCTTAAACTTGTGGTTGATGTCACATTGTAAACCGAAAACGATAAAGAATCGGTTTGCACAGATGACGCTAATAATATATGTGAACCTAAACCATTGACAAGATGTTCGGGGTAAGTGAGGTCAACCGTATTATTGCGATTATAATAATATGTACGGAACGTACATTCAACTACCTGTACTATTTCGAATAGATGGCAATAAAATGCCATAATTCCAGTGTCACACCGACGGAATTGGATTGCTGAAATAATTTATATCACACAAGATGTTTTCAATATTATTTACGAGACAATCAAAATGTTCTTGTGATATGGCACACCTTGTAAAATTATTTAACTATACGGTGGATGGGACATTGTGACAACGTGCTGTCCATGACAATGACTGTTATTTTCTGAAATAAATAAATAAAGTCAAACTACCTTTTCGGTTCATTCTAGAATGGGTAGGCCGGCATATGTGCGATTTGAGGTTGATCGAAAAGATTTATTATTTTCAACGGATTTAACTTCATAGAATTCCAATATTATACGTTCCATTCGACTCAATACGAAGCCCTGTCAAGCATAAACGACCAATGTATTGTCTCATTTTATTTAGAAAATTGTTTTTAACTTTCTTAACAAGGGTTGAATCTTTTATTGATTGAATTTAAATTACCCAAAACCCATAAAAAGCTACATATAGCTACGTACAAATACAAGAGATGTATGTGCCTGGAAAACACAACCGAATCGTATTGAGTTACTTGACAAGATGGTTTGTAATATGTTTTCTTTTAAATGGGTATTTTGTTGTATTTTTTTCCGTACTCGTTGCCATGAAGGAGAAGTGTTGAAAGCGATACCGGAAGGTATAATAACAAAATCTTCACATTTACTCATAAATTCCATTTATATTTATGGCTTGGCTGTGGAGAGCTTTTATTGCTATTAAAAGAAAGCGATGATAAAAGTGCTGTTGAAGTGTATTTTGGAGACTTCAACTTGTCGAATATTTTATTCGAGAAATCTGTTCCAAGATTTACGGTTGGGGGTAAGACGTTGAAAATTGTAATTGGGTGGAAAAGATCGATTACGCAATGTTGAGCTAGAGACTTTATTTCAGTATTTGGTAGAAACTCAATGTCAACTAAATTGTAAGCTATTTACTTACATGTGTTAGATCCGCAGAAGGAATTCATTATTGAATATTCGAAGAGAAATATAATTCGAATGCAAATTTAACTTTTAACGGGTTCCATTAGAACCATTTACTTCCAGTACTCTCACTCCATACAAAGTGTCAGAAACCTCATTAAAATTCACGGTTAAGCTTTTTATACAAGCTCATGCAATTTGCTACTTGAAAAATGGAAAATAGTGTCATCTTTACCTAAAATTTTTATCAATTATTACAAGATAAATTACGGTGTACACATTTACATTAATATTTTGTCTTAAATACTGTACTGAGAACACCCCTAGAATTAGGTGACATGGGTTAGACAAGCAATTAATGAGAATTTTATGTTAATATTACTCTTTGTTTCCATAAGAAGCACTGATCTTGTTGCGAAGGGTTGCCCGACCACAAGAGCAGTTTTTTTAAGAGCTTTCAAATCAATCAGAAAAGGTTGTAATATCCCGCGACTAATTGCCTTTTACACTTAATCCTTTTATTGTGACAACAATTATTTTAAAATAATAGTAAGTAAATAGGAGGGTGGAACAAAAAATTCAGCAGCTGAAATTCCGCTGTCACTCTCGTGTCAGAAACTATTTCATTTACCATTTTTCCAGTTAGTCGGAGACGTATGGTGTCCAATATTGTCCAAAACACATTGCATATCAGATATGTTTATATATGCGAATATATTGTAATCGAAAAATAATCTGGCATATGACAAAAAGTTACTGAACGAATCGTTCAATATTATCCTCGCTGGTATTGAATATATTTATAATATAATGTTCATCATGAACACCTCTATATTCTAGTTTATGATGACGATATGAGGTATATTGCATTTTATGGCCAGTTATATATTTATTATTATATAAACTGTAAACTGTACGTGACAAGCTTGAACTATAGTCAATGAAAGTTTTAAACAAAGTTTTTTGAAGTTAAAAAGAAAAAAATTGCACCCTCTATGTGACTCTCCCTCTCACATTTATACATTTGTTGTGTTTATTTATTTATTCAGATAACATGAAGGGACCGTAGTGAAATAAACAGGTAAAATGACAGTGTCGACTTACTATAAGCTTTGGCGAAGACTTTGCTTATACTTTTGACGTTACTTCCTCCATAAACTTTCGTTGTGCTACCATTTCCGATAAAATTATTTTATACTAAATTTTGAGACAATGAAAACTTTTTCATTCGATTTGTCCGGCACACAGCAATGGCGTATCATAAATTCGATAATACTCCTAGTTATTTTGAATTACATTTTGTTGGTGGAGTAAGCTGCTGAGCCACCTATTTCCGTCCTAATTCATTTGTCGCCTGAATCCTCAACGATATATCACATTTTAATTATGGAACATGTGAGCATGAAGCAAAATAATTGCATTATCATAATCAGCCACATTAAACGCATTCATGTATAAACCATCAAGTGGAGTCAATCATGCATGTGTATCCAAACGTACGGCGAAATTTGTTAGAGAGATGAAAAATTTAATTGATTGGTGCAAGACTAGTTTACTTTTGAAAACTACAAAGTCACGGCTCATATTATGAAATTATATTCATTAGTAGAACAACTGCTGGCATTCAGGCCCGGACTGGCCATATATGGCAACTAGGCAAAGCACAAGTGCGCCTTTTGGATTTTGCGCCTTTTCAGAAATAAAATGTATGTACTATTGTATCGCTGGTCTAGATGATATTATGAAACGTAAAAGGCGCTAATTGTAATTTCTATATTTTGTCGTTGAAAAACGCGAAAATTTTCGCCTGCGGCGCTAACGAAGGAAATCGTTAAACCTTCAACGGAATACAGTTTCACCTTCGATTTCTGTCGAAAGAAATGAGTTTTCTTTAGTTGCTTGACGGGTCAGATTCTTTGACTGACTGTCTGAATTTCGATTTTGGTTACCTTAATTGGAAATGAAACTCATTGAACAATCCATTTTTATTCCATACAAAGAAACACCAAGAAATGTTTTTGCTGTTGTTGGTGAAACTTTGGGATTTTTAAACGGAAAGTTCGGTTGGTCGATTTTCACATGATTATGATTTAGCCTAAATACGACTAAAATAAAAAAAAAACAGTCAAGAAGAATCGACAAAGTAAAATCGCCAAAAAAAATTTCTTGGCGATTCTTCAGACTTCGGCGTTTCTTCACACTTTGGCGATTTTTCTTGGTGTTTCCTCGTTTTTTGTTATTTTGTTAAATCACAAGAAAAATCGGCAATGCGAGAAGAAACGCCAAAAAATGTGAGGAACGACCAATTTTCCATTCTTGGCGTTTCTTCGTCGATTCTTCTTGGTGTCTCTTCGCACTTTGGGGTTTTTTCAGGTGATTCAGCAAATCAACAAAAGATGATAAAACTCCAAAAATCTCTAAAGTTTAAACAAGCGTCTTCACATAAGAAACGTTATTTCGTATAAGGATAAAATGGCTAGGATCTTACGAAGCGCGTTTATGTTACATTTTGTAAAAGGTTAAAATTACTATGATCTCGCGATGTGCCTTTATATTACATTTCGTAGAAGGATAAAATTGCTAGGATCACACTAAACGCTTACGTTTCGTAAATGGATAAAATTCGCTAAAGTGTGATGAAACGTGAAGATATAAACAAATCATTTTTGTGTTTTTTCACACCTCGACGATTTTTTTTGCGTTTGGTGATTCCTCTTGTCGATTGACCATTTTTTATTTGTTACATCGCCAGAAAAAATCGCCAAATTGTGAAGAAACGACAGAAAGACAAATTTTCTATTCGTGGCGTTTTTTCCCATTTCTTAGCTTTTCTTCCTTTTTCTGACGTTTCTTTACACTTTGTGGATTTTTCTTGGCAATTTCTTTTTTTGGCGATTCATCACAAGAATACTAAAAAATCAGGGAAATCGGTTTATTAGCGTTTTTCACTTTTAATGTATTTGGTAATTTTCTAATAATTCTTATTTTAATCCTAAGCAAGTTTTCAATAGAATTTCAGTTTCGAACGGTTCGTAAAAAAAAATTCGCTCGCTCTGCTCGCGTAGTATACTTAACAATTTAGTACTTTTATCAATTCCAACTGTAGCATAACAAACTGTATCCGAAATAATGTATAGGATTTGTGCAAGTAACAACTGAAAGAGAGCATATGCTTATATTCTTTCTAAATAATAAGTTTTCGTTTTTTGCGCCTTTCGACTCATCGCACAAGTGCGCCTTTTGGGAGCCAGTCCGGCCCTGCTGGCATTGAATCGTATATGATGCCAGAATCACAAATATTAATGATGTTGGCACCATATAATCAGGAGGCATAGGGATAAAATGTTGTTAATGGAGTCGAGGTGCATATCATTAATAAAAAGTGAATGTATGAAACTCTTCGTAAATCCACTTTTCATCCCGTCTAATCAGCCGACCACTGGCGGACACTGTATATGAGCAATAGCAGCAAACTGTAAATTATTACCATTAGGAATTGAATTTCATTTCCCATATTCATTAAAATGATGGTGAAATTAGAATAGAAAAATATATTCCGAAAATGGAACGAGATAAATTGTGTGGTAAAATGCGAATTAGTTCTGTTTTTCATGAATTTATTGTTTATGTGATACAATCGATTTGAAAGATCACAATAATTCGAATATTATAACACAGAGTTACATCGTGTGCCGGTTTGACGTGATCGATTGAGCACAGAAAATAACTACCAGCAGCTGTGATAAATGTCTCCTATGTTAATAACAATCATCAAATGGACGATTAAACCAATGATCACACTGGGACATGATACCAGAAGAGCGTATCATACGACCAGTACCGAATAGAATCGCAAAAAGGCTTTAATATCAAAAGCTTTATTTGTGCCGGCTGCGGACAATTACATGATTTGAAACTGCGTTAATTACTAAAAGCTCAACTGAAAATGAATTCGTCGAGCCAGCTACATTTTCAGTGGTCCCCAAAAGCAAATACAATTTTTTTAATTTCTATGTGCATACTCTATCCATATCCCCATTGTACTATTGTGGAAGAACTAAATTTAACAGTCAAATTGGCATCAAAGGAAAACACTAAATTCAGTTGTACAGAAAATTTTTGGAATCGAATCATTTACGGGTAAGAATTTCTGTGTGTAATTTAAGTGAATCATCCATTGCTCTCCATGTTCTTTGTACTAGAGCTTAAGGCTTACGGTAAAGTATACCATTTATGGTAAGATTAATAAAATATATACGCTCTTTAGGCGGAGATATGTTTGACAAAAGCATACCCTACATATGATTTTTGAAATGTTTTTTTACACATATTAAGGTACGCAGAAGAGGCTAAATTTTGTCATTTTTGACGTACGAACTTTGAATGAACTCAAATCGAAACACACCATGATATGATGTACATTGTGTACTGTGACTAAATTTTCTATGATTGTACAAGGGTTTATAAATTGATAATTTTTTTTTAAACTTTATTCAGCCATGAGAGTCTTATTTGTTTACCTCGTTACTTTTAGCTCATTATACAGCTGTGTATGATAAAGTTTCCCTGCAACAACAATGTATAATAATAAACTATTTCACAAGTTCTTGTCACATGTTTGACAAATAGTTTGCTAATATGAGAAACTTTACTTGAAACACATCAGCGAGAAATTCAAGTATTTTAAGTTGTTTCTTTTCGCTTTGTTACTCAGAGTAAAAACAATAGAGACAACATTCATCGCAGCTGCTGTAGGCGCTAAATTTTAAATTTCTTTCGACACCGTAAGTTAGTCTCTTATCGTGGAGGTTATTGCGTTAATCCTTACTCCATCACTTGATTAAAGCGAACTTGATAATGCTCGAAGTATAAGGCAAGAGCAGAGAGAATAAAACATCAAATGAAACAATGTTATTTGCCTTACGTAAGAGATTAGTTTTTGTCTGACAGAAGTGAAATTAACTGTTTCATTCATTGTGAACAATTATGTTTTTCGACGATCGCAAAAGAAAAATTCCGACGCTTATTTAAAACCTCTTATTGGACGGCAAAACTTAAAATACGGTCGACGGAATTAGTGTCGGTGTCTACATACAAAAATCATTGTCATTATCATTATGTTCATGTAATTCCCTTTTCAAAAATGTTTGTTATAAAATTTGAATAATAAAAATTAAACAACACACAGTACAGCACACACAGTAGACAGTACGCTTGCAAAAAAAACGAATGTAAAAATGTTATTTACAATTTTAATCCATCGTCGGTCACATATGGACAATATACAGCAAGTTATAATCCCTCTTCCGCATTTAAAAAAAAAGTAATGGCAGAACATGAAAATTATCGAATTAATGTTACCAACATGTAAGCTTCCGATTATATTTTTTGGATTATGAATAATTTACCAGCAAAAAAATATTAAAAAGCTAAATCGGTCCATTTAATGTACATTATTCCTGCAGCATGACTTTTATCATCAACACTCATAAAGTTCAATTTTTATGGGAGAAAAATATATTTTTTTTAAATCCATTTTTAATTTACATTTGGAATCTTCTTTTTGTGTACATCAACATGTAACTATAGAAGCTGTATGCAACATAAAGTTTTCTTTCCTCTCCTGTTTTTTAAATCAAACTATTGCTTCGCTACAGTATTTCGAATACAAAATAATGTAAAACATTCTGCTTGAGTATATGAACAAAATATATTTTCAATACATGTCTTACAGCTTGAACGGAAAGACTAGAAAAAAGTTCGATTTTTATTGAAACAGCTTGTTCGTGAAGATCGATTTTCTTCTTACTTTGTTCTGCTGAACCCACTAAAGAGACATCGCTTGTAGCATTTAAAGTCTTCGTATGTTACGTGTTTCAATGACCTAACACAACCTGAATACATTTAAGAAATGGTAGCATTCGTTACCATAATTTCTTTTTCATCCTTTCGATATCTAGACAAAAAATCCGCTGAGACTATTCAAAAATTACTAGTTTCTAAAAATGCAACTGCTTCCGTTCCGGACGGTATTGGGTAGTTAGCCCAGTCGAAATAGCTTTTCGATTCGTATTTTTAGGTGAAAATATATAAAATAAGAACAAGTTATTTCAAATATGCAATATATTTCAGTCATGAACAAAAGAAATCTCTTTGTGTCACTGACTATATCGACTATTTCGACATTCTTTTTTGTATCACGACGTGGTGCAGTATGTTATCTTAATATGTAGAGTTCCTATCTGATTTACGTCAACTACCAACGTGTGTCTGTCTATTGAATATTGAATCGAGCGTTAAAAGTGTTAACGAATAAATCGTAAACTTGTTGATAAAGGAGGTAGGAAATTCACTTTACACAGATTTGAAGGTAGAACTGGTCAGATATGATCATTTAAAGGAGAATGTGAGAGATTTTCGTTTTTAACGGAAAGATTTTTTGCCTACTTTCAGTTCCATGTACATTTGAATATAAAACGCCTGGGCTAAAAAAATCTTTGTGTTTTTATCGAGTTTGTAGAAGTGTATGATTCAGTTAAAAAAATTTGAATAATTTGCATAATGCACATTCTCCTCATTGTTTTCAAAATTATATTACCCATTTGGGTATTCCGGGAAAGCTATAAACCTCATGATTGCGTGACAGCGATCCTAACATTCTCATTTATGTTTCTGCATAACATTTTTTTTTCTCCACTTCCAAAACAACTAGATACAGTAACAGCTTGCATTGTATGCTGCAATAACAGCTTAATATTCTCGCTTTATGCACTTCGAACTATTAAATAGAAATTCCACTCACATGAGCCGTATTACTTGTATTAAAATTACAGCCTTATGCAATATGTACGCAGGCATATAAATTTATATTCAACAACGTCATAACTAGAACTTTAATTATGATAAAATTGTTGTGAAATTTATATTAGTTCAAATTTAATATATCGGTTACAATTTCAGACAAAATCTTCCGAAAATTACTCTTGATTTTAAGCATTTAGCAATTAATATAATGAATTTGCACGCCGAGACTTTAATATTTCGAATTTTGGCTTTTCTTCAGCATGCCAGAAAGCTATCCAAGCAAGTCGATTTTGGAATTTTATGTAGTACCGAAAATTTCAATATGAAAATGTTAACTTGGTAAGTTTCTGACAAAATTGTGCACGAAAACTTACACAGTCAATATGCAAGTGGTATTGAATGAAAAACTTTTGTTCAGAGCAACATTAACGAAATACTGAAAATTCACTTTACTAATTAGCTTGTAAAATCGTTGCGATGATTTATTTACAGAAAATATCCAAAATCTTTAAAACATTGTCGAGAGATGACACTGCGTTGATCGTATTATGTAGAAAAGTTGGTTTCATTTGCAAATTAATATTCAGTTTGTAAAATTGAAAACTTTTTTTTAGCTTCTAGGAAAAAAAAGCTTAAAGAAACTTTTGTGTTTATAAAAATTGGAACAAGAGCGGATAGCCTGCCATAAATTTAATATAAAACAAGTAAGTAGAATGAAGAAATTCGTAAGCTGGGAAACTTTGAAAATTGGAAAATATTCTCTACCTTTTTGATGTTAAAAATATGTACAGCGACGAGAAAACTTTAAAACTTTTACTGACATCAATTCTATGTTTAAAAATTAAAGGAAAATTGATATGACCATATGATTAATACTTCTCAAATAGGATTAAACAAAAACGAAATGAACCCTTTAGTAACGGTTCCACGTCTGTTATAGCAACGACGATAAAAATAAATGTTCACTTATATGAATACATTTAAACATAAAAAGTAGTAGATTTCTCAGTTATTGCCGTACCTATAATCTGTAAAAAGCTATATTTTACAGCAGAGTATTGAGTATGTCAATAATATTACGACAATTAGTTAGCCGTTCGTAAAAGGTTAAAGTATGTGTGCGATAAAATTTATTTTTATAAAGTCAAACCTCCCTTAAAAGCTTCTCTAAGATGAATTGTGAACAAACAAATCTTGACTTATGTCAAAATAAATTACTCCATGCAAGGAATGAAGCTTGACATAAAAAATCTTCTTACTTTAAGATATGAATACCCAACATAGAAAATTCGCATAATTTGTACTGTTCTCCAGAAAAAATCTGAATCATTTGTTCGAGTGTATTGTAAATCTAAATTCTCATTTCTTCTAAACCAATTATCTGAACTAGGATTTTTCTTCAACAGTTTGTTAAAACTTTAACTTTTTAATTTTTATAAAAGGTTTTACGCTAAGCTTTCAACTAATGAATTTCTCACGAACTTACTCTGTTTACAGTTACTTTTAGCTTTTCTTTGATACATTTTACACACAATATTACAAAAACAAAATGCTTCATGGATATTTGGTTTTGTTTCACTTATTCCGATAAGGAGGTCAGACATAACCATTCCGATGGGTTAAAGAAATCAAATTACTACTTGACCAATAGAAATCGAATATTTTCTCATATACAAATAGGTAATCCCTTCCTAATATTTCTAATGTTGTAGGTCAATATACTAGTACTTCGCAATTACTTTATGAACTACTAATCACTCTTTTATATTCGACTATATCTATACTATATAACAAAATGAATGTTCAATTAACAAAACTAAAAGACTTTGTATCAATTTATTGAAAACTTAGATCAAACGAAGTAAAACTCGTTAATTAAGTATACGCTTGTCGTCTGTGAAATGTTGGCAACGATGTTCTTTTTCGATATAAGATTCTTCTTAAAGTGTCCTCGCTCAAAGAATACAGATTTACCTCAAAATTTAGATCCTCAAATATTTGAAAATGAAACATTCCTGAATAATTTGCGCTGCTTTAAGTTTTTTCTCGTTTGCTTCAGTATATATATTAGTCACTGAATAACAATTTAAAATTGATTAATTCCAGAAGAGAGAATCTAACTGCAAAAAAACATTAAATTAGTCCCGAATTCAATTTTGGAAAGAATCTCTTCTTAAAAAATAATAATAAATTGTTTCAGAAAAATATTACAATAGTCTTAGGGTGCGATAAAAAAGCCGTTGAATAATAAAGTTTCATTTTCCACTTTTTCCTTCTTTTTCTAAACTTCACGTTCGCTGAAGAATATTATCATTTTTTTCGGTAGGTTCGAAACGAAAACGATAAAACCCCAAGCTTGTATTACTTAAAACACTCATCGCCTTTGACTATATAAAGATATACCTAGTGTTGAAAATAAAACGAAGATTATGAATAATATTCCATTATACGATTCGCTTATGTATTTATACGCTATATTATATGAATGGACGGATACGTATAGATATGCTGTGGAAATTCATCTCGTCTATTAAATTCTCGATGCTTCAAAATATATTTTAATTACACTCCATTAATGTCTTTCAATTGCATTCTTCCTGCTATTATGTGTATGATTTATAGAAGTTATATGTTAATACAAAAATGAAAATGAGAAAATGATTTATTGTATGAACATTTTGTAGCAATTTTCTCCGTTTTTCTTGTTTCAATGTCTGGAACATCCGTTTGATATTTCAATGCTGTATAGAAATGAAGACGAGATAAATGTAAACGTAAAAAATAAAAGAAAACGAATATCAGATATACGAATAAGACCACGAAACATTTTAAGCAATCAATTGTATGTCTGTGCATTATTTACGTCATACATTCATGTAATGTTCAAATGATGCTAAAACTCTATCATTACCCATTTAATCAAATCGACGATACTATTAGTTCCGTAGGCTTTCATCATTATGGTGTAAATAACCCACTGTGCCAATTCAATACGTATAAAAATTGAATCAACTCAAGTTTGAAAATAGGTAAAATGTACACATCACGATACAAAATGGGAACTGAAGGGAGAAAAAAAGTATCATCTGAAAATATTGAGCTAAACGGAATGAATCCCACACATTCATTTACTATATTCTTCTGTGTTCATCATTTTCATTGGAAAAAAGATAAAAAAAGAAACTTTTTTCATTTGGCAAAATTGATTACAGTACCTTGTTGAAAATAGAATGTCGACACAGAAAATTGAACCGAAGAGAAAGGAATTCGCGTTTGAAATCGAAAGGATTGATTGAATTGATTTATTCGGAGTTATTTGAGTAATTTAGTAAAATTGTGTGTGTTTTGAAACGGAAATGATTTTAGAAATTTTTAAATTGAACTGTTTCATTCTACAGTTCATGTTTATACGTTTGAGGTTGGGCCGAAAAAAAAAATTGTAAAAAAAAAATAAACGTAATGATGGCAGCTGGAATAAATAAACCGTAAATGATATCAGTCGGAAATGTCAATCCTGTTCGATAGTATATTTTAATCATATAGAATTTGCTGTCCAATATTTTTGTACAATTTAATTAAAAACTTAATTAAAGTACGGTAATGACGGTTGATAATTTTTTTGATTTAAGAATCTGAGAATAGATCCAAATTCGTGTGATAGTTAACCTTTTACAGAAAACGTCTTTCAGTAATTTTTTGGTAAATTTCAGTAGATAAGATTCTTAATAATAGGCTTGATCGCAAAATTCGAATTTGAAATCCATCTGGTTAAAGTTTGCAATATAACTAGATAAATAACAGATGGATATCCATTTATCAGTAAAAACGTTTTTAATTAATTACCGTCGTTTGCAAATTGATTAAGATTTGAGGATCACTCACCTGAAAAGAAGAAAAGAAGAATGGTTAAATTGTTAAATGATTGATAAATTTAATTTTTACTATTTTCAAGAGCTTATGGGACGTAATCACGGTGCCCCCTAACAAAAATAAAGTTTTTCTGAAGGTTACCCAAAAAATGACTTCTGACTAGGACCTAAAAGGAGTTCAAAACCGCTTTGCACAGTTTTCAACTAGATCCTTCCCCATAGTCGACCTGTGAAAACAGCGACCTTTTCCATACATTTTCAAGATTTTTCAGAAAATGATGAAACAGAACTGCTGCCTACCGGCTTTTTTATTGGTAAACGACGCTATTATGAGCAAAAAATTGTTCTGCGGCATATCTCTAAAAATTTTAATTCTTTTTATAAACACTCGATTGTTGTTCAATTTTACTGTTTTCATATTACTATAAAAGCAAAATGCAGGTGTAAATGTAAAGTCTGGATCCATATTTTCAACATTTTTTATATCTTTAACTGATGAAATTTCTCTTTGAATTCAAAAGGAGCTTTACCTAGATAGATAAAATGAACACACGTGGAAAATATGAACTTTACCTCTTTTTATCGTTTGAAGCGTCTGAGGGAAGAAACAGTTCTAATTCAATGTGTACTATACAAAAGCGATTTTCTTTACTTTGAATGGACGAGTATTCCTATAATAAAGTATTTCAAACAAGTTTTATACAGCATATTTATAAAATTGAGTCAAGCGTAACGCTTCTAAAGGGAACCTCTTCTAAGTGAATATAAAACTTAAAAGACGTTCTCTAGATGTATGAATAAATGGTAATTTTTCATAGAATCATTCATTACATTAAATAAAAACTGATGGGCCTAAAAAAAAAACTTTCCAAGAAAACTTTAAATTTCTTTGCCGAGAGTTGGAAGCAACCCCGACATTTATGTCAGTATTTAAAATGGATGGTGCAAGTTTTATCAAATCTTTCAAATTACTTTCTTACCATGTCATTTTAATATATTTTCACATGACTTAATTTCTCCTTGTAAAGAAAATATTGATTCGCTTCTTGCATTTTTGGTATTAATCACATCGATCTTCAGATCTGACTGCCCTTTCGTTTCTTGTTTAACATGAAAATAATATAATGCTGAACTTAAGGAGCGTTTCTCAAACATCATTTTCTTCATCGTCCCATCCAAAACTTAAAGTTTTTCAACAATTTTTCTTATAACCGTCATGTGCTGTGCCAGGCCCCTTGCTGATGTAAACGAATAGTGAGAAAAACTCGATTATTTTCATTTATTCATCCGTATTGTTGTTTCCCTGTGCTACTAACGGTTACGTGAATGTGATGGAGACTACAGAGTTTTAGTTTTGTTGTTATTATTTTGGTGTTGTATACCAGACACGTCATAAGTTTCCAAAGAAACTTTTTCTTTACTCCAACAAACTTTGTTCATAAATTTTAAGTTAATTCAATATAAACGAAAGTCGAGCTGTGGAGAATAAAAAAAACCTCATGTAATATGGAAGCGCTTAATGAATTTCATGGATGATTACCGTAAAATCAAAGACAGGCAGGTTAAACATTTTTCAATTAAATTTGTATCGCGTAACCGCAATTTGTTGAACACAACTTTCAAGCGTGATTTCAGCACTACTGAAAAAATACAACAATTTTGTGTTACCGTGTTACCGAATTCAATCAAAGTCGAACGATTACTACCCACATTTTGGTAAATTGATTTTTTTAAATAGTTTAGAAAAAGGAAAAAGAATGTTTCTAGTAAATAAAAAAAAAAATTGAAAATGCCACGACCTATTATTCATAGAAACATATAAATCACATACGTTTTCCTAACGAATAGCTACAACGCTCCTCCCGGTATATAACTTCAGCTTTTGCATATGTGTAATGAGTGGCTAATATCAGTCCGAGTGCACAATAAATAAAGTGCACTGACATTCAATATGAATTGTTTGGACATTCTAAAAGTGATAAGTTAATGGCGATAATTTCTTTTTCGAATATTGTTTTTTAAGAGTGCTACCACACAGACACACATCCTGACATACTTTATAATTTAATATAATGGAGCGTTTTATATTCCAACATTCACAAAAATTTTTGGCAAATATGTGGTTCATAAATTCTTCCCCCACAGCAATATGTTTTCGTTCACACGATTAGAAACCAATGACAATAACACGCACCGGGTTTTTTTATCCTTTCAACCTTTTGAGCAGAAAAGAAATTTGAATTATTGCAGCATAAATTTTTATTTCATTGTTAATGGAACCGTTTCGGTGTTTATATTTTCCTATGAATTTATTTGTTTGATGTTCGTTTTTAAATATTTGTTGAAGGTAAATTGAAAACTCGTGTGTGTATATGCCATAATGTACTCACGTATAGTGAGATCATTTTGTCTGAATTTTTCAGAATTATTTGTGCACATACGAATTACACACAAAACAACTTCCCATTTTAATTTTCGTATCTACAACATTAATATTAACGATATGAAATGTTTGTTTATTCCTGGTTTCATAACTCATGGCGCATGTTGTCGAGCTTCAGGAAACCGAACATTACGAAAAACGGAATTCTTGAATAAATTAAATTATGAGTTATGTATATCCCGGTAAATACTGCCGAAAACATACACATCTACATATATCTTAAACCTGCAGAGCACAACAAATCGTCATTAATATTTTGAAAATTGTACTCTAACGCTAAGCTTTCACTCTTCATTATAATGAATAATAATGTGAAATAGACATCGACTTAATCACACTCGCTCATAATATACATGCGTTAATTATCTTGACACTTTCACCCTACTATTTTTCATGACGATGTCTTTTACCAAAAGCTGTATCGTCGCGTGTACACAGAATGTGTACATTGAATAATATTTCCTTTAACATCTCGTTGACCCATAAATAAAACAACTTTACAGTACAGAGATATATTTTGTTCTGATTTTCAGTTTACATTTCGTTTTTCCCTTGCATTATTCAAATACGCTTTAAGATCTTCTATTTTGGATAGTCATATAAATTGCTCAAAGATAAAGTATACTTTTACGACAGCTCACAACCAGAAGGCATATCTTTCTGTTACAATATGGATGGGAAGTGAGGTTAAAAAAATCTTGAAAAAATCAACACAACACAAATCAAGGATACCGGATCGTTAGGCAATCAGAGTGTGGTTCACTGTGTATTCTTTTTTAGAAGCTGAATAGTTTAGCAACGTTGCCTTAGTTCCAACGTTACCATGTATAAGTCTATGATACTCTCTTATTGTAACCTGTTTACTCGGCTATTTTTTTTTTTTTTTCATTGATGGTGGCATAGTGGGTTAGATAGGACCTGGGTATGAATAACTGCACCATTTGCCCCAATTAACTCTGGTTTCAACGGGAACACCTTACAAAATGACGTACTACTATAACTACTACCAAACAAAGTAAAGAACCGATTTGGTGACGATATGGTGATACTTCTTGGAAATTACATGCAACATTCTCGACATTGAATATATTTGGAGAGACGTTTCTGTTTATATCTGAAACTGTTTCACCCACTCGTCAACAATTCATTCCACAATGCTCGGATCTAATGTGCAAGCAGGTAAAACTTTTCATCTTATTGCGAACTTAACTTCATATGTACAGAAACAGAAATATAGGTAGTGATAGATGCTAAAATTGAACTTTATAATGAACAAATTCACATTTACGTAGCTTTGGACCACTGAAGTATGTGAATAATGGTTTCGAAAATGTAGAACTGTATGAACTATATGAAGTCTTTCAAACTCATTATCAGTATTCCGTATTTAAAGAAGCCAATGTGTTACGAACTATAACGTCGCAAACTGTATTTATATCACATACAGAAGAATAACAACTTCTTTTGAAGATCTTCAGTATTGCATTCATATCGTTATTCGATCTCAACGGATAGTGATGGAAAACCAATAGAGTATGTAAGGAATAAACAATGAATTAAAGTAAACTTTTGGCTTATATCAAAGTAAAAGATACATTTCTCATCTTTGATGTGTAAATGTTCAAAGCAGCAAATGTTTCTTTAAAAAAAGTGTGAAGTCTGTCATCAGACGATCAAAATCGATACACTGTGCATAACATTTCCGTTAATAAAGGTAATTTGTAAAGTTTCTCAACTTCTCGATATTAAAATCGTGAAAATGTTATACTGTTTTTAACATCAGTTTTCCCTTTCTCCAATCAATTACTGTAAGTGAAGACTTCCGAAAATTTACAATTAAATTTCCCAGATACACCTGTCACATTATAATGATGAATTCGCTTAATTTGTCACAAAAACAATTTAGTTATTGAACAGCTACGACATCATAAATTATTCATAGCGTCACTCGAATCATTTTTTGCGTGTTTAAGTGGCATGGATCTAACATCAGGAGAACTCAAAGGAAATTGGTCATTGCGGATATGATTTTGTCAGTTTTATTATAGTCAGTAGAATATACAAAGAAGTGAGCAAAGTTAGTTGCGTTTATACATTATTCAGCTCTAAAGTAATGCTCTTAAGAAGAGAAAATGAAGAAAAGATTAAATATTTTCAAAGAAATCTTATTTAGGTTTTCGAAAATTTATGGATTTTCAAAAGGGATTTTGTAATGTTTTTTGAGCTGCATTAAATCGTTCATCTGCAGCTCTATCTAATTTCTGTAAACATTTTTGTCGTGTAGCGATAAATGTACAATTTTGTACTCTAAATCTTCACACAATGAAATATTAAAGTAGATGCGTCAAAATTGCTGTCTAATCCACCGTAAATACACAATGTGTGTATGTTACACATCGTGCAATGTTGTGCTTTATAAATTATATGAAATACTTCAGGAAAAAAAATAACGAAGAGTTATCAAATATAACGCATGGAAATGAATACAATACCCTTGAGAATAATGCTTGGACAAGGCAAGTTGGCACGGGGAGCTTGCGAAATATAAAACCATATTCTTTCATTACACAGTGATGCAGTGATATACAGTCCGATTAACAAATAGAACGAAGAGATGTATTTTCGGTCACGTTTCAAATACAGAACAAATTGCTGCTTCTGAATTTCTGTCGTAATTAACATGCAACACACTTCGGGATTAGTGCAGAAAAAAACACATCTCAACTAGAATATTCTGAGAATTGATGTACCACTCACACTCATGTTTAATGCAGTGATTTAAAGTTTGCTTTTAATAATACACTTTCAGAATTCGGGTTTTCATCATAATTTTAATGAGAAACTGCGCTCACGTATAGTTTATTGCCGTGACGAGTAATTAAGACTCGTCAACGTTGGAAAGTAGACTACTACAATCCTCGAATATATCTGATATTCGAGTTAGAATCTAAGGAAGAAAATCACGTAAACAATTTAAACATTCTTCATTCTAATTAAGTACGAGATTTTATACGAATTTTAATATCTCATTTTTTAATGGTTTAATAAAGATCGAGATAAATTTTGAAAAGAACCATAAACCAATCATATCTACGCTAAATATTAAAATATTTACTTTTTATGTTTAACCAACTGCCAGCTCCATTAACTATATATAGTCAAAAAAAATATCCAAATAATTTTAATCCAAATTTAAATGCAATCTCCCAAAAGCACACACTGGCTGTTTAAATATTTTAACTATTTAATTCTCGTGCATATGAAAAACAATGTAATTAACACACTAATAGCACACCCACATGAAATTCACAATATGATGCCTTTTTAGTAACAATCCACTCTATCCCACTAAATAATTTAGCAAATTTAAATGTGTGATAAAATTCTGGCTTTTCACCAATCCACATTCATTTTGTATTTATTACAAACAACTGACTCGATAAGTCGATATAGAACCAACTTTTCCCACAGCACAACCGAAAATTTCACTCAATTTGCTGATTTTCAACTATTTAATGAAAAATGCCACAAAACGATTGAAAAATCGCTTCTCTTCGATGTAATTTTTGATTTAAAAACTCGTTGTCGATTTTCAATGCAGTCAGACACATTTGATACCCGCTACTCATGAGCGTAGACAAAGGACTACTCCAATTTTCCATGGATTATACATGATCAATCGTGACTAAGGTTTCATTTAAAACGTGGGAAATAGAAATGTTTTGGAGGGAAAAATCTCTTGAATGGTATGTGCCTGCCTGCCTGCCTGTATGTTTGTTGTATTATCATATTGTATCGTTGGGTGAATACGGAATTTAGTACTATCGTTGAATATTTCTCTTGGGGAAGTTTTGTGTGTGCGCTTTTCTGCGCATATACCCAGTTATAGCATGGCAAATATATTTTGTAAACGAGAGAAAATTGCGGATGAGGAGAAGTGGTATCCCTTGGAAGAATGGTACCACAGAAAGTTGAGTAATTTTATTTTTCTGTTGAAATACTCCAAAGTTTACTTTAAAGAAATCTTATTACGTGTGTTACCTGTTAAAGCGTTGACTTTGTCTTAAAGAATTTCATGTGAAATAAATTTCCAGAGAACATGCTGTAACGACATACTTAATTCGTTCTTGACTTTGACAACAAGTCAAACATATTCCATAAGACATTAGCAAACAGCGCGGAATAACCTATTGCTAGGGAATTATATTAAAATTGAAAATTATATTACAAGATAAATATGAAGCCATTACAAACTTACATCAACTTTAATAACCATAACTCTTTGGTGGATTAAAGTTGGAACTGGAAACGATTTAAAAACAATTAAACCGACATTTTAATGAATCTTCTTGATTTGTAGATGCGGAAATAAAATTTGATTTATTAACAAAGTTTAAACGTAAAAATCTTCTGAAAATATCTTTAAAATCCCCGAAAAAGAAGTATTGTTTGAACGGGGAAGAGAGGAAAAAAAACAGTAATTTATCTTGAAATGTGGCGTAATAAAAGTTTATGTGAAAGCTTTTAAGTACTCTTTAATTCTTTGTACTTTTTTCCTCCTAAGAAAAATGTCATTTTCCTTGGTGTGTACACAACTTAGATTAAACCCACAAAACCCATACGTACAAAGAAATCCACAAAATGTGTGCCGGCAAAAGAATATTATTCTTTAGATTTTTCTTCAACATTTTTGTTAAATACATCACCGCAAAATGCTATTTTCTCACGAGTTTCTTTCTTTCGTTCTTCATCATCCTGTTAGAGAACTGTAGTGCCTGAATAAATATTACTGTTCCAGACGTGAAAAACATTTATTTTTGTATTTTTCTGAAAAGCTGTTTAAAATTAGCTTGAAGGTTTTTCTTTTTACGAGCCAATCCGAATGTTTATTGCTATTATACTATAACTATAACCACTTTTTGGTTTAGAACTTTTTATTCTAACTTCACGGTAAATGTTCTATTATACTAGGTCCCACCTTTTGGGCGGGTCAAGTCCCTTGACTGACAATTTTTTTCAATATATTTTTGACCAATTTCATTGTTGAACTTCCGAAGCATCACTGATACAAATGCCTACATTTAATATATCGATTACTGTAAACATTACAACGAAATTTGGCAGAAAAAGTTTTTCAAATAAACCTTCGAAGATCGAATGATCTTAGAGTTCTCATTTTTCTTGTAAATTTGCAGCAAGATTTTCAATCAACCACAAATCGTAAATAAAATGCGACTCGTGTGAATTACGGCCCTCGCTTCGCTCTGGCCGCAAACTTCCCACTCGTATGAGCTATCTATTATTCTGTTTGATTGCCATTTTGTCATATTTAATCAGAGTAGATGCGAAGTTTTACAAATGTGGAACGATGAGAGGACTCTTTCACTTTGGTAAAAATTAAAAAAAAAAACCGATAGATGTTCTTCTCTTACAGTTTTGTACAAAAAGGAAGTCCCCGGTATTTTACAAAACCGTCACTCGTGAATAAAATGTGGATGGTAATAAACGACCGATAAATTTTTTATTTTTTTTCGTTTCTTCACTTTTGTCGATTCAGAAAACGACAAAACGTCTTTAAGTTACGTTTTGTAAAAGGATGAATTCCCTAGGAACGAACAGAACGCCTTCTCATTACATTTTGTAGAAGGATGAATTCCCTTGGAACGAACAAAACGCCTTCTCGTTACATTTTGTAAAAGGATGAATTCGCTAGGAACGGCCCGCCTTTGCTTTATATTTCCAAAATCGACAAAGAGTGAACGAAAGACAATTTTTTTTTACTTTTTACTGATTTACTGAAGAGGTGCCAGCGACATGTACCACATTTCTATCGGTATTTTATTATTTTTATCGGTAAAATTGAATTTTTCTATTGGTCGAATATAATATCCCATAAAATTATTACGACTCGTGAAAATTACGGCCCTCGCTTCGCTCTGGCCGCAAACTTCACACTCGTATGGGAGTTGTAACATATTTTGTTTGATTGTTGGAATAATGAATTTTAAAAAAATATTCAGAAATTTGTTGAGAATGACTTATATCTTATATTGCCTACAAAGAATGATGGTTACATTTAACGTTTTTCATAAAATTTCCTACACTTTTCAATCATAGTGTGCTCATGACATTTTTCTGCCGTAAGACCTTGAGTAAAAAAAACATCTTTCTTTGGTAGTAGACGCATTAAATTTGTTAGTCAACTATCAAGTTGTTAGTCAACTATCAAATTTGATAGTCAACTATCAAGTTGTTAGTCAACTATCAAATTTGATAGTCAACTATCAAATTTGATAGTCAACTATCAAGTTGCTAGTCAACTATCAAATTTGATAGTCAACTATCAAATTTGATAGTCAACTATCAAGTTGATAGTCAACTATCAAATTTGATAGTTGACTATCAACTTGATAGTTGACTATCAACTTGATAGTTGACTATCAACTTGATAGTTGACTATCAACTTGATAGTTGACTATCAACTTGATAGTTGACTATCAACTTGATAGTTGACTATCAAATTTGATAATTGGCTAGCAGGAGATGTTTACCGGTTCAAAGCTGGACATCGACTGATGGAATTGTTCTTTCCACTTATTAAATAAACTCTATCGAGAACATACTTATACGATTTACACACACTACGCAACCAAATCAAATTTCATCAAAGTAATCTTTTTCGATTGAGGCTATAATCAACAGTGTAAAATACTGTTTTTCCTGGATAGCTTCCAGATCCTTCGTCCCACATTGCCCATCTTCGAACTTAGCCTCGAGATTTTAATTCCACATATTTAAAAAAAAGATTCATCCAAATTGCTTGAGAATTACTCAAGTTATCGTGCCTTCAACGATTTTTTGTCACCCACATTTAACGTTTTTCATACCATTTCATACATTTTCAATCATAGTGAACTTTTTTGTCACCCACATATTTCGGTATTTTCTGGTGTAAGACCCTGACTTTCAGTCAAGGGAATAAGTGTATTATGCGCGCGAGATCACAACTATTTGAAGTGCAACATTTGAAACAGAAACGTATTTTCTTAGCTCTGTATAAATAATAGCGCATCATGTTTTTAAAATATGATTTTGGCGTTGAAGGAAATTCATAGCAATCTTTTCGGAAAATTTTATGTTTATATATGAACTTATGAACACACAGACAATATCTGGAAAAAGAAGAGGCGTCTTAACTGTCAAATACATAAAAAAATAAATAAAAATAAAATCAAACTTGTGTCTGTTGGTCTGCATTTAGTATAAAGAATATCTTCAGATAAATAGCTTGTATAGAGATGACAGGATGACACTGCACTTTAACTATTATACAATAAGAGCATAAATTTTAACCGGCTGTCATTGACATATGGGAAAGAACTCAATTTCATAATTTAAAGCAAATCGAAAATTGAGTAAAACTTCAACGCATCTCAAGCTCCTTTTTGAGACTGAAGAATTGAATGAATTTATTTTCTCTAAATTGAATATATTACAATTTCCTGGTACAAGTATAAACGGAGATTACGGAATAGTATTTCATAGGTACGACTTGACTCCTCGAAATATCTTCGATATTTTATCCTATATAATCAATATGTGTGTTCATATTCGTGTCTGTCTATACAGCTGACGAGTTACAACGGAAACACTCAAAATTTTGTCACTATATTGTAGCTACGATTCTTCAATTATTTGCTGCGTTCAAATAAGTCATATGGATAATACTACATTACAAAATTACAGTATTAATATAAATCCTATAAATTAATTACTCGAACAATAACCATTCAGGTAACCTTCATTTAGGTTTCAACGAACACACAAGCATTATTGACGAGGCTTAAACATTAACAATCTAATGGTTAAGAAAAATATATATTTTTTTAAATCTCTTATATAAACGAAGTTATATAATTTTGCAACGCAAGACTTTGTCGAACAGGCGGATACGGTCGAATTTTGGTAAAATTTTCATTAAATTAAACTCATCTTAATCTACTTAAAATATGAAAAGAAAAAATCGTAAAGAATGAAAACCGACGATGACGACGACGGTGGGATTTCTTAAGATGTTTTACAATACCCAAAGCATCCGTATCTGATATTATATTATAAAACTCCAATATCCAACTTAATAATAGAATAAAGATGTTATTCCTTTTGTAATTTTTTTTCTTCTGAAAATTATAAATTAAACCAATAATGTATTAGGTCTGGAAGGTATAGACAGAATATATTTTTCGCAATTCCTTTCGTGGAATCGAGAAAATGATTATTAAATTTCACGATTTTATCTCAAAAAAACAAAATGTGTAATTACATTTCCTTTTCCCTACTTGGCAAATGTATAGAAATTTGATGAATTCAAAATTTAATCAAAGGTTTGTATTTTGATGGAAATATTGTCAAGTGAATGCAAGGAACAGCTGTACAACCTTCTAATAAATTCTCATTTAAAGAATTTATAAAATTTTTATTGCTATCATCGAGAAATGGCAATGATGGTAATGTTTTGCAAATATTGGAAAAATCATGGAAATATTTTGCAAAGCTCAGTCAATTGAACTTTTCGTTTAGTATTAATCCTTGATTTGATTGCTACTTGCAACAACATTATCAATTCTATTTACTCAAAACTGTTGCGATCGTTAATTCGATTCTTTTATGTAAACAACCAGTAACGATAAAACTAAAGTTTCACTATATGCGATAACGGTTAAACGGTTAATGGTTTGTCAACTGCATGTAACATTCAGCGAATTACAATGGTCGGCGAACTGTACCGTATAAAAAAAACCCAAAGAAATGTTTACCGTTTCCAACATAACTAAATTATATGCGTCCAGATTTTCATGTTGTAAACACGAATATCAGTGATAAAATTACCGACACTTTGGTGCTTATTTAAATATTTGGTAGGGACTAAACCGACAAACAAATGCAAACATTACCAACGTTCATATTTATCTTACTTTCATTTATTTAACATTTCAAAAACTTTCAGAAAAATAATTTCCTCACATTTAAAATGATTTGATTAAATTACTGGCTGGGTTGTACTTGGTTTATTGAATAAACGGAGAAGTACAGTTATTTACACAAGCTGAATGTCCAAAAGTTTTGGATATTACAATGTGTTACGAAAAGAAATGATAAATGGTTTGTTTTCCTTTTTCGCTACTTTACGCTTGTACGGATATAAAAAGGAAGTATAAATGAAACCAATGATTACATTTTATACGCAGATCGGTTTCGAAAGTTTAGGCATTCATTTCATTACGATGTGACACCACCGTTTTTGGTTATTCAATGAATAATATTCGTATCATATGCGCAGTCAATGTATAATATCGAACGTTTTCGTTGTGGATTTATCGTTGGTTCAATAATTATTTACTGGCGAAGTAAATTCTGTTTCAGCCGTTGGTAATAAAATTTGACGATCGTTGCTATACAATGGAATAAAATCCATCTATCACAGCTCACATAGTTTGCAAGCTAATTAATCTCTGGTGGACTAAATTCACTTTTCTCTTAAGAATCATAGGAATCATTTTCCAGTGATCTAATAAGTTCCTAAGTAGTTTACTTAATTTGATAGTACCTCTACAATACAATGAAAGGTCCTAGCAAATAACTCAGAAAACAACCCACACTTAAAGTCATTAGTATCCAAAAATAATAATCTTATGAAATTCTATCAGCAACGAGGGTTTGTCAGCCTTTATAGGAATTACTTTTTAGAGTGTTCACTAAAGTTCAGTCACTGTGTTTGACCACAAAAAAAAAACTTATCTTCCCATGAAGTTTCACCTATATTCATCGTTTAACCCGATCTATACAAAAAGAAAACTTCTGCGACGTTCTTTATGATGTAGCAAACGATAAATGACGTAAAAAAATATTTCCTTAATAAATTTCAACATACACCAAAAAAAAGCAAACCGAATCATAACCAAATTCTTCAAATCTATGATATTGTCTTTTGTTTCCGCATTTATTCGCATTTATTCGCATCCCATATCCTTATATTCAAATAATATAATTCCAAAGCCGAAAAAAGAAGCAGACAAAAAAAGTTATCGAGTTTTTCAATCGAATAAATTTTAACTTTTAAAGTTATAAATTCTCGGGGAAATATTGATTTATGTCAACACTTTGCTGGGCTTTTTAAGACAATGGCAATAAAAACAAACTTTCTCGTTTTATAATAATAATTGTGTTTTATGGCAGTAGGGGGCAGAGAAGCAAAAACTTTTTGAGGTTCTTACTCTATGTATTATTGGTGTATTAGTCGAAAGAAATTTCTTCATTTGTTTAGTTTGCAGTTTTCTGGATGACTTCATATGGAAATTAGATAGTACACATATCTATTATCACATGTTTTACAACTATATTGTAGATAAAATTAAATTACATGCAAACCGATACAGATTCTGTAACTAAATTGCAATGTAAAAGAAGTAAATCACGTAAATGTGTAACAAACATTTAAAATCGATTTTACGTAATAAATAGCAGTAGATATAGAATGAGCGTACAGCAAATATGCGTCAGCTGTTTTTAACAAGATTTATTTGTGTGAAGGGTGAAAACCCAAGGGCCAAACCATAGCAGACGTTTTCCATTATAATTATTCTTTTTTATAAAACATAACCCAAAAAAAGTATTAAATGAAATAGCCTCGTAGGAAGTAAAGCTCGGTCGGTATAAAAAAGGTCGACTGTAATGTAAATTAATATGAATCAGTGGTATGAATGGTAACTAAATTTAAAGAAAATACTGAAAGAAAAATGTGCTGAGAAAATTATAAATAAACTTCACAAGTGTCTGTATGTAGTCACCAAAAATTTAAAAATAACAAAAGAAAATCTGCAAATTCATTGATAACAGAAGAACCATCAGCGAGGTATATATTTACGGTACGAAAAGGCATATTGTCATTACATCTCTCTCCGGGTACATCTTGAGAGACGATAATCATGATATCCATTTCGTTTTGAATACATCAACGTTTCGACACGTAATTTTTCATTGTAAAAATCTTTCATTTCGGTAAAAGCAAACAAATTTCACCGAAAAATGTCGCAAAAAAAAATTTAATAAATTGGTAATGTGAGCCACGTGTACCGCGAACAATTTGGACCTAGTAAAATATTCACTCAAAAATATAAACAAGTATTTGCCGTTTCGATGGTTTGTGTGTGAAGAATGCGAGTTATTGTTATGTCTGTTCCCTTGACATTAAATATTCCGATCGTAAAATTTTATGATTCTTAAGCTACGTAATTTAACGGTTAAAATTCTAATATCCTTAGGAAACTAATTTGGATTCGACCCGCTAAATTCGAAAAACAACGAGAAAAAACCTAATAACGCAATGTTCGACAGGCCAGTAAAAGAAAAATAAAGAGAAACAAGAAACAACCTTATCGGACACAATGGATGACATTGTATTTTAAACATAAAAAATAATAATAAAAAACTGATTACCTAGCTCTGTATCGAAAACAGTTGACTGCTTTTTAAAAAGCAGTAAAATTTAACGAAATAACATAAAACCAAGTCAAGATACACTACAAAATACAACTTCGTTCATGTTGCAGTTGGATTTTTTTTTTTCAAAAGGAACACGTTCATAGCTATACAGAGAGATACAAGATACATGATACAAGAAATAAAAAGTTATAAAAAAATGCTCATGAAAAGCGCAGTCATATTTTGATAAGATTTCTTATGTTGCTGTAAGTGTTTATGTGAAACGGGGTTTCATTCCCGTTGAGAGAGTTTTAGCAGAATTTTTCGAGACTGTTAGAGAAACAGCAATATTTTTCAAACGAAAATATATATCTGATAAATAACCTCATTACATTCATACAGACAGCATAGCCTCTATTCGAAATAAACAGCTCTTTTCATGCCGAATTAAGTTGATGGGTTTGAGTGTTACACTCACAGCATTCATATAGAATGGTAGCATCTTTTCCCGAAAAAAAAAAACAGAAAACTGAATTACTTTAAATAAATTATTTAAAATTCAATTTAACAAAACTTTTTTTTTCTTTCTTATTATACACACAATAAATTACAATGATTCCAGAAATATATATACTGTCGCGATGTGTACATCATTTGAATGGTATGTTTTGCTATTGTTATGTATGGGATTTATACGGCTAGATATATAATTCATGTAACGAGTGTAATGTATATTCATATTGTGTTTTATTCAAATGGAAAGCCAAAATAGGAGACATATCAGACTAAAGTGTACGAACAATTTTAATGTCACAAAGAATGATGAGTTTAAGAGTTGGCATCAACGAAATAATTGAAAATGAAATTTTCTTTCAGATTGTGTCGGTTTGAATTTGTAATATGGCGTAATGTGAGACATGCCACAGTTTGCAAAACATGTAGTCATCAAAGATACATATATATTCGTTTTGTTCGTGTAATGATATAGCAACAGAAAAGAGCCGCTTTGATATAGAATGAGATTAGCTGAAGTAACACAAGTTCATTGTCATATAAATTTGCGGATTTAGAAAGAACGCCTTTTCGCGAGTTACCTCAAATTGTTTAAGCAATAATGAACAACACAGAATCACCCCGACTCTTGTACTATTTTCAATTAATTTCATGCGGCAAACAATATAATGATTACATTAGGCAGGTCTGTATTACTGCATGTACATAATCAAATACACAAACACACACACACACGACAGTAGAATAATTAATCAAAATATTCGATGTGGTTAGATTATTAAACCTCTAAAAACAACCTTTATGTTTGTTGTCAGCCAAATCAATGTTTCATTTGTTTTAGATTCGCCTTCGATTATTTTTGCACAACATTTACAATCAGAACTTTTCGAAAACTTGTCATGGTAGAATCGACACAGCTTGTCACATTGCGAAAAGCTATAACGACTATTTTAGGTCGTGGGGTCGTCAAAGGATAATAAACGAGACATAGAAATGGAACGAATATTTTTATCAATTCCGTGACAAGATTACACTAGGTAACGAAATAATGAGAATTCGTGTGGTGAGTTGAAATTTTAAAGTGATGAATAAAAATTGCTTCATGATATCGACGTAAAGTAGTAGAAAATGTAGTTATAACAATGATCAATTTCTCAATAGATGATGCACTCAATTGGGGATATATTACAGCGTCAAAGGTAAAATCGGAATTTCTAATAAAACTTAAAATACAGACTCTTTGCTATGCTATCTTCCTTTTAAAAATCTTAGTTTGTCTCTTTTAACAATGTGTTTTTCTATGAGTATGCAAACCTATTTGTTAAAAATTCAAAGATGCTGATAGAAACACACAAAAAATCCACTCATCTTTATTATTTGTTATCAACCTGAAAAAGGAAATTCGAAAAAAGCCGGAATTGACATTCTGACTTAATGATTTCCACCTATCCAACTTTTGAACTTTCGAAACCGCAACCTCAATTAATGTTTCTTTTATAGCATCAGTCACAACTTTTTTTTTTGATTTATTAAACAACCAATCATAAATCTTTCAGTATTTTTGCCCCATAAAAATATATTTTCGAAAAGCAAAAACATATTGCGTATTCTACACGCGTAAAGTGGATGGTATATTTTCAAAGGATTTTTGAACCGTATTTCGTTGCTGTTATATCTTTTGAAACAAGCACGTTATAATGTTTTATTTGTATATTTATACACATTCGGTATAGGGATATATTTTGTGCAGGAACGCAGAGCAAACCCAAATAGAAAAATGTTTTCTATAATGCGAAAACTCTACATTTTTTTAGGTTTTAATATCTTGTGAAAAACCAATTTTCGTGTATCAAAACAATATTAAAGCAATCTGCTTGTGTCGGCGTTGGCATAGACTGATGCTCACTCTGTATACACTTGTATGCATGTATATTTCTTGGCGAGGAGGACATTGCCTTGAAAGTAAATTTTATTAAAAATAACAGAAAATTGGATTTCCATTTGGTGTAAGGAAACCCTATATTACCCTCCTATATTCGTAGATTTTATGTTATTAAAACAAAATTGGAGAACTGTGTGTCTATTCGCTATTTTTATTTTGTTTTTCCTTATGTACTGAGTACAGAAATTGAGTTAATTTCTGTTAAATTTTCACTTGCATGTTCCAATTTAGTGCATGGTCTATCATTCGATAAGTTTATTAACGTTGCAATATATAATCAAACTACATTAGTTTCTGAAATGACCGAGAACAAATTCAAAATCAGCTATGGGATGAAGTGATGCTGTTATTTGAGTTTGATTCATTAAAGATAATTGATTTATCTTATCAAATATTTATTATTTTTCATTATTTCACTCATTGAAGTACTAGATCTGTATTTTATTGAAAGCATCACTTCATATCAAATTCGTGTTTATGAATCATGTTTACTAGATTAATTTTTCTGTAAGCTCTATAAAATAATTCAGAAAAAAATGCAATTTTTATCTGTACATTGATTTGAAAACTATCTGAAAATGTATTCAGAGAAGTCTAAATACGAGAACTCGTACGGCTCGTACCATTTTATTCACTCGTACCAAATGGTAGAATTTAATTGAACATTCCTCACTGAACCGCATGAGTTTTACATTTAAATGTGTAGCTTACATCACAATCTTCATTTATGGCTCAGAAACCTTTGAGTTATTTTTTTAAAACTGGATAGTCATTGTCAGCTGAGCCTAAAATAGAAGTAAAAATGTCGTATCCAAAGACGTTATATCCACTTCAACGTCATTGGTCGTATCCGTAACCGTAACCTAAATAAATGAAAAGTCTCCACTTATTGAATATTCCTTGACTTTGCGTTGAATATTGATTACTAAATTTTTGTTTGTTTTACTTTAAACGCTTTTGTCCTTTTACAAACATTAATTTATTTAACAATAAATCAATTCATACCACTAACTAATCAAATTGAACATAATTTCGTATATACACAAGGCAACATCAAATTCAATACGCAAATATAGGACGGAAACCAAAATCTGTATTTGAAATGAATCCTAATCCTTGCACAAAAACATATATACGTACACAGGATAATCAGACTCATATGCAGTATTATTTGCTATAAATTGAATTAAGGCTTGGATTTCAAGAAAATTGCATTACACGACATATCCTTTTGTGCACGGTACACGAATTTTCGAAACGTGACACTTCGTATGCTATTCTATAAACATATATAAATGCACGAACATTATGAAAATGTGGTATTGCAGTTGTGTAAAGCCATATACAGTTTATGTTAAAAAGGTGTGATTGTAAGAGATGTGTATATACCTATCTTGTGTTGGTGATGACTATAATGTAATGTATTCATAGCTTTTTTAATGTAAACATGAGGACGTCGTTTAATTTAAATTCTATTTCGTTCGCTAAATGGAAATTTTATTTTCGTTTTTTTTTCCTTTTTCTAATTGAACTGATACGTGACAAGTACATAGGTGAAGAGATGCATATGCATGCGATTTTCGGGATGTGATTAAAGGCTTGTTTTTTTTTATGGTTTGAGTATAAATACATTTTGCACACCAATGCATCACGGGGCATACGATATTTTTGAGATAAGCTCAAGAGGATCTGTGCTAGACTAGATCTTAATTTTTGTTAAATATTTAGCAATCGATCATCTAACTAAGTGACCTGAAGGAATGTACAAATTTTTAAATTCTGTTGGCAAAGTTGGAAAAACAAATTGTTGAAATAAAACTGAAAGTACGGTGAGTTTTACGTTCAGTAAAAAATAAATTCTTATTTAATACAACTCGCGTTCAGGCTTAATCTAAATAATTCACAACTCAATTTTCACATCAGATTCAGAATAATCTGAAGTTTTTAAGGCAAAATGTCAGGTAAACATGAGGAAACTTGTACACTACGGAACATCTTAGAAACATTTATCTGGTTTGATTCTTTTTTCTGATCAATATGCTTGAGCGTTACCATGAAAAAATTTGTTGTTATACAAAAAAGTTAATTTTTTTTAATAAGAGTTTTGTTGAAAGCTTTTCTTCATTATGAAAAGTATTTGATGTAAATTGTTGATAAGTTCATGTGTCATCCTTATTAACTCATAACAACAGTAAAGCCAACAAAAATACAAAAATAATACATCCGCTCATCAATTTCATTAAAAGACGCAATTCTTAGTTAGATCAAACCAGTATTACAAAAAAGGGAGTTTCAAAAAGTTTACGTTCATTTTTACTTCTGCCATAATACTCTTTATGAGGAAATGGAAATTGAATCATGAAACTCGTAGTCATGTATGAGTAAAGGGAATTCTTGTAGCTTGACTGTGACTTATCCGTTCATTTCAAAAACATTAAAGCTCTGATTGACGTTTCATGTTCTTAATTTTCTAAAAGACTTTTGATAATATCCGTTTGAATGTTTTGTATATATGATTAACATTTCAACATCAATATTGAAACGAAATTTAAACAAACGAAAGATGGAAAATATTGGGTGTAATGGCTTGAAATCGAGATCATTTAAATTATCCAAATATTCAATTTTATCTCTGCTCACTCGAAAAATGAATAACCACATTGTAAGGATATGTAACTTCAGCATAATGACATCGGTATATGAAAGCATTACTTCTCCGACATTAGACACTTTTTCGACACAAACACATAAAATGCAGAATCAGGCCAATTATCTTTGCAACAATAAATTAAAAACCCATTTTCATTTAACATATTTACGTCGGTTACAATGTCATCAAGCGTCGTTATGTGTGTAATAGAAAACTGTGTAAAAAGACTATAAATTTTAAGAGTTTTGAAAACGCGCCATTAATTTTAATTTATCTTGTCCAACTGAAAGTCCAACAATGGAATGAGTAAAAAAAAACCGCAAACAAACATGTTAGAATTGTCAAGCTTATTTTGTTGGAATTACACTTTATACGCTTGTAAATCATATTAGATAGATGACAAGGCGCTGTTGCACAGTAAGATGACTTTTTGAAGATCATATGCAATGTGAACCGTAAGATCGTCTTTGAACGATAACAACCGAAGTAAGCCCAACAGATTACACTGTGATATGCTTCACGTTGAATATTCAATTATTATAAAATTCTGCAGAGAAACTTTGGAAATCATCTTTCACTGGAATGCAATCTGAAAAAATCGATGATTTCCTCGCAATGTTTTTAATGAACAGAAAACCCTTTGCTACAGCAAAGTTTCGAAAACGTTTGACAATACAAACTGTGCGGAGAGGACCTTTCCGACAACCATTAACATTATTTGCTTCTATTTCCTCCGACCTAATTGCAATTAAATTCGTGACATTATAGAGGAAAATTAATTTGTCTTTTATATTTGCAACAACTCGTCATAAATTAGAAACATGTGCATCTTCAACAGCACTGCACAAAACGTAATTACGCAAATATAATTCCGGACAATGTAACTCGTTAGTATATGAGCAGAAATTTTTCGAATAAATCACAGAACTTACCATTTTGTACTAGGTGCTAACGTTGGATAGTTTGTTGAAAATAAAGAAAACATGTGTCAACATACCTGTAAAAAAAGGAAAAAGAATTATTAATATAAATTGCAGTTTTTATAATTTTCATAAATTAAATTAGAGACTGAGGCGGCATTTTAGCATAAGAGAACAAAGGAAAAGTTAGCATTTTGTGTCGCTATGTTACGCTAAGTAAATATTTCTGATTTTTACTAAATATTAGTCGGGTTGGGCTGGGTTTTGTGGTATACAATTTTCTGGTTGAGTTGAAAGACTTTGACTGTATGGACGGACAGCCGAAATGTTGCTCTGATTCTTAATATAACTTCCAAAAATTGAAGAATCATATTCACACCTACACGATAACAATGCCAATGTAACGTAAAAAACTAGATTTGTATTTCCTTTTCATCAAATGTATATACTGACAGCATGACTGGAGCACACAGGGACTATTTTAGAGAAAACGTTTTCCCGATTTTCCTAATTTTCCCTAATTTTCCCGATTTTCCCAATTTTCCTTATTTTTCCTTATTTTCCTGACTTTTTCCGATTTTTCCTATTTTTCCCGATTTTCCCGATTTTACGTTAATTCTAAATTAAACTTCGAAACTCAATTGCAGATATAATGGGTAAATAAAATAAATGGTTTGATAGTGGTGGACGATTTCCTGAAAGTATTTGTTGTCATCTCAAAGTGTATAGAAACCATCGAGTCTTTTTTTGTCCAATGATGAAAATAACCTTGTAGTGAATGGCGAACTAGACCAGCATCTCGACACATTACGACATTTCACGTTATCTAAATACTAATGTAAGTCTCTGAGACTTCTTCTATCAATAATAAATAGAATTCTATCTAATAGAATCTCATAATGAGTACTGACGAAAGGACGTTTGGAAAATTGAAGATCCCACTCCTGCACATAAAATCTTGTTGCTAACTAGTACCTAAACTGGACTCGGCTCGGATTGACAATTTTCACATCTATTGCGCAAAATTTCCATTTAGGCACATGTCAACAAAATAGCGATTATTAATTCGATTTTTTAGGCATACCGTAGGACAATTTTTTAGTTTAAAATAATGACCAACTAAGCACAATTTCATTAAATCGCAACTTTCTATTGTCCATAATCACCGTGCAAGGTAAACTCATTTAACTAGATACTTCAGAATCATAAGTTAAACTTTCCAGTCAACCGCTATACATGACAAATGATAACTAATCAAAATCTAATAACTCGGTTAGGCTTATTATCTCGCATCACTTAGCAATCTTTAGCAATCAGTGATTTAAATACTTCATTCGGTATCGGACAAAATTCGTCTAGACCGAGAGAAAATCATAAAATGAAGTTGCAAAAGAGTTGCACGCGTAAAGGAGATTTAATGTCTACATCTTTATATCATTAAACAAAAGAGGTGAATTTTATGTTTTTTTTACCATTTTATGGTCAGAAGATCTGTAGTATCTGTAATAATAAACTTTTCAATCGGCAAACCGATCGGCAAACTGGCGTATTTATTGTATTTAAACTGGTTCAGATCTATGTCTTTTATTCTAAAGACCCTATTAGCGACTCCCACTTCCGTTTTTATTGAAAGGGCCTTTCAGGTCCGATATTATAACTTGAATTTACTTTTTCGAAAACGACTAATAGTTATAACATCGGAGCTGAAAGGCCCTTTCAATAAAAACGGAAGTGGGAGTCGCTAATAGGGTCTTTAGAATAAAAGACATAGATCTGAACCAGTTTAAATACAATAAATACGTCAGTTTTCCGATCGGTTTGCCGATTGAAAAGTTTATTTTTACAGATACTACAGATCTCCTGACCATAAAATGGTAAAAAAAAACATAAAATTCACCTCTTTTGTTTAATGATATAAAGATGTAGACATGAAAGTTATTCTTTAATATTCCTGATTAACTACTGCCTCAAGTAAACAATTAACTATGTCAAGGATGTTAATCATTTTAAAGATCACCACTACTGTCCCGTTCGTATAATTTGTAGCATTTTCCTCATTTAGCATTTATTCCTCTCTAGTAACATTGCTCTCTTTTGCTATTTGGAATAAGACTGAAAAATAGAGCAATCACAGAAACAAAGAATAGCAGCTTAGACAAACAAAATGCTTAATTTTATGTGTACGTGACAGTAAGCCAGCTGCTGAAACAATTCTAAATTCATAAGACCAAATTCCATTTCGTATTCTAAATATGACGAATCTTAAAAACATCAGCGCAGAACATAATTCAAACCAAAATAAATTTTTTCGCTTTAGTTAGTGAAGCCTTCACAACGAGATTGTGAAATTTCCGAAAATGTTTCGAAATTGCAAACTTATCGTTGTTCCTCAAATGAAATAATCATATTTAGATCGATTGATGACTTTATAGAACGCCCAGACATCTACAATAAGTTCAAAAACCCCGAGAACTGTGGCGGCTGACAACTGTGAAATGCAGAACAAACAAAATATTGAATTCAAAATGCCTAGGTTTACTCAATAAAAAAAATATTTTTTTATTTTCTTTTATTTTTCCCTATTTTTTTTATAATTTTCCTCAATTTTCCCGATTTTCCTTAATTTTCCCTATTTTTCCTAATTTTCCCTATTTTCCTTAATTTTCCCGATTTTCCTTGAAATTTTCCCTAAAATAGTCCCTGGGAGCACATCTTACAATACTTGAAACGTTTAAACAATAAGTGCAATGCTTCTTCATAAAACATTTCACAAAACCCGTTTTCTCACTCGTCCGGAAAATGATTTCATTTCAAGCACTTGAACTATATCACTATAGTAAACTACAAAATGATTAAGTTTCCATGATGCCAGCCATACACGAATTCAACAACAACAACTTTTTTTCTCCGTGCTAGAAAACTTTAAACATTCGAAGAACAAAATCCGGGGCATTGATAATAAACGTTACATTGAAATGCAATCGAACGTATATATATTCGAAATCATGACATTGATTTATTTACTGTACGTGCCGGGACGTGTAAAGCATCAAGTTCGGTAAAGTATTCCTTTATTCGGTTTAACCATTTTCTTAAAAATAATCCAAATTCTGATCTTGATGAGATGTGTAAATGAAAAGGTGACACTCGAATTGACATAAAACCATGTGGCGTTGTTCAATCTCGTTTTATGCAGAATATGTTAGGGAATTGTAAAGCTGGAAAACTTTTCCAATCAATTTGACTTACTCAAACATTCAATCTAATTAAGTCTCCAAATTCAACGAATTCATTTAACTTGTTTCTAACATGGAAAATTTGGTTTTAATTGAAGATTATTTCCTTATGATGTGATGAAAATCCATTTGGATTCATAGAGTCTTAAGTACATCGTGTTATGCTGAATGTACCAGAAATGTGGTATGCTATTTTAATCCATGGTTGCACAGACAAAATCAATTCTATATAGTTCTGTATATACCAAGCTATAGTGCATCGTCAACTTACGAAGTTTTCTTGAGACTAAACTTTTCTGTGTAGGTGAGTGGATTTGATCGACTTTAGAAAGTTTAAAAAAAAGCAATTGGAATGGAAAGCTGCAGATTAAGTTCAGTTAAAAATTAAATGACCGAACTTATTTCAATTATTTAATGACATAATTCATCTTTGCTAAAGAGCTCAACTGAAAGCAACCGTTCGAAAAGTTTAAAAATAAATTTCTTTCACTCTAAATTAGGTGTATATTGTCTGGGTTATATGCTGTATTCGAAAAAATTTATGATACAAATATTTATAAGAACGTTAAGCGTTATGAGGCGATACGACAGTATATATTTCCAGTGAATTAGTTGTAGATCTCTTAATAGAATTTGGTACTAATACGATATTTAATAAAGTATATCTGAAAATTGACAACTTATGAATCATAAAATTAAAAAATAAATTGTAGGATTACAAGAAATACTAGCTTTCGATTAGCAGTTTTTTTATCCATGTAAAATAGAGCCAGTAAATTCTCAGAGAATTGTAGTATTTTATTATAGAAGAACTGCAGTGGATATTTTATGTGCTCTCAGAAACCCGGTGTATGAAACCATATAAAGCCACAAAAATGTTGGAATGGGTACCATATTGATGTGAATTTAGATTTAATTTGTAACATTCGGTAAAGATAGTGAATGGTGCAACAATCTAAATAAAAGTACTCAAGCCCATAGTCATCTTTTATCGAAAGCAACGTCAAAATTTAATTTATAAACTCTAACTATCGTTATCTAACATAGCGAAAAATTTGTTAAAACTGATAAAAGATACGATTTTGTATCGAAAGTTCGAAAATAGTTTGAAAAACACATAAGTAACAGATGTCGTAGTTGAGTTATACATTGGGAAACGTTCGATTGAGTTTCTGTTTTATTTATGATCGTTCAAACAATTGGAAAATTGTTGAATTAAATAGCAAATAACAAAACTCAGCCCAACTTGTAGACTTTTATCTATGAGATTTACATATGGTCAGTAATATCTACAGTTCACCATATCTTTCCGACCAGTATTATAAATAATGTTGTGTTCATCATTCTTCAATGGTAAGAACCTCAACTAAAACTGATTCATACCATGTATAATATAGGTACAGGGTACGTAATATACTCAACAACAACATAATCTGTATTCTCTCAACTCTGTGAAAAAGAAACAGTTGCTTTATATGATATAGAGTTTTTATTCTCAGTTCTCAAAAGCAAAAGGGTTGAATTAAACAGTTTCCATTGTTAACGTTTCCATCCATTTCATAGAAAATTAAGGAAAATTGCGAACCAATTTGAAGCTCAGAATACTAAATAAATAACTTGTTTTATTTCAACAAAAGTAACATAATGTTTTTGGAGAATTAATCCTATTATCACCGACTAATGATGCGATAAGTTTTTTTTTCCTTCGTCCTTCTTCTAACAGAAAATAGAACTTTATATATTCACGGATCAATTTCATTTATTGATTCAATAATTTATTTCAACATTTCTTTGTCGCCAAACAAGTTTTTCTCACTGTCAATAATTGGAAATATCAGAAAAAGAACTTTCTTTTATTACATCAGCTAGCTTATATACTAAATAGAAAAAAAAACTTTTTTTCCCTTCGTTCTGACTTGACATATCATTGTTATACAGATAATCCATCCAAAACACAGTTCAGCTTTTGTCTCACAAAAAAGAAAATTGTTTTTCATTTCTTAATACAATGTTGGCGATGATTCAAAATGTAAAATTTACAATAGCGTATATTTTCCAGTGATAGAGGCAAACCCCGACAAAGAAACAAAAGATGAAAATAACAAACACACACAAAAAAAAATATTAATATTTTCTCTTGTTGTTGTTATTGCTGTTGTTGACCCGTTTCAATAATTTTCCTAGATAATATACCTACCACTATACTTCCACTGTTCCATTTGAACTTAAAATGGCAACAGAAAAAACATTTTACAATTGATATGAACTGAACGAGGAACAAAACTTCGCAGGTCATATATTCTCGAAAGCTACCAAAGATTGTGTGTGTGTAATACATAATATGGTTCTCTGCACTAACGCTAAAAGTCTCCCTTTAGTATATATATGGAGTGTTTGTTTTGTTGACAAAAAATAAATATTTTAGATTTACTTTCGGTGATAATAATATCGAAATGATTTAGCTGCTACTATACCGTTGTGTGTAATCTTTGTAGTAACAAACAGAGAGTGATATTCTTTGGAACTTTCTATGTGTTTGGAATGGAAGTGTGAAAACACTCTGGCTATCGACTCATATATCAAGATAAAATTACTTCATATTTGCTCTAACGGTGTGTCTGGTATAGGCAGTAGATATTTTACGATTCTACCGCAAATAAAGTACATTTTGTGGTAGGTGTGATTGTCGGTCCAAGCTTTATAACCACTTGTTCTCGACTATAGATTTTAATAAGTGACCGACAATTGATATTTATACGATGAAAAGATGTAATATCCCACATCGAAATGACTTTATATCGAAAATCCGATCGGGATATCCTAAATGTGTTTGTTTGTGTACAGCTCAGAGAAGCGACAAATTGCTAACGGTGAACCAAAATAATATTTTCCTGAATTTTTGAGATTTTTTTTTTGCTACACTTGAATCCAACATCTTTTTTGGTATATTTTTTTGTATTCTCAAGAGGTTACCACTGATTATTCATGCATGCTTGATGTGCGTATCAACATCTCATGGTCAATATTTCACATAATCCTTTTTCATTGAGGCAAAACCCTACGTCCTTCAATTTGTTAAATTCGTTGGTCAACCATGCATAAATCAGAAAATATAAATAATAATTTTAGTTGTAATAATATGGTGAAACGTTTGATTTTTCTTAAAGGCTCAAAGAGCTCTGTGTCGTTACTTTGCAGTAAACCGTTTTTGCTCACAACGCGAGATAACGTTTAAATCACTTTACACTTGAACAATTTTACCTTTCGTTTTGGAGTAATACACTTTGTATTTCTATGAAAATAGCTTCCATGTGATGATTGTCCTCGCACTCTAATCAATCAAATTTAATGGTCGTATGGCGTTAAGCTAACCGTTTGTGAAAGGTGAACATTATCGCGACCAGAAATGGACGAAAAGAATGTTCATTCTTTAAAAAAGTTCAGACTTTGACGTAGAAATTGGAAATGTTCATCAAATTTTAACGAAATCGAAAACATTTCTGTATTATTGTGACAAAACACATTTTAAAATTATTCTCAGAACAACATCCCATCATGTGCATCCCTCAACGCCAAACACGACGCATACAGAATTCTTATAGAAATAATAAGACTGTGTGTGACTTCATATACGGATTATGAAACATTCGCGTTAGAAATAAATTAAATCTTGATTGAACGTCTCGTCAATGGCATGGAATATAGCGAATGGTAATACAAAAACGAATGTGTAGTGCTCTAGAAATGAATGAGCAACTGGTAGAGCTCTGAGACAAGAAAACTTTTGATGCAAAGTTTAAAGGCATTGTTAATGTATTCCGCTCTCGTGTGGGGTTTGTTATTCATAGTCGCACTACAACTTTGAAATGAGATAGGTCTGATTAGCGAAAGTTTTTTTTTTGTTTGGTTGGAGTTGTTAGTTATTCTGGCGTGACAGTAGACATTATGGAAGAGATGTTGTGTTCACTCGGTTTGTTATAGGACTTTTTTTTTTCTATAAGTCAGTAGTCAAGAGTATTTATTTACAAATCGGTAGCTTTTATATAACAACTCCGAAGACGTCAATCAACAACAATGTAACGCAAAACATAAACCCTTTTTATAAAATGATTGAAACTATAAAGATTTTATTTTTAGATTGGTGCGGAAAACTCTTAAAACAATTTCGCACATCCTGTAACCAACCACTTTTCAAGATATTATTTTCCTTCATCCAAACATAGATAGATAGAAAAAAATAAAAATTTATCTGCCATTTGAAATATATGTATCGCTAAATGAAATTTTTACTCCCTTTTTTATATATTTGATTTAAATTGTGGCTTTTTCATAATAAATACGAACGAAATTTGAATATCTCACATAAAAATTCGCATAACAAAAAAAAAGTGTGTATACGATATTGATGTGTGTGGCCTCGACATTACAATGTCCTATAAAAATAAAGATATTTTTCGGTATTGAAATGTATTTTTTTTTTAACATGGAATAAAAACCAGTAGATGAAATGTGACGAAAATGGTTTACGACAAAAATATGTGAATTTTATTTATTTTTGAGCACAGAAATTCTTGTTCTTTATATTATTTCTGGCGCTTATTGCAATTTGTTTATATCTTCTCTATGTACTTCGGAATTTATTAAGTGTAATACACTTTGACATGAACATGTACAATTTGCCTGTATGTATCCACCAGGCACAGTAACATGATGGCAATAATTCAAGATGGATTAGAAAATACGTAGAGAATTCGGTAAGCAATTTTTTTTTTTACTCCGACCAGAGAAGATGCTATAATAACATTCTTGTGTATCCTTTGGAACAAGACATGAGTTAGGCATTTTTACCAGGGCATATTTTTGTTGAATCGATTTACTGAATGTAGGAAATGTACGAAAAAGATCCTATTTTGACGTAGATGCAAGACGGGTTTAATTAGATAGTTCTGTTATTTCATCAATCTTTTCTGGTGTATTGACTGAGACTACTTTTGTATTTTATGGTATAGCAACAGAAAGATACTTGTGATGTTTGTTTCCTATGTTTTTTTAGGCTACATTTTGATTATTTTGTGCAACGTCGCAATTTTTCTAAAAAGTAAAGTGACAAACCTCTTTCAAAATTTTTGTTGACTGTGCTCATTAGTATGAACTGCTTACCGTTCTCATAGAAAGCTGACGTTTCACAGGGGTAAGCAAACATCATCATTAGCACGATTATCGACTCTATTACTTGATTTGATCTAAGCAGTACTTATTTTCATAATAAAAGCGGAAGGTCTTTACCTAGTAAGGTATCATACAAATCTGATGATTTCACAGCCTCAAACTCAATTTTCATTCTAAAGTCATCAGACCGTGTTTGCCGAACTTCGATAATCCTTAGATCTTCTTTGCCTCATTCATACCAATAAAGGTGTGTCATAACACATACGAAATATCATTCATTGTGTTATTATCCATTAAACTCGTACGCAAAGTGCCAATAAAAATTTCCGTTTGTCTCAAAACATTATGAAAATACACGAAAAACATACCCTTGTCACACCAACATGACATCAACTCGAACGTTATATTATACATTAGATCTACATTATTGTGCGTGTTCGATTTGTGAACATTCGCGGAAGACATTCTCGTCAAAAGCTGTAAAGCACAGCCGCACAATGAAGATGTATGTCACCAACATAACGACAATGTTATATGAGAATTCCATATATAAATTTTATTGTTTGTCGTAAAATTAATTTGATTTTTATGATCATCAAATAATCTTATTGATTAGTCCTGTCGGATTTTGTTCGGAAATAAAAATGGGAACCCCTCATTCACATCGAAAAGATAATGTGTTTGTTTATGGTTGGTTATCTTATGGGAATAAAATGTGAAACTTTGAAAATAAAATAGATTCCGAGTTGATGAATAAAGAAAGGATTTTTTGTTTGGGCGATAAAGACAAAAGACCAATTCAAACGAACTGTGAAAGGAAAAAGGGAAAATAATCTATAGTACGAAGGAGCTCAGGATAATTTTCACACAATGTGACTACATTTCAATTATAAATTGTTTGATAACTGTGGACCAAGGACGTTAGAGTAAACGGCATATCGCAACACATCTCGACTGATAAATTAATAAAAGAGCCTTAGAAAAGAAGACTTACCTGAATTGGGTCCATTGCTATTCGGTCGAGCAGATGCAGCTCCATCACGTGCCTCCACTTCCAATGCGTATGCACCTTGTTTCTCACGATCGAACACAACTTTTGTGAAAATTTCACCACTTTGTAAATTAATTTCGAAAAACTCTTTTCCCTCATTTCTCGGAGAATCGACAATGTAGTAATAAACCTGTAAGAAGATAATGTCGAAAATTACACATCGAGTTAATTAACAATGTATAGCGAACCGTAAACGGTGTGGGACGCGTAGTCTAACATTGTTTATGCACATTATTATGGAGTTTAGCGAACAACGCAAAAATATTGAGAATGGTATTTTAATCTATATACAATATATTTTTGGAGGGTAATTATTGTTATTATTATTATTTTCCCGTTTATGTGTGTGGCGGATTTCGTTCAGCCGGAGAATCGTGAATTTCGCATCGTTTTGTGGAAACTTGGCTGCTCATTTAAGTGTGTACAAATTTATGAGATTATGTAATACGAAAAGGCGTATCATTGCCATGGTACTCCTATCGAATATTCGTTTATAATGCAAAGTATCTCTTCTGCTAAACTTAATATAATGTCTTTTATACACGTTACGGCTACGAAAAAAACCCCTTAACCTAAATCTTCATGGCAGTGGAAGTATGAAAAATATGTTCGCAAACTTTTTTAGTTAAAAAAAAAGTTTTTTTATGAAATTAATTCATCGTTATGTCTAACAGGAAGCAAGCCAGTTTTTCTCCGTCGTTGTCGTCATATGATACTACATAATATGCAAATCTAATCGACAAGGTTAATACTCTTTTTGGTAGAAAAAGTGTGACGGAAAAAAGCTTGCACAGCTTTAGTTAAGTAGAAAATTTATTGGAGTCGTGTTGCCACTCACATTTTTTTCAAACATTTTTTCCTTTGTTGGTGAGCGAGACAAGGACTATGATTTAATTAAATTCTACCTTGTCTGAAAAAAAAATAATGAAATGAATTGAACTGATGAGAATATGAAATGCAATTTGCTACTCAACAAGGAGAGACGGTGGCCGGCTATAGTTGATCTTATTAAGATTTTACAAACGACAAGTTTACTGTTGAAACCAGCGAATCTGCTACTACTGATGGTGTTGAAAATATATATTGGTGTTTGAAGCCAAATCTTTTACTTTACTTGTTCTGCTTGTTTTGTTATGGGTTTTTATTGGTCATCGTTGTGGTTACTCGACCAAGAAGGGTCAAATTGTTGCTGTTGCTTGGGAAGTGGGTTTCAGATTTAAAAAAGTACGAGCCAGAGAATCTGTTTTGATGACACAAACTGTGTGATATTGTTCGACGATTAAGTTTCCTAATCACATGAAACTATAAATCGTGAAGGAAACTTTCACATTTAATTGAATGTATCCGATGAACTTTCACCAAAGTGAAGATTCTGTAATCTGTTTCCACTATCATAATATAATGTGTGAAATGTGTACATTAGAACAAAACATACACAGTCTAAACGTTAATAATAAACTAACTGAAGTCTTTATACTAAAGATCAACATTATTCTATTGAAAATTTCTCTGCAAATGCTATACGAGTCAAGTGTACATAATTTTCAATCAATTTTCGCTGAATATGTTTTCCGTACAAACAGAAAGGAAATAATATCCAGCGGTTTCTTTGAAAACTTAACACCGGAAATTAGCTTCTACTCTAATCTGTTTCAGTTTTTGTGCAAAGAATTAAAACAACAGAAATGTTGAAATATTTTCATTTACCTGATTATTCGGAAATGTTCCATCTTTGTCGATAGCATTCACTTGCGTTACTTTCGTGCCGATTGGTTCACCTTCGAGAACAGTTTCCTGTTCACGTTCGGTAAACAACGGAATTTCATCATTAACATCTTCCAGCATTATGTAAACGGTTGCTTCAGATGCAAGTTGTTGAGCACCATTGTTCTGTAATAAAAAATTAAATTAAATTTTTGCGTTTTAACCGTATGATTGGTTCAATTGGCTGAATCGGTAAAAAGTCTGCTGGTTAATGGTCAGATAAAATTTATTAGAAATTTTCATTATTTTTACGTTCAAATGAACACGAAATTCCGAAATGACTTTGTTTGTTTCAGTTATTGGAAAAGAGGAAAAAAATGAAACTAGCAAACATGTTTTAAAAAATTGCATATTTGGAGCAACCAGAAGAGACAAGGGAAATTCTTTTCGATTTTTTCAATCTCTTTCAGTGAAAATCATGTCCGTACAACTGTATTAATATCATGAAATGCGAACCATAATATTATACAGGTCATCGATTGTTCTGTTTCCATGCTGTATTGAATTGGTAATACTATACAAGTATGTATTTAGGTAAATATAGTTGGTTGAATGTAACGGCTACAATATTTTTCCCATTTTGTTTAACTAAAATTCTCCCTTATGCTCTGTTTATAATATTGAAGAATGGTAATCGCCACGACTATTAAAATAAGCACTACTTATTGTCGTGCTGCTGCAAGAGGGAATCCATTCATTTTAACTTCTTTAATTAAAACTTAACTTTTGTCCATTTAATACGAACTTTAAAACAAAAGAAATTTTTATTTTCCAAATGAAATGGAAATGCTTTCTGCATTTGCATTTGGCGATATTGTACAATGGTGTTAAATGACAGTTTTATATTTAACGTTGCAACGCCCCCGAACCAACTTAATTTTCATATTGAAAAAATAAATAAAAATAAAACGCAGCACGTTTTCAATATGAATTTGATGGTTTCTGAAATTCATATACAAGGCAAGAAAGAATTACGAAGATACCATTGTCGGTTCACTCAAGCATTCATGCAAAATGTGCATGGATGGTTTACTTCGAAAGCGTGCTAGTTGCAATAAAACTATTTTGCTCATATACACACAACATTCAACCACAAACTAATAATATTCTCTGATATGCTTGCTCGATTGGTTATATCCCATTATAGACGATCTAAGTGATTACAAAAGTTTCTCCAGCCTGTTTATATATTGAATTTTGTCGACAAAATTATAAATACAGAACAATTTGTATGGATTGCTTTAGCGCAAAAATTCAAGATCAGAGCCGGTAAATTGTGTCAGGGAATATAATATTTAAAAAAAGTAATTTAGATTTCGAGAAAAAAGGAAAGGTGTCGCGTCGCTCATAATTTATGACGCGTGTTTCTGATAAGGATAATGATGTCTCATCGAAAAAGTTTAAGTCACGGGAAAATGTTACACGAAAAATAACATGAATGTATGCGTTGCGTAGTATATTTATTATACATAAACGTGCCTTGATTTACACGATGTATAGCACCACACGTCTGCGATGGTGTCGCTTATGGAAATGGAGAAATTAATGCTTTCATTACATAGTGATATTATCGCTTTAATTTTATGAGTCTACCTCGGAGTCTACTATCGTTTCTTATGTAGAATTTTGCTCACTTGTTTCGGTACATTTTACTTTAACTTTGACTTTAAGTAAAAGAAGCTACTTTCATAAAAAAGAAATGAAAATTCATTTTGTGATGAAAGTACAAAGTTAATGTAAGGAAAATTGTAACATGATGCTCCACATATGCTATGTAAACCGTTTATTTACTTTTAATTACTATATGAGAAACGTGTTGTATTTACATGCTACAAATGTAAACTATTCAAAGGCTTTAAACTCAATTAAATTGTACTTGAAACAGTTTAAAATTATATCAGCTTTACTGAGAAGTTGTTGGTAAAGACGAGCAAAGAAATTTTTTCCATTAAAAAGAGAATTGCCTTACCGTTTTAGGATTACCGCAAAGCCATAGAGATAAGCGAGACCACAATCATATTCTGTGTGTGAGCAAGTGTGGTTTTCGTAAATGAACATAGTGTGTGGCATACATTCCACTTTTGTAGTGTAACAATTAATTGAGCTATTATTTTTAGATAATTTACGAGATACGGCAATAAAGGAACAGTCAAATTGATTGCAGTGCTAAAATCATCACATCATCGGTTTGTCGATAAGAAACGCATTAAAATCGTTGACAATTTGATTCGAATCATTTTTATTGAAAGATAATTTTCCTCAGAAATATTACTCGTTTATTTAATGCTACCATTTTCAATGCTAATAAAACCGTCGCGTCACTTTGTTATAAAAGTTGGACGGAATTGCATTGTGTATGAAGTCCCATATTTATGTTCTGATTATATGCTCAAAATGTATTAAATACGCGAATACATATACATGCTTGCGCTTGCATGAAATAAGTAGTTTAACGAAATAGTTGCAATTTTATAATCCTATGATGCAAGCTTTTATACTTAAAGTTTTTTTTTATAGTCCTGAAATATACTACTTTTTGTTGCATTTTATTTGGCTCATTTCGTTTGTAAATTCATTCTACCAAAAGAACTCAGACATTATAAACGGGCGAGAATGTTAAGCTCTTTGATTTTTCAATCTATAAAATGAAATTGAGAAACCGCTGTTTTCCTTCACTGTGGGACAATATCTTACAATGTCTTAAAATGTTTCAGATTGTATATGACTGATTGCAGTAAATTCTTATTTAATTCCAACCCTGCTCTTTAGTCGATTTGAAGCATTTGACGCTTTTTGAAGCGTATAATCATACGGTAAACTTTACATGCCTCTAAAAAGAATATTAAATTGTGATTGGATGGGTTGTTTTGAATGCGAGTCATAAAGCTAGGCGGGTGGAAACATTGTCTCGTCGATTCCAGTGATTTATGCAAAATAAAAAAATAAATCCATAAAGCATTGGCAACACACAAAGGTTACATGTAATATTGAAAAATGTACGGTGATATCAGCAAAAGTACCAGTACCGATGTTATGTCTGTACTTTCAACAATTATGAATGCTCTTAATTCCGTACCGTTCTCTGTTCCATTGTAGTTGCAAATATAAAAGGAACTGGAACTGGACCGCTACACAATAGAATCCTTATTTATCCCTTTTTCATTTTAATTTAATCTGACTTTTCAAATGTGGAGAAACATTTTCGAAAGATTTCGAGTATGTACATTAGGTCCTAACCCGTCACATTCACATTGTACACTTCCAGACCAGTCAAAATCATTCTGGGATATAAAAACACAACACAATGTGTGTGTATATACGAAATACATTTCGGCTTTTCATATCTTACGTGCAATGTTTACATCAAAAACCAACATACGCTTGCTGGGTAAAATTTGCATACAAATTTAAAGTTTATATTAATATTTAAGAGATGTACGTGTTCTGGATTGCACCTGATGGCTGTGCTGTTAACTACATCCCTTGGTCTTTAAATCTAGGGAAATATGTTAGGTGAAGCGTGTGCATGTGTTAGAATATCTCTTAGCACAAAAATTCGATTTCGTTGTGTCTGGTCATAATAGTTGGTTATATTGAAACAAACAAAGCCAACAACGATACAATTACGAAAGCATTTAGTGATAATGGCAATGAAGTCGTAATAGCCTGGTTTTATCGGCTAAAACTGTTTGTGGATGTAGAGATGTAGAGTTCTGATTAATAAAATTGAGCTTTTAATTACATGAAGAAATTCTGTTTTTTTTCATTTTTATGTGTTACTTGGTAACAATACTAACATTGGAATAGGGGATATTGGATTACCTTTGCATTGTCAGAGTACAGACCTCTGCCCAGATTTTTATTTTGACGGGTTGGATAATATACGAAGTGACTATTCGCACGCGCGTGCGATTAGTCTTTCCTTCGGCCGTAGGCTATTCGCACGCCGCGTGCGAATAGTCACTCTTATGTTTGTTGACTATTGGGACGCGCGTGCGAATAGCCATTGTTACAGGTGTGGACTATTGGGACGTGCGTGCGAATAGCCAAACCTACAGGTGTAGACTATTTGGACGCGATACAAATTCGTGGAAGATGATTTCACGGCGCATAAAAGATTGGATCTTGGCTTTCAGCAAAAAGGTGTGTGAAGAGGTATTTACACTAGTTTTATGAGAGTTTAAATGACCATTGCCACAGCTGATCCCCATATCTTACGGAGCAACGGCCTCCAGCATCGGCTAATCAGAAATATGATACTTATGCATAAGATTCGATAGCTAGTAGGACCTAGAGTATTACGAATCCTCAGGCTACATGTAATGGGGATAGTCTGAACTTCGCGTCTGTCATGATGTCTAAATAAGTTAGCTGACACACTAACAAAGCCACTCTTCGAGCCAATATATTTAAAAAAAATTCGACTCTACTGACGTCGTAAAATACCGGTTTCTTTGATTTTTTTATTTCAAAAAACACCGCTACTATTGTCTCCCCAAAGCAATTAGTCAGGAAACATACAATATTTTTATAATTTAATTATATTCTTCATACAAAATAGAACAATTCTGCGTTAAAGAGTTTGCACTACTTTCTATTAAATATTCAAAAAGGCTGTCAAGAGACTGTCATGAGACGGTCAGTTTTTTAGAACAGTTTAGAGCTTTCATTTACTAACACATATAAACAATAACAAAGGCACATCGGAGCCATGTCATAACAAAGCCGATTGTTGATATTGCTATGTTAAATTTGATGTGAGTTTTGTGGATTTTCATTTCAATTTAAAAAATATAAAATTGCGTTTTTTCCATATGTTGTTGCAGGATTATCTTACTAAAATAGGTGTTATTTATCAAAATAAATTATAAAAATTTGCTGTTTCCTGACTAATGGGTGGGTCGAATTTTTACTTTGATTTTATTGTAATTATTCATCTCAATAAATTTAATCACGAAGGTATGTTGTCATTACATGTCAGGTAATGCGCGCATGCGAAGGCTAAAATTAGCATAAGCACAAAAGAGAGGATTGACTTTAACATGTTAGCCAGCATATTACAGATAGTGTCTTGTTCACAAGTGAAAGTGACCTGTGCTATTTTTGACCGACGTTTCAAATGTTCCAATGATGACAAACTGCTGACTTTGTATGGAGAAATGAGGTTTTTCTCACATTATTCGTTTTGAACAACAAATTTCGCGGACCGTGCTACAAATTATGACATTTAATTTTCTAAATATTTATTGTGAAATTTTCCGTGAAATAAAGAGAAATATTGACGACTCCACTCTACCTTTTTAGTGTGCTGTCTTTCGCGCCGGATAATTGAATATAAGTTGTATTAAAGGCAACTGTCATACATCAGTCTAAATTGAGACTATTTTGAAAGAATGTTGAAATTGAAACATATCAAAAATGAAGATTAAAAATGGGCAAGAACAGTTATTCCTTTTAAGCAATGACACTAAAAAATTGTATTAATCATTCAGCTGATCAAAATTGTCATTTACACACTCATAAATACAGTGTGAATACATAATAATAATTTCATTTATTTGTCATAAAGACCCTGAGCTCATCTTCACACAACGTTTTCATGAAAAGCAAGATACATTTAATACTGAAGAATCATGCTACAAGTTGTAGAGCCAATCCTACAGGTGGAGACTATTCGGACGCGAGGCAAATTCGTGGAATATGATTTCGCGCGGCGCGAAATCATATTCCACGAATTTGCCTCGCGTCCGAATAGTCTCCACCTGTAGGATTGGCTATTCGCACGCACGTCCCAATAGTCCACACCTGTAACAATGGCTATTCGCACGCACGTCCCAATAGTCAACCAACATAAGAATGACTATTCGCACGCGGCGTGCGAATAGCCTATAACAGTAGGAAATACTATTCGCACGCGCATGCGAATAGCCTACAACCGTAAGAAAGACTATTCGCACGCGCGTTCGAATAGCATCGGCCGATAATATACCACTTATTCTATCCATACCCTCCAACTCAAAATAAAAATTTGGACACAGTTGTATATGTAAGCTTTACAATGAACATGTATGCAAATAGTTCCAACCAAAGAAAAATTGTCCGTTCCACTTTCGCTCATGTTCTGGTGTTCAATACAAAATAAGAAGAGAACTTTTTTGACCACTTGCCTGAAAAATTGACTATTTATTTCGGCCACTTTCTAAATAAAGTCTGCCATTCAGCTATGGTGTGTCGAACCACATTATGAAAAAGTTAGACGGTTTAACTTAAAATCTACTCTAAAAAATATCCATCGTTGCTTGTATAAGTAAAACGAATTTCGGAAAAATTTCCAATAACAAATATTTCTACAATTCCCTCGGGTACAGATAAGCTCCTCTCATAAGTAATAAGTAAAGTATTATATATATCGCAACGAAGAACATGATAAAGAAAAACTACACAAAAAAGATTCAATTTAATTCATTTTCAATAAACTTACCTCAACACGAATTGTAAGATTATATTCTTTGATGCTCTCGTAATCCAACGGATGATTGACTTTAATGTCTGCCCAGGTGTCACCGTTATCCGGTCTCTGTTGCAAATAAAACGTATGAAATTTGTTCGTCTGAGCCGTTGATCCAGGCATTAGACGATAGAAAACGGTTGGATTTCCTTCAATGCCAGAGCTATATTTCGGTTGTAACAATGGAAGATTGAGAGAGAAAAAATATGTTAGCATTGAATCGGTAGATTTTTGTTTGATAAAAATTGAATTAAGATATTTCCTGTTTCGATGTGAGATGTAGCAATAGTTTCCCGTCACAAAAAAAATATTGTAAACATTTATTTTGCCAGTGCTACCGATCAAAAATTCAATTGTAGCTGGCATAAACATCTCACAAATAGAACCAGAATACATCTAAAAAAACGAATATATGGACAGTCTATAGCACAATATTTAGCAAAAAAGGAACAACAAAAAATTCAAAAAATAAGTCAAGTTCCTTGTAAGCTAACAAAAATGTGGAACTATAAAAATACAGAAATATAGCGACTAATAATCATGCCACAAAAAACAAAAATTTGACATGACAATCATTGTCAATATATCATCTTTTTCGTTTTCTTTCTTTTATGGGTTTTTTCTTCAGTTACATAGACGTATGGATAGATGTTTCCATAAATTGTTAAGATAATATGGAATTTTGAATCAGTTTCTTAAATTGTGATATCATTTCGTTCGATAATTCCATGTCTTTATTAATAATTTTGCACAGTTTCCGTTCCATCTCTTATTCGCTTCACCAAGAGTTTAACAATAGATGAATGCGAGTAACAAAAAATTTCTTAGTTTATTGGTTTGAATATAAATTGATGTACATTTCTCAGGCCGTTCGAAGACCTACGAAATGTGTCATGGTGGTTAGAACGAAATAAAAAAATGTTTTTCTGTCCGAAGTCGTATGTAGGAATTTGATACAGTAATTACATCCTACAAGATTGGAGCGTACAATTGGATCAAATGAAAAACCATAACAATATGTGTCCCCACTTCGCTTTGAAACGAATTACTGTTTATTTTTTCATATGAAAACGAATTCAATGTATCGAACCTCAATTTCCTCAACTGGCTAAAAATTACATTGAGGAAAAAAAAAGATGCGAAAGTCGTTTATACAAAACTCCCATTTAGCTTCGGGTTGAATTGGTTTTCTTTTTTTTCATCTTTACACAAATGTGTATAAAAATCATAAATAACCACACAAAAAACGGTAATATATATTCATAAAAATCTTAAAATTTCCTATTGTGTGAATGCGACGATTTTCTGACGGAGGCTGAAGCCTAAAATACATCACAAAAGAAACGATTTTTTCACTACATTACATTTTGAATGTATTTATGAAATAGTTCGCTATACCAGCGTACCACCCCAACAGTTTATAGATGAGGCAAAACACATGGCCTGGAATCCTGGGTAAGGTTACAGATTATATAGTCATAAAGAATATTTAAGTGGTCGTTCTTGTTATATTTTCTCTCGGTTTTTTCCTAACCGAAAAAAAATGATTTTCGTTAGGGAATGTAACCTTGAATTTTGATTATACGTAAGAAAAGGGTGGATAACTTGAAGTGAAGACATATAATTTGAAAATTGATATGAGCAAAGTGTGTGATGTGGAGGGAACAAAATGATTTTGAGTAGAGGTACAAGAAAATATGGAAATTTTCAATATATGGACTGAATTTATAGCATTCTGAAGCGTCGTACCCGAAAGTCCTACAAAAAATATTTTTCGATAGAGACTTCCAAGGTTAATTTATGCAATTTCTGGTAAATGCCATCGATTTATTTAAATCACCAATAAAAATATATAAATTGAATAATTAAAATTTAAAAAAACAATTTAAAGGGATTAAACAGAAAACCAATAAAGACACGTCTGTGTGGACTATAATACTACGTACCATATCGACCAATAAAGTTAAATTGGAAATAATTGGTTTGTACAGGCTTTTCGAAATCGATTTGAAGATTGAATGATAATAAAATGGAAATTAATGGAAATGCAAATATTTGGTTGCTTCGAATGTATGTTAAGTGTGGTAGAAATTAATTGTTTATGGCAATTTAAGTGTTGGTCGTCCAGACAGAGTTAAAGTTTTTTTTTGTCTCATAGAATTAATGAACATGTCCCAATAAACTTCAAAATCTTACAGTAAAACGAAAAGTGGATAGCTTGATTATGTTAAACATTCTTAAATCACCACTGCTTAAGTGGTCGCTACTTACGTAGGTACTATAAAATTAAATGGGTTCTACTCATGGTTCTACTAACGCAACCCTTAGAGAGGCACCTTCGTCTAATCAAATTGATTCAACTCATACTGTTTGTCTTGAACTAAATGGAACATAATTGTATGCATTTATCACTGCATATGGATAGTATTTGCACAGTTGGCGATACACCATTTAAATAGATAACCCATAACCGACGATAAATGTCGATGAAATTGATCACCCACAATTGGAATAATTTATGCAGTTTCCAGCAATTAATAATTGAACGTGTAAAACCGATTATGTACGTATGCATAAATAATGACAAGACATGGCTTTACAAGTCGGCTTATTTTAATAGTTCCGGCATCATATTGTGGATAACGTGTTGAGGAGGTCAATTTTATCATCGTATTATTTAATCGAGTATTCGGATCTCTTCAGCTATTTCAACAGCCTATTCTATCCACAATTTATTGAACACGCATAGAGGGTTCTCGAAAGCAATTTGTTGTTATGTGTAAGTGGTTCTAATAGTGTAAGTAATTTCAATATGAAACTACAACCGAAATGCTTGCGATATTGTGGAGCTCAGTTGATGTATTGATGAATGTCATGAAAGAATTTCTCCGAATATGATTTTCATTACTTGTGAAGGCCATTGACAATGCTTTGTTCTAATATTGGTATCAAATTATGATAGTAATTTGACTACTGTTACCCTGGCAAACATTTCGATTGAACAAAAATTCCTTTCTCATTAAAATTAATTTTCGAAGGTATTTTTCAACAACGAGAACAGGTATGTGTGAACTAGTTTCAAATCAACGTTTACCATTAGCAACCATTCATATAATCTGAAAGTGAATTATTCGAAACTTTTGTTACAAAAGGATACAATTTTTCACTAAACAGTCTACCTAGCAGACTTGAATTAATTGAGAAAGATGTTCCTGTTATTCTTCATTACGTATTATAGTATGCATACCTATCGTCTTCTAAATAAATTCCTTTCATAATTTTCTCTGGATATTTGTATAACCCACAAAGAAGCGAATAGAGCCTGTTGACTCAACCTACATAAAGCATATTTTTCTATTCATCCATTTCGCAACGTTTTCTTATACGGAAAAAATAAATTCGTGTAACACACCGAAAGTGTACTTACCCATCGGATGAAAGAAGTTTTAATGAATTTTATGCCCCAAAGGCAGTGATAATTTACATATAATAACAAAAAAAAAAATCTGACTGGCAAAATGTTACTTCAAATATTTACTATTTATGGAGAATTTCTTGTATGTACAGACCGATTTTTTTTTTCTCTCTCTTAAAACATCAACAGTCTTTACAGTCGGTTGATTCAGAGCTACTTAATCTATATTTTTATATTGATAAAATGTAAAGGTATTGCCGTTTATCGACACGAAATTAAATTCATTTACATCAAATTAGAGAGGGAAAAGTGCAAGCAAAGCATAATTTTTTATAGCAAAGAAAGGACACTTAAAAACGAATATGGTTGTTCGGTAATGTGGAGCTTACATTCATCTTTTAAAGTTTATTATGGCTATGACTCGTATATGTAGTATCCTTAAATAATAGCCATGTGAAATTTCATAACAAAGGTGGAATGAAAGCAATATCAAGGCTACCATTACATCCCTTGTTGACTGTTGTAAGGAGGTAAGATCGATTTACTGTGACATATAGGAGCTTCAACAAAATTATTAAATTTCTATAAATGTGATGATGTGTGACCCCAATTAGCACTCTAAATTCGAAAAAGGACTAAGGCAATAACTAACATGTTTTTCTTGAAGGTTGAGGAAAAACAAAATTCGAAACTCAATTCGACGGTTGTTTCATAGGACGAAAAGCTTTCAAATCAAAATATCCCTAAACCCAGTACCAATCAATGATGAATGAAGGAAAATTGATAAAAGGTTTTCTGAAACATTTTAACGGAAAAGTTATTTAATGTTTCAAGTTTTCTGTTTTTCTTTTTCTTATTCGTCAACTATACAACCGTAATCCCGATTACATTGTTGCAATTTCTCCGTTTATCCAAAGATAATAGACGACTTTCGTCAAAAATGGTGCGTTTATCATCCTATAAGGTTATACCATCCGCTACAATTTACAATAACAGTTCAGTATCATTCAAAATTTTGTAATAAAAGAGAATTGCTCGCAGCTTTACCAAACAACAATAAAAATGAATATAAGAATAAAAGTTTATGGCAATATTCATTTATGTCTCTAAATAAGAAAAGAAAAATATACTAAAACCGAACGACGTTGAGGAAAAGTAACTATTAAACAACATTCAACAAAAGATTTTCTGCTTTTTTTTTGCTCTTATTCCATTGTCTAAGTATACAAAAATACATAAGGAAAAACAACGAAACGAAAATAAAATAAAAATATTAATTGTATAATGTTTATGTATATAAAAATCAACAACCACAGACCTGGCCTTAATGGAAACAACTTTTCCACCGACAGGCATATTTTCCTTGACATAAATTGGTCCGTAAACACTATGATCCCAGACTGGCGGATTATTAGCTCTATCAACAACATCAATTTGTACTTCAACAGTACGTGATAAGGGTGGATATCCTTTATCTTGGGCCATTGCTTCTAATTTGTACGTTTCTCGCTATTTTTGTTGCATAGATGGAGCCGTAGAAGCATCAAACGTAATGTTCGGGTTGGTTTATACAATTTTTTTTTATTTCGAGTCAAATTCGCGCCAGAACAAAAACAAAAAACAAATCCAAATATGTCAATTAGCGGTTTACTTATTTTTGGCGATTAATTAAAAAAAATAATCTTAAGTTCAAGTGGACCACTACACACACAGAAGCATACAAAAAATAGATTTTTTTCTTCATAAAATAAGTTTTTCTCCCTTTCAAATCAGCGCAAAAATTCAGTTGTTACAAAACATTAGCTTCCTATAGAACGAAAAAAAATATTTACAACAATATCACATCGTATGAGGGGGGGCAAGGAAAATGCTGCTATAATGTCACTGTTACGTTCGTAAAACATCGATAAAATATTTATCTTCACAGTTTATTGCTACGGCAAATCATTTGCGAATGAGTAAGACATTGAAAAAGTTTTAGTTCCTTTTGGAGACATTCATAAAAATTATGGAATTATGTGTATGACTGACTATACGAGCACATGAATAATTTTTGACTCAGCTATGGGAATTTATATGGGTCGTGATCTTAAACAACATATATATAACGGAAAATCGATAGTGAAATAAATGAAGAAGGAACCCTTCATGTGTTATTGGTTTGAATTTTTGTAAGCATAAAAGTTTTGGGAGGAAAATGAGCAGCGAAAGAAAAGTTTGCAAGACTATGACATCGTCACACAGAGTTTTAACTTGGAGTCCATTAACAGTTTGTGAAGAGAAATTACTATTACTCAAAAAACCAATAACTATCGTACAGTAAGGGGAGTCAACTATACTAGTCGTTAATGGCTGTATTGCTTTCAAAAGGAATTAAATATTTTACAATGCCGAAACTCATGTTCAGTTTTTCAGTATCCCATCTCAATGTGATATCGCTCAAAATTATTTATTACTACTTATCAATCAGAGCTTGAGTATAATGATTGAGTCATCTCCGCATACTTAGACATCGTTGTAATCTGGGGCGATTATTTTTACATCATAGCTTAGCGCACCTACAGCACTCGATTTATGTATAATGTAAATCGATCACTCTTCAAATGCCTTAAATCATTTTTTCTTTATTCGCAACAAAATTTTATAGTTCAATAAGCACGATGCTTAGCAGCATATAGACAATTTAAATGTAAAATCTTGGGGATCATAAAACGTGTAACGCTATCGAAATAACATTAGGGAAGACATAACATACGCTCAATCATATATCAATACGTGTCACAAAATGCTGAATATACTTAAGGAAATGTATGCAGAACATTCAAGTTTGCTATAAAACGATGGATTAATGCGGTCTCTCTAACAGAAATCCATGCCACTTATATATATATCCCATCCATAACATGGGTTAATTTACCATATCATCAGGTATAAATTTACGGTCATATGAACGAAATTTTCAGCATACCACCAGATAACCAGAGTGTACACATGTTTCGAGGAAAACTTCCTTGTTACATCAATGATCTATGTGTGAGTATGTGTGTATTAGAAGTACCAACGAAAGGAAATCTCTGAATAATTCATGATTATGCCAATTCATACAAGCATCCCTCTTTATGTGATATGCGAAAGCCAACTTAATTCCTAAACCCATGAATTAAAACTAAATTGAGGTTTAAGTAGCCATGAATAAAAACAAATTCTTGCTGAAAATTGGTTTTTGCGTGGATTTTATTCAATTTAAGAATTTGCTTAAAAAAAGGGACAAGAAATAAATAAAATTAGGACACGCGCGCATAAATTTGACCTTCCGAACAATTTGTAACCGGAGGAAGAACGAGATTTTTTTTTGTCAAATATGAAAAAATAAATGTGTGTTAATAGGACGGAACTTTTATTTTCTCTTCATAAACTGGAAAATGAAGTAACTCTTATTGACATTGAAGGCACCGCACATTTTGCGCAACGAACCGAATAATTTATGATGGAAACAGAAAAGTTTTGGTAAATTGTGTGGTTGTAGTGATATATGTTGATAATGTTAAGCTTGAACTCTAATATAAGGTACACGTGTCAACCAGCCACTTTTGGTTCACTTTTGTATTCAACTGATATTGCCGTTATGCAAAAAGCCCACCATCAAAAGTTTTAGGTGCCAATTAAATTTCATAAACAAGATTATCAATGGTCGAACAACAATTACAATTATTGTTGTGACACTTTTCAGTTTTACGAAACCTTTACTATAAGCCAGTTAGTTACTTTCTAAATGGTGTTGATACGGTTTGTTATTATTATATTATGTACCGAGAGAGACACTGTTCGTCTGATTCGCTTCAACAGAAAATTTCAAATTTATTCCCTAACTAACGAATTTAGTACACTCAGAAAAGCACTCTTCCAAGTAAAACCATCTAACATTAACCTAACGAACCCATTTTTTAGAACAATACTTTCAATAACATTGTTACCAGGAGTAAGTAAGCCTTTCATTTATCAAACCATACCAATGTAACATTCGTAGAGTTTTTTTTACGATGGTAGTTGTCTGTGCTTCGAACCGAGAAGCAATAGCGAAACCGTACAAATGTATAATTTAGATTTAAGCGTAAGCATTGATATAAGGCGCGAGAATGATTTAAGGCATTTTCTTTTAGCTTCAACTAAGATTGGTGTATAGCATTAAATTTTTTGTGAATACTAACAGCTTTAGATATTTTTGTATTAATAATTGAATCAAAGTTCATTTATACTTACTGCAATTCATTGCGAGTGAAATTGGTCGAGTTATCCTCTCAACGAGGATCGTTTTGTTTAAATTTTGTTAAACATTTCAGTGAGTCGATAAAAAAATATTTCGTTTTTTTTTTTAAATATTACTTCTAGCAGTAAATTTAGCGTTAGAGATAAGTAACACTTGGAGTATTATTTTGTTTTCTGAGTTGTTGTTGATTTTCTTGATAATTTTAATTTTTATACCAACCTTGCCTTTATCGATGTTACAACTGTACCAACAGTGACATTTTCTTTAATGTGAATGGGGCCATAAATGTTTTTATCCCAAATTGGTGGTTTATTATTTCTGTCGACGACGTCTAATTCGACATCAACATCTGCATAGGAGGGTGGTTCACCTTTATCAGATGCACGAACCCTTAGACGATACCTATCTCGCTGCTCGACGTTTAGTTGGCAAGTAGAAAACAGAAAAAAGAAAAAACAAACAAATAATATAAAAAAATTCAGAAAATAATAAAATTTTTGTTGTTGGTTTTTTGTTGTTGGGTGCTTTAACGTTTCGTATGAAAATAAATTTAAAAGAAATTAAAATTATAAATTATGAACATCGAAACGGCAAAATAATAAAACTAATAAAGTGAGGAATTTTTAATTTTAAAAATAATAATAAAATATTTCTGTTATACTGTTAATAACAACTGGGATACTGGTTGGGAATTTGATTAGCTCAGGTTAACGTAGTGTTCATATCAATAATAATTCCAAAAATGTTTCTAAAATTATGTCACTACGTAGCAGAATTATTATTCATATTCAGAAAGGATAAAAGGAGGACATAAAATATACTACCAAAACTTTTAAATGAAATTTAAAGAAAATTATATATATATACCCAGTTCCAATGAAGATACCGCATTATTATCGGTCGCAAAAACATTCTCCGCATAAAACTTGACAATTAAATTAAGCTTGTCTATAGTTCAGCATTTCTTTGACAATAATCGGATTAATCAAATCAAAGCACAAAAACTTTTGTCCAATACAGCTACAGCTATATATTCCAGATGTTTTGTGACGGAAATAAAAATATTTCTTTTCTTGTTAACATATTTCGCATAACAAATGAAATTTTTGAAAGAAATTATTTATAGTCCATTAGATTTTCGGGTATACTAGCCAATTTTCCAACAATAATGGTGGAAATAAATGTCAGAGTTCATTTTATTTGTAGAACTCGTGCGAGAGACAAAAAAAAACATTTATGAGGCCATTGAAGAACCTTAATTATATGTTTAAAGAGTCGCTTAAAGAGATCGTTAACAACATCGAAATGACGCGCATAGGTGACTTATGGGCCATAAAGTGCTTATGAAAAATATTCGAGTCAAAATAACAATTCAAAGAAAAAGAAGAAATTATTATTGTTTGCTATCATTAAAAGAATAAATTAATTCTGAAGAAAAAAAATAAAATTTCTCGTCTATAAGTTTTTAAAATGTAGACTTCCTGCTCAGTAGATGAATAATCTGAGCTAAGGCAGTGTCAAGAGAATTTAATTTTTGGCTTTCCTTTCCGTCCAGGACTAGAATACAATGCACAAACATTTTGAATATGTGTAAACGTTAACGATTAATCGAAATGGATTGTAATCTTAACAATCTTGTACTACAGTGAAACTCACTTAATATTAAATTCAAAAAATTGTCAAATACTTTAGAAACGACTGGTCATCTATTAACGACGATAAAAATAAGCAATAACCTAAAGTTGAAATGGTCTCATAGGTACTTTGAAACCAATGAAGTAAAATCATGTTTTATCAGCAACGAACGACATTCGAAACAAAAGAAGTAATAGATTCGATGATTAAGCCGCATTACGCTGTTTGTAGAAGGTCGTAAATTCATAACCTTCAAAGAACAACTTTCTACGCGAAATCTCGCATTGTTCCACAAGTATTTTGCTTCGTGAATAATCTGTATGAATGTGGTGATGTTGATAAACAATGCGGTATCTTTCATTGAACTGAGTGTGGAGGATTCTTCTGTTTAAATATGATTTAAAGGAGAGGATTATGTATTTTCAATATTATTAACATAAATATTATAAAATTATACGACTTTTAGATATGCATGTAAATACATATGGCATCGCTCGCATTTCTTTCTTTTTTTTGTTTGTTTTCTAAAATTATAACAACATGAATCTTACCAGGTTTATCTAGAAAAGAAAACTGATTTTGGTCGTTAAACTGAATTTGAAACCTTAAAGTTAATACCAATTATCTTGTTCTCATTTTTTTTTGGGAAATCAAAATCATAAAATTAAATGGTGCAATTTTATAATATTTGTGTGCAATAATATTTTAAGTTTATTTTCAATTTAATTATTAACGTTGTCATTATTATTGTTTAATGATTCGTATGTTTTACATGCATATTTTAAACGCAATGAAATGTATATAGATGATTTAAATAAGATAACACAGCTCTTTTTCATGATTTTGCGTTTGGCATTTGCATTGGTACCGAAATATTCAATCAAAATATTTTCCATTTAAGTTAATTTTAATTTTGTTCGCTCTATTTCTCTTTGATTGCAATGGGTGGTAGGTAAGCATTTATCGATATTACTTGTAATCAGCGTGTTTATTGTGTTTATGTTCAAAAATGACATGAAAATTCGGTTTTATGAGAAGGAAACGCGTAGTCCTTTCAGAAGCTAGCTGTTCAAAAGATTTGATTAGTAGGTCGAAGTGTTGCTTTGGGAAAATATTTATTTGGATTAATTTTTAGTGAGAATAAAAATATATTTCAAGAAGGAATTAGTGGGAATGGTACGAGATAAAAATGTTTTCTTTTGATCTTTATTAATGGGTGATTCAAAAATTGAGATACGTTGATTTGGAACCAACTTACGTGATTACGGTATTGAAGTTCATTAAAATTAATTCGCTTAGTTAGTATACACGACCTGTAATCAATGATCTATGTATAATATCGAAATGTGCATATTTGTTTATTACTTTACATTGCTGTTGTAAACGAGTTAATTGCTACAATAATTATTTTATCACAAAGCTGCAACGCAAAACCATAAAAGAAAGCTCACAGTCTCAACAGTTAATTACATTTAATAAAATCTAAATCAAAAGAAAATGATAAATCAAAATGATTATATTCATGAATATTACTCCTAAGTATTTTTTTTTCCTTTTTGTTTAAAATTAATTTCTCTGATGCTGGCTACCACAGATATTACAATTACTTTATTTCACTTTCGTAAAATGATTTCCATCGAATTGATCGAATTAGTAGGTTTTATTACGACAATTTTACAATTTTGCAACAAGGATTATGATAATTATGATATTGATCACTATCATGATCCTAGCATTACAATATTCCATTGATATATTTTATCAATTGATATCAAAAACCAACTATAAAATTGTGCTACTTACAGGGTAGCATCCCTTTTTATTGCATTCAATATCCCACCATAAATGGAGGATAAACGGCGACAATAATAATTTTTATAGTCCGAAAACAGATGAAAAAGAAAGAAGAATTGGTGCATTTTAAAATAAATATAAAATTTGAACTGAAAATTTTTAAATTACAAAAAATCTAAAAACTAAACATTTTCTCTATTCTGCAGTCAAAATCATAAATATTTTCGTTTTTCAAAAAATAAATAAATCTGAACAACAGGCAAAAACTTCATGCAAATCACTCGGTCTGAAAATTAAAAGAAAATTTTTGTAATCTTAAGAACGGCATTCCAACTAAAGAAACGTGATTCAAGTTTTTGGATGGTATGGGGTTGTGGATACAAATTTGGTAAGTTAAGTGAAATTTTTTATTTTTAATATTAATTCTCAAGTGACGCTCGTTTCAAGTGTAACGAATATTCAAATACTTCAAATATTTCACTTAGCCAATTTAAGGAGACAAAATAAAAATTTGGGACATTTTAATGTTTGTGATTATTTCTTTTTTCATTAATAAAAAAAAAAAAAATTAACCAAAAACATAAAAAAAAACTTTACCGCCACTTTACAGTAACAGTCGATTCGGAGATAGTAACGACGCTCAAAAAATGATGTTCGTTTTCCACACTCTCCGTTCATTTAAAAACCGTACGTCGTTTTTGTGCCCCAAACACTTTGCGAAAATGTCACGAAGTTTCGACAAATAAAATTATTAATTTCTTGATTGGTTCAGTGGTCGTTTGAATGAACTTCTTTTAAAGTATTTTTAGTTTAAATAAAATTGGAAATAAAAATGAAAAAGAAAATGAAACCGAAAATACGACCACGAAAAAAGACACAAATGTTAATTGAACTTAAAAACAAAAAAATGGAAAATAAAATTTCAAAAACGCATTTCTATCAACAATAAAAAGTCGTTGATTTTTTTATGTCTGAATTATTAACTTTAAAAGTCATCGCAATTCACTCTGAAATGGCCAAAAACATTATTTTTATACAAAAATATCTTATCTGTTAGCAAAAAAATTTTTTAGATAAAAAATTGGATCAAAAAAATGTTATGTTTCGTTGCAAAATATCCATTGGAGTTAAAAATTCACTTGTGGTCCACAAAAATTTTTATTACCACCTGCGAAAATAGTTTCTTAAAAATTAAGTAAAACAAGAAAATAAAAGAAAATCTTAACCGAACGAAAAGGATATGACGTAAAAAAAACTTAATAAAAAACAGATAAAAATATTGTCAAATTTAGTTGCAATGTGTATTCGGTCAAAAAACAAAATATCTGCAGTCTCAGGGCGAATTCATAGCATTGCAACAAAATCATTTTTGAAACAGAAAAAAAAATGAAAAGAAAAAAATAATTTCTTTTGAACAAAAATGTAAGACTTAATTTCAAGGTTGTGCACTCTTAAAACAATTTGATTTAATTCAAATCATTTAAAAAACAAACAGAAAAAGTAATTTACAAAATATTGTGCCCTCGATAATAATTAAACGAAATAAATATTTATTTAACAATTAAATACGCTAGTCGAATATGTTTGCTCATTTTATAAATTTGTTGTTTCGATTAAATAACTCAATTTTGCAACTGAAATTAATTGTGCTGAAAGGAAGAAAAAGCAGCCTAAAAGGTATCGATTATCGATTTAGAGTGAGAAACCGCAATTTTTCATTAGATTTATGATATGTTTGAAAATTTGAAACCTCTGCAGTTTTTGGACAAAGAAAACGTTGCCATTTTTATTAAATTTGTAACGTTATTGGAAAATTAAATTATCTCGATCGGTAAATTTCACACAAGAAGTACCATTTCCATCATTTGCCCGATTCGTTACTATTAATTTAAGAGCTAAAAAATAATTTACGCAGACGAAGTAATAGATTTACTGATCATAAAAATTATCATTTTGTGCAAGAGTACGTTTGAGCAAACAGAAAATCGATTAAGTTTTCTATAGAAAGCAACGTCAATAGTTTTCACATTGAATAATGGGGCCGGTGACCTTCTTCAACAGGTTTTTTTAATCAAAAATTGTTTATGTTGTTTTGCCAAAAACTAATATTTTTTACAAATTTTCGGTTCTGACTTAGAATTTCATTCTGCACCTTACTATTTAGGGAAAAAAACTAAGCTTAGTTGTGATGCAGAACGACAAGTTAACTTCTGCTACGGTAAACAAGTAAATTTCGAATAGCTTGGACGACTTTTAATAACCAGTTAATTTGATAATCCTCAGAAAAGTGCCGATTAATGTCATAAAAATAGCTAAAAGTGCCACAATCAAAACAAAAAAATTCCATTATTATTCATAACTGTGGCGCTATGGGTCACCGGAGAAAAAAAAAACTGTGTCTGGCGCTTAGTTATCTCGCATAATTTTCTCATAATTTTATTAATTGATAACAAATTAAAATAAAGATAAAAAACCGAACTACCTAGCCGATGAGATTATTATGATTTTTAAACGGTTTTTTCTTCCATTTTCGAAATTAAAACTGGTTCGAATAAATAATTAGTTAAATATGCGCATATCACATGCATGCCATGATTGGAATAAATGCAGAATTAATTTAGATATGTAGTTTGACACTGGAAGGCGGTCTAGATATAAACGGAACGATAAATCAAAATGGATGTGAAATGTATTCAAGGGCCAAAAAGGTGTTGATACCACCCACAAAATACGATTCTGTAATCAATGAAACTAACAGAAACCTTTAAGAGGTTCCGAGTCTTCAGTTTTGATACAAACCAAATACTATGTCGCCATCTCGTTTCATTCGAATGAAACGCTTGTGATTATTCTTAATAATATTATGGGTTATCCTTAATGACAATAAAAATTCGATAATTTGTTTTGTGGCTCCTAGTTCCATCTATGTATTTCGAAGTTTAAAACTTTGCGCGGATAGTTTCGAATAATAAGCCATTGAAAGGAATTTAAAAAATTATTAGATTATTTACAATGCGTTCAATCTATATAACAATGCTAGTTAGATTATTACGAAAATGAATTGGTATTTCGAGCCTTACTTTATATACGGGCAAACTGACTAAAATAAAATTGTTAACATGGCCTTCATGGATTGATTAATATATCCAGGCTAAAGAACAATTTAGCAATTTTGGATAATTATGGACTGAAGATGGTTAGACCACGCTAACCTCTGACCGCGACTGTATCCGGAGATCGAAACAGCATTTTATCTCCACTATCGCTTCACGCGATCCATGGGAAAGGGAAGAGTAACTATGCTCTATACTCTGTTTGTTTGGCTTGGTATATTCGTTTTAACTTAATTTTTTCTGCATGTTAGATAACACCACCTCTGGAATTAGTATGTTTTCCAGGTAAAATAAAGTTCTGTATCTTCGGAATATTGAAGTAATGTTAGTTACGAACGAAGAATCGGTAACATGACCTTCATGCAAGTGAATGGGGAATAAGAAAATAGTTGATTGCAAGTAGACGAATGCGAGTTCATTCTCTGAACCTCGCCAAATATATGGTTCAGATCACTATATGTCGATCGGAAATTGTAAACGAGGAATTTTCTGTGTCGTGCTCATATGTCTTTATTGTCTTTATTAGGATTTCTAGAAATTTTAACAATTTTTACGGTTGTTTAAGCGAAAACTCGGAAGCATAAATTAATATCACCGCACATTCATCCGTCGTACCGTCGTACGTTTGAAACATGAGATGTTATGTATTTCTTTGTTGTCATTTTCAAATTTTTATTTTTCCGCTTTTCTTTTTAAAAGTACGGTTAGTTTTCACGTTTCGAAGTTTTAATATGTCATCAAGCATTCACGAAATTTTTCGAAGTGAACAAGGACGCGGTGTCGAAATTGAAAAATGGCTGATTTTAACACAATAAACAGTTTTTAAATTTAATAGTGACGGTAAATGCTCAAATTTTAAGAATGTCGAACCAAATTTCAGTGAAAAATGTGTGCAACAACGTATTATTGTTACTAGTTTGTGAATTTTTTTATTAAATGCATAGAATTGTGTACCTAAAGTTTAAATTCTGTACTTTTGCAGAGGTGATTTAAATAGCAAAATTAATTGAATAGAACTCTAAAAAGTGATAATGTGATACCACATTTCGGTAAAGTAAGGCCAAATTAAGTATTTCGCCTCATCAGAATATGTTTTCCTACTTTAGTCTTACAGATTTATGTTCCTAAATATTGCTATTTTTTCTTCAATTTTTGGTTTGTGTCTGAGCTGAACGCTCGGAGCCTCTTAATTAAATCATTTCGTCTGGCAGTTCGAACGAGTAAGATTCAGACAAAACATCACGTTATGCCCAGAGATTACTTACATGTTTATGTTACATTGTCTGAGGTATTTGTTGATTAAATGTATCATTTGTGGGTTGATATGTAGTGTCTTGGGATTTTTAATAAACTGTCAGAGAATAAAATTGGCGAAAAATAACTCTACCTGTCGATGATATTCGATATTTTTAGCCTGAGATAAAATATCAATTTTCCAATAACACAAATGGGAAGTAAGAAAAGAAACACCGAATGATATAGAACGAATGATGTATATATAGGTTTCACAAATCTAATAAATTGCAGTGTTCTCTTTCATCGAAAATGAAAACATAAAAAAGAAATTAATTGAAATGAATAAATTTGCTCATAATTTGGTCGTTTGTCTTTGCTGGATTTATTTTCCTTTTCTTTTCTTTTTTTAACTAAAAACAATCAAAATTTCATTTCGTCAATAAAGAAAGACCTAATTTCTGCGGCAGCCAAATAATGTTGTTGTTGTACCTAATCCTAGAATTACTTAAATACTAAGAGAAATTTGATTTTTTTTTAAATGACGGGCACACTCTCATTCACACTTCAGTTGTCATTCACACCTTTTAAAATTTTTATTTGATTTTTTTTTTTCATATCAATCAAATTGAGTACTTACGTCGAGTGGTTTCTTCAAAACGATCCAACCAGATTCCGGTTGTATTTCGAAATAGTCAAGATCTTGTGAATTATATGGCGCTGATAAACTGTAAACAATAGCCCCATTATTGTCAGCATCTTCATCAGAAGCAGACACTCTGAGTATATTTGTTCCGATGCTTGCATCTTGTTTAACATTTTCGACATATTTCTAAAAAAATAAAACAGAAAGGATAACATTCCACATGTTAAGCATCACAGCTTAAGGAAAGGAATTTTTATTCAAACCTGTCGATCGAACAATGGTGGATTGTCGTTAACGTCCGTTATTTCCACAGTGAATGAACAAACACCTTCAAGACTCGGTTCGCCTTGATCAGTTGCTTTTACCGTAACGGATACGAATTTACCATCGTCACCTTCTCGATCGAATACTTTGTTGGTGGACACTTCGCCTGTTTCTTCGTCTACTGTGAATTTCGTTCCCTTTTGGTTGGGTTGTTGTACAATGGAGTATTTTACCTAAAATGGAATAATCGAATGTTGATGTCAATTGCTTCAGATTAGTAAACAACCCTACAATAGAATGCAACAAAGTTATTATAGAAATGGGATGAATTGAAATCAAACTAAGCGGATACAAACATTCATTTATTTTCGACAACGACTGTCTGTGAAAGTTTATTAATAATAATAGTTATAACTGAAATCATTCCATCCATAAGAGGAAACTACGCAAATAAATCTGGTCCCACATAATTCCATCGACGTCTATTGGTGAATCTATTGACATACTATTTCCTTCTATCGGCTCACTATTTCCTTCTATTGGTGTACTATATCCTTCTGTTGGTCACCAGTCCCAATATTTGCTCTCGTAACTACGAGGGGAAACTACATATAGTTCCATATAGTATACGAAATGATGTGAAAACAGTTTTATTGATAGGCAAAGACCAATTTCCCACAAGAGACAAAACGATTCCAGAGATGGGCGCTAAATAGTTTTCTCTTTCACGAAAACATAAATCAACCCCTTCATGAAATTAGTTAATTAAATGTTTGTCTTCTTAATGAAATTCGTGTGGCTCACATTAAAATAATGGATTGAAATGCTTTTCGTAGACAAAAACGAATTGCATACAATGTGATACAACACAATTTCCTGTATGTCTACGAATTCTTACTCATTCAGAAAATTATTTTCATGTGAAGACGTCTTTTATGCTATTTTCTGATGTTCATTGAACACAAAATGATAAGTAAGGAATTGCGCTCTTTATGCTGAAATGTTATTCATTTAAATCTATCTCACTGTAACAGACATCTCATTGAAGTTCAGCCAAATGTTTAAGAACGACTTTGACTTTCGATTTAAAATGTCACGGAAGTGGAGAAGGTTAATTTAATGTTTATAACTTCAAATGTAGCTCGAATCGTATGTACGTACAATTTTCCAAGCAAAGGACAACAAATTTGTCTCGTTAAAATGGTTAATGTTTATTGGTTGTAACCCAATCGAAGTTTGTTTATCTTCAATATTTACGATGGCGATATTTCCGGACATTGAAATGTTGTTGAAAATTAACATCCACTTCTGCAAAGTGTTTCATGTTAACATTTCAAAAATTGGCACATAAATTACCTTTTGGAATGATTTGAAAAGCTGTTTCGTTCGTTTGTCAATAGAATATAAACAGTCCCGCACATAACGGAACGGATGTGAATTCGAAATGATCAAAAAATCTATCAGACTCAAAGGAATTATTTAACGAGATAGAATGATTTCAATGAAATTCGATTTTTCTATGAAAAAGTATTGGAAATGGGAGAGTCTAACTCGAGATTTAAATGGCCGTATTTGTACATTTCTTGGCATAGACAAAAAAACATTCCAATGTTTAATTTTACATAATGTAACTCAAACATTTAATGAACCAGAGTACAAGAGATAATAATTTTCATAAAAAAATCATCAAACTCAACAAACAGAATAAATATGCGCGCTTATTTGCATGACCGCTTCGCATCGTTAAATAAATCGAAGCTCATAAATCACAGAAAAAAATTCTCGTTGTTTTTCCTACGTTACAAGTGAGCACACAAATCAATTATATTCGAAAATTTACTATGATCGTATATTATACCGGCCGGTTCGACTAGTTAGATTATATTAATTTCTTGCTGGATGGTGTTGTCTGTTTTCTTTTTAACAAGTCAATTTCATTCCGTGCAATAAATTCGATAAAATATTTTTGCTCGCACAAATGTTATGTAGCTGAGATATGACGAAAATCATCAGTCTCTGCTTATAGAATAATGGACTGTGTCGGAATTAGTCTAGCTAAAAAGATAAATTGACAGTTAAGGAGTTGTTACATCTCAAGAATTAACACTTAACGAATATAACTGCTTTTTATGTATGAAGTCGTTAATGGTCCCCAAATTGATACACCATTCTAATCAATCTTAACATTCATGCTGTGAAATGTCTTGGCGGTGGGCGGCTGTTAAAGGACTACCAAATCAAAGACACTACCTTAATCAAACACTCTTCTGTCTACATATTTATTTGTCTCGATTATTTATAACCGAAGATTTTTTAGAAGCTTCGATAATTCACCTTCTCGATTTCAAATGACTGTTTGTGTTGTTTGGAACTTCTTTTTTTTGTCAGAATCATGATACGATTGCTAATTAAATGACTATGGTGTGATGGTATCGATGTTGTAATATGAATGTATGTATCCACTGTATATAGATGCGTGTGAATAAATACGAAAGCAAATAAAAAAGTTTGTAAATATTCGTAATTAAAAGTGTCAATCGATTATGGTATCGTGTATACCTATTGTTGACAGCGAGCGTTTGGAGAAATGTAAATTTATTTCGAACAGAAATAAATTCTTGATGTCAATAAGCTGAATTAATGTCTGTGATTTATTGTTTTTTTTTTTTTTTATATAAAACTTCGATTCAAATTATTGGTTATTAGGTTTTATAAGGCAGTAAAGTAAATAATTTTTTTTAGGAAATATTGTCTAGTAGCTGCTGTTTAGTTGGAAATATCGATACAAAGAATTAGATAGTTTACAGATAAATAGAAAGGGCGTATAACTCAAAAGTACATATCACGAACCACATGAATGTTGTAAATGTTATCATAAAACAGGAAAAGTATCGCGTTTATTGCCTTAAAAATAGGGCCCTGGGAAACATATTGCCACACTAAAACAGCACAACAACACACTTACTTGTCCATTAACACCTTTATCTTCGTCAGTAGCTTGAACTTTAATCACTGGACTTCCATTTGGTGCACCTTCCTCAACTTTCGGATAATACGTTCCACAGTCTTTAAACACCGGCTTATTGTCATTCACATCCGTAATAAAAACAACCACAACCGCTGTTGAAGTGTGCATTGTTGCATCACCGTTCACACAACACGAGCCATCGTCCATTGCAGTTACATTCAGCTCGTACTTGTCGCGATCCAATGAAATGGCCTTGTTATGCAATCGAATTACACCGGTTATTTCTTCGATAACGAACTGGCCGCTACTGCTACCGCCACCGACAAAACCGAATCGCACATTGTCGCCGTCCTTGTCGGATGCCACAACGGTTGTGACCAGCGTATTCGGACCGGCATTCTCATCCACATTCGGGGTGTACACTTGTTGTGAAAATTTTGGCTCTTCGTCGTTCTTGTTTTTCGTGTAAATGCGAACCGTAGCAGTGCCACTTTTCGCTGGTTCACCTTTGTCTTTTGCAGTCACTTGGAACTCATAATAAGCATTGTTGTTGTCCGCGTCCAACTGTTTGTTGTTAACAATTATACCGTTCGAATCAACAGCAAAATGGTCGTCCGATACGAGATATTCAATTTCAGCATTGGCACCGGAATCAGCATCCATTGCTTTGACTTTCAATATGCTTGTACCCAAGGGCATATCTTCATCAACATTATGAGCTTGATAGTCGGGTAATTCAAACTTTGGTGCATTGTCGTTTACATCGGTCACTCGTATGGTTAGCTGTAATTGAAATGGAAATTAAAGATTTAATCAAATCAATGGTGTAACTGTGTCAGCCTTTAAATTTGATTTGTTTAATAATTTTAATGAAATTAAATTCGGACTTGCTAAAAATCAACATAAGTTACCTCGACAGATGTGGAAAATCCACCGGAATCTTCTGTTGCTGTTACAATCAATGAATACACATGTGGTTGCCGCAAATCCTCAAAATCTAATTCTTTGGCCAATTTCACAATACCGGATGATGGACCGATATTGAAGGTACCGGCACCTTGTCCCTGAGCTTTGAGCGTGTATCGAATTTCCCTGTCAGCAAATGATTTCGCTTTTACGGAGATTATGCTAAAAGAAATGTTAAAAAATGAAAGATGTGCTTCCACGATAAATCCCTGAAATCATTCATTACTCTGAATCTTTCTTTTGATTCTCTGGTATTTCGGCCTCATAACTGGGCATGTAGAATTGTGGTGCACGTTTTCCACCAACAATTGACAATCGTTCTTCTGGCGTACTTTGAAATCTCCGGTCATCCACTTTTCCATTTTGATCTTCAGCTTTCACATACAGCACATACTCCATATCCAATTGGAACAAATCGGTACCGCGTGTCCGTACAACTCCAGACCTTTCATCAACTTCAAATCTAATAAAATAAAGGTTGTTAGAAGAGGTTCAAATAAACCGTTTTCGGAATAAAAGTACCTTCCACCGGTTCTATCGCGTACGATAAAGTAGTGAATGTTATGATCAGTATCCGGGTCTCGAGCTTGTAACGTAAACACTGGAGTATTTGGCGGAGCGTTAAGCTGTACAACAGCTTGCATGGGTAAAGGCCGATTGATGAAATATGGCGGTTCATCGTTAATATCCTTAACATGAATAATTACGCGTTGATTGTCGGTATCTAAAAATTAAAAATTTATTTCGATTAATTCGTCTCGTTCAATTACAAGAATGTGGCACAAAGTGATTCTTACATTTTAAACCAGCTGCAAACATGAATTCATGAGATACGAGCATGGAATGAAAAAATTAATATTTTATTAGATCAAGTTGAATCAATTTAAATTCAAGATGTGTCGTTGTTAATTAAATAAAGGTGATTCGGTTGGACTCAGTGTTTACGAATGGTCTTTTTTTCTGTGCTTAAGCTCGGCTTAATCAAATATTAAATTAATTTTCTAATTAAAATTGCATTGGATGGCCGCTTTCGTTGACCCAGTTTCATGTTTAGCATTTATCATATTACCCCCCTTTTTTGCAACGTTCACCTCATTTACAGATCTCGGTATTTGTTTTCGCAAATCAAATTTAACCCAAAAACAAAATATTCATGAGGTTGGAGTGTTTCGTCATTACAGTCTTGTACATCCGTTGTGTGGTCGAATGGGCTTACCTCAAAAATACATATCCCTTTAAATGGATGAAAACGAAATGCATGTATAATAGAAGATAATTATCCACATGAGTGAAGTATTAATCGATTCAACATGATGTCGGGAATCGGTGTGAGTGTTGTGTATACAAATTCAACTATGGCTTAAGAGAGATTTGTGTGAGATTGTGTGAGATGAAATTGAATTGGAAAAACAAAATTTAAAATGAACAGAGGAACACGGAGTGTACACATAATATCCATTTATAAAAATCGATTTTCAAAAACTTTTTAAATGTGAAAATTATGATGATGATGATGATGATGACGCTGATATGAAAACGGACAAGTAATCAAGATTGATGGTCGTCTTGCAAATCAAACGAACTTCCTTATTCTTTAAATAAAAGCGCATTTGAAATATGTCTCGAATGATATTCCAGAAAGTTTGTCATGCAACTTTAAATCAGGTGAGCACTAAGAAGAATTGGTATTAAATTCACATTTGTAGTTGAACATGCTCCCTTCGTTTCATACATAATTTATTAGAATTTAATGGGTCGTAAATCATCAGCAGTAGCTATTTTTCGTTCAAAAATACAAGAATCTAACTTAGAAGCCAATTTAACGGATATTTATGGCTTTCAAAATAAAAGCGAATTAACACTCTTGAGGACAAATTCTTTTTCGTCTACAAGCATTATCGTATTAAAGGTATACGAGCATATGTATACATGTATAATCCGTCGGTTTGCTACACACAGAAAATACTGTTGTTATACTTTATATGAATAAATTTTCATTTTGTTAGATTTCTATGCACGGTTGGTCGGGAAAAGAGTATGGAACCTCGTATGGAACATTAGGTTTAGGATTACATTGGACTTAATTTTAAGATTTCGGTTATTCAACTTGTTTAAAATGTATTTGTACTAAAATACATTGGCATTTAAATGTTACTTTTTCGTTTATATTGGTTGAACACACACACAGTTTGTATCCCTTCGCCCGAATACGTTTTTCAAATACTCAACTGCGGTTACACATAAAATTGCTATCTATTTTTCGTGCCACAATGCAATGATTTAGCCATTCTATTCGAAACCAAACAGTCTGTAGTGTGACCATTTGATAAGCAATTTCCAAACAGTATCCAAAACTGGAAAAGCATAACATTTACGTTTCATGTAATTCTCTTGCATTTCGTCAATGTTCAAAGCCATGAAAGAAAAAACAACATTTTAAAAAAGCTTTTCATTGATCCCAAAACAAAACACATAAACATTCTTACACTAAGAATTTAAGCAGATTAGAAAATATTCGCTGCATAAACTAAATTCCAGTGCAAACGATGGTAATTTTCAGGTCTTTGACAAGTGCACTTACAACAATCTGCATTATATTCTTCACCATAATACTTGTTGAATTTGAATAATTTCATGTATGCAAATAAATTCACACTCAAAGTGCACAGACTTATTATTATGAAATTGTGAATACTAGCAACTAGCATTTGATGCGGTCTCTGTTGATATGTTGCAAATGTTTGAATAGGATTACTTTATGGGATAAGATCTTAGTTCAGTATTGTGTATCGAAGATATGATTGGTATAGCGTGTGCAGAATACGGAGACGATTTGATGCGAAATTAAATTATTTAATGAAAATTGTGTAAGTATTAGAGGAAGCTGAAACACTTCATGCTTCTGTGACCTGGTCAAGCTGGTATGTCATTCATAAATGATTTCCTACACTTTTTCTGGATGTTTGACCATTGTGGGTCCAATATTTATAACATTGTATTTGTTACGCTTTGCTCAGCTCAGCTCACCTACTCCTTGAAAAGTGTAGGACGTCAATTATGAAATGTCCTTAATACAAACTAATTTATATAAAAGTAGAGGACACATCAAATGACAGAATACTAAGTTTGGTAAAGTTTACTCTATCTCTTGCATAACAAACCTTTTAATTAATTTACATTTCATTTGAAGAGCAGTAACTATAACTAATTTTGACCCAAATCCCAATTATATTGAACAAACAATACTGAACAGCAAAAAGTAATTTCGTCGATCGACGCTTCTGCTTATCGTAGCGCACAAGCTATATTGGAAATTCCGTACCAAATAAATTACAAAGCTAAACAATTCAAATTAGAAATAGAATTACACATGTCCCTTGTATTAATTTTACACAGTCGTGTAACGATACCATTTTATCAGCGTCAGTTTTATCTCTGATCTCTCTAATTTATGTGTAGAATAATTTGCACATTCAATAAAACTGTGTGTGTGGTGTATCTCCAATGCAGATTTGTTGTTGCTAAATGCATTCAGAATATTTACCATTTAAAACAGAACTTAATTAAATAAGTTTGTTTTTACTCACTGCAGTGCAACCATAAACTAATAGTAGATCTTGGAAAACTGTTTCATTTCTCGAATTAAACGAACATTCAACATTAATCATAGGGGTATGTGACACGGTTGTTTGAAATAACAAGAAAATCAATTCTTATTCATCATAATTATGTGAAGTAGCTAAAGATGATTTCTGGGATTTGTGAAAGTTTTTTAAAAGGTTATCGCCAGATTGATTAATATAGCAAAACTACGTTAGAAATTTTTCATGTCAACAAATTCCACACCACAAGTACCACCCATATTTGCTCCTGTCTCTTAGAAGTTACAGTACTAGATATAACATTATCATAGAATAACGCGAGTATTCTGCCCGGCATGAATTTAATTATGGTAAGGCGAGGCCGAAGCCCATACAATTAAATGGATTACATCTGTGACTTAAAGAAACAGTGAAAAGAATGGAATCAGAAAAGCGATTGACTGTATTAACGTTTTAACGTAACTTTGGACTTAATAAGAATTCAAAAACTACGCGTACTGAAGCCGAAAAGAGCAAAGTTTCTTCTTTTCAAAAAAAAAATCAATAAATAATCCGCGCTTTTTCTGATCTAACACAAAAACACTATCGCAAAGAAATGAGCCTATTAGCCTCCAACAACTTTTTATCAATATCCCATATTTAACATCACATAATGGAATAAATCACTGTAGAAGCAGTTAAAGTCTGATATATTTGAGAGATTATCCCAAAACTAATTCAATCGCACATCACACCCAATTACTTATTCAAATAGTTGCTTAATACATTGTCAATATCATTAGAGAGCATTAATTTAAATTTTCTATTTGGGACTTAAGATAATTTACATGTGAAATTCAATCAGTTTTTTCTCCAACCAACAGTAGAGAAAAAACATTCAAATAAAAAACAAACAGCCACGCCACAGACAAATATCTGTAAAATAAATCAAGATTATCAAAGCTCAGAAATTATAATCGCATATTTAACGAAAAAATTGGTATGAGATTTGATAAAAAATAAATTGTTAGCTTCGGGTAAAGGCAACATCTCGGATATATTGTCTTAAAATATGTTATCTGCTTAATGGTCGGCTTGTTTATCGCATAATTCGTATTTAGTGACATGATAAATGAGGCAGCTATATTGAATTTTATTATTAAATATAAAATGCTCATTGAATCTCTCTCACACTACATGATCCCTTTTTTTCATATAATTTGCTATTAATGCAAACGAAATTGCAACAAAAAGAAAATCAACAACGAAGCTAGCAAATATTTAGATAATGAAAGCAGATACATTTTACAAGTGTTCATTTCATAAGAAGCATCTATCAGAGCCTATAGCGTTTCGACGACGTGTATTATGCTAACCAGACTGAATTGTGTATATTCTGTTACCAAAGAAATCGTAAAACGAAAGAAAATAAATTTCATAGAATAATTTCAGTTAAAATGGAAGAAATTTTGTTTTATTGCAGATGTTGGATCTCAGTGACATGGAAATGGTTTCAAATGTAATTGGACGTACAGACAAATATTGCAATAGTAAATAAATAAACAATATTAATATGTTGCAAGCCAGAAACACAACAAAATGTATTGTATTGTATTAATGTTTTGTAATAATATTTCAATGTTTATTATTTAAAATCTTGTACTTCATTAATTTAAACATACGATTTGTTTTAAAAGAGAATACTGCAGCTTATACATTTCTGCCGACGTTGTCGATTCCTGAAAGGAATCTGAAAGGTTCTTCTGTTATTCGAACACTTTAACATTTTTTAATTGATCTTAAAAATGGACCATCATTTTTGTGAAAGCAAAACATTCTTTTCTGAGGTGTTAATATAGTTATTTCCAACAAACTTTTTTCTAGTTCGGTAATACAATCGATGGGATTACGTTCGTGTTGGATTTAAGAGCACTTTTGTTCAGTTTTAGCTTTCGCAAAACTTATTGTGTCGCATTGTGAAACCTGATAAAACTAATAGTTTAAAAACAAAAGTTTTTAACAATGCTGCGAAAGAATATGAAATGTCATAACGTTCCATAAAAACGCTTTTCCCAAGTTTTTATCATTGTTTAAATATAATTGTTTATTATCTACACGTCGTGACACTTCATAAAGTTTTATTAAACAATTGTGAACAATAAGAAAATTCGAAATTTTCTTTACTAAATGTTTTTGGGTCCTTCTCATCTTCTCAAGTGTCTTTTGCTCTGTCATTACTAATCAAATTTTATCGGTCTCTTAAGTAAAATCATTATCACATATTCATTCGTGATACTAATAATTATAAAGTTTAATGGCGTAAATAAATAGTGGACCCTTTTGCTTCGTTAGTTGAATAACATAAAATTAACATTGTGAGCGTATTATCTCGGTTTATTCAAATAAATTGGCAAAGTTTTGGCGGTTACAATATTTCACTAAAAATGCGAAAATATCAAAAATGGTTTGCATAATTGGTCAACTGAAACGGCAATAAAAAAATTGTTTTAAATTTAAACCATGAATTCCTCGATAAGCTACAAATTATGTTATGAAATTAATTAAAATCGGGTAAACTCGGAACTCGCTCAAACAACCACAATGGTTAGTTTAATTAAAATTATTTATTTCACTTAATTTAATAACAGATACTTGTACGGGTAAAATAGAATTGTAGTGGTTAGATGCGTTAAAATATATCGGTTATTCAAAAAACGTCAAAAAGTGTAATCTAAAAAAATCAGAATTGAAGTGCATTGATCAAGTACACAAATAAATTTAAAATGAGAGCACACACACACCGATATTATTCAACGAAAGTATCGAATCTTTCTTACCATGTCAAAATGAATGATTTCTGATAGCTTTTATGTGACAGCTTTTCTTTAACTCAACAAGACCTAACGCTTTTACCATACTCTAAACCTCTAAACAAATAACCATACAATGCACAGATAGCTCGTATACATATAGACAATTTATTGATTTTTACTATGTTATCATAAATGTCATCTTATATTCAATAGCTATTTGTCTTCTCAGAATACCGCATTTCGTTTGTTTTCTATAGCTTCCGTTACGGTCTCTGGTGTGATTCATAAATTCAGAGAGGTTTTTCCAACAATTTTGTACCCTTGTCAAGACATTACTTGATCTTATAAAACACCAGCACAAATTGCTATTTCCCAATAAATCTACAAAGTATACTTGGTATACCGAAATGGCAGACGACTCGTAATATTTTTTAGAATTATACTTTTCCAGACTCGCTCGGAACGAAAAATAAAAGTTCGTAGAATTTTCGATGATTTTCAATGGGACACTAATTTCATCGCGACATACCTTATATGTTTGTCAATAAAACATTTACTTATTTCTTGGAAAATAGTTGCGTTTGGCAAAACAAACCTCGTTATAGTTTCCCTCTGTAATTCGAAATGTACAATATTCGACACGACCAATTACAATGAAATTGGAACAAAATTTCCATTTTATTTGAGTTTATATAGTCACTTTTCATTGCTGAAAGTAGCTGAATAATGCCAATTCCGAAATATACGCCCGTCATCTTCACGCTGGTTCACAAAACGACGGCTACATACGTGTCGTATAACTAACTTTATGTTTAAACTTTCAAAGGGTTTATAAATTGTACTATTGTGCGAGAATAATTTCGATATGGGACACAGGTATTGTTCCATAGGTAATGAAATATGGTCGTATGCTACACAATGGCGACAATGAAGAGTTAAAACTAATGTGCAAAAGTTTTCAGTGAAATTAATTTGTTGTGAATATCAGAAAATGAGCCTTTGAAGAATATTCGTTTGACTTATACTGAATGAGAAATGATGATGTTTTAGTATTACAGTTTGCATGAATAAATCACATCAAAGAAATTAGTTTTTGCTTTTGTATAATGTATTAACTTACAAAAAGACGCACGGAATATCCGAGATAAAATGCAGTTTTTAAAACACTTTCTCAAAGATATCTCAGTTACGGTAGATATTTATACAGAAACGTTCACAAATTCTTAAACAAAAAATAAAAACAAAAATTCAAAACATAAAATTCTCGTAAATATAATCCGAAAATTTTGCAATATCATCTCATCATTGATTAGCATGAGAATGTATGCTGCGTTAAATTGTTGTAAATTATGTTTAATTTATTCTAATTAATGGAAAACAGCATGAGTTCGTTAAGAGTTATGTCAGAAGTAATAACCACATTTATTGAAATATACAAAATGTGAATTATGTTGTATGATGGAGTGGCAGAGAAGTGCTTCAAAGTTTTTGTGAATTTTTGGCCGCATCATAATAAGGGGAACCGTTTAAACATTATTTCTGCCCGTATACTAAATTAAAGTTGGAAAAGATGTTCAAACCAATTTTTAGTTTTACCATTTTCAACTCAACACAATCGAAATGTCTGTGTTTGGCCAACAGGCATGTAATGTAAAGATAAAGCAAATCAGATCGCCCATGTGGTGAGCTCAACAATAAAAGAATTTCTACCACACCTATGGCGAGACCTATGGTTGTTGGTGGAAAATAACCACGACATTGTGTGCATCGATTGAATTGAATTCGAAAAATGGGTCATTCAATTCTCGGTGCAGTTTTTGTTTAATCAAGTGCGGTAAGTGATGTGCAAATACAAATACAATTGCAGACAATTGAACAATGTTGAGTCAACCCGAGCAACTTTTCAAATAATTAAAGGAAACTACGTTTCCTGAGATTTTAAAATCAAACAATAGAATGAAGTTTTCCAACAAAAACAGCAACGCTGATATGTTTGACCGTTGAAACCAGACTCACTGGAAAACATAATCTCACCTTTTGTGTTTTGCGTTGCAAACACAGTAAAAGGTAGTCTCAAATTGCAACTAAATGACTGGTAATACAACCTAGTTTGATGATGCACATGTCGTTTATTATTTTATTCGAAATGTATCCGGATTTTAATCATATTTCACCCTTACTTACATCATTTCAAATTAAATATATAAATTACCGACATTATTAGGATTTTAATAAATTCCTGTACCTCTAATACATTATTACGTCAAGGCGGTAAACCATTATAATTGATAACGTCATTTTTCTTTCATATTTTTTTCATACATTTTTTTAACCACAAACATTTCCTACATCCTGTAACAAGAAGAATTGTGCTGCTTATACTAGTTGTATGTTTGCTGCAATAATAGGTATCAAGTGGCATGTATGTATATATATGTACATCTAGAGGGTTACCTACTCAAATCTTTTGTACGTTATCCTCCACTTTCTTGCAACGATTTTTTTTTCTTCTCTACTGCTGTCGACAAGGGTCTTTTCTACATCTTATTCACTCGATTTCTTTTTGACTAGCTGCCTCAAATATGTACAATTTTTTTATTTAAATGGTCGCATGCGTCACTCCGTTATTTTCATCTTTCCATATACTTCTTCTACTCAAGAACGGAACAATAGCACTGAAAGCATGTGCGGCTAGGCATATATTATGTAAGTACATTATATAAACAGTCATTGTATTATGGCACTGCATTATTTTAATAATAATATACAACATTTACGTGACATTGTGTTTTATGTTAGAAACTCTTATGCAAATGAGAAAGGGTAGCGAAAAAAGTGTATTATTCGCATGTAAAGTAAGACTACTCGTGCCACTTCAATTTTGTAATCGTTGAATGTAATCTTATTTTCGCTTAACAAATTTCTATTTTACATTTTCTTTTCAAAATTCATCATGGTTAGGGCATCAAATGCTTGTACTACGCGATAATTGTCTGTTTAATTTTGTACATTCAGAATTCCCCTGCTCATTTCAATAGCAAAATGTAGTCGCCGAGATGGTAAATATATGTATGATTGTTTCTATTACATACTCTGCATGTACACCAATTACGTTTACGAATTCAACATAGTTCATCAATTATTTATTGAGCTGAAACTGATAATTTGAAAGTCGGTTTCATTTTACTAATTCAGATCTACTAAGTTTGCAAGTGTGTCTAACAATTCAATTCAAAATCATTCCGGACATGGTGTATTTATCAATTAGTCTTCATTCGGTATCGTTTTCTGTGTTTTCGTATAACCGGTGGATATTTTTATTTTATCCAGACTAAACTAGTCAAAACAAAAAATTTTCAACTGATTCTATCAACAAATTACTCATATTGCGATTAATGACTGAGATAACTGTGACACTATAACATGACAATTTAATTCAAGTTCAAAATCTTGTTTTCAAAATTATGACATTTGATTGAATGCTCGAGTGGAGATACTTTTGGCACAAAAATTGGCAATTTTGTGGTGCGAGTCGTATGCGTGTGTTTCCCATATTGTCTAGAATAATGATTACGCCGTGATTTATATATTACATCCTTCCTAATGTGACCATTAGTTCACATAATTTGTCATAACGATAAACTGTTACGCATTTTTTAGAGAACCATTTTGGCAAGTGATTTGAATGAGTCGGTGTTTTATGAGGTTCTAGAATAAAAACGATATTTGTCTATTCCAACAAATTCTGTGTCCTAATCCTGCTTCTTAAATAGTAGTCTTAATCCTGGACCCCTTCTATCAACTTTGATTTTATTTTCGAATATAAATGGGAAATCTCATGGTTTCGTTGAGCGTTTGCTGGGAAGATTAATTGTTTCATTCAATTGGAAAAAGAGATTGTGTCGACCTTTGGTGGGCAGACGGTCTGTTATCGATAACGAAGAAAATAGTCGTGGTCCTCAATTTTGTCTTTTAAGTAACATGTATGTTAAAACTATCGAAGTGAAAGATTTCCTTTCAACCTGTTAAGAATAATTAGACCAAAAGAAGTTAGTGAAAAAGGTTAAGAAAATTCTCCAGGGTATTCTATAAAGTAGATGTTGTCGACACTACTTTGTCAAACCGAAATTTATTACTCTAAACTCTTATACAACCGATATGTTTCTCCGTTGTGTATCCGTCTCCAATAGAAAATAAAAATTTGAAATATTTTCATTCTTGATGGTGACCATTATAATTTAATTGACATTTTCTGGTATCTCATTTTGCAAAATTGTTTCTCTTTTATTCCACTTATTTTTGTTAATGTTTTGTAACGCTATTTGCAAAAAAAATGGATAAAAATACAAACTTTAATCTCAATTAATTTTTTTTATATATGTAGCAGGTGATATTCCTTTCATTTTAAAACAAAATTATAAATAGAAATCATAATTTTAACGAAATTATCACACTATTTGAATATAATAACAAAGATCTATCATATAGTCTCCACATTTTAATGTGTGATATCAAATTGGAGAGGAGTTTCTTCATTCAAAATCAGTCGTTCGTAAGTCGGTATAGTGGTGAAATCGTTGGAAAAACATTTCCCGAATTTTCAGTTAGTGTTTTGAATAAATTGAAATTTTGTCACAATTCTATATACGACTTGTTTTACAGAAAAAAAGTGCAACTAATTTTGAATATTCGTAGTCAGTCAGTTAAATAAAAATACGCAATGTCTGAGGTAACAGCAAGTGAAGAAAATACTGCAACAACGACAAACGAAGGAAATACTGCAGCAACAGTTATCGAAGAAAATACTGCAACAACAGTAAAAGAAGAAAATATTGCAGCAACAGTAAAAGATGAAAATACTGTAACAACAGTAAAAGAAGAAAATACTGCGGCAACAGTAAATCAAGAAAACAATGAGAATGGTAATGGATTGACTGATGATGAATTGATAATTGGCACATCAGGGGATGGAGTTTTCGGTGCGACAGTTGGTAAATAAAGTTCAATTCCAAAATAAGCCGAATAAATCCGTTGAAACGAAGATAGAATTATTAAAATTATCAATTGCCAAAATCTAGGTAATCCGACCGATTTTGTCGTACACGCCTCTGATTGCAAAGAGCGGGTAAAATGCGGCCTGTACGTTTGTTTTGATGGACCTGAGAAACCTGACATCGAATTCGACCATTTGAAAGATGGAAATATATCTGTTACATATCTACCTACTGTTCCTGGAGTGTAAGTACTTTTCAACACCATATTGGACTCATTACAAATGCATTTTCTTACAAAACGAATTTTAAAATCTATGGTTCAATGGTAGAAAAGAAAACTTAAAGGACTCTAGTGAGCAGTGCAGTGAAAAAATCAAAGAAAAAAGAATTTAATATTGTAGAACATGAGCAAGCAAACGGCAACATTTTGCAATTAAAAGTGTTTCAAATGGTTGTCAGAAAAGTAATTAACGCTTCCTGGCTCATGTTTTCTAATTTCAATTAATTTATGCAACTAGGTCGCAAATCAGCGTTTTATTTTGGTAAATGTAGCTGAGTGCTGAGATCAGTGTTTATTGCATGCAAAATGCAAATGTTTTTCGCTGAAAATTTAATTGATGCGCCTTCTGAAACGATTTTCTCTAATACACACATACAAAACATATATTTTGATCAAAAAGTAGAAAAAATTGTATAAAAATGATGGTCACATGAATCCATTGAAAGGAATTTCCGCTTTTCGTCCACTTACATTTTATAACGAGTTTGATTAGTTGTTTGTTTTTCTTGAACGACATTTATTAATTTCTTTTGATATTTTTTACGGCTGTCGCTCGAATTAAGTTTAATAGGAATGTTTTACAATTTTAGTGAAGTTCACATTAATCTTGCTTGTGCAACACTTGTTTCATTCAGTTTTTACGCTGACCTTCTCAATTTTGATGTGTTTTCTTTAGAAGAAAAATTATCGCAAAATATGAATTCCTTTGATAGATAGAAACAAAAACAACTTAATCATAAACGTTCGACCGATAACTCTAATACGCAGAGAACTGCGCCACGGAAAATTAGAAACGGGTAGTTAGTGAAGCTATTTCATTGTTTAAAGCTAAAATTTGGAGAAGTGAGACGAACTATTCTCAGAATAACATGATTTTCTGTTAGAATTCAAGAAGGGTACATACTTGAAAAACTTTAAACATTGGATTAACTACTAACTTTCAACATAACATAAACTTTAGCTACTAACTTGAAAATCGATTGGAAAATAACAAAAACGTTTTGTAGGTACATTTTGACTGTTAAATACAACAACAGACATGTTCGTGGCAGTCCGTTCAAAATCAACGTTATTGGTCGTGGTTTTCCCATTATGAAACCGTTAGTCATCAAAAGAAACATTGTAAAGAAAGTCAAACTTTCAGGAGCTCAAGAAGTGCTTGTCAACGAAATAGCTGAAATCTTTCTCGATATCTCAAGAGCTGAAATTAATTGTAGGTTTTGTCAATTTGCAAACAGATCTGTGCAGTTTTGATTAATTTCTGAATAAAATAAATTACAGGTGAGCTTATGATTGACATTGATGGTCCCATGATACCCCCGTATTCAACTGTGGAGAAAAGCAAGGGGATCGTAGCGCTGGCTTACACACCGACGAAAAAAGGTGTATATAAATTCATGCTAAGATTCCGTGGTGAACACGTACCTGGTTCTCCATATACTGTTACGGTTAAATAAATGAAACAACCCGACAATAACTCGTCATGTGATGTCAATTGAAAATATTTTTTTAGAATTAGACAAAATTTCGTCCTTTTACATCGAATTTATGTGAATTTTTACGGATAAACATACCCACGCAGATAATTTTATTTCGTTGTGTCCAACTAATTTGCTAACTATAGGAACATTCTGCATTGACACGTGCCCGTTAGTTGATTAAATTTATTACATTGAATCGAAATTTTTACAACTTTTGAGTCGAAGCCAAATTGTTGAATTGATATATGGAAAACGAAAATTGTTCGCTTATTGCGTTGAAATAAATTTACCGTATGAGAATGTAAGAGATTTGTTGTCACCATTTTGCTTGTGGATATTTGGTGGAAGTGACTCAATTCTTTGTTTCATAGAGTTGGTTTATTTGCAATCTTAGTATGGAATAAACTAATGCACCTGCTTCTTCATTTTAGAGATAGATCGTTTGTTATAGAGTTTAAAAATAGAAATCATATCTTAGTCGCTCAACACCTAATAGTTACTGTTGTAACTTCTATTTGAAAATTTCCAATAAGAAACTAAAGAAAATGTCGAGAAAACGAAGCTCAAAGGAAAACTTACATTACATAAGGTACGGCCTAGTTCTCTCGAGTATTCAATAAAAACACAGTACAGAACCGACCAGTATACGGTTACAGTCGCTGGTGGTACGTGATTGTATATCTGCTCTGCAGTTATTGCTAATTGAGTAGAGCAATATGAAAATGAAATCAGCATCAGCCCAAAAACCAATTCCGAAAAATTTCATGCAAATCAAAAAATTGCAACACAAAATGCAATTAAATACTGTGTAACGGATTACAATGGCAATTGCTTTTCTGAAATATCAAAAACTGAAACCGCATCTGCTCCAACGATAAAATATTAATTCCGTGAAAGTTTCTAAATGTACATTTTAGTATCTCATGCAATTCTACTTTTTATGGCGATAATTTTAACATTCTTGTTGTACGTTTTTCGAGTAGTATCATGCTGAAATAGATTAGTTCGAACGACTTCAATGGAACAAAGTTTTCAAATTCATATATGTGAGAGATATGGGTACAGTTAGGGGTGCATTTTAACTCATATAAAATAACTATAACCGTTAAATCGAACTATCAGCCATTATATCACTTCAATATTAGTTTGAAAGTTTGTCCGTTTTTTCACATATTGCTTGCCATAATATAACCGCACATATAACATACCATATTAACCATATTGATATCCTTTAGCAAATTATATATTGAATATGTGAATTCACATTACATAAATGTTGTTGTGTCTTGTCGGTCTCGTCTTATATCAAAGAGATCGAAAAATAAATAGGAAAATATAAGGGATCGTTAGAGTAACAAGAAGTAGCGTTCGATAAAAATGTAATAACGTTATTGTATATAAAAGCGTAAGCTACATTATACTAAAGGAGATAACCAATAACCATCTTACTCTGATTGATCAACATTTTATTTTACGGAAAGTCGTTTATGGTAATGCATGTACTGTGTCACTTTGGTAAACTTTATTAGGTCGTCTTCTCGTTTAGAAGAGGAAGAATGTGGCATTTCTGATGAAAGAAATGTTCCTTTTGTAAAAATTGTTAGTGTCAAGTGTTAGAAAATGTTGTTGGGAAGTTTCGAATTAGCTCAAAAAATGGGACGTTTATTTAAGCATTTAAGAAACAGTTCTGCATTAATAGTCGACCGGGTAAAAGGTGTCTCTTGGTAAATAATCCTGGGATTTTCTCCATGAAGTGGCACGTATTGCCGTGCGTTTAGTCTTCTAGAAACGTATATATTCAGATGTTATCAAAGACTGCTATAAAAATAAACGATCATCTCAGGCTAGTTTATAGGAAAGTGTGCAGTAAAATTAAAGAGAAGAAGTCGCATATTCAATTATTACATGGTCGGACACATGTGATAAGAACAACATATAATTATGATTGGCTAGCCACACTAGGCTAGCCACACGATCAAAACTAATGCAGTCAAGAAAAAAGATGATAAACGGCGTTACACTTCTGTAAAGGCTAGGTAAATAAGGCGGAGAATGTTGATTTGTGTTCATAATTAATTGCTAAACCCAACCAGCGACAACCTTAATTAAAGTAAATTGAAGACATCTATTTTACCTCATAGTACATAAACAACGAAAGATGTCGTTTAATTATTAAATCAATCCCCCTTCATAACAAGACTATTTAAATTCAGTAGTACCTTTTCATTACCTTTCTTCACAATAGCACGACAAACAAATCAAAAGCGTGTAGTGAATGATTACATGAAATGAAGATCCATAGTTTCGCTACATAACCATTCCAATCGTACAGAGGTAATTGTATAAAGGTACGGTCTATTAATATGAAACGAACTACATTTCAGTGAAAGATATATGAGCAAAATTTTCGTTTTGTATGGATGAACAGGTCTACTTTTCTCACGAATAGAAATAACAAAATATGCTGTGTGAGAAGATGTAACATGTATACCTCGTATACACATGATGTATAACAACAACAAAAAAACGTGAGTTTCATATTGCATTCCATCAGATGATTGTTATTTATATGAATCGGTGTTGTTCTGAATGAGATTATAAATTGTATCAACATCAAGAATATGTCCGAATCCGAGAGTGAAGTATTGCAATATTGTTATACGGACTGATTGAGATATGGTTAGTATAAAGAGGATATTTAATACATTCACATGAAAGACGGTGTCGGAACACGTAATGCCAATTTTATCATCAAGAGTTAAAGCTTCTTTGACTTATTTGTCACTGTGTGTCATCATCATGTTACAAATGTGCATTAGGCGAATGTAAAGTTAAAAAAAAATTAAATTGAAATTCCACAACCACTGACTGTTAAAACTTTTTGAGACGAACTACAAGTAGCATTTATTTAAGAAGTTATGGAGTTAAAGAATTTATGTAAGTTATAGGATGTTTTCATTTTAATTTTTTGTTGGTTTCGGCTAGACTTATCTATTTTAGTACTAACATCAGACGAGATGTGATTTTGGTATATGTTACAGAATTTACTTGTAGCCAATCTTCAGTTGAAGACAAATGAATAATTTATTACGAAAGGAATGTTCAGAGGAAACAGTTGCTAATTGTCTATATTTTAACCTACTAACGGCTCACCATCAAAATTTCTACATTGATGTATTGTAGATGTAATAACTTCTCTAACGACTGCGACTATAAAATGTAATACCTTCCAACTTACCATATAAATCAAATAAAACCTCAACGTGACATAATCGAAAATAAAGTAAAAATTTATGTCGAGAAAAAAAATCAAATTTTGTTCAACATCGTAAAATATGTATCTTGCTTGAGCTGCATTTCGAAAAAAAAAATCGTTCATGCTGAGCACCAAAGGAGGTAATGTATTTTATGATGTTTTAAGTATTCGCCTTAGCTCCATGTTATTATGTTTTGATCTGATAATGCTATCTTTAATTGAGAAGAATGGTGTTATCTTAATTAATGATTGAAATTTTAATAACTGTCTGAATTTGAAAGGAGACTTTAAGTGATTTACACATCACGTGAGCTAATACCATTTCATTATTCGGTTTTTTTATTAGTAGGTCTCGTTTATTCTATTTTTCTCATGTTCATTCAATGTCAAAACATCCAACCATTTCCTTTAGTATTACTATTCCAATGTGAACGATATCCTCTATAAAAATTACTAAATCCAAATCAACACGCAAGAGAAGCTATAGTTTTCCACGATGTTCCAATGAATAACGAATATACGTATAATGTATAATGCTATGAACAAGCCACGTATTTATTCATCCCAACCCCTTAGGCCCCAAAAAAAAGTTTCTTCATCAATTTCATTCAAACTGGAATTTATTGTGGTGATTATGTAAGCACAACAATGGGAAACTACTTGGGTGTTAACAATAATGTCTTCTCTCTCTCAATACTAGAGTCACATACAATGAAGGAGCGGTCCTCTTTTAAGTTAATTGAAAACCGAAAGAATGGAATTGATAATTAAATGGAAAACAAAAAAAATAATTCTTTTTCCTGTAATTTGAAGATTGTGAGATTAGTTTAGGTGTGGTTACACCTAGACAAAATTTGATATTATATTTTAATTAATTTTCCATATTTCCATAATTTTCATTACTATGCTAGAAATGCCAGTTTAATACTTTGATAATCAGATTTATGGCTATGATTTATGGGTTTAAAAGAAAGTATGGCTACCTAAGGTATATGGAGACATAGCACGTCATAATAGTAATAGTTTAGTTGGAATTTATAAACGATAACTATTTAACGATTGGAAAAGTCACGGAATATATTAAATTAGGAAATATTCTTTTAAATAATAACAAACAATCGTGTGTAGATTCACTGAAGCTGACGAGAGAGGCTTCATAGACTCTATTGTATGGGTACCATACACTTCAAAACCCGTCTGGCATGGCTAACCGATTGTTCAAGAATTCGCGATTTTACCTCTAAGTTTCGTTGATAACAACAATCAAAACCTGGGCTTTTTATTTTGTTTTAATTTAAGCAACTTACGATAATTGCGTTTGGAGCCTCTGAACTAGTCATTTTTGCTCCTTTTTGTTACCCACGGAAAAATCCTTACGTTAGTCTCTGGTTCGAAGGATATTTGAATGTGTGGTATTGGGTTTACCACTAATTATTCTAATTTTAACTGAGAATGATGCAACCTCTAAGGCTCAAGTTTCTCTGTCTTGTTGTCTGTATTTTATAAATAGATCTTAACTGCAAATAGTTGTCAATATAGTCGTCCCTCCCCATACCGTTACGAAAATATCAAGTTAACTTATGGAACTATTTTAACTTATTTTCGCTGTTTGCATGTGATAAAATCGTTTTGATTTTTCTATGAAATATTCTCACAAGTTCACAACCTTTCTACGATTATATTAAACTTTAATGAAATGTCAATTACAACCAGAAATTCGCCGTTCACAAACGTTTCTGCCTAGATATTGCTGTATAGCAGCTATGCTACCACATATAATACGGAACTTGAATAGATTCTGCTTTACTACGGCTTCAATTTCAATTTTCTACATTTTAACCCCAACGAACAGGCAATAAACCCGTACACAAATATAAAAAAACCTTCCTTCCTATGTATAATATTGTCGAGACGTTTATATAAATGGAAATTGAACTTCTACTACATGAACAGTGAACTACATACCCGAAATAAATGTAATCGATTTCAGACAATTCCATTAAGCATTTATCTTTCGATTGAATGCATGATCCTCACATGAATGTATTTATAACAAAAAAAGAACTGTAAAAGACATACCCAATCTATTTCGTTATAGATTACAGTGTAGGCTTATTATAAAGAGTTGTACATTACATGTGAAGCACAGACAAAGTTGTCAGTCACCGTTCAAAGCCATCAATGTTAAAAAAGTCTCATTCATATGCACAGCGGATTTATTTGCAAAAAATAAAACAAAAGGACCGTTTTGTATTTGAAAAACCAAGTTTTTAATTGAAAGTACTTTATAAATCCACCTTCTATGAAGCAAAACTATGCCGACAAAACTACTCGCTACAATTGAAATTTCTGTTCTAAATAATTTATCGTCGGAGAAAACGACTGCGTTTGAACCAACGACTGTCATTGTGTAGCTTTTCAATGTAGATTCTTTACAAAAAGTCATGACAATTTTAAGTTCTTTCACTCACTGATCTCACAATCATATTTAAACTTTGGAGAAAAAATCGTTTATAACTTGGTAAGACGATTAAGATTATAAAGTTTGTCACAAGATATTCGTTGCAAATAAAGACATTTTCGGTGGCATTTTTATTACAATTTAAGTTCTTTCTCTTTTTGCATTCTTACGTTTAGTAAAGAACGATAATATGCACACAGGGTACGTTGCGATAAAATCTGTCGATAAAGTTGCGGAATTTGTTTCCATTTTTTGTTCGTTTTTTATAAGCGTATGCTCGATCCATACAGACACCAGTTCTTGCAATAAATTCCATCTTTGAACACAAAAAAATGGAATGAAGATTTCGCACGTCAATAATTTTAATAGCCTTTACAGAACCCCCATGTGTTCTAATTAATTAGATTAATTTTGTTTCACACTTGGATACAACAAAACTTTAAGGAAAATAAAAATTAATGGCTTCAAGGTGTTAAGTCTTTTTGCGATTCGGAAACACAGAATACTGAAGGTCAAATTAATGATTTTTGAACTGACTCCATAATACATGCATACTGGATTGTCTGGAGTAGCTGAAGTACCTCTTTATGTAAAATCAATCGATTCAAATATATTCTTCTAAAATTGATAAAAAAAATCAAGATTAATGAACCATTTCTGCCAATGAATAAGCTAACATCATTTAAGTGATCGTAAACGTTGCACAACAAGAAATGGTGTTTAACATTATGTAAGTTGCTTAGAATATACAACTAATTGAAGACCAAAAATGGTATATTCATTGCAAGACTAATTGATATAAGAAGGCAATTCAAAGAGGACACCAACAAAATCTTGTTATGTTAATTGGATAGTTATTGACCACGTTCGCTAAATAGTTTGGAATAATGAAAAAACCACTTGCATTAAAAGTAAAGTAAAGTAAAGTAAAGATTGAATTTTATTGAGTCCAATTTACATGCTAATTGAGTACTTCGCACATATTGTGTAGCTTCTAAGAATATAAGCTACAATATGATTTAAAGTGTAGCATTATTAGCATCAGAGATCAGACTTCCCTGTCCTTCAGACTTTATTTTTACGCTAAAGTATCACTGCGACATTTTAAACTATTTTTACCCACAAACAATTGTAACCGAACCCTATTTTATATTTAAAAAAACGCTCTACCACTTTTAACACCATAACATTGTTGTGGTTTATTGATAAAATCAATTTGAATGTTAAAGCCCCAGCCACCATAAAAATATTTTTTAAATAATCCGCATGATCTGAACAAAAATTTATGATTTGTTTTGTTATTTATAAATTGTAAAAATATTTAATTTCATGTCGACTATACACTTGAAAAGTTGTCATTCACAATATGCCTGGATTTGATGAGAGGATTAAAAAAAAATTCAAATTATCTTGTCATCATATTGAGACATTTACTCATTCAACCAAGCAATAAGAAAAAACACTTTTTTTAAAGCTTTTTTATTTAGATACGGCACGAACACGTTGTTTATGCTTGCATTTAACATTTCATCGTAGTGAAATGAGTGTAGGTATAGGCTGTGTGATGCCGTACGAATAATAGCAGTTGATGCATGAAAGAGTGTTAATCATAAAAAAATGTTTTAGAGGCACCATAAGAAGGGGGATTATTTTTAATAACTGTCTGATGAATACAAATTTAAATGACATACCTGTCATCTGTCGCATAAATAAATATTGGAGTAGACGACAGAATTTACGAGTGCAGGTTTTTAAAAATACTTCAGAGATGAGAAGAGTATGTGATTAGCTGTGCCCATGAATGTCATTTAGTAAGATTCAAGATTACTACTTTTGCAAACATAACGCGAAATTCACCAGATAAACTGAAACATCTGTTAGTAGACCTAGACAAATATAGCAATGATCAGTCTTGGCTTTTGTTATAGCATAGAATGTCGAAACCAATGAAGTGAAAGATTTTGCATCTAATATGGGGCGACATCTTACACAATATTAGACAGATTAAGCTGACTTTATCACAATACACTCTACGACTGTGAATAATTATAAAAAAGACTGAGACTGATTTTCAGAAAACATGGAATGGTAGAACCTAAACTGAGTGATTGAGATGGAAGTTAATGTTGTATTGATAGTAAGATTTACAGCTGAATAACAATTTAGAGTTAATAGCTCAACTTCTGAATTGAAGTAATTAGTAAATGAAAACCAGAAAATCATCGGAAATTATAAACAGCAGACCTCAAAATGTATTCCTCAAACTAATTTTGAAATAAAAATTGTCAAACATAGCGAATAATTAACCTCATTTATGAATTCAAAACAGGATGCTAATAATTTTATGCTTACAACGGCACAATACATAATCTTAGCATCAAACGGATATGCCAAAAAAAAAAATGTTTTTTTGCGTTTTATTCGAATGCAAACTATGCACACTGAATAAATATCTGCGTTTTTTTTTTCTCCATCGGGATGTTTTATAAACATTTCAACCATCCAGATTGTCTGCGAAACAAATTGCATATACGTGCTTCTATATAGAGCAGTACCATATTGGTGTGGCGTTGATATAAAATGTACTTCTTTTCATATAGTATTTACATCCATGTTTTTTGGACATTATTCCAATCCGTTTTGTCTTACTATGACTACGGAACATGAACATCGTAAGTGAGTAAAAGTATAAATAAAGTATTCATTCATCTTCTCTCGTTCCATCCAAAGACAAATTGTAAGAAAACATAACCTGAGCTAATTTTATATGTTTTCGTTCTGTACCAACCGAACTGTTTACGTTTTAGTATTTAAGGTTCAAATTCAAAATGTAATAGCTGGATATAAAACGTACATTGGTGATGCTGTTTGAACCTTGATCATTTCATTACGGCAATTCCTCATTAGAATACACATAAAACAACCGTCGTTTCACGAAAAAGGGAACTATAAAATAAACAAAATTTTGTTTGCTATGTTACTCGTGTTGTTGTCTTTTGACACACCCTGTGTGAGACGGTAATACGTTTTCTTCTTATTTTGTATTTTGTGTTCGAAGAAAATGCAGAACACATGTGCGCAAGACATGTGCGACCCTTGATATACGCATGAGTTTCGAGTATCAGAACTGAAAGTATGGTAACGGTGTTCTTCAGATCTATGTGGGCTGCACACTGCGAGGGTTTATTTTTTTTTATTGTTTTCATTTTTTAGATTTGAAAAACATTTGGTTTCTGTATATGTGATTCTGTTAGAAATACATTTTTTTTTGCTATGATGAAAGAGATGTGACGGTGCTTGATAATACCAAGGGTTCCTTTTGCTTTGTTTTATTTGTTTTTCTTAAATTTTATTCCTCTGTCAAAAAGGGAAAAATTGAAAGAAACAACAACGGGGAAGTTTTTATTTTAAGAAAAAGTTTTTCTTTGTTTTTCATTGATTTTTGCGTCCCTATGTTACTTGTTTGAATTCGAGCTAACGAGCTACATTAAATTTCATTCCTTGCTGCAACATTATTCTTGGGGCTCAAAAATGAAGAAATGGAAACCTATAAAAATTTATCTCAATTTGTCTTCCCCAATTCTACGTCCTGCTAAACACCTTAAACTAGTCCAGCCGAATCATATTCCCAAACAATAAGTTTTATACTAGCGCTCACCGTTCTGTCCAGAATTTGTGATGATCACCCAAAAGTCAATAGTTTTCTCCGGTCCAAGTTCTTCATAGTCCCACTTCTTTTTTACGCGAACCGCTCCATTCGGTTCAACCGTTACCCATGGATTTTCATCACGTATTTTAAATGTTTCCCGATCGGTTTCTTTTTCTAACTGGAACACACTTTTACCTTCGGTATCACCATCAGCTTCGGTGAATTCCATACGTTTGGTAGGACGAACCGCGCGCGTAACTCGTCTCTTATCACGTCGATGCGAATGTTGATTATAGTTTTCGTCATGTTCTAACTGTTGCACAACAACCGATGTTGGATCGGGTGCGACAAATTCTATCAAAACGTCAACCGGTTTCACTGACTTTAAACTAGGAGATCGTAGATCGTGTGCTTCAACTTTCAACATAATTTCAAACTTGTCCGGTTCACCTGCCAGCAATAATTCACCGGTTTGTGGAACAATAATCACGATATTATTTGGTGTTAATAGCTTGTATGTCACTTTGTCTCCGTCGAGATCTTTGGCTTCAACCCGTCCGACACTCGTAAACCGTTGCCATATAACTGATGTGTTTCCTTCTAAATTAGTGCCTTTAGTTCCAGCCACAGAGAACTTATAGTCAGACTGTGTGAAGATTGGATGGTTATCGTTTTCATCTAAAATTGTTACTGCAATTTTGGATATTGCCTTATCGAGTCCCTCGTCGTCAGTGGCTTGTATAAAAATTGTGTAATTGTTTCTTGTCTCACGATCCAACGGTTTGGCAGTAACTATCCATATACCTGACTTTTCAGCATTTTTAATAGTCAGTTCAGTCTTCATGTCTTTGGTAACGCTGTTTTGCAATGTAAATGCATTGTCCTCATTTCCGTCAATAATCGAATAGGTAATCGCTTTGTTACCGCTGATGGAATTCGCCTGCAATAGTGGTAGACCCTGAACTTTTGTTCCCGATTTTTGATTTTCTTTGACTTCACCAAAGGCCTCCAGACTGGCTCCTGGAAATCGAAGCATATCTTTCCTATCCATAACCAGCAGTTGTAATTGATGTGTAGCCGTTGAATTGGGCGTTTCCTCAACCACAACTAGATTAACTGGCTTGTTAACCAGTGGTGATAGGTCTGCTGTTGTCATAAGCATTCCATTATCGAGTACTGTAAAATACTTCGAATATTCTCGATTCAATGTGAACAATGAAGTGTAGCCGGGAGTTGACGATGAATTCGTTGATGTTATTCGTTTAATACTAAAACCTGGATATGTGTCGTGTGGCAGGACTAGTGACAATGTGTTTTTTGTTGGATCAAACACCAAATCCTCGTAACGGTTATTTGTACCATATGTAACACCAATTATTGACGACACAATTACAAACATATACAGCATCACGATGCCGGATCGATAGTATGAAACACCCGACTGCCGCATTTTTATTGCGGCACCGGAGTTCAACATTTTCGGTTCACACACACTCACACTCCAGCACAATTTAATTGTCTTTTTTCTTGTCTAAAATAAAATCCAATGACAAGTTGTCTGAATTATGCCACTTGAATAAACGTAAATCGATGGGTTTTTCTTATCGCTGGAACACTGTTATGGAAATGCACCTCCGTTTGGTTGTTACTAAGACATTATTCCAGTGCTAGATATCCCGCTGCTTTAAACAACATCACCTGGAAATAGATATTTTTGATATTAAAATTTATTGAACTATTGAAATAAACAAATTGTTGTTCTCGGATGATATCGAGAGTCGATTTGTAAAATGGTATGCGTAATTATCACAAATTATGTTGATTTATTTGGTCTCATACATGTAGCTGGTTTTCTACTCGGTTAGACTGCGGAAACTTCTTGAATTTCACATTAGATATTATTTTTCAGTTTCAATAATTGTTTTTCGGAATGAGAATTTCATTACGCAATGCCATCCCGACATGTAGCGTTATTGGTGGACAGGTTGTTAGTCGTTATATATCTTATGCTTGAAATTAATATCATATTTATTTACATCACAGCTGGAAATGTTTTCTATAATCAGGGAACGATGCAATTCATAAAATTAAGTATTATACGAGTCATGTGTGGCTGCGGTAAAGGTGTAATAAAAAGCGAAAGTCATAGAAGCGTCGTGGAAAAAATGTTGATTTTAGTTTACGATTAATAGAGAAGAATGTTTAAAATTTTATAAAACTGTTGATTCTAGGTGTACCAAATGTGTTAATAGTTAATGTATATATTCACGCTTTCAAAGCTCTGTCATTTTTTTTTGTTTTATTACTTCTTCAACTAACGCTACAAACGCTCAGTTTTGCTCTCCTCTTAATGCTCTTTTTGGTTTTTATTTTAGAGAACACGTGATAATATTTCATGATTTATATGAATAATAACGCAGTAAGTGCCTAATAATAATGGTTGGTAATAAAAAGAACGTAGTTGAAGGCAAATATTATTGGTATAGTTTTATGAAAGATATTTGAGCACCCTTTCAGTGAAATTACCTCAATAATTTTTAAAACAATTAAAGAAAATTTTATGCTTTTCATATACCCTCTGGTAATAAAACCACCCATAAATAAAAATTCCTCTATATCCCCATTGACAGTGCGAATCAGAGTGCTTTGAGATGAAGATAAAAGCGAAATACCATTAATATCGAAATTATATGGAATTCGATCAATGCGATTTTTCCGTTCGATAAACAACGATAAATTTTGTGGTTATCGATGCCATTACACTGATATTTAAAAAAAAAGTTGAATTTTACTCTCACATTTTTTTAAATAATTTTGTTCGTGTATGGTGCTAAATTTGATTTTATATTAATTTTCGAATTTATACATATACTTGAACGATGGACAAATAACGCAGAAGTTTAATTAGTTTTAATGAGAACGAGAATAATAACAACATTTTTTCGAGTTGCTTGATGTTTTAATTTTCTTATTTTAGGAGAATGTTCAAACATCACTTTAGTTAATTTTTAATTTAACTTTAAAAACCCGATGTGCAATTATAGCTAACAGCAAACAGTGTAATGAAACTTTTGTTAACTTTTCGATTAGAACGATGGGTAATTGTTTGACGAATAGAATAGCTACAGCACCGACCATTTTCAATTTACTTTAGAGAGGTAAATAAACTCCCTAACTTTTTTTTAAATTAAATAAATTGAAGTCACATACTTCACAGTTACAAAAATGTTTATTAACTTTCGTAGAAATTGTATGGAGATGAACAAAAAAGAGAACGATGCTGTGTAGAGTGAAAAATCGAGGAACCATATACAACAACCAGGACAAAACAAAAACTTGCTTTACGATGAATTACTTTTTTTTTGCTGGCTCAGAACAAATTTATCTCACAGAATTATACATCATGATATAATGATTCCATGATATGTGTACGACGATGTTACCACTCTATATTGTACAGTACTCGACCATAATAGCAAGTCAAGAACAAAATGTATTTATTACAATTTAAATGAATAATATTGCTCCGAAAGCAGATAACACAACAGAAAAAAAAAGTTACATAAAATATGATCGTGTTACGGACGATGAGTTCATTTTATGCTGGTTGATTTATAAAGTGGTTTTGATGGATTTTTTTTTTTTGAAAGGCCTGGCTTTGTACCAAGGCTCTTAATGATATGGCAGTTACGTCGTCCGGGCAAAAAATGCAATATAATTATGAAAAAGTTTCGAAATTAACTTTTCTCGAGTGATGTCAATCAAAATTTCTTGCTCGATCAGAAAAAGTCATTCGTAGTTAAAATGCACTTTTGCGCTAATGGGATTATAATGGTAGGTTTCACCTATATTACATTGTTTATTTTTAGATTGATTGTCCTCTGAATGGGAAAAAACTCAATCAAATCGGTTTTCATCTACTTCTATCCATATATCCACTGATACTGTGTTTGTATTTTAATTGTCGGTAATTTTCTAATAATAAAATGTACACTTATATCGTCGTAGCGGCCGGCACCATATTTAATTAACTAAATTAATTTAATTTTAATAAAATTAAATAAAAATTTTATTACAGTGTGCAGAGAGGCACACATAGATACTTTCTTGTGCAAAGTGTGTAATAAAGGAAATTACGTCTGATGACTAAACTTAGAACTGAACCCATAATTATGGAACATTTTTTTTAAATTATTTTATTAGAGATTCAGTGTTAGGAAATTAATGTCTGACGTTTCGGTTTTTATTTGTTTTTATTTTGAAGAAATTATAAAGACATTTTATGTGTTTTTGTGATTATCTCGATTCTGTTTTTATATTGAAGACGAATATATACATCCCATCCTACGATTATCTTAATCATTATTTACACTTGAAACACGTGATGATTGGTTATGGTGAAGTAAGTGAGTTATTTCAATGATTAGTCGAAATTGTTGTAACTGAAGCCAACCAATTATTATCTCATAGTTGTGAAATGAACGTGGTTGGACCGAATGCCATACGGAAAACAAATAAATTCAGTAAACTTTATAAAATTTCAGTTAATGAAATATTAGAAAGATGATAATTGATTCATTCAGCTTATACTCATGCGTCTAAGCTTGATATAAATTCACACGAAAACGTTCCGAAACCAAACAGTTCAAGACATTGTAGGTAACAATTCCATAAATAAAAATCACAGCGGTCGTTGTAATAAATATTCAATTTGTTGACTTTGAAGGGCCATGTTTCTTTGTGGCTATGTTTTGAAGGAATTCATATGAAAAAACCAAAAACCAAACAACAACAAACGGAGAAATTAGGAACCGGTAGTATTTTATGATGTGAGCAACCATTTAAGGTGCTTATTGTATTAAACCGACTTGAGATCAAAAGCTCGACAAATAAATACAAAAATAGAAAATCAATTTTTAATCAATCTTCAGTCATTGTTATGTACTTGTAGCCGTATACCACGTTAATATGCTCGACTGAAGGTATTCTTTTGAACTTTATAAATCACAAATAGTACCACAATCGAAGATAAATGACTTCATATTAATAAAACGGAGGAACATAACAAAAAAAAAGACTTATGGGTCAAACATTCATCATCGATCATAAAAAGTCTAAAACGTTGAGTCAAGGAACGGTGTTAAACGATTCGAAAATAATACAAAACAATAAAATGTAGAACACAGCCATATTTTATATCGCAGAAATAACCATCAAATAATATTAAAAGATGAACCATAAATAATAAAATAAGAATCGTATAGACTTATAGGTGGTTGCATGTTCACGAAAATAAAAATATTTCTCTCTCTCATCGAAATTATCGTTTCACCTAATAAAGGAAATATCTATAACGATTGGCACGAAATAAAAAGACTGAAAATACAGCAAGTGTTGCATTGGCACTGCAATCAAATGAAAAGATCAATTGAATTTTATTGTGCTCCGTGTGTTTTCATTTTATTTTTGCCATTCCAATAGTAAAACTGCAATGACCATCTGATACCTAAAAACAGTTCAAATTGTTTCAAGAACGATCGTTGTGAACGCTGTATAACACAAGTGTGGTCTTTTCTTATGAACAACGGCATTTCACAATAAAATAAGAAATTCAGCAAAAGAAAATGGCAATTGAAACAAAAATCAATTAAATTGTATCCAACCCAATCCAATGCGATTCTTCGTTTTCTGTATTTTTATTCATTTAATATGTGATCGGATACCTAATTACGTTCGTAAGATTTCAGCGAATTCTCAGATTTAAATTTGCTATTCTATGAAATTGATTAAGTATTTTCGTATACGGGAATATGGAATAACGTACATGTGCCCATGTTTATATTCAATATAGCCTCACATACTGCACATATATTTATACATAAAAAGTAAAGATTTGTTTACGTTCATTATATTATTTTAATATTTTCGTTGTGTTTTCTCATTGTTTATGTTTCATCAAGAATAAACATACGTTTTACGACAACCAATAAAAGTTTATCCGATGATAATCTTTTAAAATCCAATTGAATACTTAAAAGCAGAGGGTGAAACACCAGACGATTTCAGTTTAGATTATGGACATGGACGACGTATTGTATTTGAAGTGAACATAATGCATCGAGCTAACACATCATCTTTGATTTTAAAAATGTAATCAAGCAGAAAGCATTATTTTTAGTCTCCATTAGCCTCGTTGACTAATAAAAGACAAATTAGGTTTAGGTTTTCACAGCATTCTGTCATATTTAAGTAGTAAATTTATTGAAAAATGTCATCTGGTATCGATAGTAAATAAGAGATGAGATCTGGTAGTCATTCTTTACACAAGCAAAATGAATGTTCAAACGAATGAAGTAGAAGATTTTCGTCGTTTTGGTTTTGCTAGTTTCTGCATTCGTTTCTCTTCTTCTTCTTTAAATACAAATCATAGACAAATCGGCCAGTCACCCTGTGTACGTATGTTTCCTATATCCTCTTCTTAGCAGATAAGAATTAATTACTTTATACAATTTTTATTTATAATAATTTTCCATTTTAAATTCAATATAATTTCCGTTTTTGTTGGGTCAAAGGGTACCTACCTAAATCATTTAGTTTACAATAACTATGTAAAGGAACAGAAATATTAATCATTATTGTTTGGTGCCATATAACCCGAAAAGTGTGCGTCTTACTTGAATACAAGTTGAAGTAATCCGCATCAAAGTCTTTGCTTTTTTGAGATAAAGGAGTGAAGAAGAAAGAAACAGAATTGATGTCGCATATATAGACGTAATTGAATTCCAAGTATAAAAGGTAGGATTAGACGAAAGAAATGCGATGGTTCATGAAAATTGTTCTAACTATACGGTATGGTATACTGTATGTATATTTGATATAACGAAATGATTTTCTTTCGATACAACAATCTAAAATCGGCTTAAGAGCTTTCTCTATCGCCGTATAAAATGACTGACGAAATAACATAATAAAAACAAATAGAACCAAAATTGAGTGGAAAACACATGACCGCAAAAAACGTTGATATTATTCACACGTCCGAAACTTTATTATCTTCACCATGAAAATATGATATATTTTTTTCTCGCTCGTCGTGCAAATGTCTTTTCATCGAGAAAGCTTTTTTTCGTGTTCAATTTAAGTTCATATCATATAGACATGATCTGTTTTGTAATGACATAGTTCAGTGAAACCAAGAAATATAATGTTTTTGTTTCATTGTCGCGTTCGAGGAGGCTTAACATCTTGTATCAATTTTTTTTTTACTTTTTTTGGAACTCACGTTGGCTGAATAAAAATAGCAGAGGATTTTTCTTCGTTAAATCATTATATAGTTATTGCTCAAAAACCGCTTGGCTTATTTTTTATTTTAAATTTGAATATGATTTGAATAATTTATGAGAAATTATTTAATAAATTTAACGTGAAGAAGATAGATTAGAGACTGTACCTGTTTTATGGCATTTTTTTTGTTAACTATTGATACGCTTTTTCGAGATTTTAAAATGGCTATTGAATAATTTTATTGGGATATTTCCATTAGAACTACGCTTATATGCAATGCAATCAACATTAAAAAGGAATATGAAGATAATCCTTTGAAGCAAATGGATTTTTTTGTACGGAGGAAATAAAAGTTTTATGCTGATTATATTGGAGAATTATAGATAGCCTTCGATAAGAAGCAAATTAATTATGAAAGCTACTGATTCCTATGGTTTATATCGATACATAAATGATTTCTCATCTTAAATTACGATCGATAGTAATCCGAAATATTCGAAATAATTCGGAAACTACAATCACATGGGTGAAGATTCCACATTAATTGGATTCGAATTTTGAATTTCAGAACATTCAAACCAATCCAATGTACGTGCAGTTGAGAGAAATAATTAATCTAACCCAGAGAAGTCAAAGAATATAACTTGACTCGAAGAATTGTTGAGCATAAATATAACCTGCTATTCATTACAATTCATTTACAAAAGTTTTATAAACCTAACAAGGTTGAAGTTGAAGTTGGAAAAACTGAGCTCTTATATAACATCAACTATTGTTCATCTATATTTTACCGAATCATATTAGCAAATCTGAATGGATTTCATTTAATTATTATTTTTACTACTTTGAAGCAAGGGCATTGCAACGTAAAACGAATGGGGATACTTTAAATTTTGAAAAGTTCAACATTCAAGCATTTATCTAGTTATAGCTGCAAATGTTAACGTAAATCGATTTAACCCCATAATTACGAGTTACTGCATGACGTTAAAATACACAGCAACAAATCATGAATACTTCAATATCAATGCGACCAAATGAACCCGATACGCGATACCCCCGAATATATATTGAACTCCCATAAATATCGAAACAAAACTGCACAGTCATAAATAAAATCATGGCCGTTAATATTATCAATAAGTAAACGCGAAGTTATTAAAACATAATGAACGAAATGTTTATTACATTTAACTGGTTTTAATGCAGAGTAAAACAACAAAATGATTGATCATCAATTTAGCAAAAATTAAGCTGTAAAATTAACAGAATTGTGTTGCCAATTATGAGTGATAATTAAAACTTAAATTAGTTATTATACGGATGCTAAGCACAGCTTTACGAAGGCTATTTGGAAATTTGGTTCGCCATTTATAATGAATCGAAATTTCGGTTGTAAATAGTGATGAGGGCACATTTTTTATCGAAAATATCGACCGTGATTAAGACGTAACCCTAAACCACACATACATTTGAACATCGATACACAAAATAACCAGGAAAGGGTAGATATCAAGGATTCCATTTCCATTACATTTTCACAAATTTATGTAAACTTTGCTCTTTCCATTCAGCCGTTTTGATGGGTTCAACCAACATTCGATTTGTATTATGTCCATGTGCTTAAATTCATTTATTCTATATTTGGAGAGAAAAGAAAACTGAGGCATTCCAAGTTGATATCGAATTGAAATAGAACTTCAAGAAGACTATCCACTTGAATCGATTCGTTATGTTGACTGCTTAAACTAAATATTACTTAACACGAGTCTATATATGTTTGTGTTTAACATGCGCCTATATATGTTGTATAAACAATTTACGAAAGTCAACGTCATTGCTGCTCAAGATGAATTATTTATTTGAAAACCTTTTTATTGTAATTTCGTCAGTTACACCTCTTGAAAAGAAAAAAAAGATATAAAACTAAGAAAATATTGCTCCCAAGCCAAATCCCATCAAATTATATACACCTTTTTTGTCGGATATGAAGCAGTTTGTTCGTGTGTATATATACAACACCTAAACGAATACACTTTCTGTTCGCTCTTTTCCACTGAAGGAGTGGAATGGTCATTTCAATTGTTGAACATTTCATTATTACATTCATATATTACAAAATACCTGTTTAACAAATCTCTTTAAAGGGAATACGTATTGAACTTGTTTACTGAATTTTATTTAAAACACATTATCCCCGGATATTTAAATTTTTATGACTAATGATCTATTGAAGAAGCACAGCGTTTCTACGGTACATGTATTTTGTTCCCTTTAATTTTGAACGCCAAGCGTCGAATGTGTTGTGGGATTGAAGGTGTTCGATTATTGATTGTAAAAAATATCGTTCTCATTTTTATTGGGTAACGTTTTAGAAATGATAAGCGTGTACGCGATATACACTCGTTAAATCTGCTAATTATTTTCTTTTAAGTTATCCGTTCTGTTCGATAGAAGATTATGTACTTCATTTTTTAAAAAAATGTGCTGTAGAATAGAACGCTATTCGAAGCTCGTCGCTTTATTTTATCATAGTTATCGATGACAGATGACCAGCCGTTTCTGAATGACAATCAAATATAAGAATAATTTTTGCCTACAGTCAGTCATGATAGGTCATAATGGCGAGATGTCCTATTTCCGCGTCCAAAGTCTCAATGGATTTTATCAAATTATTTCGCATGGTAAAGTGAAGCGAAGGTGCTTATGCTGAAAACAAACGAGACATTGAAAACGTGTTTTGGTCCTAGTTTTCATTGACAAATGCAGCAATCGTAATTTTCGATAGAGAAATTTCTAATTTTATTTGACAGTTGCGACAATTTCGTCATGAAAACAAGGACCAAAACATGTTTTGAATGCCTCGTTTGTTTTCAGCATTAGTGTTATTTACCGAGAACTCTTTTGCTTACTTATGCAATGAAAATGTATCGAAATGGTAGCTGTGTTTAATATAATGAAAATATCCGTTCGTTAGTTGTTACATGAATAAAAGAAGATCATCACAATCGTTCGTGCATTTAATAGTTGATTCAGTATATTAAAAAAATATTTTTATTGGTTCAATATCTACCTACCTTCGGTTAGGTATGTTCAATCATTATGTGAGTGTGCTTTCAATAATAATAAAATGAAAAATACCAAAAAAATATTATTAATTCAATAGTCATTAGCGCCAAAGAAATGGTTTTTTATGTGCATTGATTCGGGTAATATGGTGTCAGATTAAAAAGTTTTATCAAAACATTTCAAAGCCAGTCAACAATATTTTTTTATTATTATTATTTTGAATGTATAATTTGGTTACACACAAAAGTTACCAATGTGAAGATGGGCAGACGAGAGGATAGCACACACAACAATAAAAAAAAAACGAATTCGAATTATCTCTCATTAAATCACTTAATGGCATTATTATTGAATATACGTGTGAATATGAAATTATCTTTTGTGTGGTTTGTCGAGCTGGGATACGATTTTTTTTTAAATAATAATATTTGAAGTTGTACGTTTTGTGGGATTTCATCGGTTGAGAGGTGTCAATATTTTTAAATGACCTGTGTGTTGTAGTTATTTTATCTTAATTGGCTGGATGTTAATGAAATTTTATTTTATGTCCCATATATTATCGATCGAATTGGTTTACAATAAAATAGAGTCTATCAATTGTTCAATTTGCATATAAAATATGTAATGCAGCGGTAAAGTGAAATCTTAGACATTTATTGCATTATGAGACCTGCGACAATGTCAATAAATCCGAATGAAATTATTTTACCAATTCCAATAAGATACAATAAAATGATATTACCATTTACTCAACCAAGTCGCATATATCTACGCTTTGCAACGTTCGAGTATTTTATTATTTGAAATGAGCTTTACTTATCTACCGACAGCACACTGACGATAATATAACTTTCCAGTTCAACAAATCATACTTTAACGGAACAATAAATATAAGTTTGAAGAACAAACTGTACTTCTTCCTACTAGAAGGACTGCAGTAACAGCTACGATTGAAAATATTAAATTCAATTTTAAAATTTATTGAGAGAATATTGAAGCGTGCTTGTTAAAGTATAGCTGTATTCGTTTAACGTGACCTTTCAACCAAGAAAAGGGAATATATTACCCTCATTGACATCAATCCTAAAGTTACGAATTTACGCTATCTTGGGTCGCAGTGTCAGGTATATTTCTAATGAATCGGTATTGTTACCGTAAAAGTAAATAAATACGAGTCAAGAAAATGTAATCAATTCCGATATCAGGAATTATTTCATTAAATTTAATGAAGACATAAGTTTGAACGTCTTCTGTTTTTACACAAAATTCGTATCCATCGCTAAGATTAAATCTTCTGAAATGAAATTGTTGTTACACTATCGGCGACAATATCGAATGACTTGATTAGTTGCATTACAGAAACGTACACATCTAGTTTTTGCTCGTTAGGTCAGTAAAATGGTGAAATCATCCACACACAATCTACGTATCGCATCAATATAATTATAATCTCGGAAAGTTTGCAATAGATAATAAGAATTTAACATTTTCCAACGCACAACTAAACCATGTAGACGTTAATAAAGTGTCTTAACTTATTGCATTTTGTGTTAGATGAATTAAGATAAGAGAAGCAGACAAGTAAAAAAAGAAGATATTTTAAGTGTGCAAAGATGCAAGCAAATATTTTATTTCGGATTATTAACTCGTCGGATATCTAAAAATATCGCATTCATTTAACCAAGAACAACATGTTTCATTTTCGATTTATTTTTCTAAATTATTTTCAAAAAGATTAAGTTAGTTTATTTATAGATGGGAGTCAGATGGCTTCGGCTACAACATCACTTTCGATAACCATATTCAGTTGAACACATTCCATTATAATGTGAATTGGATATTGTTAGGATGAATATTGAATATGTGTGTAGACGAAGGAAAATATTCAACCGTAAGAACGAGAATATGTTAAGATTGTCGATATTAATATGATATATCATGCGTATAGTAACATGAAAATGAAATTTCAACACTTGATCGACGATGTATGTAACAATTGGAGTGCATATGAAATTTATTACATTTAATATTTTTTGAGAAATAATAAAATGCTTTGGGCTTTATACCCGTGAAGAGCACACCCTTTCAATCATACTTAAACCTGATCTTATTATATGGGTTTTTCTTATGATTTAAAATTGATTCCAATTAAATCGAAAAATTGGTAATAGGATTCTTCCTTGTTATTAACTTAAACACATAAACACCAAAGACGCCATAAGCAAACGCTGTTGATTGGTATGAGGCTTAAACTTAATCTATTATTCGAGAAAAAACAAACGATGATAATAATCCGTGTAGATTCGTGTTATTTAATCGAAAAATTTGATTGAAATTTGTGTGTTATTTTTCTCTTCTCTCTCTCTATTTACCTAACCTAAATATATCGGTAAAGGGAAATGGATTGAAATAAGCGGTTTTGTGAAACAGATTTAAAGATATCTGCGCGAGATTATAGATGTGTCATGTTGATTTAATCGATTCATCAGAAATTGCTTTGAAATTATTTTGATTTATTGATGTTCAACGCGATACAACAGAATGGAACGTGATGTAAAAAAAAGGAAATGTAAAGAAGCCTTCGTTTAAAACCCACAATTTGAAATTAATCCTTTTCGACGCTTAGTATAGAAACACAAATCTTCGTTTTAGAGATGTGTAGAATGTGTCAGTTTAGCACAATCTCTGGTGTTAACATGGGTATTTCACAGGTTTTTTTTCTCTCGATTTGGTATTGGTTTATCAGGTACGTAATTGGGACGGGGATTAATGGTTCATTTGGTCCCACAATATGTTTACTCATTATACTAAGAAAATTTAAATACAAACACAAAGCTTTCTTCGTATTTGGATGTTGCTAAAATCCAGCTCTAGGAATAAGAAGGATTTAACTTGTTCAAACTTCAAGCACATTTCAGATACTCGAATTTATTCCAACAAAATTGGTAACATGTGCGCAAAGAAAATTGGTGAAAATTGTTCCAATTTGTGACACAAGAGATGCAGCAATCTAAAAGAAATTCGCCTGAAGATAAACTATTATTTTCAAAACAGTACGGGCTTGTTAGGAAGAACATACACCATGTTTTATCACTGGTGTGTTTAAACGATTCGGATGAGAGATATTTTTCTAAAAATTTCCTACATATCTATCGCCATACCAATCTCATTGAAACAACACATGTGTATACGCCAGAATTTCAAAATTATTTTCAGAACTGGTTGGTTTTGATTGATTTTTTTTTATTGAAACAAAACCGAGCTGTATGCATAAAAAAAGTTGATTCAAGTTTGCCGTCCACGATACTCATATGATTCATCCTTTCCAATCAAATAAAATAGTGTACGTCGAAACACAATGGAAATATGGCAAAAAACAATACTAAAACTGAAACTAAAGATGATTTTTTTCACATCCAATTTTATTATTCAATCATCAATTACACATTGGATGATGGTATATATCACATGAATATCCATCCATTCAGTTTCAGTTTCAGACACGTACGTCTCTTGATGACCATTAAAATAATTCTCTGTTTATCGATGAAACGGCATTCTATTGTAAAAATTTACAAAAATCATCTTATTCAGAAACATTTTTTTTTTGTATATTCTTTTCTGATTTCATCAACATATGCATGGCTAATTGCTGGGTTTTCTTTTTCATGTTTCGTTTTTTTTTTTTATTGAGAAAGAAACGCAATGAACTGTTGACCTAACACATTGTAGTTACATTTTGATAATCAAATTGTTCGGAAAGACGTACGGTTTTATTGTTATGTACTTGAGTACATGTTTTATTATTGTAATGAAGAAAATCGTAAATAGTGAAAGAACTTACAAAGTAAGTCTTACATGCATGTAAGGTTACGTAAACTATAAATTTACCGCCGCGCATACAATTCTCAATGACTAGGCGCCTTTTGCGTACAAAACATTCAATGTTCTGTTTTGTACGGGCGTTATTAGTAACCAATTATAAGCAATTTTTTTCGTGTTGTAAGTTACAACTTGTAACTAGACAGATCGAAAAGAATTAGAAAATAATTTTGTGTTCGTTTTATTGTTGGAGCAATGTGTGAAATATATTTTTATTAAATTTCAAAGATGCTCACATTCGTATGTATGAACCAATTTAATAGAATCTACAACGCATTTCATTGGGAAATGTAAATAGTTCTCACACTCCTAAGCCGACAATAAAATTGGTAGCAGAAGAAGCAACGTACAAGGAACCGATTAGTTTAAATTAATAAACGAAGCCACAATAAGCACCAGCACGAGATCAATTTTATATTTATGGTAATTTGAGCTCCTGAGGAATGTATTTTTATACAGGTGTTGTACGAAGAACGTATTACATTTACATGGAGTGCATGATGACGGCATTCGTGTTACGTATATTTTTGCTGATAGAGTGTAGAGTCGAGGGTAAAGAAACATTATAAGAAAATATTCTACGCAGTTCAGTTATTTGAGCGATGTGTTCCCATTTCTATGAACGGCAATTTCATCAAATTAATAGTCTAAATGCTAGGAATTCCATCAATCAAATGACCACAATATAAATCACCAAGCAACTAACTGAATTTGGGCCTCCTTTTTCATTTAAAAAAAGTATTTTGAATGGATGTTGTTTAAAACGAAGATCGTTATTTCTGCCGTCCACCAACCAAGGAATATGAAAAACATTTGTGAATAACTGCCGAACTCGGTTAAAAATGATTTATAAATCATAGCTCAAAAGGAGGATTTATTTTCAATTATTTGCATAACGTTTGAAATACGAACAGCATTGCGCAATCACGCACATCGTACATTATTATTACACATCAGTAAGGTATACCCCATGTAGAATACATAAAATTAAGTGCGATATACGTACATATACGATATACGAATGTATATCGTCGTTACATACATAATGTTAAAAATTTAATAATAATTTTTACATTCCTGATGGATATATTGTAAATCACGAATTCACCCCAATAAATACACACATCTAACACAAATTTATCCGAATATAATGTTCGGAAAGCTCAAAAATCAATAATCCCTTACAAAAGGCGTTGCTGGCAAGGAACCATAAATTGATGCTGGGGAGTTCACATTTCAAATATAGCAATGAAGATTTTTCATTTTTTTCGCAAAAGAAAAATTCTGTCTACATATTCGATTTCAAGTATATCGTAATTATATTGGCGAAAGTGGTTGAAAGAGGAAACGATTGCGAACAACAAAAATTATCTTGTAATTGTGAGAAAATTTATTCAAATTTTCGAAATATACATTTTACTGATTGATATATTATCGGTTTGCAGTGGCTGTGGCACTCACTTAAAACGATGTAAAGTGGTTTATCGACTAATAAATAGATAAAGATGAAGATTGAACAATTTTGACGAGGGTAATGTCATGTTCATGATAGTTTAAGTTTGATTGAATTATAAGCCAGTAACTCTTAAGAAAAATAATGGCAGAATTCCATTTTTAGCGCAGCACAACTTCCAATGGCTTCTTCAGATTTTTTTCTATTCGTTCAATGCCATCTCAATACTATATATCTTAATACATCAATCAATTTTTTGATTGATTGTACCATTCCTCTTATTCAAAAGGGTTTTTTGTAACGTCAAATGAATGCAAATAGAAATGACGAAAATATTAAATGTTTAATCAATTTTGAGAACGAAAATAGCTTCACAAGCACAAGAATCCGATAGTAATCACAGACATTTCCAGCTCTCTCAGTTTAATTAATAACAAACTGAAAACGCGAAAATGATGGTTAAAATTCCCAACAACAAACAATGTTACGAGAATGTTCCGCAACTGCAATGGATCTTCACATTTTCAATTAATCATCATAACGAAACTATAACTTTCGTCGAAACTCAAGGGAGAAACGAAGAAAGAAAATTTTAATTAGTTTTAGAATTTGTTGGACAAGAGGGGCGAGAGGCTGATATTTCTATAACGAAGAGAAATTATGTTATATTTCAACTGGCCAGTAATTTGTGAAGTTAAATTACCCAAAACTATAAGACACAAAATATAATTGGATTTGTATTATTCCCGGCGTAGTTATGGCAACCATCTTGTCTGGATACTGTGTTCGTACCCTATTCTGACATTAAAAATGTATTTTTCCTATTGATTTTTCCCTCTTATTTTCCTTATACATCCATGTACTCCCAAATGATTTACCTCAGATTCAACAACAGACTAAATTCTTCCTTTATCGCAAATATTATAACATAAATGCACTGCATCCCAGTCCCATATATTTCACTTCATAACATATCGTCTGAATAGAAAAGAATGTGTACACCACACATGTGCAATTCATCTAAATAAAAAAAAAACGAGAGAAGGGAACTTCGTCTACTTTTATTTTGATATAAAAATAGGGTAACATTCGCATGGTGTATCCTACAAAAATCAACCCCTCGTAATATGAAAGGTCAAATTGAATGGCAAAAAAATCCCCTTTTCAAAAATGCCTTTAGATTTTTATTGTTATAAATACTCATTTCAGTCACGAAAATATTTTGTGGTCTATCTCTATTTCAATAACGTATATGGTAAAGTTGAAGAGTGTATCATTGCATACTGCATCTTATACGAATTTCTATTATAAGCAAGGTAATAAAGGAGTGCAGACGTGTAGACATATTTACAACACCATGGTGATACAGCATGTTATTCGTTTATATAAGTGTCGGAGCAGTGCATAAAAGATTACACACGTGCCAATGATTTAATGTTTTGTATACAAATTCTATATTTATACAGAGACATTTCTATCCATCCACCTATTGGATATGTTATAAGACCTGCGGCAACAAAATTAATCTTGTTTAGTATGAGTCGTCCATAAAAACAGTTCGTTTACGAAAAACCAAACTTTTCAGATTGATTAAATGTAAGTTTATCGGCCTGTGATATCGGCTTTGTTATTGTGATGACTCATCGAACGTTCTGATGAGAAACGAAAATATTATCGAATGGAGAATCGTAGTAAAGTTGATTCAAAAACGCCAGTTCTCATTAACTTGTAATCCGCTAATCTTATTGTTCTGATTGTTCTCTTCACCAGCAGATGAAAAACAACAGCTTTTGTGAGTGCGCTGAGATTGATTATACAATTTTTTTTTTCGTTCACCATTTTCTATTTATTCTTCGATTTCAAATTATATTGAATATGTATTGTAAATTGGCAATCAATAAGGAATTAGACGCGGTGTATTAGGTTAGGTATACATTATGTTCGAGAGGAACGGCGTATTACAAAGTTTAATTTTTTTTTTTCCTAAATTACTTCCAACGACGGTAATTTATTTTTAGCGGTTTAAGTAGTTGAAAATTATTTTGACCAGAAGTCACATCTTTACATAGAAATTGACAACGTGACGTTAGCTTGTCAAACATTATTTTGTTAATATTTTCTTTTCTATTTGAAAAGTAATTGGCTTAGCAATTTGGCGAAACCAATTTTTAAAACTGATTTTGATTTAGTTTTTTTTTCGGTAGAACATTTTGTTGAACTTTAAAATTGTAACCAGAATTTCTACAGCTCAGTTCTATTGCAATTAAGCAATTTAGTGATGAAAGATGAACAAGATAAAAATCAAAGTTTCTGATCTAATTCTGGATTCCATAAAGTTCAGCTTTGTGTACCGACAGGTTGAAGCAAATATAAAATTCAAATTTTAAATCATTCCGTGTTATATATGTATATCCACGGTTACCATTGCTTAATTTTGTACTGTGACGAATTAAAACACAAAACTTTTGTTTTTGACTACAATGTGTGAAATGCATAAGCGTTCAACATTCAACTAGCGGTGTCTGGGCTCTTGTCATTAAATTCAAACTCCGGTAAAATAAACTTTGTTGTGGAAAACACCTCGAAAAACTTTTAATTAGCAGGTATCTATTAATATTCCAATTTTCAGTTTGAATAACAATGTCAAATAACGAAACTCACCTAACGTTTACATTTCGCTACACAATTTCATTACGTTGATATACCGAAATTTTGTGCAAAGGTTCACTTGTCTTTTTTTGTAGAGACAATAGAGATTGTGTCGCTTTTATTGTTTAAACAAAAAATCTCTCTAATTAGCAAATGTTGAGCTTTTTAATTTTGCATATTTCGACACTCTGTCTGGAGACAGGTCCTATTTCAAATCGCATCACGTTCTTTAGAAAAGTATTAAAATTCTACAGATTTTCAGTCCGTTTACACAAATATTTAAATTTTCTTTTAACTATATAAAATAAGTTTGTATAAAACAGGCCCAGTAAGATAAATGAAGAAGTGTTTGACTAAACTATTATTCAATTACTTTTAAATTAGCGTTAACTTAGTAGCAAGCGTGGTTGTCAAGACATGCCTCCTAACGTATTGAAATCGCTATCGAAGCCTTTTAGCGTAGGTTAGGAACAATCTCCTTCCTAAAGCGCACTGTGAAATACACGACAAGATCACAATTTTTTTATCATTTGTTATAAAAATCTATCATTTGCTTTGATACTCTGTTGCCTTTTGTCAACCGCCGGTCTATCTCCAATCGGTTTGTGGAACGAAAGTTTTTGCCTTGGATAGGGCTCGCCAATGGGACCTTTTCAACGAGCGAAAATCAGGTTTTTGCCTTAGATATGGCTTGTCAGGAGGTCATTTCCATTGAGTCTTTGTCAAGGCCCAAACAGGAAAGTCATTTCGATTTTATGACTAGACCTGGATTGGATTCAATCTCAAAAATGTTAGGCCGAACTGTTATTGCGAATACACACAGCTTTGTATGAATAAGTTGCGCGTCGATTGTTTTTAATGTGTATGCATGCAAACAGGAGTGTGATAAACTGTCAACTATTTTCCGAAATAAACCAGTCAAATTTGACCTGAACTGTGTTTTGTGCGTAGTGAATCAGGTGAATTTTACTGATTTCGGACGACAGGCGTACCGGCACTTTACCTAGATGTCGTTCCACTCAACGGCTGTGCTATTGCTGTAACTGATAGCTGGCTGCAGAGAAGGGATGATACATGGTTTCGTTCCGTGTTAGTCTAGGCACAACCAGGAGAATTTTACCGATTCTACAAATGTGTAGAATACCTGGATTGGGCTCGACACCCGACCGCAGGCTCTGGTATGAAGCTTGCAATTTAGGTCGGGTGAGTTGTGTGTGGAGAGGAGGTCCTGAAAAGGGCTTCTAAAAGATTTTAATGATGACTGGGTAGCACAAAGGATCTCAAGATCTGTGTACATCGATCAGAAATGATCGGCTCAAACTGACGAAATCTAATCAATTCAATCATTAACTATTTTTTGGGTGTTCGTTGCAAACGACAACATTCTATGGCTCAGAAAGATGCACAATAATATTACACATATATGCCTCCACTCGATTTCATATGCTAGTCTAGAAATCCCATCTAAAATATCATAATTTTTAATTATATTCATTTTAAATTGTTCATTGCTGCCGTACATGCAATCCATTTCATTTGAATTTCTTGTGCTGTAAAGCAATTAAGTAATTTGAAACATCTGGCCAATATTTTTCGACTATGTGAATAAAGGGTATGTACAATACTAAGTAGACGAAACAAAATATCTGCTTTTTTGTTAAGTTGTTTCGAGAAAAACATGTTCTAAAAACGTTATGAAACGTTATGTACCATACTCCATACATGTGCAGCAAAGAGATGTAAGACTTTTCTTAGAAATGATGTTTTTTGCTAATTTCTTTTTTTTTTGTTTCTTGTTTTTTTCGCTACAAAATTTTTTTCAATTATAAACCGAAACTCAAACAATTCAAACAAACATTTTCCATTCGAGACACCTTTTCTTACGAAATTATATTTTTGTAAGAAGAAAGAATGTGTGGCAATTAAATCTAACGAATTTTGTCAAATAAATATTTCACTTTCGGTTTAAGAAAGAATGTAAGAAAAGGCGTCAAGAAAATCTACTGAGACAGACATAAAAGAAAAGTTGTTTTTGTAAATCAATATGCGATAACTCTGGCTAAAAAGATTCATAAAATCATAATTTTTCAAGATAAACAGACCATTTATTTTAGATAAATGAAAAATGACGAAGGTTATGCCATAAGTGGTTAAAGTACTAAAACAAGCAGCTCAAAGTTATTAAAACAAACAGAAAGATATTTGTCCTCGATTTTGCCTCTCGTATAATATTTCGTTATAATATCCATACCGAGTGCTCCGTTTGCCTGACAAATCACAGTTGTTTGGCTTTAAAATGTCTTTTTATTTTGAGAGAAACTGAAGAACTTGTGCTTTACACTCTACGTTTATGTATCGATAAAAATAAATAAATTAGCCTATAAAAATGCCTGAAGAAAAACATGATATTTTACGAAGAAAAAAAATTCATGTTGAAGAATTTCTAGCTGTTGACACGAGAATTTATTGTCACAAAGTCGTAAAAATATTTTTTTCGTCAAGATTTTGATTAATATAATGCTAGATTTTCAGAGATTTTCAGATTTATATGGCTAGTTGAACTTTCCAATCTCGGTATTGCATAATGTTTGATTATTAACAACAAACACAAAATGGCAATCCTTATAATCTTAAAATCCGGAAATAGAATCATCTGTTTGACCATAAAAACAGCATTCGTTGTATCATATAAACCTGGTAATATTTTCGGTATTAATAAATTCAACCGAGAACCGGTTGAATAAATTCTAACTGACTGAAATAATATAAAATTAATTGCGTAAATGTTCTTTTTTTGGGAAAAATTATGACCGTTCATTAGTATTTATATTATTCGGAGACACAATATTTGCATAACATATTGGATTATTTTTATTCTACATATCATACATACACACGTTGGCTTGCGAAGTTATGCAAAAAAAAGGAATTAGCAATTTCGTTTATTATTAGATTTCATTGTAGGATAAATACTTGTATGGGATTTTTATGTTTCCATTGCACTCCGGGGACGAATTCGTTTGTGATGATAATTAAAACTAATGAAATTATAGAAGTGTTTGAATCGACTGTAGGAATTCGCATATGTTAACTACCGAGATTCAATAATTGTATGACGTAACAGTTTTCTTTTGTCAAATGCAGATTTAGTAGCATTTTCGCTATAAGTATTAGTATATTACTTCCGAGGTTCCAAGTTGTGCATTTGATAAGTGGGGTGTTACAGCCCGACCCGAAGGGAAGGGCTATATTCACCACTTGTTAAATAACAACTTGGAACCTCGTAAGTACAATGCTTTACGTGATTAGGCAATGTAAATGAAAATGAAACATGCCGTAACACGTAAAAATATATATTAAAACGCCGTTTTAATAGCCGTAAGAAGCTTACTACACAGAAGTATCGTACTGAGCAACTATTTATTTCCAAGTAACACCTCAAACCTTCAAATTTGTTCTAACTTTCCAAAAATTAAAGATTAGTAGAAAATTGACAGGACATTTACTTCAAAAATAGCGCTAATCGGATGGGGCTTAAGTCAAGCTTCAGCAGACCTGAACTAAAACTATTTTGTATAAAAATTTCAAGCAAAAAAAAACTTTGCAAATGAAAGTTGAGTAAAGCAACAAGCGTAAGTTCCTTTCAATTCAACCATTTAGAATGATAAATATGGTTGCAATTTGCGTACGAATGACTGAAAAACATAAACAAAGTTATCTTGAATAAACACGACCTTTCGTGATGTAAGTTTTCAGAAAATGAATAAGTAATCACATTCATAACATAGAGTAATACAAAATTAAATAATTAATTGAATTCGAATTTCTAAAAGAGTTTTGATATTATGGATTGGTTTTTGCTGACACTATACTAATGTCGGTGCTGATTTTCTTTTTTTGTAAAATTTGATTTCTGCTTTCTTCTACAAGCCGCCTCAACCTCAACCGGACCTCCCTTGAAGGATTGGTTTACAGTTAGTGGCATTCACTCATTTTAAATTGATATTTTAGTTTTCCACTACTTCCGTTTTATCTTAAATATTTGAAATGCAGCTACGAGAGACGATATGTAAATGAAGAACAGTTAAATGATTAATTTCCACTGCATGGTGGAATATATGGAGAAAATTTTATTGACGTTTACTGACATTTCCTTATTTTATCGATATTTAATTCTTTGTGGTTGTTGTAATTCTGTTGAAATATAAATCAAAATCGTTGCAACAATGATTCCATTCCAAATGTATAGTACGAGATGTGAAAGAAAAGCTTAACTCATTTCCATGGCTGAATTATTGTAAATCGTCACCAATAAACTATAACAATTGAAGCAATAACCTAACACAATGCATCGTTTGTAGAGATATAGCCCATGGGCGTTAATAAATAATTTGTGTTATTCAACAAATTATATGAACAAAGAAAAATATTTAGATATTATGCATTGTGATAAAGAAAAATGAGATGAAAAAGAATTCCTAATTTTCGTCACATATAATATTCATATTGTCATGACAAGTCTGACAGCCCATCCGAAAAGCGAAAGATCATTTTCATCTCTCTCATTTTATTTATTTTTTTGATGATGAGTGGATGATCGTATCGGTTACAAACTGTTTCATTCTTCTTCGGATACAATATTGTACATCATAAAAGTGTGGTATGTTCATTATGGGAGATGGATATTTTGGCTGTGTCATTCCTATTTACGTTTTAACATTGATCATATCGCACGTCTGTCTTTTTATGATTATAATTTATTGTTTATTGTAGGATATATTTCATATTTCTTTTATTTGTGGAATTTCGATTTCTATAAATATTTATGGGCTGAGTTTAGTTTTCATACATTTTTCTCGTTTTATTTACTGGATAGACCACATAGATTATCTGAATGACTCTTTCACTGAATTATGGCTCCAGTTTTTGATTTCTATTTTATCGTTTTTGATATAAAATATTTGAAAAAAAAAACCGTAACTTTTATAGCCAATGGCTTAATTTTTAAGTCTTTCATTCGATTTATTGCTTTTTTAACGCTTCGATCGTAACTCTGTGAACGTTCTTCAAATCATAAGTCACGCTAGTGTGAAGAGAGGACTGAAACAAAAATATGAAATGAAACGAAAGAACAGAAGTATCCGTTGACTGGACTGATTTTATCAGATGATAAGTCTTGTTGAATCGGCTTGCGCAAAAATGCAAATTACTCTTCATACTAGTCAGGAAGTTGTCTAATTAACATAATCATTAAATTTCTTAATATAAATTTCTATAATTGATGAATTTAACATATAATGAAGTTGTATCTCATAAAATGATTCCTTTAATCTTCCGAATTTCCTGCTTATTTCATCGTTCACTAAAAGCACCCCCTCAAACTTTATAAATCAGTAGGAAATGGTGGCGCAATACATATTTATCAGTTCTCTATCTTCGCATGATGGTCCAAAAGCTCATTAAGATTCATTTTTCACATGAATCTCTACGCCAATGTATCCGGGTAAGAGCCAATAAATAACTCTTATAGAATAAGTTTCATCACGTTTGGTTGAGCTCTAATAAAACATAATCAAAACGTAATTAAATTACGAACTTTGTTCATTTCGAAGCGTAAAATTACATACCTCTCATACATTAATGAGAAATGGTCCGTAATTTTTTGGAAACATAAATTGACGGACAAACGAAGATTCAAGTGTTGTATTAGCTCATAATTAAAGTTTATTAAACATAACGTATACTCTTAACAAAATCAAGATAAAATATTATAACACACAACCAAAACGAAAACTATTCCCGAAACAGTCAGACGTGAATAAAATATTAGTTCCGGGTACAAAAGCATGAAAGCAACCCCTCTTTTCATAAAAAAAATGTATTCTCATTTTGCAGAAAATACAAAACTCAAAAAAGAAAAAAAAACAGAAAGGAAACTAAAGTTATCATAAAATTATGTACCCTAAAAATATTCACCTAACCCCACTATAGCGCACACTAGCTACAAATTACTATATTGTTTAACTATTCATGCTTATTCTTTGTCAAATATCTGAGCTAAATATGTAGCCAAGGTCTCGACATTTTCATCATAATGTATTCTGTAAAATAGTCCGAATGGAAATGGATTGTTTCTACGGAATAAAATGTGAGGAAGTTTTTTTCTTCTCATCTTAGCAAAACAGACAATTTTCCATTACCTCCATGATAAAATGGAATCTTAACGAATAGCTTTCTTCATTTTTTTTTCTTTTAACATTTTTCATATTCCTTGGAATAAATTTCAATTTATAATCAAGTCAAAGAGGCGAAAAAAAGAACGAAAAACATTTCTCCATTTACGCTTAGGTATATATAGGTAAGAGACTACTTCAATATAAAGAGGTGAAAGATCTTGGAAGGACTTAAGCATTCCATTATATATTGAACACAGACGAAATAACCCCCCAAAAATGAACTATTTAAGGTGTTGTTGAATCCAATATGACAGCAGGTGGAAATCGATTTGCGGAAAAAAAGTAATTTAAAGACAAACCAATTCTATGTGAAAGAATGGTGAATGTTTAGAGCGATACTGTGATGAAAATTGGTCGATGAAATTTCTGGTATTTTTGATTGAATCGTATTCTTATCTGAATGAATAAAACTGCTGTGTTTATTCTGCAAAGGTATTTCGATCGGAAAAATGAAATTCCACCATTGAATGTCAAGAACTTTGCGTATTTTGCTTTACAATGAACGAAAATGTATTCAATCGAGTACACAATGCACAAATTAGATCTGGTATCCGACAATTACAGAAAAAATCAAACATTTTACTTTGTCAGACTTCACTACACCTTGTTTCAGTCAAAATATTTGCAAGTTTTTTTTTCTAATTTTCTGCAGAACAGACGAAGCCCGTCCCTTTTATTTTTCATCCATTTCCACGGGTTATAAAAACATAAACGAAATTGAAATCTTACACAGTCTTCGGCTTTATGCGTTAAATATCCATAATCCCAGATGTTATCGATGCACAATAAAGTAATTTAATTCACTTATTGCAGTGATTTTCACTCAAATTATCCACCTTTTTTGTAAAAAGTCCGTTTAGCGAATCACTAAAATGCACGAACAGCACTTCTACACTTCGCTCATTAAAACTCTATGAAAAACCGTACACCGTAAAATCAATAAAATACTCCCGTATACACTGGCTTGAGCAATCCCGAATGTCGGACGATTTCGTCATACAACGTCGTGTTGTCGTCCCGGCGTTTGCGTTCTAGTTCACTATAAAAAAAGCCATGCAGGGTAGTTACCCCTAACTGTCAGACAGACAAACGTAAGATGTAGAATTTCGTGCTGTTGAAATACGGGGGTTATGTGTGCTGTGTGTATCGGCAAGTTTATATTAAAGTGCATGCATAATGGATAGATGTTGGCATAGCAAAATGTAGCATCTCTATAGGTTGAGCACATTTTGTTTGTATTGTTATGGCGGATATTGCCAACCACTAAATATTAAACGAATATGAAATGAGCTAGTCGCGGTGGGGTTCAAAATGTCACTCCAGGAATTCTTAGAGAATTTAGAGGATCTTATCGTCTTTATGTGGAGAAATTAACGGTTTCTAGTTTCTAGTCAAGATGCTAATATGTCAAACGAGTAGAAACGATTATCCTATTGGAAATAAGTTGATCCCGAGGCGAGGACGAGATGAATAATCCAACAACCGGCGTATAAATACAGCATTTTTGGTTTTGCATTGTTCGAGTAAAATTTTTTACAATAATTTCCTAACGTGGTAAGAGATCTTCCAAATATTGCGTTACGATAGAATGCGTCCTAAAAGTTTTGTTCAACTTTCTTCCTAAATGTAAACTAAAGTAAATGTGTTGGTTGAACTTCGGCCCCATATCGCTAAAAGAAAGAATAACTTTGGTGTAAAGTGTCAGTGTATGGTGTTGTATTTTTCCATAAAAACTTTTCGAAAGTTTTCAAAAGACTTTTTTGGCTGGAGCTCTCTTTTTATTTAAAAAAAAATGTTTTCCCACATAAATTATTGTTTTTATTTATTGATTATTATTTTACCCCCCTCTTATCGTAATGGTCCAACTAATCTACTGTAGCTTGTCCTTAATTTTCATTTCTTTTCGCTTTATATTATCTCAATAACTGTGAGTAAGTCCGTAGCAGTTCAGTGAATTCAACCGAGTTGAATCGTAAATTTTCCTGTATACAAACTGACTCATAGTGAAACTGAACGAAACTAAATCCAACCGATCCATATACACAAAATTAATTCCTTTTTACTTTTATATCCGAACATAAGCAGCACCATATGTGGTGCATGCACAAAATCAATTTTATTTATGAAATAAAACAATAGGGGTGGTGTGTAACGCTGTACGATATAATTAAAATATCATCAAGAAATTTTACTGCTAATGAGCTTATCCTTGTTGTTTGCAACTCATGTATAATATATACCTTCGTATTAAAACCGTCGTAATTTCGATCACACACAACACCGACACCAAAGAACAACGTGCAACCGTATTAAATTTAACTTCGTTGAACCCGGAACGGAATAGTGTGTTTTTCATATTCTATCTCAATTGGATTTGATATTCGGTTTAAGTCATTAGATAGCATAGCCATAGAAACGCAGAAGGTCTCCGTGAATGCTTTGCACAAGAACATTATAATTGACCACTTAGCCTGTGTACAGAAGGCAATGAGTGCATATGTTACTATATCTATATGGGGTATGTTTGTAATAATATCAAGAGAAAGAGAAACGCCAGTGAAGACTTCAGTTAAGAAAATTATGACAAGTTGAGTGACGTGAGAGGTCATACAGTCATATTGATATCAATTTTATAATGAGATCGTAAATAAATTTTTAATGAGGAGGACCACATTAAGGATTCTTAGTTTGTCGCTGAATCTTTTATGGGCTCTTGGATGTACATAAAATACATTCAAGAAACTAAAAACATTTACTAACAAAATAATGGTTGTTGTATCACATTCGTACGCCTGCAATGAAACCAGGTAACTACTGCTTCCCAGAAAAACTACAATCTCCTAAAGTGCTCAAGTGCTATCAATGATATAGTCGAACACTATATCAATCTACTTGATACACCCTCTTTAGGTAAATTTATACGGAATACATATGTGTTTTGATAATAGTGAAGTGCAACACTTCACAGTCCAATAAAGGATCCTTTAAAACTGACCAACAAGAAAGCAATATATTTTTTTGAAATACAAAAATCAATATGTCTGCAGATCAAAGATAACGTAAGCATTTTTTTGGGTGAATTATTTATGGGTGAAACATTTTGTTTCGACCCATAATAACCAATAGCACACGAAGAACAGAATGTTATAATATGTCGCCTCATGCCTGGTAGACTAAAATGAATAGTCGAAATAAAACACCTAGATTACGCGTTGCATGACACGGCACAGAGTTGGTTATAGTTCCATCGGTATTCATGGTGTGAGTTATGCCATTACTTTGTTGAATGTATGAATAAAACCACTTACAACGAAAATTATATTTCACATTAGTTATCCTAATCAGCATAACAAAGAAGGATATTAACATAAAGTGGCTAAACATCGCACTGAACTAACAGCTTTGGAATTCATTAGATGTACAACAACAAAGTCAAATCTTTTTTTTGCTATATACAAGATTTTTAATAATATAACATTGTGTTGCCGCATTTTTAATCGTTTATTGAGAAGTTGACAGATTTATGCAGATTTAACGCAGATTTAATTATTGATATCGGCATATCCCAAAACGAAATGATTTATTGTTCGTTCAAATTAAAATAGTTGGATTGGTTTTTTGTGACTAAGAATAAGTCGAAACAGTGATGAAAGGTGAGGAAAATGAATGTTAAACGTTTTGTTAATTGAATACGGTCGACGTCTTGTCAGTTATTTCTCAACATTTCTAACAGGCAATTATTGAAGATAACAACATTTTCCAATCATTTGTTTTCTACATATTTAATGAAACATCTAGAGTTATCTGGAAACGACATGCCGAGCAACCATTTCAATCAACACTAAATTTGAAATTATTCCATTAAACGGTCATTTCGTCATAATGCCCCCAAACAATCTATAAATCGACTAGACAATATCGTCTAACACCATTGTCTGCCAATTATCCGATTTTAATATGCTTGTTCGTATCAAGGACTAATATCATTCTGCATATTTCAACAAAATGCATCGACTGTAGATATCACTTACAGAAAGTTATAGAGAAATTCGATTGGAGAGGGATGACCGGAATGACCTAGTTTCCCGAACTCTAATACCTAACATGAATTGATAAAATGCACTGAAATGTTTTTGTATCATTGAAGTTATTTTTTATAAATTTAACTAGGCCTGACGTTATCAACAAAAATACGTAATAAGTAGATGTTCTACATTAACGCGCACTGCGCTCGTATCAATCCAAAAAACATTTTAATCTTCGGAAACCTCAATCTACATTGATTGCTCTGCATTATTATGATTAAGCGAAATTACTGTTTGATTCGAGTTGATTTAAACAAATAATGACGAAGAAATAAGTAACATTAAATTCAAATGCTTGTACAGCTACTCAAAGGCGGCACCTTTAAAAGACAATATCATGTTTGTCAAACACTAGCAGAATGTGATTCTGGTGCGCTTGATTATTCTTACGATATATAAACCGTGAATGCAAAATTGTCCGCATATAAATTTAATGAACTTCACTGTTGACTTTATGCACAACCCCTGTCTCCTTAATCGTGAATTTAATGAAAATATTTTGTCGCATTGCACGAACTCTTATTACATGGCAAACATAAATACGGTTCGTTTGCATTTTTCTTTTAAAATGCTTCAGCTAAAGGGAAACATTTAGAGTTCGTACCGAGGTTCGTACTATCAAATTCAAAACGTAAACATGCATTAAACATTGGCTCCGGGATAGTTACGCTGAGAATTGATAAATTGCCAACGAAAAAAAGAGAATACGCTCCAATGGAATGGATGCTGTAAGTAGCGAAAGATGTTTGACTGTGTTGTGTATAAATTATCTAACGATACAAAAATGTCAAAATATTGCGGATATAGAAGATTATTCAAAAAAAAAACCCTTAAAGGGTAAATTTGACGCAAGTCCCTTATCTTACTTACAAAATAACTGATATCGCTGAGGGTGACGCATTCAACAAAAAATTTACCCAAAAAATTTGTGAAAGAAAATTTTACAAAAAGTTAATTGTTTATTTTAAAACGAAAAAAAGGCTGCAAGGCGCAACCAGTAAAAAACGATCTTTTCAAAAAAACAAATATTTACAATAAATAAAAATCATCAACTCTATTACGTCCCAAAGTCCCCAAGATGCAACTAGCGTTTCTCCGTTGAATTGCAATAGAAACCTTTTGCAATAGGTAATCCATGGAGCGTTGTTCGCCAGAACCTTTTCGCATTAATGAACCCAATTTCTTATTAAATGTACTTGTTTCGGGACCCATGCAACCTAGTGATTCAAAAGCAATGGGTGTAAATAAATAAATAATTTAATTAATTTAATTCTTTTAAACGTATGTAATGATTATGCTTGAATCTTTCAGCATTATCTGCAATTGATCCAGATTTTTTGGATGATTGACTTATATACGATGGAGCTAGTGTGTCCCTAATGGTTACATCCCACAAAATCGGTTTACTGTGACTCCATGGAATTAGAGTCACACCGGTATTTTACTGTCATCTCTAGAAATGCCCGGAGAAAGAAATTTGACAAATTTCACAAGTGACAGATGTTGAGGAAACAATTGTTAGGAAAATGGTTAAAAAATGTACTGAAAGAATTTAAACGGAAGAAAACCAAATCATCTGCCACTTCTGACGCAAATTTATTTTTGTAAAATTGGGGGCCATTGGAGCCAAGGGGGAGAAGTCAAAAAACTGCTGTAAATATGCTCTGCCGTCCCCAAAAAAAATTTTTAAAAACATTTTTGGTAGTGGACTTGCGTCACGCCCGCTTACTAACATGCGGGCATGATACAGAAGCTTATCGAGATCATTTAACGCGGTTACTATAATGTCGCTAATTAAAGTGGTTCATCGTAGACAGCGTACTTTGTTCTGCTGATTAAATTTAAAACGACGAAATATACTGCAACATCTACTCCGCGAATCATAGTAGAGTCGGTTAATCAACGGCATACAAGGTCGTTAACCCAGCACCTTCAGCATATAAATCGTACATATTTGAGTGAGATAAATCACCTACAACCGTGTTGCAAAGATTTCCGAAAATAGTTTCACCACAAAATAAAAACAAAAATTTTGCTCTACACTTTGGTGAAACAAATTAAACAACTTTGAGTAAGCGATTCGTGTTGAACAATTGTAATTTTGCTACAACTTTGGAAATAAACTCGATTTTCCCAGAATAAATCGTTGAGTATTTTCCATCTGCACAGGTTAAAAGACTTTCCTTAGTCCTCTAACATACAAACAAAATGAAATTCTTATTTTTTTCATGCTTTGTCTGCTCTCTACCTAATGCAATTTAAAGTGTTTTTGCTTTCATCTCCTTTATTTGAAACATGGTTAAATAAATGGAAGGAAAAAGTTTAATTGCAATTTAGTTTCATCCATTCACCATTTTCTGAAATCCGTTTCTTAGTTTTATATGAACTTTTTCCTTTAACCGCAATGATTTATATTCTTTGCATATTTTATTGGTTTGGAATTCGAATATAAATCGAAATCCTTTCACATTGATATTATATGCGGGGCAAGTACATCAAAATTATAGGGATTGAATCTGTTTGTTATCGAATCCATTCAGAAAGTTTTAAAAATTATTTCTCTATTCTGGAAAGAGCGAAACTTTAGTTTCGCTAAGGAAAGTGGGATTGTGTATATTGTAGTTTGCAGTTACTTATGAAAAGCAAAGTGCAGTTCTTCTGAGAGCATGAAAAAGTTTGGATTTTTTTTTCTATTAAATTATGGTTTTCTTCACGGGTTTTGCTTTGATCGAAAAGAATTTATAGAAAAAAAATCTTTTTTATAAGGAAATATGTCTGTGCTTTACAATTAAAGATTGACCACTTCTTCTTCCAGTCAAGTTGTTCGGAATTGAAAACTCATTTACAAATTAGTTTAACGTTTTTCTAAATGAAAAAAGAGTTAAACACAAAAAACCTTTTCATCTCAAATCACTAATGTATTCATTATATCAATAGCAATCAATTAAATAATTTATGAAATTTCAAACGAAATCTAATGCCTCACCGTTTCGTTCCGAAGACTAACAAAAAAAAGAACACACCAAAGCATTCAGTTCCCATTCCCATCTAAATTATTTTTAAATTTAAATTAATAAAAACAAATTGTACTGGTTTTTGTTTTATGGAATCATTATTTGCCTTTTTTTCTTTTAACTGGCTTCTCTCATGCCGTACATCTTAAATTACCAACAAAAGCCACGTGACCGTATAACCATTAGTTCATTTCCGTTGATTTGATGCAACCTTTTACAGTTTAAACTTTAAAAAAAAATGTCCCTCACTTCAGTACCCATGAAAAATGTTGAATGCGATTTCCTATTTCACAGATGTGACCCTAAACGAGAACGAAAGTAGGGTGTGAGGATTTTCGATGCATATCGCTTGGAAAATGTATATTAAATGCATTGGTGCATTTTTATTTTATTGGGACAGCCGGGGACAACTTGCTGTGTAGTTTATGCGTACATGAACCTTGCACAACAACTTCCCCCAATTATTGTGTTAAAGTTGCATGAACTTTGTATGAAAAAAACAGAGTTCTGATTTTTGTTCTCTATGGATTGGTGGGACAATATTTTTGTACATTGTCATTTGTATACAAGGTAGGTTACTGAAATAAAATTTGTTTTTAAAAATAAATTTAACTTACAAGAGTGAAGCTAGAGTAATATTTTATTTGTTATCCATTGTTATCCATTCGGAAATAAATTATTTGTTTTGTTACACTTCACTTCACACAAACAAAACAATAAAGACAAAACACAAACCAAAAATATTTCACCAATTTAATGTTAGAATTTTTTGTGTTATTCAAAAAATATCCCGTCTTGTTCGTTCACCAATTCTATTTTTGAATAAATTTTTTTCTACTTCGGTATAGTTACCGGCGAATCATACACAAAATACACAAAAATAACGTTAAACACGTTTCATTCGCTTAAAATTCGTTTATACCAACCCCGCGCACGACGGATGATAATTCAAAACTGAGACTGCTACGTTCGGTTGCAACATTACAGAAAAACATCAACAACAGAGACACACAGAGAGAGCGCCATCGCGAGTATATTTTTGTTATGCGTACGTTTGTAAACGAAAAATCCATTCAAAACTCTCAGATGGTTATAGTATGAAAGCCGATGTCGTATATGGATATCTGTAATTCATTATTAGAACTTTTATGTACATTTGTGTATACGAACACATGTGTTTCGTGTGTTTGGCTCATAATCCATGAATATTGTACGATTTATATATGGAGACTGCAGCTATCGAGAATCTAAACAGTTTTTAGAGAATATATTCATTATGTTCAGAACCAACCGAGAACGGAATTCAGAACTAAATATTTGGGGAGAGAGTTTTTCGGATAGCAATTGTTTGGTTTTATTGAATTTTATTTGGAAAAAAAATTGTACGCAAATCGCTCCCGTTGATATATATACAACAATACGATGAACAAACTTCTGCTGACGCATGGACCAAATTTGAACAATACAATCGATACGCAATCATTAATGAAAGAAAAGAGGAAGGGAGCGAAAGTACATATAGCGGTTATGGATGCAGATGATGGATATAGATATTATTAAAATACTCTTAGAAATACTATGATGTCTCAAGGGGTTGTATGCAGTTTGACTATGGGTGGGATTTTATAATGAAATCGCTAAGTTGCAAAAAATGTATTATGTGGTAGACAAACTAAAGCTCCCAGCATCCCATCATCCCGATTCTTGCTGGAACTAAATCGTGTGCTATGCCTCTACTACTCATGCAGGAAAACTCGCTTAATATAAGCTCTGCAAGCATATAATAGCGATTTTTGCCATTAATAAATTGGATAATTGATATTTTAGGTACTAGATGTGTAGATTGTCACTCGAGGTCATAGGCCAAGTGTGACAATACACGGTGTGCTTAAAATGGTATTTTTGTAGAACCAAAAAGGTCTATTTTTGACCCAGATGGTGAAAACGTCAGAGGATCTAGCGAAGTAGAGTAGATTAGTTATTTGTGATAATGAGAGCAAAGTGCTGGGCACTAGATCTGTAATTGTCACACGAGGCCGCACCTACTCCTCCCGCTTCTCGTGTTATATAATGTGTCTATTATATTGTCTATATATGCCCATTGAACTTGAAACCGAAACAGTTTTCAATTGCCAAAAAATTGATGAATCGGTTTTGTGTATAATGAAGTGGATACAGCTTAACCTGTAAATGTCGCAAATTGCTTGCAATTTTATTTCAGATATGGATGTAATGCGATATTGGTGATATTCTCATCGGTGTGGGTGGGTGTTTATATTCAACTGCGTTCGTAAATCGTAAAGCAATATTTAAAACAATCTAATATTACAAATATTAGCAAAGCAATAAAATTATTTATTGTTGGATCGTTTATTGACAGTTTATAAATCCTCAGATTAACTTCCCACGTTTCCAATCATAAAACATAAGTCGAAAACAGTGGTAAGCAAAATGGAAAACTATCGTATCATATAAATCATAAATTTTGATTCACCTATTCAGGCGTTAATCGCAACAATTAATCTTTGAGGTGTTGACCCGCATGAATACGTGTTTCCATCTGTTCTTCAACTCATAAATAAAATTCAAAAAATTAAAAGAATTTCAAATTCAAAGATTATTTATCAAGAAGTGAACAGAAATTCGATAAAATAAATTAAATTATTCGTAAAACAAAGTGGATTTATTATTCATATTAATATCACAATTTAACGAAAAATGTTTTAATGTGAGACCTTAGTATATGCTTTTGAGACGATTTATATTCAACGACAAAGACAACGTCAACCAGTGTGGAAAAGAAGTCTAACGATTATAACAATTTAACATATAAAATGGTGTTGCTTTCAATTCATTTAGATACACAAACTTTTTTCCAGTTTTTTTTTCTGTTTCAAGAATAAGAAAAACATATCGGATTCCATTCGCTGATTGTTCAAAAAAACATCCATTCCATACAATTCTCTAGAGCGTTGAATTTTAAGCAAATGTTGGGTATCAAAATTCAGAACGTATATAAAAAGCTATTTGTTTATGTGAATGGATTATAAACTGTAAAATGTGTATACAAGAGCGCAGCGTACACAGTGAAGCCATACAACTTTCGGACTTAAGTAATTATGAATGAAATTATGTGATTGCATATTATTTACAACTGGAGATTACCAGTTTATGAGATAAAAGTGTAGAATGTTTAAATTAAATTAATTTCGCCGGAAACACTTTTGCTTAAATTTATATGATTTTATATGGGAGATAATCGGGAGACATAACGGTAATTTTACAACGAAAAATTGTGTTCCCAGTAATGTTTACATAATTTCCTAGAATCTTAGACATTTTTAAAAGAAAGTTTATTGATCAATAAATAATTCTTTGCTAAAGTATCGACAAGTATGCAAAATACTTCGTTCCAATAGATATACTTACACTTTATCATAATCAAAGAGAAAATTGGTCGAGAACTCATCCCTGATTTTTGTTGTCATTCTGGATAATAGTTGATGATGCGATGATCAGTTGTAGACATTTTGGTCTTTGCCAATAGACCTTTTTTCATACTAAGCTAGTAATATTTCAGTATTTCAGTTATAAGGGAATTCTGTTTCTTCATAACTTTAACATTCTTTTTCATTGTTATAACCTTGATATCTTCGTTCTTCAGATAAATATTCAAATTCTTAAATTCCAATTCGAAAAAAGAGATTGGTTTGAGCTATAAACTATAATTTTCTATATTCCATCGATTAATTTTACGCGTAATCAAAAATTATGAGGGTGATGAAAGAAGTCTAGACGAAAAATGTTTTACTTATGCAGGTACAACGGTGATCATCGGTCTATTTTAATATTTGTTGTTTTGATTTAAAGTCTTTATCAACCCCTCTTATTACACAAGCACCGTTTTTAGCTTTTGCCCTGTAAAAGGCGTTTGCGTGGTTCTAAAAATCTGAAACTTCACAGGATGACTCTAAATAGGCGTTAGAATCGATTTTTGATAGTAGGGCCCTACCTTAGGTCCGGCCCTTCGACACGGACCTAACGATTTTTTCGTTGATTTTGGTAGTATTCAATGCGCTGAACACGATGGTGGTGGAGAAAAAAAAAATTTATGTCGTTTTGCCTGTCAAAATGGCCGCCGAAGTGCAAAATTTTGCACTTTTTAATTGCGTATTACGGGCTGTGGTTGATAGATTTCTGCGCGGTTTGTGCCTACTAAGGGGTAATCGAGGGTGTAGATTCCGAAAATCAAGTTTTTACGGCACCTCACGGTGGAAGAAGTGCCGCAAAATGCGAAAAAAACCTGTTTTTTGGGTACAAAAAATCGTTTTTTTCGTATCCCATTCAACATTTTCCACTTTATTGAAAACGGCTGCTATTAATGAAAAGTACTCTAAAAGACCTTTCAAATGAGTCCCATATCAAGAAAATCCTTGGTGCCATTTCCGAGCAATTGAGGTTTAAATGTCGAAACAGAGGCCCAACTTTGATCTCAGTACGTCCACAAGATGGCGTCTAAGGCTATAGGTTACTTCAGCAATTTTTTTCTAAATATAAAGTTGAGATAGGTCACAGAACAAACGGATTCAAATCGAAGTCACTGGACCGAGATATGAAAAGATTTGTAAACGAAAATTTTGTGACATTCTTCAGTATATGGCGCACTGCTTCTTAAATGAAAAATTTTTCGTTGTACAAATTTAGATATTGCAACGAAAGAAGTTCCAGCACTTTAGGGCGCACTAATAATTAGAGTGTGAGCGCCACAGCAGTGATTGGGGCAAAACATCCAATATCCGAAGCCTCTGCCTGGAGCGATTATGTGGTCTTAGGGTCATATTTTGCTAAAAGATTTCCACAATAAATTATTTATTTTGCATCTTTTAATGAATTGAATTACCTGAAATCTGATAGAGCCTATCGATTGCACAACATTTTACCATAAATCACAACACTTTTTGTTGCATTCATTCATTTTTCATTCCAAAGCGACATTTTATTATTATTTTTGCAAACAACAACAAAAAGTTTTTCGTTTTAAGACGTCAAACGGCAGTGCTAAAGGTACTAGATCAAACTGTGTCATCGTTTGTACGCTTTTGTAGGCGCGAAAATTTAAACAAAAACCAATGCTCGAGATAAATGTACTGTGCTTCAATTTTGAGCGTATTTTTGTTAGCGCGAAAAAATTCGAAAAGCGAATGGTGTAATAATAACATATTATCGCGTGTGATCGTTCTAAATTTAGTAATGTGCGTTACAGTCTGTCTTTGCAAATTAAATGTATTAACAGTCGGCAGTTTAAAACTCATCAACTATTCGGTTGCAAAAGTGCGTTGCGGGTGGGTCTAAATAATTTTTGTATTATGTTGATTGCACAAACTCGAGCAAAATTATAATTTTTTTGACTTACACATAGAAACAAGTCTGAAATTATTGAATATAAAATAGCGCCAGTTAGCAAATGTACAGGTGAACTTATTCACGCCATAAGTCCGCTGAAAATTCAAAACTTGAAGTGGCAACGTCGTATATGAATGATTCACGATATTTTCATACAAGAGTGCGTTGAAATTTATTTTTCAATTCATTTGTTCATCCACTGATTCACCCGAAATCAGCGTTGGGTGGAGTCGGGTGCAAACGAAATGTTGGTCAAATTAATTAATAATTAAGAAATTGTTGTGCAATTTAATTCGGCCGTAATAGATCGACCTCACAATATTTGACCTTTTAAAAAATTTAGCAGAAGCACTCATAGAACAAACTCACCGGATTTGACGTTTTACAGATCGCTAAGGCGATTATAGATCGATATTACCGCATTTTCCCTTCTACAAAATGTAATGAAGACTCTAAACTCTTATAGATCGATCTCACCAGATTTGGCTTTTAGCGAAATCTCTAATAGAACGACCTCACGGGACTTTTCCTTTTACAAAATGTAGCGATGTAGCTAACAGATCAAGCTCACAGGATTTCGTTAAAAAATGAATTAAAGTTGCTAATGGAACCTCATGGGATCTGCCCTTTAAAAAAATGTAGTGAAGACTCCAATAAATCGACCTCACAGGATTTTTCTTTTAACGAAATGAGGCAAAATCGCTAAAATAGATCGACCTCGCCGGATTTGCTATTTTACAAAATGTATTAAAGACGCTAATATATCAACCTCATAGATTTTGTCCTTTTATGAAATGTAGGGAAGGTACTAATAGAACTACCTCGCCGGATTTGTTCTTTAACAAAGTGTAACGGGAATGCTAAAATAGCCCGACCTCATTGGATTTGCCCTTAAACGAAATGTAACGGGAACGCTAAAGTCGCTCAACCTCATTGGATTTGTCCTTTAACTAAATGTAACGAAGGCTCTAATAAATCGACCTTACCGAATTTATCCTTTAACAAAATTTAGTGGGATCTCTAAAATAGCTCGACCTCACGGGATCCCTTTAAAAAATGTAGCGGGAACGCTTATAGCTCCACCTCATTGGATTTGTCCTTTAACAAAATTAAAGCGAAGGCTCCAATAGACCGACCTTACCGGATTTGTTCTTTTACAAAATGTAGCGGGAACGCTAAAATAGAACGACTTCACCGGATTTTCCCTTTTACAAAATGTAGCGGGAACGGTAATAGCTCCAGCTCATTGGATTTGTCCTTTAACAAAATGTAGCTGGAACTCTAAAATAGCTCAACCTCACTGGATTTTCCCTTTTACGAAATGTATGCTCAATCTCTATAGGTTAGCAGGAATTTAACAAAAGCGTATACTTCATACATTTTGCTGTACTGTACGCATTGGGAAAGGGTCTGATAATCATACTTTTTTGCGCGTGCATTTCTTGAATGACCCTTTTGTCTACATGTCTTTAACGAGAAATTATACGGCAAATTTGACCACAAAATTTAACAAATGTAACAAACGCAATTACTAAATTAAACCTAGAGTGATGGTTAAGGCAGCTATGCTGCCTACTCGCATTCAGTTGTAGGCATTGGGTGCAGCTAAAATATACTAGTAGTAATTATTAACGGATGCTATAGATTTATATGTTTCTACTTGGTAAATATAGGTATTTGTTTAAATGTTCATTGTGAAGATTATTGCTGATTAAAACAGCATTCAATGTACCACAAACGACATTAGAACAATTATGTAATCTACTACTTCGATCGCTTAATAGGACATTACGTCTAAGCGAGGTTCGCGAGGCTGAATTACCACTAGTCAAAATAAAAATTTGGAATCTCGTATGTACAGTGCTTCACGTGCTTCTGGTCGGTAATTGCGAAAAACGGACTAAAAAATTGCATTTACCGACCAGAAGAACGTAAAATAGAATAAAATACTTCGTTAGTTTTGGTTTTAGCTCATTTACATTCTGATACTATTATAAGAAAATATAAATAGTCGTTGTCGGTAACAGATGACTGTTCGTCGTTGTCGATAACAGATGACTTTAGCAAACACTTTTATTAAAACATTTTGTAGAATGGAAGAAAATCGATTTTCCAAAAATAGGCTCCTTTCGTTACTTCGTGCTGAATGTGATCTTAGCCCAAAAGAAATCCCAAAAAATATTAACTTGATTTCGAAATATTGTCCATAAACCGAAGCATATAATCGATGTTTCTATTCCTCAATTTGTCTGACACAGAATCATATAAAATTCTTCAAATGACGAATGGCTGTGAATTTATAAATGTAAACAAATGGCTCGTAAAAAGTCAGACATAGAGTCGCCTGAAGTCCTCTTACTCTGTTGTAGTATATGGTGTATATGGTGTAAAGCTCTAAAACAGTGACTTCATTTACGAAAATTGTATAAGTGATTCATGTCAAAATTATTTTCAAAAAAAAGAAGATAAAAAATTAACATTGACCATTGACCACTTGTAAAATAAAACAGAAAATTTTCAAAAGGCAATCTTGTCGGCAGCGATTGATAATGTAAATTATTACCAATATTCCAATAAACTCACTTATTCATAATATCTGATTCAGGTGATTCAATTCCAAATCAAAATAGAAAATCAATTTAATAAACGGGCGTGTACCATAAATAGTGTGTTATTACTATGTAAATGAAGAAAACTTATACCTCTTCAAAACCATATACTTGACTATACTTGACGGTACGGTTGATACAAAACGTAAAATACATTTGATGAAGATGAGTATTTTTAGTGTACACGTCTCTGGGATACTTCAATAAAATTATTGAACAAATTTGTATTTAAATGAAGACATCAAGTGGTTGATATAACAATATTGTCATTTCTGAATAAAACATGACATCTTAATGCACCCCTTTTCAGACATTTTATGTTTTATAAAAATCATTCCTTATCGATTTCGTTCACATCATAAATTCATTCAAATTTTTTTTTTTGTATAGTGAAATTAGATTGTGTCATAATAGGTAGAGATACGATTTGGATTTGATCGTTGTCATCAAAATATTTCACAATACAAATTCCACGGAATTTAATCGAATTTCAACTGTGGCTTTCAATAAACAAGAAAAAACACTTTCCTGCCGAAATATATTTCACATCAAATTAATGAAAAAATGCCATAAATTATCGATAACTCACCTGAACTTTTGCATCTATGCTAATATGTGTTAATGTCGTTGAGAAAAGATTTAAAAAAAATCGTTTTCAATAATTTAGGATAAGTAGTTTTCCTGAATGGCAGTACGAATAGTTTTCCATTCTATGTTTTAACAACTGTACTGTACAATACAAGTACTTCTTTAGATATTATAAATACGCCCTACTCAATGCGCGTTACGATTCTAGTTATCTCCTTGTCGTCGGTCTGATCATTGTTCTCGGTTTGGTCACTATTCTCGGTTTGATCAATGTTCTTGTCGTTGTCTCGTGGTCACTGTGGGATGTGTCTCCGGGCAATGAGCAGCATAAGCACGAAGTTTAACGAGAAGTGCGTTGATCTACTCTCTAAATACTCTCAAAAACCACTTAAATAACAAAATGTCCTTCTGGTTGGTTGCTTGTAATCAAAGTTTGGTATCATTGATATTTTTAGGAGCAGTTGTGAGGTTTCTTTCGTAAATGGGTCGCCGTTCTTTGATTATCTAAACCATAAAAACGTACGATATTGAACAATGAGGAACACAGCATGGTTTACTAATGTTATACTACATACAAGAAGGCATACATACATCCATTGCAGGCGGCTCGAAAGTCATCTGTTGTCGAAAGCTTTGTATTGACAAATAAACGAAAATCTCTGGCATCTATTGTCTTATAAAAGAAAAATATTTGCTTAAAATAATGAAGTAAAAGATTTATTTATTAATTTTGAATTAAGAGAAGTAGCAGACCCTATAGCTATACCGGTGATGTGCCTCCCATGTGTATCTCATAGGTGACCGCTTTTGAAGCAGAAAAAGTTGGTATTTGGTATTTCTCATTGATTTTCGAGATTTCAAAAATCTGGTTATCGACGTAACCATTGGCTTTGTAGTGCCACTATCCATATAACAAAGGTGTCAGATTTTTCCTTCTATTTTGTATTGAGTGTTGTAAATATATTGAAAATCAATTATTTCTGCCTTCGTGATGCTAATTTATTGATCGATGCAAAAGACTCGTCATATTAACAATGAAATGTTCCTCCACAAAAACCCGTTCCTATAAAGAAAGCGATTGTCAGATGAACCCATCATCCACTTCTATGTTGTAACTTAGATGTATTGAAATCGAATATTCCGCCTTATTACTTTTTTCTATTTTTAGTGTGCAGGAAATATTGTACACGGAGAGTCCTATCGCATTCCACTCAAGCATAGATTCCGATGACTCAAGTATGGTTATTTTATGTGATATTTGTTGTCAGCTGACCGTTCACACCTACCATTATTTTAATATAGTGAAGCCCAGCCCAAGCAACAGTGTGCTTGCCAATAATCAATTAGTTTTGATTACAAATGATTTCTGCACAAATTTTCCGCTGCTACAACCCATTGAAAATGACCATACGAGAGAACGGTCACTGTTCGAAATGGGATATGACAACACCACAGTTGCTAATTGGGAGACGATTGCACAGCCAAAGAAAGAGGACATTAAAACCCTGATAATTGACATTATCATGAGACACGAAAAAACCGACATAGAGATTGTAATTGCCGATACTACGTTCCGCTGCCATCTCCTTGTTTTGCGGTGTTACTCGGAATACTTCAACAACTTTACCGATAATCCGAAAGTGGTTTCGCTACCATCGAACGAAGTTACGCCAACGGCTTTTTATATGATATACAAATGGATGTTGAATCCAGATCCTACGATCTGTCGTGAAAATATTTTGAATTTTTTCAAAGCTGCCCAATATTTGCAAATCGAATGTAGGTTCTATGCACTTTTCAGATCGAATTCTATCATATTCTGTATGTAGGTGCGGCCAGTCAATGTTGGACATGTATCTGTGATAATCAGTTCATTGAAGATACAGCTATGCTACTGTATCTGGAAGCTCGGGCACTTGGTCTAAAAGACGTGCAAATTGCGATGTCCAGCAGAGTTTCTAAATTTTTTCTCAATCTTGTGGCGTCAAAAGATTTTCTAGACTTAAATGTTGATGAAGTTGTGCATTTCTTAAAGTCAAACTCTATTGGTGTTCACACGGAAATTGAGGTAATTATGTCAACATAAAGTTTAGTTCCTTTAGTTATATCTACCGTTTAGGTCTTGTTTTCGGCTCTACGTTGGCTTTACGTTGATTGGGAAGAGAGATCAAGATTCTGTTTAAAACTGATCGAATGTGTTCGCTTCGGACTCATGACTCAAAGTCAACTTTTGCTGCTAAAACGGAACAAAGAACCTGAAATTGTCAGAATTGTCGATGATACTGTTAAAAGGATGATTGACGATGGGATAAGGCAATCGATCACTAATTTTCACAAATGTACCATGTGAATTAATAGACATTCAATCTTAGCTTGCTTATCATCAAAATGAACAAGACAACTCAAGTATTTCGAGACGAAACGATTTTCGCTGAACCAGTGCAGAGACATTGGCTTACCGAAGAAAAAGTAGAAAGATCCTTTAATTATTCGGAAAACGCATCTTACAAAACATTCCTTGAATATTTGCGTTATCTACGAAGTGGAGAGCCGTTGCATTGGCACTCGTTTCAGCATTCTGATTCAACGGTAAAGTGTACACAAGAAACTAGTAACAATAACCATCGCGACTGTTGTAAGTGCATTTTTGCAGCATCCTCTCAGTCGGAATGATCGTGAGTCTAATGAGAAAGTGTTTGGTGATAGTATAATTTCACATCAACATCATGCGGAAGAACCGACCCACGATACAAAAATTATATTTCAATCGCAAAATTACCCTGCAAGCGATTATTCAAGTACCAAATCTCGATCAAAGATACTGCGCTATAACCACACTGCCATTACATCTTCGACAACACTTCGAACACGAGAATCCGAAGCTTCGATTTCTGTGAAATATCTAAAGAAGAGACTACCGTTGTCCGAATTTCAACTGATGTGCCAACACCTACCGAGCAAATCGTTCACATCTTCACTACCTACGAAATCAACTTTGTGTGGACAACCATGTGATACAATCTTAACTTTTGGCGGCTTAAATACGAAAGCTAAGAATTTATCTAACGATGATGGTCGACACGTTTATCAGTACATTCCGTCGAAAAACCGCTGGAACTTTGTAGCATTCATGCCAAACTCTAGGCAATATCATTCAGCAGTTATTTTCCAAGGACGTATTTATATTGCTGGCGGCCTTGTAATGAGTCAAACGAGAAAAGTAAGTTGTTGCTCCTGTATTACTATCCAAATATTGATGTCGCTTTTTATGGACACTATATCACAGGTAACGACTAATTCCATGTTGAGCTTCGATCCTGTGACGGTGTCGTGGTTCAGAGAAACAGATCTCCCCGTGAAAATAAAAAACTTTGGATTTGTTGCTGCACATTTACAAATCTACGCTATTGGCGGAGAAGATAACAGTGACACTCCTTCGAATTTAGTGTTTCGATATGATCCCGTGAACACGTCATGGACTGAATTGGAACGAATGCACGTCAAACGCAGCAGAGCCGCTGTAGCAATTCACAAAAATCATATTTGGGTTGCTGGTGGATTGACCGATGCTGGCTTAACTGACACTGTCGAATACTTCAATCCAATTACCGGAATATGGACAGAAGCACAGACATTGTTAAGAGTACCGCGGTGTTTTGCTCGATTGAGTTCTGTAAATGGTGGGCTTTTCATAGTCGGTGGAATCAATGGGGAAGGCTGTTCGTTGGCGTCGATCGATATTCATGACGAAATTTGGGAAACGTGGAAGCAAATTGAAGAAATGGAAGTGCCGAGGTAGGTTAAAATGAAGAATTTTTCTTTTCGATTTTTCTTTTCGTTAAAAAAAATCAGATTTGGACACGAGGTTTGCACCATAAACACGTGTATGATCATAATTGGCGGATGTAACAGTAAAACAGGCGACAATATTTCCATGGTGGAATGTTATTGCAATACTAAAATGGCTTGGACTGAAGAAGTTCAAAAATTTCCGTTTCCAGTCACCGGAATGGCTGGAGTTATTTTGCCCAGCTGTTATGTAATTTCTTTAAAGTCGTAATAGCAGGAGGTGATACAGAACTTTAACTTTAAACCTAGCAAAGAGTGAACTTTGAATTGTAATTTATATTTGAAAATCCACGTCATCCACGCCATCAGGGAATGGAATAAAATATCGATCTCTAATTGTTTCTTTCTTTTTAATCTTTAAACTAGCAAAGTAAAAACAAAGCATTCTACTAAACCGGACGCGTGGCAAATTGTGGTCATCAGTAACTCCAGGCAGAATAATTCAAGGAAAAACATCAAAGATTAGAATAATCGACAGAAAAAATATTGGAGGAACTTAGCTTACTGATCTCGGTGCGTTTGGGACTAAACCTACCTTGCCCGTTTCTCTTCTATATACCAGTGGATCGTGAAACTCATAAGTTCTTGTAACAGCCCCAACTAAAATTCAAACGTTCGTGCATTTTTTTAAATCTTGAAACCGTTCAATTCTCAGTCCTAAAACGCACTCACTTCGCTTACAATATGGTTCAGTGGATGAATGAAAAGTGACATTAAATTAAACAAAATGTCACTTTATTAGTCATTTTCTCTCGGTAGATAATTTATTGTGTTTTTCGTAATCTGTGTACGCAAACTATATTTTCTGTAATCATTGACTATATCACGATTTTCAATCCACTCCCGGAATCACATCAGACAGAACAGACGATTTCCAACAAACGATAAAGATGGGTTTTCTATCATCTAGCTCACCTTTCGATGGTGATGTTGGTGAGTGACTTGTTTTTTGCTTTGTAGTATTTTATCATTTGCATATGATGAAAATTATGTCGCTCGCTCATATATGTACGCTGTTCGCCTATAATTGATAATTCGATACCAACATTTTAAACCAATTAGATTTCTATTGATTTCTTTTAACATTTAAAAAAGGAACATTCTATGACTGAAGTGATAATATTCTAGGTGTCGTCTCATTGGTTATACATTTTGTATTTTTGTTATGTATACGAGACGTGTATAATATGATGTGTACATACGTACGGCTATCGCAGCGACTACAGAGGCTACTAATTTTTGTTTTTGTTATCATGTTGTATACGGATGAATTCATTCTCTTTGTTTCGTCCATTTAAAGGTTATTACCATTTTCGACGCATAACTTTTAGTGTTAAATGATTGATTCGTTGTCTCGCAGTAATTCAGAGGATTTTCGTCTCGCATTTATTAATGGACCTATTGCATTATTTCGTCAGATCTTTGGCTACACAATAAAAACCTGATTTACGCATTGATTGTTGTGAGTCACTGATGGTTTTGTCTTCTTATCAGTTTATTTGTGTGTGACACTTGCTCCAAGCGGTAGATGATTAAGACACTCTTGAATGATCGACCAAATAAATTTATTGAGGACAAGAATCGCTGATTTGAATTGTAAATTTTTTGTCCCACTTGCTTTCCACATTAAAACTTGAAACTGAAACGAAGATTTTGCCACTCAAGAAATTTTATTTCTTGTGTGTCTCAAACGTTTGTTTAAGTGAACTAATCATTCTCAGTTGAAATCATCTGATGTCCCATTACTCTTCATGACCACTGACCATTACTGCGATGGAATCACTTCCCAAAGATCCTTCAAAGTAAAGCCATCCCTAATTTTCTCCATCGCAAATCCCAATTGTTTGCAGTAGAATGGTTCTCTTTGACCGCCTGTTGACTCATCTGCCAAGTAATTTGTGAAATTCGTGTTGATTTCTGCACTTTTACTGTTATCGATTTCCTCAATGCTGTCGATACGTATTTGCTCATCTTCTTGATTGATTTTTTCCTGAAAACCCTCGTTTTTTACATGAAAATTCTTAGCTGCAATGTCATACCTGTTTCTGTTCGTAAAACACTCCAAATATTGGTGCGGCACTGTAAATAGCAAAAAGAGAAGTCATTTCTTTGTAAACTTGTCGCAAACGTTCAGCTGGATCAATTCGAAATCCGAGCACATATCCTCCTGCTGAATCCAATGTATTCACTACCAATGCTGGACCATACTTCGATTCTCTGACGCGAACCTGCCGGAAAAAGGTTGGGGACACATCTCACAAATATCAGACTCGTCAATGTAACGTACACTTCTCATCTGCATGTATGGCAAACTGATATTGAATGCCTCGTTTATGTCTGCATACCAAACTAAACGAATGTTAGTCAGCACAAATGTTCCCAAATTTCCTTGATCCGATGACAAATTCCAAATGCCGGGCAAAGTGCTGTAAACCTGTTCTTGTGGCAAGATTTTCAGCTGCTTCGATTGAAGAATTGATGTTCGGAGTTTCAATTCACGGTACAAAAACGACTGTTGATACAATCGATAGATGTCGAAGATTAAAGTGAAATGGCGACCACTGTTCAATGACATGTTTGTAAATACAAACTCGAAACGGGCATTATTGCTCGATGTTAAAATGTACAGAGCCTGAGTGGTGCCTCTCAGTTTAGACAATACAGTTTTCGTGGTCATTGTCAAGAAGCAATTGTATCCGATGGCTGAAAAATAATTTAGACATTAGGCATGTTGTCCTAATAACAATTCTGCATGAGTTGCATACATAAATTCAATTTTGAGTTGAACAGTGCGTACCAGATGATACGTAAATTTGTGACTATTATACGCCCACGTTCATTAGGATTGCCCTTGGTATCTTCTATGTAATCGAACACGTCATGAAGAATTTCTCCTCCTCGCAGTTTTGTGTAGCTAGGAAGATGGAATTGGCAATGTTATGTAATACTCGGTTCAACCTTGGATCAACTTACATCTGTGGAATATCAAATTTAATACTTCTGTCTTCCCACACCACACTTTCTTCGTCCATTCTGTTTGTTTCTGTTTTTGGACAAACTTCTAACAGATAAAAAGTTTTTGTTGTTTTGTGCTTCTAATTTCGTTGTCATGGTCGACAGGTCGATTGACATGCGCGTCTAATAGTAAAGGATGTATTGCATGTTGTCTCATATCAGCAATAGGCACTCCATAAATACTCCCACATGCAGTAAATTGGCTCCAAACCATTGATCTTTACTAGTCCGGTCTCCCGTTAGATTCTCAGTGCGTATACGTTTCGTGTGTGTTCGTAGAAATTATCTTGTGAACATTTCCTAAAACATTTTGTTTTTGTGAATTTTTAGAAAAGGCCACCAGTGAAAAGAACACAACCGAGCAGTGGGATGTTATAATGAACATTTGTGATAACATTGGAAACAGTGGCAAAAATGCTAAGGAATGCATACGCTCTATTATGAAAAGGCTGAACAATCCAGATCCTCACGTTGTTATTCAAGCAATTACTGTAAGTTCTGATCTCGAATGCGTATTGTTGTACCACTCACAACAACTATGTCAATTTCAGTTACTTGACGCATGCATCAACAATTGTGGCAAAGGTTTTCATCTGGAAATAGCATCGAGAGATTTTGAAACCGATTTTCGAAAATTATTGAAAAATAGTCAAGGCACTATAGCTACGGTAAATGGATGCTGTTGCTGAGATGTCGTACAGGGATTTTTTTTCATTCAAGTTTTGTTTTTCTACATTTTAGAAATTAAAACTTTCCCTAAAAAAATGGGCAGAAAGTGAATTCAAATCAGATCCGCAGCTAAATTTAATCCCCTCATTGTACCAGAAATTGAAAGAGGAAGGACAAGACTTTACCGATAACACGACGACTCAAGTCAAAGTGCCAGTTGCACTAAGCAAAGATCCAAATGTTGTATCTAGTCAACAAGAACAAGACGATATTGCTAAGGCAATCGAATTGTCGCTGAAGGAATCCAAAAGCGGTTCACCGAAAACATTTAGCAGTTCTTATGTGAGTGCCAAGCCGAAGCTACTGGTCGATCAATTGTTTTATTATATTTTCTTGTTTTAGTCCGCTTTATATCCTGCGATAGGATTAAATGGAAGTGGCGGTACTGCATCGGGCGGTTCTGGGTCAAATCGAACAGTTGAACCACGAAAAGTTAGAGCGCTGTATGATTTCGAAGCTGCTGAAGACAACGAACTGACCTTTTTAGCCGGCGAAATTATTCATGTCGTTGACGACAGTGATCGCAATTGGTGGAAAGGTTACAACAAGCGAGGTGAAGGATTGTTTCCGGCCAATTTCGTTTCGGCTGATTTAAGTGTTGAGCCCGAGTCGGTTAGCGTTGAAAAAACGAAAAAATCAGTCCAGTTCAGCGATGAAATTAAAAAAGAGACGAAAGACGAAGTGGTTGAAGTTAACGAGTCGAAGATAGATCGATTGTTACACTTACTCCATGAAGCCAATCCGGAAGATCCGTCTCAGGACAGTGATGAAATGCTTCAACTTGAATCTCAGGTGAACCAAATGTTGCCACTCATCGATACGGAACTGGAAAGAGTAGATCGCAAACATGCTCAATTGACGCAGTTGAGCAGTGACTTAGTAGAAGCAATGAACTTGTATCATACTCTTATGCGAGAACCCGATCGATCAGTAAATCCTTACATGAATTTTCCGAATCCGCATTCGATGTACGGTAATCCTCCTATGAGTGGAATGTTTATGCAGAATATGTTTCAACTACCACCGAATCATCCTGGTGCGATGCCATCATTAGGTAATTCAATTCAAATGAAACATTGAATGAGTAAAGACTTAAAAAGAATGTCCTCCGTTTCAGGTCCACAAATGCATATGATTCAAGGATTCCCAATTGCTGGTCAGTTGCCTGCACATCAATCCATTCCGCCACATCTTCAAAATGGACACCAAATGCATATGCCACCAAATTCTCAGGAACAACAAATTCCGGGAAACTCACATCTCAATCAACAGATGCCACAACAGCATCAAAATATGCAGCCAATAAATCAACAACATTTAAGCCAAGAACAACAATTTCAACTGCACCAACGTCAGACAATGAGCCCACATCATCATCAGCAACAGCAGCAGCATCAACAACAACAGCCCCAAATGAATATGCCCAATCATCAGCAACTAATGAATTTACCCCATCCTCAGCAACAAATGCAAAATCAACCACAACATCCACAACAAATTCAAAACCATCCGCCACAACAAAATCCACCAAATCAAGCAACAATTCCAAATTCTCAGCCACAACTTCAACATTCAGCGACTGGAAATTTTCCCCCACAAAATTTCCCCGTCAACATGCCAGCGCAAATGAATATGCAACCGCAGAATAACGCATTCAATGGAATGCCGAATCATCAAATGATGCCGCCGCAATCGATACAGCAATCCCAAATGCATCCGTCACCTATTCATAACAATATGTTGCCGATAAATATGGCCATCAATCAACCGGTTTTGTCGACAATATTGCCATCTAATGATTCGAGGACAAACATTCCGGTGTATCAACAACAACGGTAAAAGGATTTACATTAAATTTTACGATTAAGTTGAGTTAGACTACTACTTATTGAGCGACATTATTTTCTATTTTAATTTTTTTTTCTCCGTTTTGTTGACCGAGGTCGTTTCTTTTGTTAACTTCATTGGTTATGGACCATTTTGAAGCTGTCTTCTCAATTTTTTTTTAAAATAATATTTTAAGAATGTCAGTCAAGCGGTGATGGTTTATTCTACAGATTTCTTTCTTGCTCTGGAAAATGTTATTTGATCGTAAACTGAAGTCTCTAGGTTTTCGTACTTTTTATTTGTTCCACTCGTTCTGTTCTTTTCATCGCTCAAACCAGAACTTTTTACATTTTTCTAATTTCACCGTTTTCATTGCGATCACTCAGTTGAGTTCACATTTCCGAACTTCTTTTTCCAAGATGAGCTGCGACAACTCATATTATTATTAAAAACGGCTAATCATCTGTCGTTGACGTCGAGTGCGTTGCTAAAAAAGTGAAACTAGTTAGGGTTTTCTATATGAAACAAATGAAGTAAAAGATTTTGTATCAAACGCTGGACGATTCATCAAGCAAAAGAAGTACAATATTTAACAAATTTAGCGATACGCCTTCAGTTTCTAATGATGTACCCATTCTGTCTGCCTATAGTTATATCATTAATTGCTATTAAAAGCAAGAATTTATTCGTCTAAAATACATCCGCATGCATTTCGCCCAGACTCACATTCGATTTCTTTCATATTTTTTCTTTCTTTTCTTATTGAATTCTATTTTAATTTAGAAAGGACGACGGACAAAGTAATGATGAGAAGGATTAAAGATTGTGTTCTACGTGGTTTTGTAAATAAATTTCAGCAGAGAATATTTTATATTTTGTGTCGAACAAACATTTTGTGAAAATAATATTGTTGCTATATTCAATGTGCGCGGTAAAATAATTATTTCTTTCGAATTGTAATGCAAAAATTAAACTAAACACAAACCAATAGCTCAGAGCCTTATTCAAATTTCATTTTATCCGATATTTTGCTGTAAATTTAATTGATGAAAATAATAATAAATGAAAATAAATCTATAAATCAAATTCTATTAAAAATGTACCATAAACTTTGATTATTTGAATACTATACCATAATGGTTGATTATTATTATAATAAATAAATTATTGAATTACGCAAATAATTTGGTGTATTACTCCATTATTTGCTCATTTCTTAATAGGCCAATGCCCTACGGCACTTTGAGACTGTAATACTTTTTATTGAAAAACATGCTATAAATTCGTTAATTTTCAACAAATTACAAACGGCCATTAAAAATACTTTGATCGATGGAAGTAATAGACCCGATAATAATACGTGTCGTATGTTTGCCGTATGTAAAAGGTTAATAGTCTGCCACGACATTCCTTTCTACAATTATTCGTCTTTTGAATTCGATACATCAATTTGGATTTTCTACACTAGTCCTACCTTTGTTGGAGCGCTACTAAGACTCAAAATCTAAAAACGTAGAACAAATATTTTTTGCATTGGGTAGTGTAACAATGCGGCAAAAGTTACAAACCATTGCCTCATTAGGGACTTACAGTTAAATCTTAAATTCAGATTAAACCGAGGATTAAACTGCCGATACAGAGGCCCCCGTGCGTGTTTTACCACAGTAAAACGACCAGTTAAAAAAAAACTGCCGAGGTCAGAAAAGAGATGAGGTCTTGTTGAATGTGTTCGTTAATTTAGCATAAATCCGAAGACAGTCTACAGTGTGCTACAAGTAATTAGAAAATTCCATTCCACGGATTCTATAGATAGATTGTCCAGAATGGAATAGAATATAAGATGTTACAAACAATCAACCTGTTCATCAATGAATATTTAAATTGTAATGCTTAACACAGAATAACAAAACAAAGTACTTGCTGAAATGTCAATGAAATTAATAACTGGTTAAACAAACTCAAATTTAATGTAACGAAACACGATGATGAGTTGTTGTTATTGATGTTGACATTATGAGTATTGCATTAGCGCCCTAAATAGTCTACCGGTGATCGTCACCTGGTGAAAAAGTTCAATAAACTAATTAACCTTCGGCCAATAAGTCACCATTTCATATTGGTTAGTGGAAATTTTATTATTTTATTGAAGAAAAGCATTTTCGACATAACGAAGCAAAAACTTCACTCGTTTCGATTCTATATACATTTTACTACAAAATACTGCAATAAAGCCAAGCACATCGCTTAATTGTGGTCGTCGCTATTGATAGCAAATGACATAGTTCTCTGTGAAAGGTAAACAGTAATATTGTTTGCTGAATATATTCCAAGTAATTAAAAGTGCGACAAAACAACTTTCGATGTATGGCGATATTTATTCAAATTTTTGGTCTGGGGCTGGCGGGACGGGGATCATTATCTGCTGAATATTAGACTTGTTTGAGAGAATTGAAAGAATTTCTATAAAACACATGTATGTAAATTCATTTTCTAACAGAAATAGCTTCCATATTAATCGTATGCCTTTCAGTTTCTTGAAACGTTGAAAGCACGTACCTATCTATCGAAACAGTAACGTCTTTACAATTTTTGTCTACCTTATTATAAGCAAAAAAAAGGCAAAGCGACCGTATTACAAATTACAATTGCTTCTCTTATCAAAACATATTTATTTTCTACTTTGAATAATATATACAAATCACGCCGGTAAATGTGACTGTTCGTAAAAATCAGGTTCATCTTTAATATCCACGTCTGGTAAATTTCCATCGAGCTGTTTAAGTAAAGTTTTGGTGTTATAAAACATAACCAAATGAACTCGTTTTCAACTTACCACATCCATTTCAGTTACAGTATAGTAAGTTGCTAGTTTCTGCTTTAGAGGAACCATCAAAAGTAAAACGAATGGCAGAGCTAGAGAAAATCTAGACGACTTCACAATCCACAGAGCACATAAAGCAAGAACCTGAACACATGTAAAGATATGCATCTTCCATGTAGGTACTCGCTGAACATACGCTTCGGAACCATGATACTTAGTTGGCGTAAATAGAAGTCGTACTCTAAACAAAAGGAAAAGTCTCTTCAGTAATGAACATGAGAAATGCTTACCTTCTACAGACAACAAGTCCATCAATTCTGTTACTTCTTTTGATTTGTAACAGACTGAAATACTTTTACTTCATATTTGACGTTGCTGGAGTTGTCGTCTGTAAAAGGTGTTGTTTTGATTTTTGTACCTATGCAAGAATTGTACTCCACTAATCGAAACGATTCCCATATAAAAGAAGACTCCGTACAGTATCGAAACAGGAATATTTCGCAGAATCGGTGCCATAATAACAGATAATCCGATGCAGATAGAAATTATCAAGCCGGAAACACGTTGCTCTTTCACAATTAATTGCTGCGGTACGCCACTTTCTTTCGATCGTCTGCCAGATCACAAAATCACTATTGAATTTGAATTTCTAACTTAATTAAGATTCAAGCTTACTCTGACATTGTTGTTACAGCCGACACATGCGTAACAGACCTGATTGTGGCACCCGACTGCCATGGCATTCCTAAAAATCCAAACACCACATTCACCAGACAAATTATCACAATGTCCACATGGAAGCCAGATCCTTTTTTCAATCCTCGGGAATCGAGTATCAATTCGGAAATTTGAGTCTCCATGAATATCAGAACGTAGACTAACAACGCTGCCAATACAGAAATGAACGGTACCCATATAGGAAGAGCATTGAAAGGAATAACCCATGATCTAGCGTTTGGATCTGTTGGTGATAAACCCTCCGGGACGATTAATTTTTCGGTGTAGATTTGTGGCACCAAATAGGATAAATAGACGAAAACTGATATTGAAATGGGCACACCAAAGTCTCCTATTGCCCGGCGTATACTCCGTCCAAGGAAATGCGAATTCCGGAAGGCTCTTAGACAGTAGGCTAACACAAATGTTCCTATCGATAATATGGCGCAGAATAAGGCAGTATTTGGTTCATGAATATCCTTCGAACCAATTGTTTCACTTATGACATCGCCTGACTCATTAGAATATGATTCCGATGAAGAATTAGTGTCATTAGTTTCAACTGAAATCGGATGAACTTCGAATACATCAATGACTTTAAAGACCGCTTCCATAATAAATATCAAAGAGATCAGCGATGCAAACAATTCCTGCGTAAAGCGAGTCAGCAATTTTAAATAAACACAACCATCAAATGCTGCTATAGTCACAGCAATCAATCCCAGCCAAATTCCAATATAAATGCGAATCGTCAAGAAGTCGATATCGTAGAACTGACACAACTGGAACAGAGCTTCGTCGAAAAGTAACAATGGACCAGTCCCACCGACTATCACCAATGGCTGCGCTGAGACTATATGAAAAACAATTCCCATTATCGATGTTGCTAGCAATGTTTCCGATATTCCCATTAAATTGTTCGTTTTGCCGGACATTAAACCGCCGAATGTGATGGCAGTCGAAAGTACTCCAAAGTAAAGAAATATTGAAGCCGCAATCACTTGTCGATTTAGTCCATCACAATAATCAGACTTGTAGTGAGGTAGACGGCGAGAAATATCGTTAATAAGTCCACCCCATAGTCGATTCGTTTTTAGCAAAGGGTTAAACGAAGTAATTTTTTGCTCGAAATTTTTTCTACGAAGTAAATTACTGTGCTCCTCATCTTCATAATTAATTTCCTTCTGCTTAGGTTGGTTATTTTCCCAAATTTTCTCAATTCCTGTGATTAGTTCGTCTTTCGTTTTGACGCTATACGGCAGCAATTCATCTTCAAATAATACTGTCCACAAACTATTTCCCACATCTAAGTACGTAGGATTGTTTTGTGTCGCTGGTACCAATAAAACAAACAGAAATCGGACTGGCAAATCGAAATTTAGTGTTTGTGGAAAGCATACTGGGTTCTCGAGCCGAACAAATGATATTGTTGGTTTTAGGATAAAGTCAGCATTAGCCACCTTGTTGAAAGTGGAAAATGAGAAATGAGATGTTAAATAATGTATCTTCATACGTTACCACAACAAGACCAGATTCTTGTGACTGCTGGCTAGATTCTATTTGGAGGTTTTTGATGTAGTTGCCATTACTGCATGTAAGTTTCTGAATGTCGATTATTTCGGTGTCCTTACAGTGAATGCCATTAGGTTTGAGTTTCTAATTAAGACGAGTAAAAATATTTTAATTCTGAGATATTTTTGTTTCCGTTTCACAGATGCTAGATGGGTGCAAGGATCATGTAAAGAAGTTGATTTCTCAGTATTTAGTGCATGACAAGCTAATAACTAGAGTTTTAATTATTCAAAGGTCAAACAGAGAGTGTAAAACAGTGTCCGTGCAAGACTATTTATACAAAACCTAAGGTTATCGATTTAAAATTAAATTAAATTTCCATAGGACCTTCATACCTCTAACAAAGTCGTTTCCTTTAAAGTTGGATGCTCCATTAATAGAAATACATTGGATACCGTTTTTATGTCGAACTTTTCTATGACTCTATCAGACACCATCTAAGAAAAATGTTTTCAATTCCACAATAAAAACACTCACATTGTTTGACTATCATACAGCACCTGTTCTGCCACCCTAATTATAACCTTTTGCAAATCACTTTCTTCAATATCAAGCAATAGAACTCCATTTCCAATATAATTTTTCACATTCGCCATCAAGTGTCTATCTGATGGGAGATTTCCACTGAATTGCGAAGATGTTTGACATTGTCCATTGTCATCATTTCCGTGCAAACATTTCAATTGTACAATTACTGGCTTTGCGTGACGGTAACGTCTCCTCTTGTCCATGTTTAGTAGGATATGATTTAAACAAAATGTTATGCCTGTATTTGATAAGATTTTTTTTGGTCAACTAATCCTCATGGTTACTTTTAGTGAAATGATTGAGGTATAATGCATATATATAATTAATTGAATAATTTTGGAATGCTACTTAAACTTGTTACTTGTATATATAAAGTAATCTAACTGGATTTAGCCTAATGTACGGTGGTCGATATAATTGCTGCACAGTTTAAAATTTAACAATAAACAATTAGCTGGCTGTTAATTTTTAATTCTTTGGGGTGTCCAAAGATTAAAATGAAAGATTATGGAGAATGGTTCTATAGTTCTGAGTCTTAACCGAGTAACTGAGTACCGACTAATACGATTTAAATTTTGGGAGCCCAACTTCGAGCGTACTTATCACTTTTCTGTCATGCAGTACTTTGGAACTTATAAACTTTTCCAGACGATGAATCCAAGAATATATCCGATCAATTTTCTTAATTACGCTTTAAAATCAATCGAAACAGGTGACACACTTAAATTCGTTTCGATATGAGATGATAATTAGCGTGAAACAATCATTCAAAAATAAAAACAATTTAAATAAGGAAGGGACTAATCAAATTTTTTCGCGATATTTTGTCACATCTCAGCAGAAACACAAAAATAAGAAACTCGTATATCGAGCATTCTTAAAATATTGTCACGTTAAAATAAAATTTACAAAAAGAAAATCTAAGAAAATAGCTCTTCCCACTCAATTTCACACTTAAATCGCATCCACCTTGAACTTAGTCAAATATGGTTTAACGAAGAAAATCGTCGTTAAAGTCGTTAATCGTAACATGAGTTTTGTTTTTGAACGTCAATTCACCAAACCAAAAAAGATTAGTGTTGGTTGTGAAAAATGTAATAATTTCGGTGATTTCGATGTGATTTAATTCAGATTTTATGCTTCGTGAAAGTCACCAAAGTGATGAAAAATTTATTATGGACAATCATGTACACATCGTTTTCATTATAGGGTACTAATTAACGTAACCCCACTTTAGTTTTCGTTAAGTTGTCATTAACGTCAATCAATTGACGTTAACTATGTACAAATCACTCGTTCAATTCATTCGACATGTCTGGCAGCCGGGATGGGATCGTGTCTGAAGTTTACAAGGTCATGAAAATGACGAGGAAAATGATGTATATGTAGGTTTGTTCCAATGTCATTTCGAAATGTCAAATTTCATCCACCAGAAGGCAACTTAACCTCAACATTCAGGTTGACGAAAATTTTAACGAAAAATTTACAAGAAAAATTGTTCATCTCTGTGGATGTGAAATCATTGTCGTTCGTGTTGTCAAAATTCGGGTTTACAGTTAATTGGAACAAACCTATTGTCGTTTGGTGTGATGTGATCGATGTGATGTGAGTTGCAGAAGAGATGACCCAGTAGAAATAAAATGTCGACGGTAATCTTAGGAATTACGTTTTAGGGGAGACGCTTTATTTAAATTTCCGGTGAAATAAATTAGTGCGAAAGTAACCACTACTGACGAGCTTCACGATAAAACCATTTGTTAGAGGTGTGTCACATTCCTCATTGGAGCACTTAAGAATATTTTCATTATCAATTGATTCAGACGACTGCCAAATTTAATACAAAATCGTGAAATATTTTAAACTCTAGAGCAAATATTGAAATATAAATATTCAAAAACAGATATCTTTGCTAATTTTACAAAAAAAAAAAAAAAAATCATCAGTAATGAAATGGTCTACCTACGAGCACAGAATCTTGACTAATTATAAATTGAAAAAACTGTTTTTCTGCAATTGCTAATCGGCTCGGGAAAAATGGAGTGCTGGAATTTGAAATTGAAAAATATGTTTGCTATGTAAATGTAAAAAATATTGAATTGTTTGTTTGACTCAAAGGCACAGACTTTTTATCCTCCATATGTGGTATGACTAAACAGAAAATTTTCTTAATACAGAGGAGTATTATTTTCATGAAGTAGGCAATTATTTAGGTAAAAACAGGTGTACCTGTGTACTTAGTAAAGTTCAGCTGAAAATGGAATTTTTTTTCTAATATTTAAAAAATTGTCTGTGAGTAGAAATATGAGTAGATGCACCCGAAACTTTAAACTAATTCTACACATTTAAGATGCAAGAAAAGCTGAGACAATTCTTCAATTTGCACAAATTATCCAAATTTTTATTATTCTATTCTATTATACTGCCTAAATTTCATTTCACAAAGAACAATAACTTCCACAATATACCTTACGTTAATTCCGTAAAACGAAAATTGATTGTCTTTAAAAACAAAAGCTCAATTCAATTCTTTTATTAAGCGTTAACACTTCACATTTCCGCGTCAAATCACAGATTTTGCAACAATGATATTATGATTACTCTGCGATGATGTACTAAGATGTGGTCAGTAGCAGACGCCGGATCTACACCAATTGTAGCCAATTTATCATTTACTTTTTTGGAGTGTGGTTTTCATGCCAGATTTAATTAATTAACGCACGTACATTCAAAACAAACCGGCTAGCCGCGGCTACGCAAAGCCCATACGAATCTTTTCGTGCGAAATACCTTCAAGAAACAATCATCTGTTATCGATAATGGGAAGAGCTATAGCAATCCTTTTTTTTTATTAGTTATGAGTTAGCAACAGTTGGTTTCTCTTCAGCCGGCGAAAATTGAAAGTTTTTTTTTGCTATGTAAATATCGAGCTATTTTTAATACGCGTGTGTTTGACGACTACCAAACAATAAATGTAGATCGTACTGACAATGCAATAGAGACCAGCTGTTGCTAATTTATGCATAAACAAATAATTCCAACCAACCCGCATGTTAGCCAAATTAGTTAATAAAATTTTATTTAAAAAAAATTCTGGAATGACTTTAGTTTCCAAAAAGTTTATGGTACATAATACCCAACCGAATATGATTAGTTAAAGTATATCTGTGGATGTTTGAATTCTATCATTCGAAACGTACATGCAACGATTATTGTGAATTTTATTAATTGAAATTACTCAACATAAAATTCACAAGAGAGACAGAGATGTAAGTGGGTGTCGAAGAATTATTGTGGATGCTATTCACACTAAGGTACGAATATTCACTCTCCGTCCACTTAAAATCCATTTAAAATCAACTTCGAAAACTATAAAACTCGAAGACATCTGCAAAAATCAGTTGCTCAAAGTTGAATATGGACAGATTGCGAATTCTTGTGATTCGGAATTCAATGTTACAATACGACTTAGTAAATCTAATAGCCCATTGAAATTCGTACGTACAGGGCTAAAACAATAAAACACAATTTCCTTGAGTTATGTTAAAGTGGTGTGGTCTATATTTTATATAAAAAAGCAATGCTTTTCACAGATGACAACAAATTTTCATTTTAACAAAACTTGCAATAAATTAAAAATTTCTATCTTCTAATTAAATATAAATTGTTTCCATTTGTGTTTATAGATTTGAATAAAAATTTTGTTCCAGTTAAAAATTAGGTGCAAGTGATTGGACGTTGTTACGACACTATAATAATGTTTAGGATGATGTCAAAATTAATAGAGTTAGATTTTCGTTTTTTTATTTTAATTTGTTGACATCGAAAGCGTAATATTAAATGTATAGTTGGTTAAAAAGGCGCTTTTTCTGTTTATTTTAAAAAATAAAATCCTAAAACCCATCAACAATTCATAATTTAACTAAATAATTGATTTTTATGTGCATTTTTCCTTTTACATTCAAACAACAATATAATTATAGATTCTGTGTGGTTCACAATAAAACTTCAGCGTCCGTTAATAACACTCACAAATTTGGTTAAAAAGTCTCTGGCCTCGCAGCATCTTTTAGGTAAATGTCACTATGTGTACGGTGTTCGTTGGTTTACATTGATCATCTCGTTGGGACTGATGATAACAAATGAAAATATCAAGAATAAAATTAATCAAGACGCAGGTCATCAACGCACAAGCACTGAACTATTCAGGTTTTTATTGCACAATAAAAATTTATTTCATTCACATCATTTAAAATTAGTAACAGGATAAAGGAACGACCTACCTTTTGCTGAACTTGACATGAATTAGTAGTAAAATGACACCTAACAGTAAACACACACAGCCGACGACAATATATGCAATGCCCAAAAATGGATTTTTTCCACCGAGTATGGAAGTGGTCGATAGAATCATTTTTTTCGATCCATCAAAATCAGCAACGGAATAGGCTGCAAACATTTCAAATGTAAAATTAATCGATTGATTGAAACCACTCAGCGATAATGAACTCACAATATGAAACAATTAATGTATAGTTTCCATTACGCAATCCCTCGCTAAAATATTCCTGACCATGATCGACGCGACGGTAAAGCTTACGGAATGTTGGCAAGGCTGCCGTACGCATCCAAACAATCAAATCCTCGTTCTATAAAAAGCAAAAAAAAACGTTTTAACTGTTTGTTCAACTTTATCATCAACTAGACCACATCTACCTGAAATCCATTGTTGCTCGGCTCAACTAGGTCCAATTGCCAAAGTTCACGAGACCATGCTTTTGGTTTAGCAAACTTTTTCAGAGCTTCACAAAAAGACGGATTTATTGAAATCATTTTTACGTGAATGAAAAGCTTAGAAGTGCAACGAACCTGTCTCCAGATCTCCAGGTGGATTTCTGAATTTGATATTTCGATCCGATGGCCAAGCGATTCCTGTGCGCAACAGTGGTACCATTCGTCCAGTATCTTTCATTTGGATCTTTAGAGTATCGTTAAACAAAGAGTTCGCAATTGCACCACATGGTGCAATCCATGTACCTTCATCGGTTTTGGCAAATGGTGTACAGTCAGATGATGGCTCCAATTCCAACCGTCCCAACAACTGATCATCATCTCTCGATTTCACGTAACGTCGATGGTTTTGATAGTAGTTACTCAGTCCGTAATACCTGAGAGAGAAACGAGTTTCAATTTTCGTTCTTTGATTATCCTGTTGTCTGATGTTTATTTACATGTAAACAGCGCCAACCATATCCCGTTTCAGTTCAAAGTCGATTTGGCATGTACAGTTTTCAGCTGGATTGGCTTGGATTATCGATGCACACGTCTGGTCCGTTCCCGTTTTGTTGCAGAGCGTGTAATCAATTATGTGCTCACGTACCTCATTCGAAAAATATAACAGAGCCGCACCGATCGGAATAAATGCGATTCCGATTATGAAGAATGTGGGCAATACTGTGCCTGCTGTTAACATCGGTTGCCATGCTGGTAGCCGTTGCTGCTTAAATGCAGAATCTGTAACAATAAAAATTCTCGTTAATTTGATTATCTTTGAGTGTATATTTCTCAAAAACGTTCAGTGCTACAAAAGACAGTTAGTGTATCAAATTACAATTAAACCTCTTGGGACTTTACGAGTAACTTCTAAAAATTACATAATGCAAATATGAATGAGGTCGTCATGTTGGAATGAAGGCACAACGTTATATGAAAATACGAAATGAGTAGTTTCTCGTATAAAGTTTAAGTATTGATTGTGGTCAGTATACAGCGACCACTATGTACAGTAGTCAGTATGTCATACGAGCATAAAACACAAGGATTACCTACGATACAATTTTTTTTTTATTTGCAAAGTAAATAATTAACGGGTGGTAATAATGGGAATTGGAAAAGCTGTGTATTTATCAAATCCATCGATGTATACCCTCAACCCTCTGCACTGTTAATATAAAATTTTATTGATTTGGCATAGACCTTTCCTCACAGTTCGATTCGATTTCTGTGAAAATAAGAAAGTGGATGTGTGCACGAATGGTCTACCACTCTCATTACTTATAAAAATGTAGAACAACCAGGGTGAGTACATGCATTAATTATAAATGCCATAAATGTATACATAACGCACAATATGGACTTGACCATATAACATACCATTTGTTTGATGTTGGAGGAGTTGAATAAAACCATATATAATTACGCATAATACGTATAAGTACTTCCAATATTCATCGACTGGAATACAGCTTACAACAGGTTATAATAAGGAGAATATGGTTGGAGCTTTTTGAATTGAATTGTCTGTCATTTGAGTTTTGATTCACATGTGAAACATCCAGTCGGTAATTTTTTCTTTTCTTTTTTATATAAACCATACAGGTAATAGGTATAGCTGTAGGTTACAGGTAAGCGACAAATCATTCACATGTGTTTTCTGTACATTTTTGTTTACTTTATATTGTGGATCTTATAAAATTAAACGCTCTGAAAGAAACACCTTTAAAAGGAAATTTCCATTGCAGCAAATAAAAACAGACGTTGAACATATGTGATGCAAAATAATACCAAAGTAAATACCGAATTGGATTGAAAAGATAGGTTGACTAAAGAAACATTCTTCATAAATTTGGATTGTTGGGATCGCGAGTTGATTTCAATATTTTGGTCTCGAAAAGAAATTTAGTTGCCGTGGTTGAACATACCGCAAGAAAAACGTCTATTGCAACAAAGATGGAAAAATTTATGCAAAATCGTCTTCACAAACCGTGAGTTACTTTCACATTTTAGAGCCTAATTTAACATTTTTTTTAACCGAACAGGGACTATACTATTAAACGGTAAACAAATAAGCAAACAGGTGGTTTCAACATCTTGTGTCTCCTAAAATTACCCTAGAAGCAAGCAAAGAGTTGCACTCTCGGAACCAATTCACAAATGTATTAATTGCAGCCATTGCTTTCATTCAATTTGAAGGCACTGACAGCTGAGATTAACGATTTCACCCAACTTATCTTATTGAAGTGGAAGCAGGCCGAATTCTCTCAAAATATTTGCCAACCAACATCGATTTTATGGGTCAAGACAACACGAGTCATCTAATATCTATAAAAGCTTTCCTTGACAAAATAAATGGATATCCACAATTGAGCCAATTTTTCATGAGGTCAATGAATACGGATTAAGAGTGAAAAAAAGAACGGTGAAAGTGCAAAATCCCTTGCCAATACCAACATCACTTAAAATCACCTAAGAATAGTTATTTGCTAACCAAGGGACAAAATAGGAAAAATTCAAACGAGATAGAAGTTGGGATATACAAAGGCCGTACTTTTCATGTTTCAAGCACTACTTTCGACGCCCTCCACGGTGCGGTTGAATGAATTTTAACTGAGCATTTCGATGCACTTTTGATATTTTTGGGTATTATTAGTCAGCTCGGAGCCCTGAACAAGGTTCCAAAAAAATTTGCATGCCAACAGCATGTTAAATCCATTACATAACTCGTAACTCGGGATAAAAAAAAGTCTAGTTTTCGCGTGTTTATTTTGTTGATCGGAGGCCTACAAGTTTGTCATCTTCTAAAATGTTTTTGATAATCTTTGATTCATTTTTTCGAAGCTTCTGTACTTTGCATGGATATCAAACGGTTTACCACATTACATTTCAGTGACATCACTTATTCATTAGAATAATACGAAAATATGTTTATGCCTGCGAGTTACTCTAGACTAGAGGGTTATTATGGTCTCGGCAATAAACAATATCATTTACTTAATTTCATTTAATATTTATAAGCGTATTGTTATTATTATTTCTTAAGGGTTCGTCCGTAAATGACACATTTAAATCACAGAAATGGGCAAAACTTGTATCTATCGCCCGAAGCTGACCTCGTATTCGTTTATTTTTTGTCATAGGGTGGGCTAGGTAGGGTACTAGTTTCCTGAAACTTACAAAACGTACTCAACCGAAAGAGGTGTTAAAAGAACTGTAAAGAAAAACGGCATACGTCATTTTTGAATAACACCATAGCACAGTGCTATGATAACACCTTAATTGGAGCTGAAAGGCTAATTGTTCAACCTTTCAAATAAAAAGCAATCGGTTATTAGATTTAGGCGTAACAAAAAGCTGTCATATTGAATAAAAATGACGACGTCCGAAATGCTATTGAAACTTGTATGTTTTATGCACGTATCATTGTCAACGTCTGATAATCTAACTACAAAAATTGAAAATTTGGCCGAGCCAAATATTGCTGATGCGATAATGATTTCGAAACTAATTGTAGAAAGTAATAAAGCCATGGTGATGGTAATGAATTCGAATAGTGAAATTGTGGAAAATTTTCTTCAGTTGCATGATCTTCCAATAACAGTAGATGTAAATGATTTAAAAACCAAAAATTTTCATATAAAAGACCGGAAAGTTGGTGCAACAATACTACATTTTCGACGATATGCCGAATTTAAAAGCTTTCTTGAGTGTTTAATTCAAAGCAATTTGTTCTGGATAAGTGGACATTTCGTAATTATTTATGGCAGTCATAATTTACATGAAATTGAAAATATATTTTTAAACTTCTGGAAAATGTACATATACAATGTTGCTGTGCTTGTCACAAGTCCTGTTTCGTCACACTTAGTTTCGACATTCACCTACATGCCTTTCATTAATAAATCATGTGACAATACGCAGGCCATTCGAATAAATGATTTCAACAAGACATCGCTGACGTGGGCCACAAACGTATTTTTCCCGGAAAAGTTCAAACAACTCAATCGATGCCCGTTACGCTATGGATGCCATAATATACAGCCTCACATAATAATTAAAAAAATTAAAAGTAAATCACCAAAATTTAATGGGGCAGCAATTGAAATAATCAATATGATTAGTGAGATTTTGAACTTTTCGATAACCTTTGTGTATTCAAACAAAACAGTAACGGGATTGTCGAAGCTTGTAGTTGATAATGAAGTTGATGTGATGTACACGTCATTGGATGCTAATAGAACCGAACTAATGAGTCCCACTAAAATGGTCTATTCGGACAAACTCATTCTTGTCGTGCCACCACCGTTTTTGATTGATGCGATCACAAAAATATTCCTTCCATTTACCCTCGCTTCTTGGTTATCCATTGGGATGGTAGCCTTGCTAGCATGTTGCACTGTAATAACCTTAAAATTTACTCCAAATATATACCACGATTATGTGATTGGCAGAGAGGTAGAGGGCAGTATATTGAATGTGTACAAAATTTTTCTTGGTGGACCAATGCAAATTCTACCGAATAGCAACTTTCCGCGATTCTTGCTAGCAATATTTTTACTCTTCACATTGATTACGAGAAGTTTATATCAAGGAGCTTTTTTTAATATAACGAAGAGAGATATAAATGCAGTGGAACTAAAAACTTTTGACGAATTCATCGAACATCAATTTACTTTCTACATTTATGAATCATTGAGTGTACGACTGTCTGGATCAAAATTTATGCAAAGGTTTGTATACAAACGTCAAATAGTTCTTTCACCATTAGTCTTTGAGTTGCTGATACATGGTACATACTAATGCATTCTATAATTTGTTTACTCAGACACAAGGTAATTGGTGATGACGAAACTACCAAATATTCGCATTTAACGTTGGATCCGTCTTTCCGAGGAGTTGTGTTTAAACACTTCTTGGGTACGTCGTACATGAATACGCTCACTCGAAAAAATTTTACATTAAGATTTTGCAAAGAATCGTTGTTCGGGACCTCGTTCGTATTTTATTTCACAAAGAATTTCTACCTGGTAAGTGAATTCGACCTTTTAATTGAGTCTCTTGACGCTGCAGGATTAATTGAACATATCTTGAGAAAATACCTTAACATGAATCTACTGAAAGCGAACGACAAGAGTACACCATCCGCATTGAATTACGGTAATATTGAAGGATTCTTCCTTATATTTTACTATGGGTGCGCTGTTGCCGTCGTTAGTTTTATATGTGAAATTATTTACGATAAGGTCAATAAAAATTAAACATTTTGAAGAAAATTACACCGGCAGTGTATCAATACTCTCTCTAGCAAGCTAACTACATTTATTAAGGTGGTAAAAATGCAACTTAGCCTTTGCATTTTACATGTAAAATTAGAAATTAGTCAACAGTCAATAATTCTACAAACCCTACAAGGAATAAGTTGTTATTTTGACAGCGTCAAAACGAAGTTTGTTTGCTAGAGAGGGTATTGAGTGTCTTTATTCATTATCAACGGATGCAATAACCAACTGAATTATCTTTCAGTAGTTATAACTAAATTCCTTTAGTCAGGTTATGTTATGCATTAGGGAGCAGGGACAAATTGTGTGATGGTAAATTGTTAGGAGCACAGTATACTCTATCTGGTTTTTAAGAACTTTAAGAACTTCTTTGGTATTATATTCCACCAAATAACTATTACATGACCAGGGATAAAAAGATGAAAAGTAGAGTTATCGTGTGAATTTTGTTGATCCGAGACGTATCCGAGGTCAATAAACACACGAAAACGAGACTATTCATTTTTATCCCGAGTTATCTAATGGATTTTACATGCTGAAGGAGTCGAAAGGAGTGCTTAGAACATGAAAAGTACGGTTTTCGATGCATGTAGCATGTTTCTTCCACTCCACTGAAACTTCGGAAGCCTTTTGTTTAGAAAAAAAGCTGTGTTTAGTTCGGTTAAAAAGTTGGAAATGGCCTGTTCTGGTAACATCACTCTGAAAATGCAATTTCCAACTTTTCTTCCATCGTTGAACAAATAACTATTTCATTCCTTGGGGCTAAATGTTGGAATTTTTCTCGCGATTTGGTCTCTTTGCATAAATTTTGTGTGCGTATCTGTTGTGGACGTTCGATTTTAGGCAGCCTAAAATCTACACTCCACAACAGGTTACGTAAATAACTATTACCTTAAAAATTTGAATTCTTTGATAGTAATATGTCATTATCGAGAAGGCTACTTTCCCTTATAGATAAACGAGCCGTCAGAACAGTCGGAGCGTTTGCTGCGACTGAGCCCCGTACAAACCCGTACATCTATTGCGTATGTGACCCTAGTTCGTCCGTCGACCTACTCTTACCGTAAGCCTACTGCTCCCGTAAACGTCGGTAAAGTAAAATTCTTATGAAATGTGAACGTCTTAAAAATTGCGCATAGCGCAATTACGAAGCCCCGTACGACGTTCCTTTCAAATGTAACACAAATTTCGAATTGACCTAAAATTATCTCAGTCCTCCTAGGACCCAAACTTAAATTTTTTCAACAATTAACCTATAAATAAACAATTTACTGATAAATATGCTAGTATATAGCTCAAAATAACCATCTATACCGTTATATAGCTCAATATAGCTGTATATATTTATATATAGATATCCATATTTGGGATCCTTGAAACACCCCACACACGTAACCACTCACTTCCCACTAATCAGTGACTTTGTAAGTATCATTTTCACCGATTTATATTGATTTTACAAAAATCCAAAATGGCGGCCGACGGCCATTTTGTTAGGAGGTGGAAAGTAGTACGGCTGCTTTACATTCGTTAGTACCTTTCAAACAAAAAAAAATCATGAAATTCGGTCAAAATTTACTCGAGATATTAACGAAAAACACCGCCTTCACTGTGCGGCCGAGTAGCCACATATAAGCTCACTCCAAGAGCCCTAGCTCACGCTCTGGTGAATCGAATTTCATAAACTTTTTTTTCCCTGATTGGTACGGTCAATACCTATCTAATAAAGCAAAATCCATCTAAATACGTTCAAATTTGGCCAATCTACAAGCAAAAACGGCTTGCCGCCCTGTACCTAGTTCACACCAAGGGGTCTAACTCATGAGTCGGTCATCCAATTTTCATAAACTTTTTTTTTGTCGACCGGTATTGTAAATACCTTTTATTTGACGTATCCCTTACAAGTGTAGTGTTTAAATGTCTGGAGATATCGTCGAAAAACAGTTAGGCACTTATTGGGCCCCAGCTCCGGAAGGGTCGACCCAAAATCGCCCATCTTCGAACTTAGCCTCACTATTTTGACTATCTTACAGAGAAAAAAAAATTTTTGAAATCGGATTTGATTTACTCAAGATATCGACGTGACAGACGGACAGACGGACAGACGGACAGACGGACAGAAGGACAGACGGACAGAAGGACAGACGGACAGAAGGACAGACGGACAGACGGACAGAAGGACAGACGGACAGACGGACAGACAAAATTTTTATTGTGGATTCGTTATCTATGAACATAGGCAAACACTTTGCCCTTACCGTCTGCTTCGAATTCCATCAATTACACACGGCATCGTAATCCTATAAGCCCCTTCGTACTTCGTACGGGGCTAAAAACGAAAGCTCAAGAAGTAAAAGTTTTAGGATTTATCGCTAAGCGATACCTCAAAGGAAAAAAAACAGATTTGACCGTCACATGTAAAAGATAAAACAAAGAAATTAAAGTTTGTTCCATCGCTTACAATGATGAATTGATGACCAATCATTTCTCTTCTATTATCGATTTTTCTGACGAATGTAAAGTGTAATGAAAAATAGACTTTGTCCATACTTCAGAACATGGACGGGTCGATTGAGTTACATTTTATTTTTCTAACAAAATGCAGTAGGTTCTCTGTGAGAATTACTGTAAGTCACCGTAACTGAAGCCGTTATGAGTTAAACTAGCCAAAATTGCTTCGGGCATAATTAAACTTTAGCATGAGAAAACTCAATTATCGGAATTTTTTAAAACTTATATCGCTATAATGTCGTCGCTAATGTGTGACACAACAACACAATGTAAATTACGACACAATCGATTTTTAGGTAAACGTGAAGGAAAGTTGAAAATATTTTCGCAAAGAAAATAATCCAATTTTTCGCTTCTATCAATCTTAAACATCACTTGAAACCAATATAGCCTCACAAGTTAGAGAATGAATTTGCTTTTACATACAGAAAACCTTTGTTACATATAAATTTGTAAAACTCAATCAATTTGAATGATTCATTACTTAAATAATGACACTCCATTGCGTGGATCTTGATCATAAAATCAATTTACCTGATGGTCGTTTTGATTTCACAGCAGTTTCTTGACCCTCGCTTTGTGGTGGCATTATGGCGATAGATTGCACAGCGATTAACGAGTCGAAAAACTAAGTAAATTGAATTAATTTCAAGTTTTTATGTTGAAAATAAATATTACTTCTAATCAAAACAGAAAAATATGTCGTCAATTACAATGACAAATCGAAAGGTAGGGTTGAGCAATGTCGATAATGTGGAGAACGATAAGTTAGGCAGATGAGTTGTTGTTGTTAGTAAAAGAAGTAATAAATGAATATGAAAAGGATAGCAATAGGTATGCAATTTTGATCGAACTTTCTCAGAGAATCGCATACAAATTCTCTCCCATAGGAGCCAACACTGTCATTCACATATTCCTTCTATCCCGCCACAGGCGTACCAATTTATCATTTCTCTGAACTTTCCAGCAGTTGATTTGTTTGTATTTAATTCTAGTCAGTGCTCTGCAGCAAATAGGTTTGTTCCAAGTAACTGTAAACACGAACTTTGACATCCCGAAAAACGACAATTTCATCCACAGCAACGTCGCTTACGTGATATTTCATACAAATCGAGCAACGTCGCCTACGCGATTTCCACAGAGATATTATTGAGGTTATGGTTATATGGATGAAATTTGACAATTCAAATGGCCTTGGAACCAATGAAAGTGGAAACCTATTCTTTTGAAGAAAGCAATTCCATGGCACAAATCACATTTTCAAACCCTGCCTATCGTTTTCTTTGACAGTTCTCGCAGTTCTCTGACAATGCTGTCTTACCGACACTGATTGTCAAAGCGAACGATGTTTTGATTTTCTTTTCCTTTCATTTTCTTGTGTTTACTCTTTGGACGGTTTTGAAATCTATCCAGCAACTAATAGTCACAATGACAGTGATCCTTCGACATTTAATCAAGAAGAACTTACTAAAACCTTTTCTAGCTGCAAGAAGAGGTGAGTGAAACGAACTCAGTTAATTAAATAATTACAAAAACTTTTGTCGGCATCCTAAAATAAAACTGTTACTTAATGAATCAGCTGCGTCGTCGGTTACCACCAGTCAACCAAATGCCAAGACTCCACACTACATTGATTTCGTTGATAACTGGCCATCAAATGAAAGGGAAACTATTTTGAATGATTTTTTGGTTATCACCGACTTTGTGTCGGAAGCGGAAGAAACAGCTATAATTGAGGAGATTGACCCATACATGAAACGTTTGAAATACGAATTCGATCATTGGGATGATGTAAGAGAAATCCGCTTTGTGAAAATTGATTATTACAAATCGTTCCATTTAAGGCTATCCATGGCTTTCGGGAAACAGAGAGGAAGCATTGGTATCCGCATAATAGGAAAATCATTGAAAAAATCAGTGAACTTGCTTTCAAAGGAGAAATTATGCCACACATTCATATATTAGACCTAGCGGAGAATGGGGTCATCAAGCCGCACGTTGATAGCTCAAGAGTAAGTCTAATGGATTTGAGGGAACAGTCACCATAAGTAATTGGAACAATTTCTTTGCTTCAAACTGTGACTGTGGTCTTACTGGTTAATCTCACCTATATTTCTCCCCTTTCTTTAACGAGTACTGTGGCACAACCATTGCTGGCCTAAGTCTACTGTCAGATTCTGTTATGCGGCTAGTTAGAACAGACGAAACGAAATATTTACAAACCAAAGACGGAAACAATACTGACGAATACAGAACACTGCCGAAATCAATGGAAAATGCTTTCTACGCGGACATTTTGCTTAAACGACGATCATTGTACATTATGCGGTGAGTTGCTCGTCTGCCAGATCTAGCGGCATTTTTCGTTGAATTACTTAACTCTTTCCAATCGCTTTCAGTGACACGTCCCGATATAATTTCACTCACGAAATACTGGGCAATGAGCATGGGTTCTTCAAAGGAGAGAAGGTAACGAAGACGCGTAGAATATCTGTGATATGTAGAAATAATCCGTAGTCCGTAGAGACCGTTTATTGTAATAAAATATTAACGCAGTGTATCAAAACAAGGCGAATCTTCCCTATTCCACGGCCACAGCGTCATCGACACATTCCATTTCTGTGGTATCTACATTTTTAACCAATTCCTGCTCCTCATCTGTTGTTTTGTTCTTCTGGAACTTGTTTGTATCTGAAATGAAAATCCGATTAATCACTTTGGCTCCGGCTCATACAATGCATTCCACTTACCATATTTCGATACATCGGCACCCAGAAGTCGAAGCATGTGACATGTGTCATTGGTATCTGTGTACGCTCGAAGACTGGTTTGTCCCCTCCAACCGACCAGCGAAATCGTCAGCTTTTCATCAGAATATTTCAAAACACAACTACCGGCAGCTGATGAAAGTAAAATATTGTCTTTAGAGACACTGCAATTTGGATAAATTTGGACAGAACATACCCAAGTCCTTGACACTTTCCTGTGTCTCGTTTGATAACGTATTTAATGGCGGAGGTTTCGTGGGATCTGTATTGTTGAGCAAGGCTATTAGATCTTCTCTGGTAATGTTTAGCCGACGACATTGTCCAATCATATAGTTAATGTTGGGGAGGCCTTCATTAGCTAATCTATGATAGGAGTAAAGTGTTGAGTTCACAGCGAACAATCGTTGTAAGAAAAACAATATTACCTAAACGGACACTGCATATTTCGATTGTCGCATCGTACGAACGACTTAACTCCAGTGTTAATTATTTTCACTAAACTCTCGTTGCACAGCAGTAAGTCTCTGATCTGTTCGGAACAAAAGTAAATATTTTTCTTCTTTTCACTCGATGATCTTGTCAGTAAACACAATGGATTGAATTCGTCGCTGAGTTTGTAGAAGTTCTTCAGCTGTGTCCATGCCAAATCGTCGGCTGTGAGGAAAATGTACGGATCCTCCTTATAACCATAATGCAAACGTCGTTTCTTCTGTTGTGGTCCAGCAGAAGTGGTCTTTTCGCCATTATCTAAATCCTGTGTTTCATTCACATTCTGTTCGTCGGAATTCTTAGCGTCCTCTTTCTTCGCAGCTTTCTCCCACGGCAAGTACGACTTTTTCTGTATGGATGCGACGAAGAAACCTCCAGTGTTTTGAAGATGGGGTAAGATCCGTATGCTAGACAGAAAAATATGAAAGAAAATTCGAATCAATTCGTCACACAATTCTAACCCAACTCTTACCATTTCTCAAGATTGTACTTCGATGCATCTTCGACGCTTGGAGGAAACATTTGTGCTGAAAGGCAGATAATTAATTTTTAACTTCCAATGGACACATGCACTAGGCTATGACTTACGACGGATGACGGTGTGGTACTTTGTCGGAACATCTTCGAATTTGTTAAAACATTCAATGTCCTTGGATGCTAGGTCCCATTTGGTCATACCGGGTAGGTATTTCAGACCAGGAACTAACGCTGCAGAATCAACAATTTCCAAAGCACCTTCACTGTCCTTGATTAAACGATGAAGGACCGCTTCATTTTCTACAGGATTCAGTGAACAAGTCGAGTAGACCATTCGCCCTCCAATCTCCAACAGTTCAGCTCCACGCTTTGCAATGCGATATTGTACTCTAAAAAGATGGAACATTGATCTTAGGGAAAAACGCGGACAATCCCAAACAAACAGTGGTCATACCCATGCAAATTCAGTGCTTGTCCTTGGTTCCATTTTAACCAAATGTCTGGATTTTTTCGGAGAGTTCCATCGCCTAGTAAGGGATGAAAATTAATACTTTAGCTTATGCGGACACTTCAGAATGAAATTGCTAACAAACCTGAACATGGAACGTCGCACAACACTCGATCAAATTTCACTTCCCTCTTTTCCCCATCCGAATTAGTCATCAATAAATTCGGTAGGAAACAACTGTCGTGGTTGGTGACGATAAAACAAGGTGAATTCATTCGTCGAGCTTGATGCACCAACATATAACATCGTTTGTTGTCGACGTCATTGGCAACAACAAAACCACTTGGTATAGAGTTTTCACTGTCGACATGCAATGCTTCAATTAACTGTGCTGTTTTGCTGCCGGGAGCAGCACACATATCTAAGACCTTGTGATGCGGTTTAACGTCTAACACAATCGGCGGTATCATAGACACTGCTTCTTGTCTACTGATGCTTCCAGAATTGGTTTCGGCAATAAGGAAATTGTGCAGTTTATAGAAAGCTTCCGATCGACGAATGTCTTTTCGCGTCAATTCCAATTGCCATGCATGCTCATTGGGATACCACGGAAGTGACATTGGTTTCTCGAATTTACAGCCGGTTTTAGTTTGAATTTCATCGGCTCCTTTCAGATAGTCGGCAAAAAATTCACTTTTTATTATGTCCAACAGTGTTTGCGCCTCGCCACGACTAGCTGTTATGCGGAACGTTGTTGGCAAATCGGATGAAATGAATTTCACGAATTCGTCCCATTCGGAATCGGGACAGATTTGCTGATGCTGGATAGTTTCGAATGCATTTTATTGTAAATTGACTCAAAAGACTGATTGATCGTACGAACCTTGTAGTACTTGAGGAACAACTCATTGACGCGGATGATTTCTTGGTACGGCTCGGATGGACGATCCTGCGACCCGTTCGAATTGGCCTAGGAACGAATATAACATGCGGTAAATAACGAGACATAACCTTAAACAGTCAAATGTTTCGTACTTCTTTCCTCTCACGCTTCTTCTGTGCAAACAAGTTGTACTTTTTTTGCTTTCGACCCATAGCTGCGGTGTCAGATCTTCCTTTTTGTGATGAAACAGCAGGCACTAATTCGTTAACCACTTTTTTAACTACACCAAAACTTCTTTGCAAGGCAACAAATCGCTTTATGGTAGTAGGTTTTGACGTTTGTGACAGCAAAACATTTTTTTTTCTTGAAATCGATCTGCTTTATCCATTGATGAAAGATTTTGAAAAATAGTGGGAATGGTTACCCTTTTCAAAACTGCTCAAACTGCTCGTTCAAATTACATAAATACTTTCGATTGCAAATAAATCTTTATTCAGCCACACATTCAGCCAATATCTATAACAATTGAATTCATTTATCACTGGCTAGAGCGGCAAGTAGACCAAATTTTTCTTCTCACCCATAAATTGCAAAGTTTAAATAAACTTAATCTTAGAAAAAGTGACAAGCCGTCCTTCTTCGCCATAGTTATAAACCCAAGGCCAGTAAGGATTTCTAAAGAATTTGATTGGTTCTCCGGATCTAGTCCAGTTTCCACCCTTATATCCTCCAAAACACCAGTTCTCAAAGCTTCCAATGCCTGTATTTTCGAATTGTCCACTTTCAAATATCCAAACACCAAACAGAATACCGTAAATGTAATGCCTGTCAACAAACTCATCAATTTAACATTTCCGTCAATGCATCAGACTCACTCACTCTTGGTACTCAACGAATCCATGGAGTGATTTAAAATAGCTTTGACTCAAATTGAATATAACGTAATGCAGGCGATTGTTGTCCTTTTCCAATTGCAATTGAATCTTTTCACCGAGTGATTTGACTGCAGCTGATACCAAATTACCTGTGGCATTACCAGTTAGAATGAGTATCTCTTTCTTCACCAATTGCCAAAATGTGTCGGTGTTCGATGGTGGTAAGTAAAAGTTAATATTTTGGGCTTCTGTGATTGATATCAAAAACAAAAAACGGTAATTAGACATACAGTCCGATGTACAGGCAAACTTAAACTAATTTCAAAATAGGAACATTTCTAGTGAAAGCAGTATTTTCTAAGAAAATAAACGTAATCAAACGCAACATTATCGTAATTAATTAATCTCTACAAGTAAAGATAAGCTGTTGATTAAAACGCATCACTCTTTCAATAATAAAAAGAGAATATTTTTGCCTTCTTTTTTTGTATTACATACCCACTCCATGAATGTTAATTAGATCCCGTCCAATATCACCAGCGTTTGTAGCTGAACCAGTATTATGGAAATTCGTAGCCATTTATGTTCTTTGCATCCGACTTTTTTTTTAAACTACTGTTAAAACGTCGCGGATTGAGTTTGATGACTCTTAAAGTAATTTTCAACCGTTTCTATATTTATGAATCCAACCAATTGATAGATAAAAATTATAATCTCAATCAAAATACACACTTAAGTATCGCGTAAGTATTAATGTAAACAATAAATCATCTATATGATGCGTACTAACTAACACATACACATCTAATGGAGATTGAAATGCGCGTAGAAGGAAGAACATGCACATCGTGTGTTGTGCCAGCGGTTCAAAATTGGATTTGAAATAAAAGTGTCCACGGTAGCTCAATTGGTTAGAGCATCAGCCCGGCAAGTTGAAGGTTGCGAGTTCGTGTCTCACCCGTGCACGTCAAAATTTTTATTTCAAATCCAATTCGCTTCCAGTATTTCTAAAGCTGAAAATTGAAAAGAATTCATCGCGGAGTATAGCGTTTCTCTAGAAATAAATCAATTTATTCTCTGGTGTTCGATTACAATAACCGAATTTAGCTTAGAAACTTTGCTTCTCTTTGCTAAGATACCACAGATTGCCAACCCACAAAATCCACTGTCTCGTATGTATTAGTTATTTACATAACAAACAAGGGATAAAAAGTTGAAAAGTATAGGTTTCGTGTGGATTTCGTTTGCGAGGTCCATAAATACACGAAAAAGGTGACATTTCAACTTTTATCCCGAGTTGTGTAATGGATTATATGTCTCTCTGTGTGTGTGTTAAGACTAACATTATGAATCAGATCGGAGAGGGAGTTTGGGTTTATATTTGCATCGACGCATAAAAAATTAGAGAACGTCAGATTTTTTTAACGCTAAATGCCACACATTAACGCTAACGCTAAATCCGTACGATAAAGGCAACATTAATGAAGCGTACTCAAATCTGTTGCTCCCAATGACTTCGAGGATTTGTAAGTACTCTTAAAGGAAGTTTTTACTTTACGTGGAAGCGTATCTGTTGTGCTCGAATCATAACTTCTAGCTTCTGAAAACCTTGCGTAGACGCTCATCTAAATAAATGCAACGAGAAAAGTTTGTGTACCTGTCTTGGTCGATTGATTTTAGAAAATTTCGCGAGCTGCAGCACGACTAACAAGAACCATTAGCGTTTGCAAAAGTAAATGTCAAAGCAACGAATTTTCATTTCTAAAGAACTGTAGTTCCGTAGTTGTATTTGAGGTGCCACATTTTTTCGGATATTTAAGTTGGTCTTTCTTTGCATTCATTGCAAGTAATATAAGGGGCCATTCACAAATTACGCACGCTCTTAAGGGGGGAGGGAGGGTTTGACAAAAGCGTACACTTCATACATTTTTGAAATTTTCTCCATACATTTTCGCGTGCAAGGGGGGAGGTGGGGGGGGTCTGAAATTTCGAATTTGGTGCGTGCGTAATTTGTGAATGGCACCTAAAACCTGCGAACTTTTAACTAAAACTCACAGAACCAAGCACTAGAACAGATCTTTTTTAACGAAGAATCAGCTCCCCTTCTAATATATAAAATTGTGACGCAGTAGCATTATACCAACCTTACAAGCTTAATTTTTTGCTCAATACTCGTGCTTGGTTCAGTGCTATGGTAAAACTAATCGCAGTGTTAAACCCAAAACATTTTTTTGAAGATCGTGAGAATCTGAAATAGTTGGACTATTAATCAAGAGATAGTTTCAAGAGCAGCTTACTTTATTCCAAAATCAATAAATCTTCATAATTTGTCGTACTTAGTACTTTTCTAGAGTTCACTTTTACTTAGTTAGAGTAAATAAGTTAAAAAAATAAAAAATAATTGGGTTGCATTACACGAACACAAATGGAAAGGGAATTAATACAAAATCGGTGTGCTACATCAAGCACATCACACCTTTGTGTCACAGACGTACGGTCTCATCTTGATTTTCGTTTTTGTTCGCACAATCGTCTTAAATCAAGTCTGCCACATTGATCGGCATCTCCTCAATTCGTGTATTGTAAAATTCTTCAATGTCATGCAAGGTACGCTTATCTTTCTCGGTGATAAAATTGACAGCGACACCCTTTCGTCCGAATCGTCCTCCACGGCCAATACTGTTTGTAACACAATTAAACTTTAACGAAATGTTCTAAGTAAGACCAAATTGAGATTAGCAAAATTACCGATGAATGTAATTTTCACGGTTGGACGGTAGGTCGTAGTTGATAACTAATGATACTTGTTGTACATCGATACCTCTAGCGAGAATATCGGTAGTAATTAGGACACGAGATGAACCAGTGCGAAACTGTTGCATGATGATGTCCCTCTCGCGCTGATCAAGATCTCCATGCAACGTCGATACAGTGAATTGCTGTAGTGTCATTTGTTCGGTTAGTTGATCGACCTATAATACAATTCAAATATTTGAATTATTTGTTGAATGTTTTATGCAAAGACTTCCTCACCTTACGTCTCGTATTACAAAAAATCACAGACTGTGCAATCGACAATGTATTGTACAGATCGCACAACGTTCCCAGTTTCCAGTCTTCAATCTCGACAAAAACATAAAATTGCTTAATACCTTCAAGCGTTAGCTCCTCTTTTTTCACTAAGATCCGTACCGGTTCACGCATAAACTTCTTGCTGACCTGAAGTACACTCTCTGGCATGGTAGCCGACAGCAAAATTACTTGCACTTCGCTGTTTAAGTTACGGAAAACATCATGAATTTGATCAGCGAATCCTGTAAGAAAAGTGAAAGTCAGTTAATGAGTGGTAAATGTATCGATATCGTGCCTATGAGGAGCGTGAAAAGCGTAGACAAATTGTCTTACCTCTGGATAACATTTCATCAGCCTCATCCAACACAAACAATTTAATATGTTTTGTGCGTAGAACCTTTCGGCTGATCATATCATTAACTCGGCCTGGTGTCCCGACTACGACGTGTGTTCCTATCTCCAGCTTGCGGACATCTTCTCGAACATTGGTCCCTCCAATACAGGCATGACAAGCTACATTCATATAATCGCCAAGTGCAATTACGACCTTCTGAATTTGTGTAGCCAATTCACTATGCAACGAAAACGGAAATATTCGTAGACGTAACGAATGTGGATGTAATTAAACCGGAAATATTTACCGAGTCGGTGCCAAAATCAATGCTTGACATTCCATCGTGTCGACGGTGTCGATTTGTTGCAATATAGCAATTGAGAATGTTGCGGTTTTTCCAGTGCCAGACTGAGCCTGAGCAATAACATCGTGGCCTTTAATGCAAGGCAATATTGCGCGTTGCTGAATCGCTGATGGTTTCTCAAAGCCGTACGCATAGATGCCGCGTAGGAGCTCCTCCTTCAAGTTCATATCATCAAAGCTGTCAACGATTTCATTCCAATTGGATTCGATTAAACCGTCCGGTTCCATTCCACTATTATCGTATGACTTGTTGCCATAATCGTCGTCATCATTTCTAAATACAGAGAAGAAGAAAATTGAGGAACGTCTTGAGAATTTTAATACACCAATTGCTCAAAGTCCTTCGGAACATGTAATATTGCTTTGGTATTTTTTCATACGCAATGGACCAGATCAACAAGGCTTATTGAGTTTGAGTCAAAGATAGTTGCTGATAGATAGATGTTAGTTGCTGGCAAATTCTATAACACTTTCCCTACAGGTATTCTAAATTTGTGTACATTTGAAAAAGGCAATGTCTAGACACGGGCCAGCTGTCTGTAAACTGATATTGATTTTTCGAACAATCATTGAAGACAAAACCAGTTTTTGGCTGGAAATTGAATTGTTGCGAAAGATAGCTTTATTGGTTGTCTAGTACTCATGCAACGAATTGAATGCAATCGAAGGACTTTAAACTGTCGACCGTCGCATAAAATATGAGATTCAATTGGAACATAAGAGAAAGAATTTTGAAGCCGGTGTTTGAAAACAAACAATTGTGTTCATGACGCCATATTGAGAAAAATATTGTTTTGAATTTTATTGCGTTACAATGAAAAATGCACCGAAATGTATACCAAAATTACACTTTTACAGAAAAGTGTACTCGTAATCCTCGATATAAATAACGAAAATTATGAAAAATTGGAAATTTAATTGAGAATTTCTTGAAAAACTTACCTTCGATTTGCTTCTGGTGATAGGGACATGACTTTTTCAGTATAACTTTAGGAATGCCAGCTTTATGTTCATTGATACCTTCATCAATTATGAGCATGTTCGCTATTCCCTGAAGACGATGGGAAAAATTAATAAATTTAACCTGTCACATACGGCTATTCATCTGTTATCGATAACAACGACAAAAATAATGGCAAGCTCTGGGTAATACAGTCCTTTCTATTATAGTAAAATGAGTAAAATGCATGTTAAAAAAATTGAAGTACAAGATTTGAAATCAACTGATCGATCTTGTCGACTTTGATCGACTTTGATCGATGGAAGTAATAGACCCGATAATAATGCTGATCATATGCTTGCCGTCTGTAACAGGTTAATAAGCATAATTCATCTACATTCATCTATGGAACAATCAAAATACGACCTTGTGTATTTAACTAAACTGATACGCGTTATGAGCGCACATTATGACTATATCACCTCTTCGATCGTCTAATAGATTCAGCAGGAGTGAAATTTTACATAATCAAAGTGATTATTTCATTATTCCTTTAAGAAGCCTTTAAGAAGGCTGGACTATGGCTACCAGAAGGCCCATCGGACGATGTATGCAAAAAAAATTCAAAAGGCAATGAACATTTAAATTTTTGTACATAAAAGGCCAGTATGGCCAGTTCGGGTGTTTTAGGATTTTAGCCGCCTACAAAGTATACATGGATTACTGAGAGGGGATTTAGTGCGTTTTCCCTATTTTAGAAACGAACACCTTAACCGTGGATTTACATAGCAACGTAAAAGTGACAGATGCAATGTTTTTTAAATACTGCAACCCGAAATTTCATTCATAAAATTAAAATTATGAATGAAATTTCGAGTTGCCGTATGAGAAAATTTTTGCATCTGTCACTTTTACGTTGCTATGTAAATCCACAGTAACACGTAGGGGATAATGCTCGAGCAGGAAACTTTAGGCACGCCAGAAAGTGCTAAGGGGGTCGAGGAATACCTCCAAATAAATTTCTAGACATCAAAAGTCAAACTTTCCGGTGTGCCTAAAGTTGACAAGTCACAATAACCAAGTTAAGGCCAAATGGTTGTTCTGATTTGTTAAAAATTAATTTGAAATTCTGAATCTAATCGGTTGTAAATTGAACGAATTGAACACACTTTGACAAGTAGATTCAGCACGTAAACAAATGAAAATGTAAGAAGAAGAAAATTTAGAAATGTTTTACTCAAAAAGATAAATAAATATTTTGTTGTGTGTCTAATAGAAATGGATGATTCCAATTTCAATGTAACTGTGTCTGCTAAGACGATGCCGAAATTATCAACACGAAAAGTATGTTTTTTTCATCCAATTGAAGACAATAACAGCTAGCGAAGTTTTTCAATTTTAGATTCTCGTTCACTCATTGACTGAAGCGCAGAAAGAGATCTTCCTAAAATACTTAAAATATGATATTCAAGTAGCGACTGGTGAGTTAAAATTGTTTCTATCGGGCATCAAACCAGTGAAATAAGCAAAGTTATCCTTAGGTAATGTCCATGAATCCTTGATTGCTCTGATGGTAATTGAACTGAACGGAACGAATACAGCTTATACCAAAACCATTTGGTTGAGATTGTTGAAATCATGGACGAATTACATAAAATCAAGTGACTTCACCGGCTCGCCTTGTGACAACACGTTTAGAGAAATGATTGACGATGAATTGATAGCGGTAAGCCAGGGGAAGATGAATATTGCTTCAGCGGATTAATCGATGTTCCATCTATCTAGGTACAACCATCAACATATCAACTGTCGTGTATACTTAATCATCTCATTGCTGATCAAAATTCACCAACTGTTTGGAAGCGAATCAGCATCGCACTAAGTTCCGGGTCCGGTATAAAGACTGAAGATTATTGGAAAAGAATTTTCGCTGCAGCAAAGACTCGTACGATGATCAAGGCACAGTTGTTGCAATCACTTCAATGTAACCAAATGGAAATTACGGACGATCTTCAGATGACCGAAATTGAGAATCGCATACTTCAGCACGAAAAGTCGTCTGCTATGGATCCAGCAGATATCGAAGAAACTAACAGTATCGATCAGTGTCGCGTTTGCTTGGAATACGGTAACGGATTTCTCAATTTATTTCACGATATGCATGAAACACCATCAACGATCGACAAGCTAATGGAATGCTCTCGAATCAGTCAGGTGGATTCACTTCGATTTCTGTGTTTTTCTTGGTTTGTCTCAACTTCGTCATAATATTTCAGATAACCGAAGACGATGGATTTCCCCAAAGTATCTGCGAAAATTGTACCAACCAATTGGAAATGGCCTATCAGTTCAGGATATTGTCCGAAGTCAGCGAGCATAAACTCAAAAATAAAATTGCATTCATCGACGAGGAGAATATTGTCGAAGTGGACTCGATCGAAGAATGTGATGATGGTCTAAGCATAGGTGGCAATCATTCCCCAGTTATTGATCAGATGGAAGCTAGCGACGGATTCGAAATGTAAGTAGATGCATTTCGCTAGGTGCTTGTTGTGCACATCAAGCCTATTGTATCAATTTCTATTCAACGTTTTTAGTTGGGAACCGGAGCAACAGACCGAGATCGTTGAGCAAGAAGTCGTTTTACATCAATGTGAGACATGTGGAGTTACGTTCGACACTTTGAAATTGTTGAAAAAACATAAACGAAGCCACGTTACTGCACCGGTTGCTTTACGAGAATGTAAATTATGTTCGAAAGTTTTCAAATCGGAAGCGTTGCTTCGAGCTCATGGTAGAACGCATAGCGACTTACGCCCTTACATTTGTGAGGTAAAAGAAATTTTGATTTGTAACTCTAGCAACCGCTCCACATTTAGTATAACATGAATCGCCTTTAGACGTGTGGTAAATGCTTTAAAACAACCAGTCAGCTGGCGAGTCATTGTCTCACGCATTCAGATGTAAAGAATTTTGAATGTCCGAATTGTCCGTATCGCGGAAACACCAACAACAATCTGCGAGTTCATTTGCGAACGCATACCCGAGTTCAACCGTATTCGTGCCGTTTTTGTCAATGGAAATTCTCCACAGCAAGCAACATGCAGAAACACATCCGGAATATTCATCACAAAATGCGAACACATCAGGTATAGTAACATTATCGACACGTATGTGCCGAGGGGTCTTTAATGTGATGAATCCATTCCAGTGTTCCGAATGTGAAAAATCCTTTTTCGCCAAGGAATCTCTGCGGAAACATATGGTCACGCACACTGGGGTCAAATTGTATTCCTGTTCGATTTGTGCGGCCTCATACGCTTGGTACAACGGTTTAAAGAAACATATGAGAATTCAACATGCCGGTGAGAAGTGCCCAACAGAGATTACATTTCAAAGGAACAAAAACATGTGCTGAATGAGAGTCTCGATGAATAAATTATTACGAAAACTTGCACTGATTTTATCATTTAATTCCATCCTTATTTCGCGTAGTATTTCTAACGCAAAATAAATACCGGCGTACTCAAATCTGTTGCTCCGAATGACTGTTGTCTAGAGGGTCTACTAGACCATACAAAAATTAAAAAAAGTTAAAAAAACATAGCTAACGCCGACCCGTACGAAACACCTATTCGTATCAAAAGCCTTTAATGTGAAACTCTTCATTTCTCTTACTTCATTTTCTTCTCTGCTGAAAAACTATTCTTCCTTTTAAATCACTTACACTATCCACTCTTTGCCTTGTTATCATATACAACTAAATTGCCGGAGGCAATATAGACAGCCCCGTACGAAGACAAATTTCATAAATTCCTATTTAAACAGCTATATACCGCTATATTTAACTATATTTCACTATAAATAAACATTTCACAGATAAATATATGCTATTATATAGCTCTATATGCCTGTATATAGCTCAATATAGCTGTATATAGGTATATATAGATGTCCATATATGGAATCCCTGAAACCCCTCACACTTAACACATTATTTCCATGTTAACAGAAACTCTCTAAGCATCATTTTTCCCACTTTATATCACTTTTAATAAAATCCAATATGGCCGCCGGCAGCCATTTTGTTAGGAAACCGAAAATAGTACCGACGCTTTACATTTGTTAATACCTTTCAAAAAAAAAATCATGAAATTCGGTCAAAATTTACTCGAGATATTGACAAAATACTCCATGTTCACTGTACGGCCGAGTAGCCAGATAAGAGCTCACTCCAAGAGACCTAGCTCACGCTCCGGAGAACATAATTTCATAAACTTTTTTTTCCCTGATTGGTACGGTCAATACCTATCTAATAAAGCTAAAACGAACGAAATATGTTCAAATTTGGCCGACCTACAAGCAAAAGCTGCTTGCCGCCCTGTGCCTGTTCCACACCAAGGGGTCTAACTCACGAGTCGGTCATCCGATTTCCATAAACTTTTTTTTTTGTCGATCGGTATTGTAAATACCTTTTATTTGACGTATCACTGACAAGTGTAGTGCTTAAATGTCTGGAGATATCGTCGAAAAACACTTAGGCACTTATTGGGCCCCAGCTCGGGAGGGCTCGATCCAAAATCACTCATCTTCGAACTTAGCCTGTCTTTTGACATTACCAAACGGGAAAAAAAAGAATTTTCAAAATCGGATGCGTTTTACTCAAGTTATCGTGCAGACAGACGGACAGACGGACATTTTTTTTTTCGCGGATTTGGCATCTCTAGACAACCACAATAGGTTTCCCCTTACTCAGGGAGTCCAATTCGACGTGTTACAAACGTATGCGTAAACCTATAAGACCCCAGTACTTCGTACGGGTCTAAAAATGGTTTACAGTGGCTTTGGTATAGAACCAAGTTTCACCGAGGTGCAATTTTCAAGAATTTTATTAGTGAAAAAGTCATCTCCTTTGGGTGACTATTGTTGCACCATTTTTGGGTGAAACCAAAAAATATTTAAATTTACCTATCGAAACTGTACGTCTGCTGGATGCGCTATTGAAATACCTACAAAATGAGCTATCACAACAATAGATTTAAAAAAATTCATCCAAAGGAGATGACTTTTTCACTAATAAAATTCTTGAAAATTGCACCTCGGTGAAACTTGGTGCTATACCAAAACCACGGTAAAGCATTTTTTTAACTTTTTTTAATTTTTGTATGGTCTAGTAGACCCTCTAGATGCCGTACTGGGTGAAAACTCTGCAAAGGCATCTGTAGATTTTTTTTGGCTCGGACCCACAATCCAGGTACCTCGGTTAGCTCGAAATTTTTTAAAGAAGCAGCGATGCAAGCTTATTTTGACTTCTAAAAAAAACTTTTTGCTGATAATTATTGCTAGTGCGATGGTGAATCGCTGTAGGTCGGAATCCGGAAACACTAAAAAAAATTGAAATTGACACACCCTAGTATCCCATGAGAGAGTTAATACTTGGAAATTTTATATGCTATACCAGCAAAAGGATTTCAATTTCGCTTGCTAACTACTCGTAGCATATTTATATACCATTTTCAATAAAAATATCCCATGTTCACGACCTTCGCAAAATAAAGTTGTTCAGCCCCACCGTGTCTTTTCAAGTAGAGTTAGTTGAGTCATATAAAACCTGCGAGCTTTTAACTCATAAAACTCATAAAACCAAGCACTAGAACAGATTTTTTTAAACGGAAAATCAGCTCCTCATCATCTTTTATATAAAATTGTGACGCAGCAGCAATATACCAACCCTGCAAACCTAATTTATATGCTTAATTCTTGTGCTTGGTTCAGTGCTATGGTACAACTAATCACAGACTGTGATTCACAGTGTTAAAACCTAAACATTTTTCCATTACCCAGACTGTGAATTTTTGAAATTCGCAAGTTTGAGCCTGCGATTTTATTCCGTTTGATTGATCCTGCGAATTTTTAAAACTTTCGAAACCACTAGAAAGTCATGGAGAATCATCGTCACAGTAGTTGAAAAGCTAGCCGGTTCAAGTTCGTAGATTATTCACTTACATGACTCGACTGTCATAAGATTTGATTTCTGCTGTAATAAACTTTTTGTAAGGAGTAATTGGGTTGACGATTCGTCAGACGAATACTTCGCTAGATAATGAACATCGAATACAAACCTTAGAGTCGATGGAGATCTTTTCATTGCATGCCTCAAAGCTTCTTTTATCTTCTATGCATTGTGCACGAGAATAGGTGAGTGTTTGCTTATACCTGTATTTCAGAGGGCATGAGAAATCAACTAACGCATTGTGGTAGTGTGTAATTACATTATTTATTTTACTGCACTAAATCGAACGATATTTTTTATTTTATGTTTTTTTAATTGTTTTGTTTTTTTAAGTTTTTTCTTTCTTATAAATTCTGTCAGCAACTGGGAACGTATAATTTTTTGTTTGAATTTTTTTCCACTTTTTTTTTTGTATAAAATAAATTTGTAAAAAAACGAGATCTCAAGGAGAGTGTATAAGAATAATAATATTTGGAATGCTTTTCTGTCATTAGGTATTTTATAATTGAAGATCAAATGAAATTTTTTAATTTTTTTTTGTTGATTTCATTAAAACTTAGACTTTAGTGTGTAATATAGTTGGATGTTTTTTTTTGTTAATTAAAATACGTACAGACTGAGACAACACAGATTGGTTATATGGTTATACACAATGATTAGGAATAATAAGTAGGAAAAAAACGGAGCGCTAACTGGTTTTGCATTGGTAGGGTGAGCGTACCAATCCTCGGACAAGAATGAGTCCTCGGACACCTATTGTTCTTTCATTCATAAAAAAAGTTTATGAATGAAAGAACAACAGGTGTCCGAGGACTCATTCTTGTCCGAGGATTGGTACGCTCACCCTATAATTATTGCTGTTGAATGAATTCTATAAAGTGCTCGCGGTAAGATTTTTTGAACTTGACCGGGTAAAAAAAAGAACGGCAAGAAGAATGTTATGTATTCATTCGCATTGTGGATGATTCTTCGTTATATTTGTATTACTTTAACTTTCCCCCCGTTCCCTCTAAATATTTAATCTTTTCTCTGTTAGTTGTTTAACGATTTTCGGCAAAACATAAATGTAAAATCAGTGGCCGTGTGAATGAGTAAAAATAAAAACAAAAAAGGAATAAAATTATTGTATAAAGCAAATATATTTTTAATTATTATAAAAATGAGAAAAAAAAATTATCTTACATGAAATGCGACTCACAATGTTTACAAAAATGAATCCATAAATTTGAAACCGATTCCAACACCATGTGTCCATTGCTTTTAGAATTATTTTATTTAATGCTTGTTCATTTCATTTAAATTTATTTTATATAAAAAATTGTTTCTGTATTCTGTTTAGACTATGTACATATCGCAGAAAAACAATTACGCTGTTTTCTTCGGTGTTTTTTTATTATTATTTTATTTTCTTTCGTTTTTAATAATTTTTCCTTTTTCTTCTTTGTTCATTTAAATATATTTTTTAATTGATTAGTTATTTTGAGATCAAATTTTTATCGTTTTTTTTTAAACTTTTTTATTTTCAATTTCTATAAAAATTTCAATTTACAATAAAAAAGTTATAAATCTTTGGGGCTCAGAAATTCGATTTTTGGCCATTTTTATATTTTCTTTCTAATCGCTCGAATCGTTTCAAGTTTTCATATTTTATGTTTTAAATTATTCTTTAAAAAAAGAGGATTTCTATTTTGTAATTAAATTTATTTATTTGTATGTTTTGTTGCTTTGTATAATATTTGTAAAAAATGCATTACTATAAAATGACTTGTGTAGATATAAATGTAGGTTTGCACAATGGACAATAGTTAAAAAATCCTTTTTTTTTAAATCGCACCAATAGGAAAACATTTTATTTGAAAATATTTTTTTTAGATATATAGTTGAAACGCTGGATTTTTTTTTCATTAAATGAGATCATTTATCATGAGACCAAATAGTAGTATTGCGAAACCATACGAAAAATGGTTGGCTGATTTTGATATATTCGTTGGAAAAGTGAAAAATCTTATCATTTTTGATGCGACATCATTGTTTTTCAATTTTTTTTTTCAAGTCATTTTCATTGTTTGTCTTGTTTTTTCTTGTTTTTTTTTCTTTTTTGTATTAATCACAATACGCTTTAAAGAGCTTTTTCGGGAAGAAAATCAATTTAAACAGAAAATTTAATGAAAACGAAGATGATGTATAAGAAAAAAAATAAAATGAAATCGAATCCGAAATTAAGAAAGTAAATTATGCTAATGAAAAAAACATGACACATTCAATTATTTTATTTATTTTTCTTTCTTTTCTTTAAATAAAGGGTAAAAAATCCAAGTAAAATGCTTGTATTTGAGACAAATATATTAATATTAATTAATCAATAAAAAAAACAAAAATTACGCTAAACTTGTAAAAAAGTAAAAAAAAATATTTTTTATTTTTTTCATTAAATTTGTCAATTCATGCTTTCATCCAATGAGGATTGATTCAATTTAATTTATCATGTTGTTGTTTATTTTAATTTTTTTATAAATTTTAATTCAAATTCATATTTTTCCTTCATTTTTTTATTTAATCACAATCGCTTTGGGTTATCATTAATGCTTAAAAATCTAAGTCACAATATTTTATATTTTCTTGTTTTGTTTTTGTTTGTTTCTTTCATTTATTATTTTGATCCTCTACACAACTAAAACATTTATATCCTAATAGATTTTTTAATCATTATATTTATTACATTCATAGTTTATTTATCGAGATAATATATTTTTTTAATTTTACTTTTATTTTCTGTAAAAAAAAAACTTTTTCTTTCCATTTAATTTTCTTACTTTCAAAATTTTGTTTACAGTGAACTTCAAAATGCATGGCACTCACACTAAGTTTGCTTCATACAAAAATAATTTCAGGTTTAAATTTGTCGAGAAGATTCCTTTCAATACAACAAAATTTTAGTTTGATTTCATTCGGAAAAAATAGTTGCTATAAAAATCAATTTGTTTGTTTGTTTAACCCATCACAGACGGAAACCACTTTACCAGTACAATGATCCAATGCTTTACTTCCTTTGATCAAAATATTCAACTGATATTCAAACGAAATCTTTTACTTCACTTATTTTTACTAGCAAAAGTTCATCGCTTATAAACATGGCCGGATGAAAAGACCGTCTGCGAAATAAAGGCTGAACAAAAATATAGTCGTGACTCTTACCATAATTCATAATATGTGAGCACCGAAGCGAGGATTCCACATATAATCGAACTTCATGCTTTATGAAACGAATGTCCGTGCATAATCTGAAGTGTATTTCGTATTTACAATTCACAACATTTAAATGTATTGTTACTGGTTCTTAATTTAAATGTTTTTTCAACGTGATGAAATGTATCCCACAGCCAGTACAGCAGCCGTTACTACTGTAGTCCAAACAAATCTTTGTTCCTGCAAAGAAATAAGGAAAAAAATCAGTCACAATTGTTGCTTGATGGGTAATTGTTTCTGATTTTATAAATCACTAAATCACAGAAAACGTGTCATATAAACTTTTCGTGTCAGAAGAATCTCCAAAATAAAAATAAAAAAGGCACTTTGCAAGTAGCCTTTCTACAAACTCCTTAAAAACACAATCAAATGAAGTTGTTCCATCAGTCATAAATTCCCCAAAAACCATTTTAAGAGCAACATATCCACAAAAAAAGTCATAAAACAAAAGTTTTACGAAACTAATCTATTAAACGAAAAAAAATAAGAAATCGTAACACATAAGGTTTAGGAAAAATGTGTAGCACACAAAGAAGCAGGATAGATAAAACCGAACAAGTGTGTTATTATCGTAGTCATTTTTATGGCCCATTACAACCGCTAAGGGATTTATTTGTGGCAATATTTTTCTATCTCTTGAACATTAAATCATTGCCCCTTCTCTAATTCCAATTATTCGTACTCCATATACAACATTTAATGTTAACATGTAGTTTATTCAAGTTCATATTTCCTGACACAGACGCTTTATACACAGGCTCTATCCCGTGTCAACGATATGAATTGTAACTGTCGCAAGGTTAAGAACTATAGAAAAAAAACTGCAGAAAAAAGAATCGTCTATTCCGAACCCCAAATTCGAAAAATAAATTTCAGAATTTGTGTACGGTCAAACAGGGGTGAAAGGTCTAAATCCATAAATAATATTAGGCAATGGTTCGTACATAACCATGTAATATGTAGATGTAGACGGTAGAGACAAACTCGTAAGTGAAATGTTTTTCTAAAGGAATCACAGAGAAAGAAAAACAAAATTGAATTTATTACATTGAATGTGTTTTCGATACAATTATTATAAATAAGTGCAGATGAAAGCAGTTTAAGTGTCCTATTCGTGAGGATGAAGGGGATTTTCGTTTATATAGACTGACATGCAGGAATAACAAAAGGACGATGCGTTTACTTTAATTCAGTCTGGAGTTTTCATTTTTTTTGTGCTGTTTGTTTTGTGTTTTGTTGCAGCATTTTGTTATTGTTCGTTGTTAGACTACAAGAAGTAGACGAGTGCATTTAAGAATAAAAGGGAATAATACAATAGACACACATTTGCCCATTCGAACATGTGGTACACACAATTTCAGATCTACAATTTTAACTTTTGTTTTTTAACTTAACATTCATACAGTGAATTGCACACGTGCTCACAATACACAACAATATAACCTTGTGTTACCAAGCTACGCTCACAAAAGAAATCCCCTTAGTTTTTCTCTAATTTATACATTATAAATGGGTTGCAAGACTCACCTTTGATTTTGGCTTTTTTTGAGTTTTCACAGCAACAGCTTCGGCTTTTTCTTCGCTCACCACTTTCTTCTTCTTTTGTGGAACTTGACCGGGAAATTCCTGTAGACGTTCCCTAGCCGCCAAGTATGTGTAATGTTCTTCGAAATTGAAGTCGACAGGTAGAGGTGATGCCGGAGTACTATTGCTGCTATTGCTGCTGCTGCTAGTAGCGGATGGACATTCATCGATACCAATGTCGGAATCAATATCCTCATCATCTTCCTCTTCACCGGTAGAGTTGAGACGTCTGTAGAGAAACAATGTTGCATGTTAAGAAGGATCTTATAAAAATCAATTTTTTCTTTGGATCGAATTCTCGATTAAATTTAGTTGGAATAAGTAAATAGACAAAAAAAAACGTGTCTTACCTTCGTGGCATCTCATTTCTTGGCGTCGACCACTGATGTGATCGGCCGAAGCTGACTGGAGTTTGGGGCGCTACATGCGGCCGCGGGAAAAATACATTTCCACGGTAGTTATTGATGTGGGGATGACAGCAAGATGGGCTTGATGGTGGACTGGTACTACATGGTGATCCTGTTGAAAATAGAAATTTTAAAAAAATTAGTAGGAAAAATTACAATGGAAAACATGAATCTGTATTAAAATATAGTACGTTAGGTAAACCATGAAATGCAACACAATTTTCGTGTTACAAATATTTCGTTTGTGAGAAATATTACAAAAAATTTATTCCATCTCTAACTGTTATGACCATGATCACATTAAAGGTGACTATATTCATGTAAAGCGCATTATATCACCTAAGCGCATTTATATATTCACTTCACACTACATGCTGTATCATATCCAAGTTATAAAAATTCAACTAGGTTAGATGATGTGGGTACTTTAATAAAATCTTCTAACATACTTAGATATATTCCCTGAATAATAGAGCTGACTGGTGTGCAATTACATATTTCTTTGTTTGATACTGATGTTGTGAATGGGTGCAAGGTTTTTTCGGTTTCAAATTATCCATAAAAGTACAATAAAATCATTTCGTTCATGTACGGTATAAAACCAGCAACAGTACCATTGGATGAAATGAGATGTTTTTAATGTAAAAATTCGTTATGGATCTTTTTAATGTCATGGTGATTCCATGTTTATATCTGTGCTGTACATTTTTTTTTTAAACTTATTAAATTGAAATATGAGATCGTAAAGTTTACATCTTTTAAAACGCTAATAAAGTCGCATGTTTTCTAAGTGTGCTGTCTCTTTGTTTCACATAAATCGTTTTTCATTCATTCACATAGAATTTTACAGAAAGAAAATTTATTTTATTTGAGAATTTAATTTCGAATGTCGTAGCTGTGACATTGGTTTTCTAAATTAATTCACTGAATCATCCTTCAAACAATGCACACATTTGTGCATAAACTATGATCTACTACCTTGCCATTGGTAATGAAACTCTAATCGGAAAAATATCTATTTCCGTTTTATTGATGAATCATACACCACTCGCGCACACATGAACTAAATTCTGTGCATGGTCAACATAATTCATTGTGCACAAAATTATTACGTATCGAAAAGTGTACTCTATGCAACGAGCCTCTGCAATTAAGATTTCCAGATAAAATATAGAGATACACGCTCTGCTCGCCGTATTACAATTTGGTTGTAGCGTATCGTTCTAAAATGTTTCTCCGAATGAAACGACACACGTCATTCGCTAAAATACATATAACTCAACGTTGCATTGAATTAATTTTCGTAAATTTATAATTATAGTTCTTTGTATTTAATTCTATATAATTATTCCATTAATTACCCACACATTGCACTCGCTGTTAACATAATTAGCAATTTAAAAAAATTTGCATTCTAATCATGGCTGAGTTTCGTTTTTGTTGCCTGTTGAGTTTTACACTTTTAACATTCTTGTTGATTGATCTATTGTTGTTTCGATTTGTTTGATTAGAGCCATCAAAATATGCAGAATTAAATTCTGATTTATCAAAACAACAGCAACAAAAAAAAATTGAATGCAAGTCATTGAGATTATTAATTGTTTCCTAATTCGATTATGTTGCATTGTTATATTTAATGTTCTGAAACAACGCAAACGAATTTATCCTTCTTGAAGGTTAGTTGAACTGCATCAGATAATCTCACGTTTTTTTTTGTGGATTACATTGAATGTAATAAGGCAAATTTTTGAATTTTTCGTTGTGCCGATGTGAATAGAGTTTTTGAACATGAGAATAAATGAAGGAGACTATCGTCTAGTTAGTTTTGCTGTTCATAGTCGTTCCGTGCGACTAGTTCGATATCATTGAAATGTAGAACTTAAAAAAAATGTCTCAAAATGATATGCTGGCCTACAACGTATTTAACTCGAAATAAATTGCTGAGAGTATACGCAAAACGAGACCGTTCCTTGTATTTCGAAATTACAATAAACAAGCGATACTCGTATTTATTAGCTAAAAGCGTTAATAAACATTATCTCTTCAACATATGCAATATCCATATTTATAACATACAAACACAACAAGTATAAAATGTAGAATTATTATTTAATCATTTTTGCAGAGATTATAATTATATTCATTCTACAGAAATAAATATTTAAAAAAAAAGAATTTTATTTAATTTACATCGAAACCACTTACAACATTTAAATGTACATTACAAATTTACATTTTATAAAATCTATAATATACAATCGTACTATACATTATAAGTCTCTAATGTTATAGTTTTCAAGGTCTTGCAGATTATTCTCTTGTTCATGACTCCAATATACAATTTTCTTAACGTTTCGTTTAATGGTTTTTTATTTTCATATTTTTTTTTATCAAAATATTTTATCAAGTGGATGTGTCGTATTATTTTATATTATATGGGTATGTTGCAAAGTGTTGATTTAATATTATGGAGTTTTTGTTTATTAATTACGTCTTTTCAGAAATAAACTGTTTTCCATTGTGCTATATTCTGTGATGCAATATACAAATGTGTTATTTAAGGAGCAGAATATGTAGTGACAATGAAATTTTTAATTTATTGTTTGCACATAGAATTGTATTCTGATGGTTACCATAGTTATGCATCGATCTAAAATTGATGCATATAAATATAAATATTGTCAATCGACACTGATAAAATCGAAGGCTAGGGAAACTATATTTTTTGACCGTATGCTTAGCGTACTCAAGCGAAAGTGTTAGGTATCGAGGTTATTCGAACTGCTGTTTGTGCTCTTGTGTAAGCTATTGAAGAAAATTGTTGCAATGAAATTAATTTAAATATATGAAAACTAACTCGGTTCGGATGAATGTCTGGAATTAAATTAATAATAATTGTATTACAGTCCAATGATGTACAAAATGCAATGAGCAATGGGGAATTAAACCAACAGAAATGTATACCAGTAATTTGTATTTTATTTTCGTTATTAATCAAATAATTATGAACTGGCTCGAATAACACAGCGTTAATTTTGTTGGTTTAGTGATACATTTATTCACATTTAAGTGAAAAAAAACCAGTGCTGTATACATAAACTTTTTAGATTACACTGCTACACATTTTCGACCGTAAATATTTCATTTCTTTTCAAAAAAATCAATGAAAACATATAATTAACAGCAAATTAATTGTTAATTAAAGATACATAAGTGCATGTAATGTGATACGATGCATGAACATATTAGGGGACTCATTTGCTTTGGTTTTTGTTACTGATTTCGGTAAATAAACCATTACCCTGTGTGTCATAAATTTATTATGCTGCCTTTTTTATCGACAATAATATAATGGCAATGCGACAAAAGTAATAAAATATGCAAAACTGTAACGTGTGTTTATAATTGCTTAAACACTGGAATTGTTAAGTTGACTTAAGTTCATACGCACATTGTTTGTATATAATGTTTACAAATAATGGTTTTGTGTGTAAGAATAATAATACACAGCACATTTATGGGATATGCAACGCATAAAATGTGTGGCTCTTCCACATTAATTTCAGTTAACATTCACGTATCCCATAATTCGTTTATTTGAGGTACGGTGCATATACAATTTATTTAAAGCTTTTCGGTTTTGATTAATTGTTTTACAATATATGTATTACAACCGAGAGTGAGTGGAAAGGAGAGTTGTTTATGCCTATCGGATAATTTATATGCGTGCTGTGTATGAATATTTAAGTAGTTCGCTATATGCACACACACTCTATAGATCATAATATTCATGTTTAATAATAATGTTCACTTATGTTTATTATGGGCGAGAATGTAATGAAGGCTTGGATTATAAAATGGATAATTAATGGTGTGATATGAGCGTATCGGGTTTTTGGTCGCAAGGATGTGCTGCGGGTATAATGTATAGACAGTGCAAATATTGAAAGGAATTATTGTTTGCGTATGGTAAATGCGTGGAGGTGCTAAGATTGATGGTATAGATGTGTGGTTGGTTAGTAATTAATTTTACAGCCACATCGGTATATATTAAATTGTCGTTAATAAGGTACTTTCATGCGTGTAGGTTTCCTCAAGTTTACAGTTCCTGATAGTGGGAACTATTGATTTATGCAAAATTTAACGTATTAATCGAATAATTTGCATGATAATTAGTTTCAGAATGCTATTAGTCGCACCGGAATTTTATTGAATGCAAAGACATAAAAACGGTAATGTGTGACAACACCCAATAAAAATGTTTCGTTATAATTTTACTGTTCTTTTAACATCACAAATTAAATTCCTAATTTTATTGCAAATAACTTTTTTTTTATAATTATGGAAAACAAATAAAAGCTCGAAAGTACAATAGACTGGCGTTGAAATTAAATTATACCCCCTGACATGCAATGCGAATATGTGAGTAAATTAAATGTTATTAAATTTAACGATTCCATTTACTGTCTAATTGTTTGTTTTGTTGTTGTTTGTTAAATTAATAAACAGTTTTTTACTACAAAAATTGAATTATTGATGGAAGTTTTTGAAAGGCATCATAAAATTCTTAATTAAATTGCATAATTTACAGCCGCTCATGATCATCGAAAGCAATGTTTTCATGGTTTCATTATTTTGCAGAATTGGATGTTTTATTCATTTACATTAAATGTTGTCAACAATTTCGTTTTTTGTCGTAAATTTAATCGATTAAAAATATCCATGCCACGACAGTCGATGGATGGCATTGTTTTTTATTATAAATTTAATTTACCTAATTCACCTCGCAATTCATTTACAATTCAACGCACAATCTAGACATGAGAGAATTTTAATTTGATGTCTCGTTGCTATTTTTATTTTCTCAATTACATTGGAAATAATTCAATAATATCTCTATTTTATCGAATATTTATTTTATTGCACAGCAAACGAGTGAAGCAAAAAAAAAAACGAAGTTTTACGTGAAGTTTGTGTCTCTGTCAAGACTCAAAGAGACCACGCTATGCTGTAATAGCAAACAAGTTTTTCAGAAAAGACTTGTTGATATCTTGCATTCATTTGTAAAGGTGAAAATTATTGGTCTGATTTCTGAAGGATGTTGATTTTCTGGTTTTACTTGATGAGATGTTGATGGCTGTGTCAATGGAGCACTTGGGTAACATTCTTGTCTTAATTAAATGTAATGTATGCGATAATACCAGAATATCCAGACGCATTGCCATACGGATAATGGACATGATTTAAAAAAATGAGAGTCATCAATCCACTGTGAGTTTTAACCAACCTGTTTCGGTCATTTTAATTCAATATAGCGTGATGGGAGTGCGGGTGATTTTTTTTAATTCGAAAAATAAATCTATCAATCACGATATGAACTCAACATTTTGAAATGTGGCGGATAAAGCTGATAAAATGTTTAGCCATTTATAATCTGCTGAGTTTATAATAAATATATAGAGAGCCACAACTCGGAATATATTTTTATGGAATTAAAATCATCGTAAAAAATGCAAAAAAATGCAAATTAATCCAACAGCCAAAACCGCCGGGTATTAATAAACATTGATCCATTCTGCACGAGATATGGCACAGTTTATGTGTTTTGGAGTGGAAAATTGATTACGAACACCAGACGAACAACAAAAATCAACTCTAATTTAAATAATTAAATGCTCACATGTCAAAATATTTTAATTAGACTTTGCAAAAACATTCAAAACATTAATTTATTTTTACGTCAAACACGTTGTTGGTATAGTCATATTATTATTCGTGCATTTATGTACATCCATTATATACATATGTGTACAATGAATAACTCTGCAACACATCAAGTTCAAAAACCTAAAGAAATTTATATTTTATAAAATTAAAATTGCATGTTTTGTGTGTTGTAATATAAACTGTGGGATTGTGTGTTATATTTTCACAGCAGCAACAACAACAGCAAAAAAAAAATGCACATCATGGTGTTAGCTTTGAAAATATATAACATCCCAGCGATATGCGAAATAGTCAATCTCGCGCATTATTGTTAAACTGCGTTTCGTCAATTTCAGCGAGTGTTAAAAATGAAAATGTTGAGTGTATATATTTGACTTCCATGAGTGTGCAGTTATTTTGTTATTGGCGTAAATCTACATCATGTATGTGCCGTTTTTTTTACATTGTGGTGCTGTAATTTAATTAGTTTTTTTTTCGGTTGGTCGTTTATTTTTTCGCCTATAACAGAATTTTCGCTCTATACGGCTGCTTTTTTTTGTGTCGTATGAGTTTTAAATTAAAATTTGCATGAGTAAATAAATAATTTTGTTTTGAATATGCCAGTAACGTGTAACGTTGATAATGGCACATGCCAAAATAATATAACATACCAAACTGATGAAAATGTTTGGAAAATATGTGCTCGGAAATGTGTACGTAATTTTCCGGCTTTTTTTTGAGTCGCAATTGTCTTTTATTTTAAATTTATTTTTTACAGTTGATCTTTGAGTACGGCTGGTGTTTTACAATATAACGATTGGATCTGTTACTTTTTTGAGCAACGCAGAGAGTTTGACATGAAATCTTTTACTTCTTTCGTTTTAACATACATGTTGTTAGACAGGAAGTGCTCATCGTTTTTTACATTTGTCATCATTGTCTACAGATGACTAACCGTTTCTAAAACATCAATTTCACTCGTAAAAAAATGTGTAGACTTGAACCGGCGGCTGCTGACTGTTTTAGGTATATCGACATGTTTGTATTTAACCGACGGATGAAATATTTATACAAATTTACACATTCAATTCCGCTACTAATTTTCTTTCTCGATAATGTCAATGTGATTTTATTTTGTTCGTCTCTTTGTGTTCGATGTGTGCCTACCATATACATTTCTATTTCCAAATGTAAACGTTACAACACTTGGACAAAGTAAAACATATTTGTTGTTTGAATAAATTTACCGCAATAAAACTAACCAAATAGTAATACCCAAGTCTGGATTGTTTACTTCATTTACACACATTACACTGTTTGTTTAATATTTTATTTACTAACCTTTTTAGCAACAGAAAAAGAACGAGTAAAAGGCTCAGAGAGAAATGGAAAATAATAATAGGGAAATACGGAAAAGCGTATCATGGTAATATCCATAACGCTACACAATTATCATTTTTATGTAATGAGATAGGAAAGGGTTGGACATTAAATATTAAATTATGCTGTTTGATATCAAAAATGACCAAAAAATTGAATGTTTTCCATAAACAAACATAATTAGATCTAATGTATGATATATACAAACTGTATCACTGACTCGTACGGTTTGTGATATACTTTTTTTGTGGTATATCACTATCCATAAATTATATAACGTTTGTTTGTCCACATGAAAGTGCATACCATGGTTGAAATATTTAAATAAATATCATAATCAAAACATGTTGGAATGTAAACATTAAAAGAGCGCACAAGAGAAAAGAAATTCGTTCAAAGATTCTTTTTCGTTTATATTACAGTTTGATATTTCACTGCTCTATTATTTTGTCGTTTTCCATAAAATAACAACTTACAACCGAATGTAGTTACGATAATATACAGCCAACCGAATGAATCATTTAAAAAAAATGAAAGAAAACTTTTCATCATAAAACTCAGAGATTTTATTTTATCGAAAATAAAAGTTCTTTGTTTTAATAAATAATAAAAGTCGTAAGCATTGTACATACGAGACACATGTTCTTCGGATGCAATGTTGTTTAGAAGGTGTATAAATAAACGGTAAAGTTTTTAAATTACGTAGAATTGTCGTCAAGTGAAACTGGTGGAAATTTATTCGGTAATTTAAATTGAATAACGACACGTTTCCAGGGTAAAAACAATATTTTATTTCAAACATTTAAAATGTAGCGCGAATGTTTTACGTCAGGAAAATATCGCAAAGCTTAACATGATTCATCATAAACAATTAGATGAACGACAAACAAATTTTCTTTTCCACCCGACTGGCTTTTTTTATATATTTCTTCAAAAATAGCCATTTCGTTGACATTTATGTATATCTCCTGGAAAAGCATTGAGCGCTTACACGCTACATTAATTAAGTCGTTCAAAAAGTTTACAAACTTTCCTATTGTTCCACTTGCATTTTATTTTCCATTCTCATTTTTCATTTCCGTTCCACCTTCACAAAAATGCTTCAAATCGTTCAAATCACCTATAATGGACATATCCCAGTTCGGTTACTTTTGATTATACATATAATTTAGGAGTTACATAGAGCGCAACGAACATGTGGTTAATGAGTTGAAATGAGTACGTTTTTCGGATTTGATTGAATTTTAATTGATGGCTTTTAAAGTTTTATATTTTATCACGGTGGTTTTTGGGGGGTGGAAAATTAATTAATTATTTTTCTTTCAACTTGTCGAGAGTTTGTTTAATACGTATGTTGCATGTAAAATACGACTAAGTATATTGTATGTGGGGGATGATTTTAATTGGACGTATTGCATTACGTTTGCGTTTCAATTGATTTTAGTCTATTATGAGTCTACGTGTACACGCATAATTACGTACGATAATGCTTTAATTGGGAAAAATATAGCAATGGTAAATTAAACATTCTGGAAGTCGAGGTATAATAATTAACAATGGAAAACTCTCTGATACAACACAGCAATTATAAGAGATTTTAATTTCAAATTAAATTTTTTAGTTAAAAAATAGAAAAATTGAAAAAATGTTTCTACTTACGCAATACTAAACTGGCCGAATACAGCGACAATGCTTCGTAGAACACTTGCACCAAGTGTTCATTGGTCGGACTCTGTAGCGGCGTTTGTGTTGCCGATGTGGTAGTACTTTGGGGTTGAGATGATGAACCGTTTTCGCGTTCTTCATCGGGCACATAGAAGGGCACAGCCATTGTGATGAATTTTTTTTTCGTATATTTTGCAAAATAAAACTTTTGGTTTTTCTGTTGGTTTGTTTACAAAAAAGTTACTTCGTTTTAAATTGTTTTAATATAGAATTTGGAGAACGTATTTTACACAAAAATCGAACTCAAAATGTTTCACACATAAAATATTATGCAAAAGAAAAAAATTGTCTTCGTTTATAAAAATGCAAAAGTTTTTATTTTTAATTGAAATTGTTACAAAAACAACACATTCACATAGGTATACCTACTGTATTTATAAAAGATTTATATTTTAGGTAGAAAATGTAAGAATTTTTAGTCTGGATTTTGCGTTATATAATTCTTATCCATAGTTCATTAAAGTCTTCACTGTGTTTGCATAATAGTTCACACATATCAAAATTGTGATTTTAATTTTAATTGTTTTTTTATGCTTCAGTAAAACTTCACTCAATTTATTTTGAACGTCTTCAGTTTTCCGTTTAGTTGTCTCTTTAATGTTTTCGTTCAATTGTCTTGACTTTTATTATTATTCTGTTTATTGTTCTCTGATCGTTGTTTCTAAAAATTCGCACAATTAGTTTTTCAAACAAATCCAGTTCACAAATGTTTTTCTCTTTAGTCTTATTTTTATTCGTTTTGTATGAAACTGACACACACTTAAATATATCTAAAAAAATATATCAATCAATGAATGTTAATCGAATTTTATTACATCGAAAAAAAGTAATCATAACATTTTCTTCAATCGACAAAAGAAAATCTTTAGAAATTAAAAATTTCCAATCAAAATTTCTACGTTGATTTTAATTCAAATATCCGAAACGAATATGCAAAGAATCACACCAACAGTTTATCAAAAATTAAATCATTTCTATTAAACAATCAACAAGTAAAGCGCTTTAGACGCGTAATATTAAAACCACACTCTATATAAATGCAATATACCCGACTATTTATCGGAACAAATCAAAAACACGTCTCACTCGCTTCGCTGTTCGTAATCGACTGACTCAATTCCAGTACACGTATATAACAAATAGAACCAAAGAACTGACTAATCCACCGAGTAACGAAACCGTATATATAAATATATAAGGAACTGCATACAGCCTAATAAAATTGTTGCATTTTGTTAGGTAAATCGTTATTATATACGATTATGTTTGAGCGCAGCAGTTTGTGAGTTTGACAAAAGAGCACGAGATATAGGTAGACCGAGTTTTCTGTATATACACACGATAAGTTTAGGGGAAATGTGTGTTTTGTATATTAGGAGTCGATAAGTTTTCATCTTCTATATGCAATGCATACTTATATATTATGCGTGTATACAGTGTATATTATAAACACGCTTCGAGTCTCTTGCATTTGTGTTGGTTACATGGTTTGTTTATAGTTTGCATCCACCGCTGAAACGTGTATAACAAAAATTATTTTTGTTGGTTACGGTAGATGGCGGTACCGTGACAACTAATCGAGAAATAGTAAAAAAATTCTTGGTAAAATTTAAAAAAAAGTGGATTTTTTTAACAGTAGATAACTCGGATCTAACGAATCTAGTAGCATAATAGTTATTTATCTACCAAGGTAGGTATGAAGGTATTTTTTCGCACTAGATGTCGAGGCGAAGCCGAGGTCGACAAGACGTCGTGTGCGAAAAAATACCGGCATACCTACCGTGGTAGATACAACGTTTTTCGCAATTTCGGGCCATAATCACCTTTCCAATGCAAACATGTCCTACATTTTGTTCCATAATTCTTGTGTATACAGAAATTCATTTGAACGATCAAGAAGGCTGCATTATGATACACATTGCAATGTGATGTAAAGAGACACGTTGAATGAAATCGAGTAGTCAATGCTTAGTATATACGCTTCAACAATACGTTCGGTATAATTGTGTGACTCTATAGCCGAATGGCTATAGTCGCTGCTTTGTGCTCAAAAACCTTTCGGTGTCGGTGGTTGATATCGCACTGTGTCCAGGAATACAGTGAAATAAATACCTTCAAAACGACATTAAATGGATGCATGGAAAGGTGATGATTATGGACCGGGATTGCGAAAACAGTTTTAACGTGTACCACTCGGTACGTTGAAGTTACATCACTGATTCATCGCTATGTAAATAATCGACAGATCACACATTACGGCTTTTAGCCCGTAATCATTACCGGCCAGTTCATTTTGGATGGAACTTATTCGAAAATTAAATCGTCTTCACACACTGAAATTTAGTTGTTTTCCATAAATGAAACATTCAATAATCACCACTAGAGTAGCACTTTTGATTTGATAACATCATCCACTCAAGTAAACGAACTTTTAATTAAGAAAAAGCAATTTGCTTACTCGCAATAACACAATGGTGGTCAAAATTTTCAAAACAACATATCGACGATAGTTCATTCCAGAAAGGGCCTACTGATGTGGATGAAATTTAATTTGATCTATTTGTACAGTGAAAATTCATTCAGTTTTGGAATGCATAAAGAAAATTGATGTTAAACAGTTGTTTTGGTGTTTTCAACGACCGAGTGGTACACGTTAAAGCAGAATACAGCATAGACCATGTAAATGGCCGAATTCCATTAAGCGCAATTACGGGCTTCGCTGCGCTCCGCCCGCAAATTTTTGCGCTTAATGTAATCGGCCATTTACATGGTCTATGATGTAATCTACTATTACATCTAGAGTCACTTAAAGTTCGCTTACATGACTGTAAAGTGCACTTTACAGTGTAGATATATATATTTGACTTTTGACCCTACCAGTTCACTTACATTGATAGGCGACAATTACATCCTAAATTTCTTGGTAAGAAAAGAACTATGTAGGGACATTTCATATTTCATATGAAATTTTAGTATCACTCAGCTCTTCTAATAAACACAGTCTAATACAAAGTAAAAATTTTAGAATCGGCCTTATTCAGAATTTGGCCAAGAATACCGCAGATGTAATTCTCGGATGTTCCTAGAAAACAATTTCAAATAATGTTACTATGTTGTTCAATTAATTGTACGCATCAGGATTCCTTTACTATTTACATGAAACAAAAATCCTCTTCACAGGTACAACAAATGCTTCTTTGAATTCGATTTCTTGTCTCAATCAACCTCTTGCACACTATTACGTTTTGTTTATAAACAATTCCAACACATTGAAAAACCGCGTGCGTGCGTTGACTGTTTTAAGCTGAGTTTTCATTTTTTTTTCTTCTGTAAACTCACTTCTTATATCGTAATATATTAAGTGGAAGGGACATGGAGAAAATTTATTTGTTGAGAGTCGTTGGCTTTAGTCACTTTAAGGTACACATATACGAACTGGGAGTATTTACTATTTAATCAAGTCGAATTGATTTAATGTGACGAGAATCGTAGTAAATGTTATGTAGAATTATTTACAAAATCATTTACGAAAATATAAAAATATCAACTATACTTCCAGACCTACGCTGGAAAATAACAAAAATATTATCCGTTGTGATACTATTTATTTACTTTATTGCTTTTCACGAGGTGGACGTGCTCTTTTCTGTTAAAGTACTGTTATAAGGGTAACAACCTTTTATAGCCATGTGTAGTAATCGTACGCGATATATTTATATACGTACACCGCGTACAATATTTTTTCATTTTATGACTCTTTATTTACTAAAAATTATTTTTTTAATTTTTTTAATAATTATTTACCCAAATCGTACTCTACTCTTCATAACTAGTGCCATTTCGCATATAAAAAATATTTGTTTGCAAAACTGACTATCGAGTTAGATCATTTTTCAGCTGAAAATCCACTGTATTCATTTCACATTGTGCATGCAATTCAATCATGCTAGTCTTTCATCAATAAATCAGTTTTGATTGTTGAACGTAATAATGGTAATAACTTCATTAGAATAAATTAGGTTTTGGTATTCGTGTATTAAAAACCAAAATTGAATGTTGAGCATTTGCATGGAGGTCTAGAATTCACGTAGCCCACTCATTTGCTGATTTATCTATGGATAAATTTATGGATTAAACAAGTCAATGAAATCGTTTAGGTAATTTAGCAGTTTTTAAAGTGGCTCATAGGCATCGCCTAGGAAAATATTGTTAAGACAATGGACCAAAAAAATTTCATTGCGAAGAATTCGCCCATTTTAGCATAATAGTACAATCTGCTACTTCTTTTGTTAAAAGTATATCCTAGCGTATGAAACAAAATCATTTTCTTCATTGGTTTTGATCCATAGAGCATATCACCTATTTCAGAAGTATTCGCCGATAACAAACATATCTGTTTACAAATATGTTTGATAGTTGATCAAATCATTCCATGGCTTTCCGCTAATACAAAATATCTGTCATTGGAGTCATACTATGTGACATAAAACTAGGTAACAAAACAACATTTTTGAGTTTCCTGCCTCTTTCTTTAAGGTACAAATGGACTGAGTATTTCAAAATTTATTTATTTATTGATAATGAGAAAAAAACTGAAAGTTATCCCTATGCATGTGTACATGCAATTATTATTTATATTTCAATTTATCGTCAAGTATCACGTGCGCCACAAGGTTTTATATACATTTTAAAACAAAATGTAGAAATACGGTGGTAATCTAATCGTTACCTACGTTTAAAATTGGTTTTCTATATTTACTGTGTATGCATCCAATCTTATAATTTAATAACGAAATTTGCTATGCTACGTTGGTGTGTTATAACCGAATGTGTAATACCAAAACTCATGTTCACATTTTGCTGTACCAGCCATCTATATGCATGGATATATAAAACTGACCATAACACGCTCCATTGTTTTTTCTTTTCTTTTTTTTTTCTTAACTATAATAGAGTGCATATTATAGAGCAAAATCTATTACTCGAAAATAAATTCATATAAACAAATCATATAAAGTCAGGTAGCACAAGCCAAGCCACAATATTATAGTAATTGATTTAACCTTCCTACAATTTGAATTAAACAAATTTTCGATGATGAAATTGCAGATCAATTTTCTTGTGTATATTACGTGTACAGATCTATACTACTTCTTGTTCGTAAATAAATAAAACTATGAGTCTTTTAGTAGAGATATATATTCTCAATTCACGATGCATATAAAACAGCAGCGCAACATGAAATACAACGAATGAGATAAACGTAAACATAAAACATAAACATAATAAAAGTAAAACTGAAACCAGATGGTCAGGTTGTAATGGAGCAGAGGCATGGCATGGGTATACTGCTTTCATTTAATGTTGCCTGACAGTTCACTAGAAAAAAAAGGAGTCAAATAATCGTGCACAAAGTGTGCAAGTACAACAAATACGTTGTGTATATTTCAACCATAATCAAAACCGAGAACATGTCAGAACATGTGAACATGGTTTTAGTATACACATATCCGTACATAACGTGTGCTTCTTATGATTTAGTATATCATTTTCGGTTGATGTCACACTACACGGAATTAATGGCTTAAGTGAGTGTTGTCGTCTTATCAAAAAAATAATTTGTTTTAGGATTATATATTTAGGTTGTGTTGCTTTAAATGCTCGTTGATTTTGGAAAATATGATATAATGCTACAAATAGTTGATTGTGTAGCATGAAGGATGCTTTGGCATCGTAGGTCCTATCGAAAATTTTGATGGATCATCCAGAAGTCTTCTCCTCCTCTGTCCATTTTCTTAATTTTTTCATCATTAGAGTGTAATTCCAACTTGGAAGTTTCAATTACAACTGATGGGGTTTATAAGGATTCTCTTTCTGTTCTACAAGAATTTTCTGTCGACATTCATTCCTATAACTACTCCTACTAGCTTCCATTCTATTGGTTTTTGGTTTCCATTTTCCTGACGTTCTGTGATGTGAGTTTAATTCATATTACGTCCAACAACTTGCTCGTACATGACCTATCCCAACGTTTAGTTATCACCTGTTCATACAGTGAATTTGTGTAAATCAAATGAGTCACATCCATAAAATCTAACATTAAACGAAGATAAAATGCAAAATGCTTAGCGAATACGATAGGCGAAGTATGAAGCACGATTTTTGCACATAAAAAATGTAAATCCGAAACAAGAGAAAAAAATCATTGTGTACACATCACAAATTATGCTCGGAAACCTCGCTTGAAGCAGATTAGATAAGTACATGCATAAAATAGAAGAGATTTGTTTCATATATCAACACCTTTACCTTGATTGTTAAGGTTAAACGTCGATTATTATCTTGTAGCAACCATTACACAGCATAAATTATTACGAAATTGTTATGAAATCATGTTTCTATACTCTAAAGGATATTTTATTATGCAAATGTAGGGAGACATTATTAACTAAAATTCTTAAAGACACAGTTTACAACGTTGCATCCATGTGTGAGTGCGTGCATTTATTACGTGAGTGTAAACGTAATGTTATATGAATTATCATCAACGCATCTTGCTACACATAAATTATACTTCACATCGTGCTACACATTTGTTTATTACCTGCGGTATGGTGTTATAATCGATCATTGAACCGTGGAATCATTTGAATATGTACATACCAAACATAATAGCACAAACCCTTAGATAGGTTCATAACTTTGTAAGTGCTGTTGCGGTTTAATTTCTTTGAATTACATAACCGCTCTGAAACAATCTAATATAACATTTCTCTCTAAATATGTAATACATCACATAGCATCTGGTAAGACGACTTATTAGAAGGGTGACTCACTCCATGTTGCATTTGGGTCACTGACCCATCAAGGACAAAGCTTATAGAACCACTTGACATAAATAAAATCCAGTGCTACATTGTGCGGATATTTGCAAAGAGGAAACACTGCTGATTTTTGCATGGGGTATAGCTGATTATTGTTATTCATCACAAGCAAGACCATCCACATTGAAATGTACTGTAAATTTCAGTTAAGATATTCGCAACGTTTTTTTTATGAACTTTTCAAGGATCTTTGTTATGCAAGTTGCAACTGCGTTTCCTCTAATAAGTAGGCTAAAGGGAGATGATCATGCAAAGTGACGGTCAGTTTATTTAATCAAAAAAATATATTTTGTGCACAAATGCATTAAAACCCATAGCCATCACTATACAAGACTTATTGGGGTAAATTTATTCATCTGTGTAAATCTAATGCATTATTCTTATACGTGCGGATAAGAGTTGAGCAAAATTAAAAGTAGAAGAAAAGAAATCATATTATGACTGCGATTCAATAGCTTTAAACGTTTAAAGAAACTAACAAGGCTGCCTTTGTATTTGATATACATTCAGCAGTTCAATGACCTCCGAGATGATTTAATAGTTCGAGTTCTTGTTTATTTTAATTTTTTTTTAAATAAAATTAGCAGGTTGAGATTTGTATACACAACACACATATACGTCATGATGATCGTAACGCAGGTATAAATACTCATTATACAAATGTTTTCAACGTATAATCTTAGGAGAAGTGCAAATGGAAGAACATGTCATGCACAGGAGTTCATGGACAACTAATACTCACGAGTGTCATCGTATAAAAGTTAATGTGTAATAAACAGGTATAATCTCGTGTCTAGACGAAAAGTAACGTTTAAAATTCGTTACTGTTTCGATTACTTAAAAGTTGAAAGAACAACGACGAGATTTACTTCTTTTTGAGCTGTTCTATAGCGACAAATATCTTCAGATGAGTCTTTTAGAAAGTCACCGTCTATATATTTCAAGAGATGACGCCGTCTCTGGATAAAATGCGAGTGGAACAACCAAGGAGCGAATCGGGATATTTGCCACACCTTTTTATCATGTGTGAATTGCCACCGATGAAAAAAGTGAACAATTGCCCTGTCTAAGAAAATGTATACTAAAACTGAACACGTAAAAAATATGGATAAATCGCTTGCAAATATTGATACCAAGTTGATATTACCAACGAAGTAACTGAGTTGATAATTATAATTTAACATTTTGTGAAAGGTGCATCAAAGAAAAGAAATAACCAAAATAGCCAAATGTTCATTTTGACGAGTGGACGATTGTGATCCTAAGCTGAAGGCGCTGATCATGATGCAACTCCATCATCCAAAAGTATTTAGGCACCAACAAGAAGCTCTATTTGTTTTTCTTCAAACAAGAATTTCTTTAAAAAAACCCATCCAAATTGAAAATAAATAATAACAAAAACGAATCGAATACACGAGATAAAGTTCTACGAAAAATATTGTTGAATGTTTTGTGGCTAGCTGCCATACAGTCTAGTGTAAAAATAGTGTTTATTCACGTTATCAACAAGTAGCTATTTCTCTGTTAACTGTTCAAATAGAAGAAGAAAACGTTAGGCATATTCAAACCATACATACCACGATGAATATGTTTGTTGATTAATTTTCGATAAACATCATGTAAATAATCCGAAAAGCAAGTTCAAGTGGGATAATATATTAGTTGAAAATACAGAGTTCTTCAGACATTGAAAAACAAAAACTCCTTTTGTTACAGATTCATAAATAATGTACACACCCATCCATATCTCACATATTTAATGTGGCTGTGGAAACATTGCATGTGTTCACAATTAAATGGCCCTAAAATGATTACGTAGTTACGAAGTCTACCAACAACATTACGATCATAAACCGTGTAAATAAACAACAAACATTCATCAAAATGTTACTGATTGACATTACAATGTTATATGGATTAAATATCCACTCCGGTTAACACCATAGGCAAACCAAAAATGGTAAAGAGAGGCCTAATATAGGTACACACACATATTGTTAGTATAGATTGTGTTGCACTATGGAAATGTATATGGAACTATCAAAATTCATTTCATTCGTGTGTTGTTGTACTGTGACAAACACATTTTCGATCAATATTTTCTGTTTACTTTCATCACCACACGAAAATATTATAAATTATGAACGTTTTTGACAATTCAATTAACAGTAAAATTTATTAGTCACTCTAATCGTCGATAAAAGCACTAACGGCTTAGCAGAGTGGTAAACTTTTATATTCTATTCATTCAGCAAGACAAATAGTGGTAAGGAAATACCAAAGAAATAAGCATGTTCGGGGTTAATATTTTTATCACGGACAAAAATTCCAGTAACCTGGAAACAAGAAACTTTCAAACATTGACGAAGAATGCTAAGAATTCCATTTTATATACGCGGGTCTCAGCGTTAAACACTTATAGTTTATAATAAGGGAATACCTCTAGAATAAATAAAAGAAGGAATTTCATTTTACGGGTGTTCAGTGGGGTTTTTCCGCTGACCACATTCCACACATTTTTTTGAAGTTTCGTAGAAATGATTTTTCATAACGAAATAATTGTGGCTGGTAGGAAACTGTCACATTTAAATATTTGTTTCAATCCAATTGAGGTCACATACCATTCCTATATGATTCTATGTATTTATTGATAGAACTTGTATAAGAAGGTATGTCGGACAATTCCATTCTAACTTGTAAATCGATTTATGTTATAAAAACAAGAATATGATAAATGAAAACCTTTATTGATGTTTGAACTATCATTGTCCTGCCTTCAACCCTCTCGTATACGAAGAAGTCAGTTTAGTTAAGAGTGTGTGAAATTGCAACGGTGTGGTCTATGGTCGGTATAATTCATTTCTATGGGAGAACATTTTCCACATTTTCCTAGATATTTTCCATAATAATTTTTTTCACTCTCAAAAGCTCAAATGTTTGGTATATTTCATATCATTTCACTTTGTCACATAAACTTCCATAGAATAACTTGCATGTCCCTTCGACACATCCTCATCTATTTACACAGCGCACCCAGACAGTCATTTATTATGTTCTTAAATAACAAACCCTTTTTTCCGTTTAAATTACTGTAAGTACATTCAATCATTTATCATATCAATCGCAGTAGATGTTTGGTAGCACATAATACATCTAATTAGGGAAATTGATTTTTTCTCTCCAGTTTTAAAAACAGCAAACTAAAAGATATACCACATCATAAATCATCGCTTGATAAGTCATCGTTAAAAGTCTTCTGCTATATTCTGTCTGTTTTTGTACCTTAAATCTATTAATCGCGCATATTCTTCTGAGACTATAACGAATATTAATATTTAAGGCATTTGATATGCATGGATAATTCTTCGAAAGACTGAGAAAAATTATCTTTAAACGATGGCACACAATGTAACATCCACTATAAATATATTAAAAGAATTTTTTTACGTAGTCAATTTATTCGTCAAATAAAAAAAATGTATTGAATAATGTATGAGCCAACCAAAGTTGTCAGTTCGGAAGTGTATCGAATAGACAACAAATGGTTAAATAATTAAAATAATAAAACCACAGAACAAATATTTTGATCATTTTAACGTGGGAAATTCAACATATTTCGATCGCTAGAATAAAATAAATAAAAATCGTTTATTTGGATGGCACTACTTTATCGGACAAAAATAATAGAATTTGATTATCAGATTATATTTTTTTACTTGGAACAAATATGTTGCGTGAAAAGATCCAACAAAAAAAGCGGGCCTATTATTTTTAGGGTAGATAACAGTGCGTTTAGTATTTGAATATTCTCAACGAAAATAAATGTTGATGTTGTATTGAATTATAATTGATATAATCAAATCCAATTATTTCGGATTGGGTTGAGAGCGAAATAATTCGGTAATTATACTCCATGTAATAGGAGCAATCACAATTATTATTTGTAATTAAATGTGCTTCTGCACCTGCATTTGTAATTACACAAATGAACATTGCAATGATTTGCGATTTTTTGATGAAAGACCTTCCAATGAAGGTCTTTAGTAATAATCTCTAGTACAGGGGTTTGGAAAAGTGTTGAATGTTATTTGCATATAGAAGTGTCACAAATATTGAAAAAGCTGCATGACGCCCCGAGTTTTCTCAACTTATTTCATTTCATAGATTCTTCATGTATCAGTAGGTGAGAGTAAAATAGCTTCGTTAATTGTTTTATGTGCTTCTGGTCGGTAAATGCAATTTTTTGAGTACATTTTTCACATTTACTGACCAGAAGCACGTAAAGCACTGTACGTTAGAGCCTATTTTTGGCAATTTTATTTGGAAATTTTTTCCAAAATTTGCAAAAAATTTCCAAAAAATTGACAAAATTTCCAAAAATAAAATTGGAAATTTTTGGAAATTTTGGTTTAAAAAAAATGCCAAAAATAGGCTCTGCTGTACGTACGAGGTTAAATTTTTTTATTTTGACGAGTGGGAATACAGCCCTCCCCTTTGGGTCGGGCCATAACGTCCCCACTCGTTAAAATAAAAATTTGGAACATCGGACGTAATGTCCTATTACCGACCTCTACTTCATGCTACATAAGGAAACACTTAATGGAGATAAAATATTGTCGATTCTCATCGTTGGATCGTTGAAGTCCGTGGACAATATCGCATTTTAAAGCTCTTTTTTTTAACAATGTCGATGCCATATCATCGATCTCATGAATGTGAAACCATTTTTAATGCAATAACTTTTTGCATTTAATACGACAATTTTATTTGTTCGATGGAAGTGAAGTTAAAAAGAAAATATGAAAAAAACGGCAGTTAATGCCAACAAAAATATTATTTTTAAGATGGCCATAAACAATTATATTATCTGCACAAACACTTTGGTTTATATTTTTCGTCAAATTTAATGCTTTGCAGCGTTCCATATTATATTTACGACTATTAAAAATGATAAAAAAGTGGCTTTTCCGCTACGTAACACACACATATACACTGCACATATGACATAAGAGACTATTAAAATGCGCTTTCCATATCGCCAATAAATAAATGTTATTGTTTATAATTTTATAGCTCACATCCATACTATACCATATACTGTAATCCTTCAAATATATGTTTCTCAAGAACATTCATCCATCTTCTGAATAATATGCCAATCGCATATATAGATCGTTTTATTGTTCATTTCAATTTTGAGTTTATAGATGTGTTTTTATTGAAAGAGGATGTTTGTCAATTGTACAATATTTTCCGGGGGAGCTACAAAATTTTTATATTGAGTTTCACTTATATGCCCGTTTTGTATTCGAAAATAGTATGAAATTTCTGCCATAAAAGCACTTTCGAAGGAGCAGCAACACCCCTTTATAGTGAAATTTATTTTTTCGGTTAGTTTCAAATAAAATGTCGAGAAATACACAAAAATCATAAAAAAGACTAAAAACAATAAATTTGATTGTTGTACTCATTTTATTGTTATGAAAATCTATGATTGAGATTGTTTTTTCATGTATGTCGTTTTTATTTCAGTTTTCGATAAGAAAACTACAACTCTTTGTGACTGTAACTGATAAGTGCTGATGTCATTTCGGCTGGAAATTTGTTAACTTTTAACCCTATCGCATACCCAGCAACTCATCATGTTATCTATGTCATAACATTTCTAGTAAATTATCTTTAACCGACGCCCAGGCACAGCTCAGATCTCTTACATAAAATGCATATAAAAGTGATCGTCATCGTCAATAAAGAAGATATTTTTCTCGAATCGCGATAAATGGAAATGAATGTAATATTTATGCAACACAAATCATTCATATTATATAAAGAGAAAAAGTTTATCATTTTAGGAATAAAATTTTCCCCATAGTCACCGGAAAAATAACCATTTCCATACAACAAATAACCGACAACATGAAGGTGGATTTTCGTTCGTTACTTGCAATAAAATGATTAATGGATTAATGGATTTACATGGGTCGTGGTCAGGTCGATGCACTCTTTTTATGAAATGCTTTTGTAAAAGTTTTAAGCGCCAAATTAAAAAGCACACAAAATGCAACAAAAGTTTATTTTATTTTGCTGACTTGTATAGCCAAGCGAACCGAATGCAGTTTCGCGTATACATGCATTTTTCAGTCCACACCAGTTCCCTTTTTTTTGTTGGCATTTTTTCTCAGCATAGGAAAAATGTATTTTTAATGTGCATAATAGTGAGATGTGGACGTTATATGTGGTGCAACGGATGTAAAAGCTCTATAAAGAATGAAAAACATGATATTGGTTTTTAGTGTTCCATGTATTTTATGGAAGCAAGCGTGGAAAAAATTAGAATTGGCTTTGGTTTGGTGCATTAGAATCGATTTTACAAAAGAATGAATGATTGCCGATTTAATACAATGTTAATGATTGATGAAGTTTGCATTCAAAGTGAATTATTGTCCGAACCGTTCAGTCTGGATCAGACAACAAAAATATTAGTGGAGAAAGTTCTACTTACGAACAAAACAATTACGACTTCTTGGAAAATTAGTTGTACATTACATGGTTTTGCTGGTTTTGTTTATCTTATTGTTGCAATTGCAAACAAAATTCGTTCGAAGAAGGGGGTTGGGTATTATTTGTTATGTCTGCCACTGTAATAACAGCAAAATGAAAACAAACAAACCGACCACAAACGATTATCACCATGAAAATAGATAAGTCAAATCATGCAATAAAATCAGAGTCGTAATTCGAAAAATCGACTGTATTTTCGACGACCTCCATGATTAGATTTCTTATCAACATAACCAAGTGAATGTTATTATTGAATTAATTAAACCGCAATAAAATGTAACAACAACAACAACAAGGAAAAACAAAGCTACGTCTTTAGTTTACTATACGACTGAAATTATCAGCGATTCTTTTTTTCGAATGCTTACAACTGTAGTATACGAGCTCGTATGACTCAATAACTATTTCCTAATTGTGGAATAATCTTTGGTGGTTATTTTATCGCTTCAAATTGTTAACTGTATCGATTTTGTAAATAGGAAATAGAAGGCTTTTCTATTAAATACTACTATAGTAGAGAGTAACTGAACTTTAAATGTTTGAACTTTGAACTTTCAGAACAGTAATGACAAAAAATGGCTTCAGTTAATGTCGTCTTAATAGTAAAACTATATTAAAAAGCATAAAGTAACAGATTTTGTATGAAACAGTAGTAAATATTGCCTTTGAATAAAATAAGTAACGGATTCTGTAACTATATGACAATAGGCTAGCTGTTACTGTCACCCACTAAAAAAATGACTGACAAAAGGATGCATAACAGAAAACCAAATTTTAGAAATAAAAAATAATTTGCGACATGTCATTCTATCTACCATCAGACACACTGATTTTTAATATAATTATAAAGAATTGCTGATTACGTTATGCCACTGAGGGATCATTGAAACCAAAATTAAATTAAAAATTCATTACCATCAACATAACATGCATTTCTTTCTTTCTCGTTGTTTTAAACTTGTATGCAATCCAGCAAAACACAATCTCAGCAAAATTGCTTTCATTGCCATTCATACTCTCAAATTCACACATGACATTGGAGTGCCTTGTATTCCATAGCGAAAATTCTTAACAACTCATGCATCATAGTGTTTATTATCAATTGCAGCGTATAATTCCATTTTTCAATTAATTATGAAGCGAATGAGAAGCAATCACTTGTACGTTGTGCACCCTCCGACCATATTATAACATGATGTCTGTTTCTGAAATTTTCGGATTTCTTTATGTTAAATTGTTGTGAGTTAAATTGCATGGTTGAAAGAATGAAAGCTTTCCGCAAATTGTATGTACAGCTCGGACGAATACCTGGAGCACAAAAGCTATTCCATAGTCCACCAATAACATTAAACCCATCCTTTGTGCTTTAACGTTGGACTAGGCGAGCTTCATCCCTCAAAAGTTAAGGTGGGACATAAATCAAAACGAACGGAATGAATTATTTTCGGTTTCTCTGTTTCATAAATAGATGCGAATTTATGTCAGACACATTGGATGAGAAATGTTTTGTTGGTCAGTACATAAGTTTTGGCTTATCATTTCAAGATTATCTGTTCTTTTCTGCTTATCATGGCAAAAAGGGTATATTTCGGTAAAACGAATCATCCATAAATCCCTTCGAATGGATCGGGAATGCCTTTCTGAATTTGAGAGTACTACTTGACTACTTGATAACGCGGGCCAGCAATTTCACTTAAATTCTCTTTTTTTTAAAACTTATATGTTCCGCTTAAGACAATTATTAAAGCGCCGTTTTTCACATTTTTAATTATTTTTATTGTTGGTCGATAAGAGACCACAAATAGTTTATAAAAAGATCGTTGATGTTCTCTTGTTGTATGGGTATGATAGACCGACTTATCACTTTTGCGTGTTTAACATTTTTATTTCGACGAACCGTAAACAAATAAAATTAATTAATCGACTGTGATAATTTATGTCGTTTTTTTTTCTTGGTTTTTCTCTCGAATGTCAGACAAACAAATAATTTTTTTTCCATAATTGTGGTTTATGTTTTTGTAAAACATAAAATTTCTTTGTTAAAATTCAAAGCACCGCATTAATATAATACTTTTTCCATTCAAAAATTTAAGACGAGAAGCAAATGAATATTCTTTCAAGATAATTTTTCCGGGTCGATTGCTGTTCGTGATTTCTATTATTACTTGTAGTGGTAGTAGCAGTAGCAGCAGCAAGCGGTCCTTAGGGAATAGACCGTTTTCAACAAAGAGAGAAAATACTAAAAGAATAATCAACTGGCATTATAAATGCAAAATGCAATTTAAATTATAAGTTCTATGATGAATAGTAATTAGTTTATTTGCTGTTCATTAACCCTTTCATCTGTTTTATTCCAACTATGTTACAGAGTTGAGCGTAAATTTATAAACGCATATTTAAGTGGAGAGTGCATGAAGTGCATTCATGTTTAACAATTGTGCCAGTAGAGAAATTGAACAACACATTAACAATAATACAAATGTTAATTCGAAAAGTAAATTGTCATGCTAGTTAGTTAGTTCCTAATTGAGTTTTTATCTTAATTGCTTTCGTGCAGTCTGTTTGGAACAGTATTGGATGGATGGGTGTATTTTTTTGTTTGAAAATAATATTGACTTTGAGGAAATTATGCATTTATTTTGGTCGCTTTTGATGATGAACAATTGGAATGGAGAGAAGACTTTATTACTTTTGATCAAACAACCCGACACATATCGTGAAAGTACAGGTCGATGTAATACTATTAGAGGGATTCTTCTGAAAATCAGAAGACCGAAATCGGACGCATTTTCTATTGGAATTTTTTATAGGTGCCCAACCTCAGAAGCCAAAACCACTTTCAAAAAAATTCTTCGAAGCTTGCGTGGCTTGTGTGATGTGATCAAAAACCGAAAACATGAACTTTCTTACAAAAATTTTCCAGTTACACGAGCCGTACAGGGTCGTGCGGGTGTCATTAGAAATGTAATTGCATGTACTTTCAGGTCAAATAGGGTCTTATTGGGGTTCGGAAGCATCTACGACGAATTATGAGAAGTTGAAATGTTTAAGTGCTTATATAGCATCGTAGATGCTACCAAACTTCCGTAAGCTCTACTTTCCCTGAAAGTACATGCAATTACCTTTCTCAAGACAGCCCACACGACCATGTACGTTTCGTGTACCTCGAGAAATTTTTGTAAGAAAAGTGTAAGTTTTCAGTCTTTTCGGTTGAAAACTTCAATTGCACATATCTCAGTTTGGATGAGATTTAAACTAAATAAGACCCTATTTGCCCCAAAAGTACATGCAATTACCTTTCTGATGACACCCCACACGACCCTCTACGGCTCGTGTAACTGGAGAAATTTTTGTAAAAAAACGCATTTTTTTCGGTTTTGGATCACCCCTCACTAGCCAAACAAGCTTCGAAGAATTTTTTTGAAAGTGGTTTTGGCTTCTAGGGTCGAATACTTTGTAGGTATGGTACCTAAACCAAATGCTGTCTCAAAATAGTGCACATCAACAATGTACCATGTTCAAAAGCTAACTTCAAACGCGAAGTATTGCATTACCGCACTTCAAGCATGAGTGATACTCTAAATAGGGTACTGAAACTTGACAGTGTGTCGCACAACTCTAAAAAACTATTTCATACAAGACAGCAGCTATCGACTATGATTGCTTTTGCTTGAAGTACTTTGATTGTATCAATAAATTTTATAGACATTATGGTGAAAAATAAATAACCTCCATACAAACTACACACACACTCTACGTTGAGTCCCGTTGAGTGTGTGTGCAGTTTGTATGGAGGTTATTTAATTTTTACCTAACAAAAATCGTTTTCGATAATTTCATGACGGATTTTTTGAACCCTCCCACTTATATGCATTTCGTGGATTTATTTTGTTATGTATAATAGTTGGACCAACTTGGTAGGTTTCATTGCCGGTTGATCAATAGTCCACGCGATAGTCCACGTAAACAAACCAACATTTTGTTATGTATAGCCATGCATCTATGAAAGAAGCGTCCCTCAAGTAGTCTAAAATGTTTGGGTTTAAAATGGGAAAATGATTCTGTACACGTGCACTTTTTCTTATTTTACTGCACTAGGTGGACGTTTTACCACACCATTTGTACAGTAATATTTTTTATCTGTCTAGAACGATAACATCGGGCTTATACCTCTAGGTAGTTTTTGTTTATCTCGATGTATCTGTTCTCGACAGATAAAATATGATATGCAGCTATTGCCAGACTGTTATTTTGACGTATAGGCGTTATGGTCCACGCCTTCGGCTAGGGCAATAATGTCCTACACGTCAAAATACCAATCTTGGCAACAGGTGCATAATATATATTATCGCATACGGTGTGCGTGTATTGTGCGCTATATACACGACGTACATAAGAGAAAACAAATTTACCCTAGAGTGCCAAAGGTTTTGCAAGCAAAATTATATCACTAGAAAAAGAGATGTTTGCCTACTGCGATAAAATACCTCACTGATATAAGGCTGTATATAAGAGACTCGTACTAATACTTGCGCAAGCACTCGTATACGTACACGACTCTTATATACAGCCTTATAGCAGTAATGTATTATTCTTTGTCTATAATATAAAACACAAAGACGGTGCACCTCATCTCACCTCGGTGCACCACGCTTCACCTCGGTGCACCACGCTTCACCTCGGTGCACCACGCTTCACCTCGATGCACCACGCTTCACCTCGGTGCACCACGCTTCACGTCGGTGCACCACGGGTCACCTTGAATAAACCCCAGTGATTACCTTTGATTACAAATTCCAGTTGATCAGGAATTCCCGATTATTAGGAATTTCTCTGTATTTCCTCTTACGATTCTCTCGGAATAGATATTTCAAGCATATCTGCTGGTAAGCTTCCTGACAGAACGGCAAATCAAAAAAGGAGAGACTACAGACAATTGATCATCGACAGCGCCAATACTTTCATCACATATGGATTTAAAACTATACAGCCAATGAGTGAAGAAGGAAAGAAATCTGTTTCAAATATCGGCAAATTAAAGACATATCTGGCGAACCAAGATCAATTCAATTCCTATTCCAACGCATCAACATAGCACTACAAAATTATAATGCCGGATGTGTCGTGGGAAAACACACACAAATAGCAAATCTTTAAAAGAAATTTATTATGTTTAGTTTGGTAAATAAAAATACCGTGTGAATGAAAAAAAATCCTGGTATTTCAAATTCCGTTGTGATTAGTAATTCTCTGTGATTAGGATCAAAATGATAAACTTAACCAATGAAAACTTAGCACGTGACCTACAAAAACCAATATTTGTAACGATGTGCACTATATACTTTTTGTGGAATTTTCAAAAGTTGGAAAAAACCCATATCTTGGAAGCTGGAGCTCCCAAAGTTTCCATACAAAGAGTGTCGAGCAGTCCCATAATGGGCAATCTGATAAATTTTGAGTGGAATTGATGTATAATTGTTGTATTTTTGATGTACAAGTGTTGTACAAGAGAAGTGTTAGGTTGTATTGGAGTGGTGTCAGTGTTGTCTTACTGATGTAAAATCGAGGGAAAACTGATGTGTGGGTGGTAAAGTTGTTGCAAAAATTTTAAAATATCCGACCATCGTTTTTACATCACTTATACCACTATTCTCCACCTTAATACCACACTTTTCCACTTTGTTACCACACTTGTTAGTGTATTAGTGTGTTTTAGTGTTGGGTTGGTGTTGTCTAACTGATGTAAAGTAGATGGATTATTGTTGTAAGAATGGTGTGGTTGTTGCATAAAATGTTGCGTTTTAGTCCATCATTATACATTCCCCATACCACATTTTTCCACCTCAATACCACACTTTTCCACTAAAATATCAAACTTTTCCACATTAATCTCATTACAAGGTGTTGTATCAATGTTGTGTCCATGTGGTGTAAGTGATGTAAAAGCGTGGGTTATTGTTGAGTTGAGTTACCCGGCCGGGTAACAGTGCTAGTACAATAATATTTCTGTATTTTAAAAACGTACATATATGTTTGCTATCGAAAAGATGTCCATGCAGTCTTCTATATTACTATGAAAATACCACTCGGGAGAGCTTTCGACCATGTATTTCTTGTATCAACACTGACATATTTTTTATGTCGACGTGTCTCTACAAATGAGAATATGCTGAGCTCGAAAAATTGTGATAGAAAAATTAATTAGAAAATTTGTTATGATTTCATTACCGCCTTTATTGTTATACTGCAAAACAAATGTAATGTGAAAATCAAAAATAAACAATGATTCTGATGGCACACAAAACATACACATCGTCTGACTACTGTGAAATCAACCACCTGCACCGTAGATCAATTTCCATTTTATTCCATCATAAAAACAGTTTGAAATAAATTTTCCATTTCATTATACGAACTTCCTCCTTTGCCGTTACTATTATATATTTTAAAAGATACACGACGTATCCATATCCATGCAGATTTTTAATAATATTCAAACGTGCAAATGGCACCGACACACAACTTTATACATAAATAATTTTCCACATCGGTAAAGCCACAAAATAACATTAACTATAACTGGCAAAATGCACCCGAACCCATAATGCTAACTTTTGTTTCGAATTTCTCCACCGATATTATAATGACTCGATGGGAAGATGTTGAAATTATTTCAGAAAACGAATTGCACAACACGTATAACACCCCGAATCGAACAGTTAAGTATACATACACCATATATACCCTTTAATTACTATTCGACTGGTTAGCTCTTAAAACATGGTTGTTTAAGAAAGTTTTACAACTAAAGTCTTGCTGTTTGATAAACACAACACGCAATTTGGCTTCATAAAATTTTATGTGTTTTTCAATAAATTCATAAACGAGGATTTTTCAAAGAATAATTTGGTGGAAGCAACGAAGTGTATTAGAATTTTCGATACTTTTTTATTCACTCTTTAAAAACACGTCACAATTACTGCTACCTTTTTGTAATTCGTGAGTTTTCATATACTAGTACCGTACATTCAACGTAAAATGCTGGTATTAACTGAAACCTTTAGTTTTTTTTATGATTTTCGTGATGTGAATGGGATTTTAATTTCGAGAGATGTGATGTTGAATGGCAATTTTTTTTTGTTAGGAATTTTCGATTAATAGGCGAAATCGTAAACTTAAGGAATTGAAAAAGGGTGCGTTTTCCTTTTCATAAAAATAAAATCGTTGTGTAATGATGGAGCCGTTCAAGTGTTAAATTTTATCTTTAAACAGAATTTTTTTGTTCTTTTTTTATCGAAAATGAAATGATCAACGTAAATGCGACGTAAATTTTGAATAAAAACAGTAACTGAAACTTTCTGAAACATTTCATTTTATTCATCCGTTATCAGTTAAGACGACAGTATATTGTGTAAATGTTCATCATATTGCATCATATTTACAATTCTTTTTCAAACATTTCTCATTCCATTTCATCATAAAATTAAACCCTAAAATGAATGCCCTAAAGCAACACCAACAACATTCAATCTTGGTGTGCATCTACCAGCAGACGCATCATCATCCCACAGACTACTCATTAAATCTGCTATGCACCTTATTTTCACAACGAGGAATATCTGCTTAGCACCCGCTTGGTGTGGACGCATTTTAATAATAAGGAAAGGAAGAAAGAAGAAAATGAATTGTATGAACAAAGTTTATAGAACCCTGGTAACATGTATGTAGGTAAAACGAATTAAATAAGAGATGTTAAATGTTATGTAAGTGTCATACGAATATGTAGATATGAGAGCGGACGGGATGTGTAGGATATAGGCTGGATGGAAGGGTTATGGGCAAGTCAGGAGATGGGGGATGGTGTGGATCGCGTGCGTTTCGCAGGTTATTCAATGGAAAATCACTCGCACTATTTATTTTCTACTAATTTTTTACCCGAATATTTTACACAATTCACTTACAGTTTATATATTTCACTAGAAGTTTAATTCAAACATTACACTTCAGGTCTATGTTGTTGTCTCGTTTTCGCTTATGTGATAAAATAGAGTACACACTTGTCACTGTCAGTCTCGGCAAGCCTCGACTTCTTCGTGACAAGTGTGTAATAGTACTTTATTTCATATGGAGTAGGATCCTCGAGCGACAGCGAGAATCCTACTCCATATGAAATACAATGCTTTATTGCATGAGCGAAAACGAGACAACAACATATGACTGTTTTGACAGCGAACGATTAATGTATGAATTAGCGCTCTAGATAAGTAATTTTTCGGGGAATCACACCGCGAATGCAATAATATATATTATGAATTATATTTAATTTTATAAGAGACTTACTAGTCTCATTAATTGAAATTAACTTACTTCTTACTTATGGGGGAACACGAAAGGTGAAGTCTATTATTATGAATTATTATATTTGGGTTTCGAAAAGTTTATTTTTTTTTTGAGATTCACTTCTAAATATAACATATATAATTCACTCTTCGCTTAATAATTTAGTATAAAAAACTTTCAATCACTCAGAAAATAATTGTTCTTTAAAAATTGTCAATCGGTAAACTTTTCTGTTTTAACTTTACACCACGACTTATCAAAAACTTCTAACCCTAACCTAACCTTAAGTGACGCGTTACTAGTATTTATGGCCACGTAGATTGTGTCTATTCTTGGGCTCGCAAAACTAGGCTGTCTTTTTGCATAGCAGCTTTTGAATTTCTATATTTGTAGCTAGTAATGTATGCATCTATTCGCATTTTCATTACATTGTTTATGTTAAAGGGATGTGACGTATCTAATATGCCATTCCCCCTTTAACACTAAAATTCTCCTTTATTTCATTAAGATTTCTTTAGTATTGGTTATTTTAAGAAATTCTTTTGCCTCCCGCTTTGCATCCAATTTTTGGATATTTTGTTCTGTTGCGTAATAAGTGGTTGTACCTTTTATATCATGTGCAATCAACCCTCCTTGATTTTACAGAGACTAAAATAATAGTAGGTGCACCCGCTTTCGTGTCTGTTTCTTAGCAGATACTTAAGCGACCTGAAACTTTTGCCGTAGGGGAAATGTACATATAAATATGTAGTTATATTTCCTTTTTTTGAGCATTGATAATGATGTGTGTTTCTTTTTTGGTATATAGATGAATATTTAGTTTTGGCATATTGGGGTGAAATATGCGGTTTGGTATATTGAGACGAAATGTTTGTTTTTGGAATATCGGGATGAAATATGAGGTTTTTTTGGCCTTTTGTTTAAGGAAACTGGCTATCGAAATTGTGGAAACGTGGCTATCGAAATTGTGTCTCTACAAATAGAAGATTTGCAAAGGGCATAAAAAGAAACAGAAGGGACATGTATCTTGTAGATTTTGTAGATCTTGTAGACAAAGTAAACAAACAAAGTAATAGAGTAATTACAATTAGCAACAGATTTAATAGTATGTTACGTCACTGTTTGTAAATATTTGTTTAGGCAAGTGTGAGGTTTGCGGAACGAGCCAAAGGCGAGTGGAGTAATCACATTTTGCATGTTTGTGGACGGTAAGTGCATTTTCCCTGTCACAAGCAGTGATGTAAAGTGCACTGTACCGTGCATAAGCCTGTAAAGATTGCAATACAATACGATTGATAACTCTAGAAGTTAAAATAACCATCCATTCAACTAATGTTGAATATTACGTGGCAGTTGAAGATTGTACACTCTCTCGATCTGTGAATTTTTGTGATAATTTATCGACATCACTTTGAATGTTTCTTCAGTTAGATTTTCTGTTAATACTCAGCCGACATACAATGAAGCATGATTCAATATATTTCTACGGTACGAACCAAGTGAAAATGTGTACTCGTTGTGACTTGTATTTATAGATATATCAGCATGATACTACTGTTGCATCGGAAAGTTTAGTCTACATTTAATCGCAGACCACAACAAAAAGCAGCAAGCATTTAATTAACACCTCATATAGTCTGCCTCGTTTTATTTAGTTAGATAGACGATTTAAACAAACAATCATATTAACATAATGTAACTGTGACACCTGTAGATAACAACCCGTCAATAAAATATAAAGAATCCAAAACTCATTCAGAAAAATAATAGTTCTAATTTCTGATTGACCTGGATACTCAATTCATATTAACCACACCATACTGATGCGATGTCAGAGAGTCTATGTTATCGCTTATTTCAGAATGCGTGTAATATCATCAAACTTGATATGATTTTATTTCTATTTTTGCCATTATCAACTCAATATGATTGTTGTCTATATGTATAGCATAATAAAAGATATTGAGATTAATTAATAGGAAGTCGTGATTTATATGGATGCGATAAGTGGTTAAACAGAAGCGTTTTTATCGTTGCATTTTATCAATTTTATCTATATTTTGCATTTAATATGAAATTTGTTGTAAAGTTAAGCCATGGTGATGTTCTGTATTTAGGCATTGGTTTAGATTTTTGTATCAATCTAAAGTCTAAAGTGTATTAAGAACTGAAGTAACAGATTTGACATTGACAATAGTGTTACGACATTAATTATAAATGCTGCCCATTTTTTCTTATTCTTTTAAATTTCGGTTGAAAATTATGTAGTTCATTTGCAGTGGTTTCTCATCCTCGACAAGACCTTTTCAAAAGTACTAAAAATATTATTCCCAGAGAATCGAATACATTAAAAATATTTTTACGATCCATAAAAAATCCAGGTGTTTAACTTGAAGTAAATTCGTTAAGTTTGCTGCATCAACGAAAAAAATCATTAAAGTAATAAAATTTCGCCTGACCCTTTGGACTTACTCCTTTCAGCAACTACATTTCTTTTTACAGTTTTATTAATCCGCGTGAAATCTAATTTTTATTTCTTTGTTTGCTTGGCCAGCAACTCCTAAAATTTCTATGTCCGGTAAATATTTATTTTTATGAAGATGAGTCATTCGTACAACTGAAACTAATAAAAAATTAAGGTTTCTTTGTTGACTAAAAACACAATTCAAATTTTTATTTGTTTATTTAAAATATTTAACTGAAAAATATATGAGAAAATATTTTTTTGTGACAAATGCATCCAATAGACTTTCAAAATATACGCAATGGGATGGACTAACAGTTCACAATATGTATATATTCGTAAATACATAACGTGACGGTATGGCTTAACATAATATATATAATATCTGGTCATAGTCATAGTATAAAAAGACAGAGGCAAGTTAAACTGTACAACAAAACGATCATCCTTCGACATAATACTTATTCATTGTTATGAACATAAAACAGGCATTTCACTTTTGTTGTTGTACAATATTGATATATTGAGGTATATTCATTTATATAATGTGTAACTAAAAAGGGCGATGAGTCACTCAACTTTAAACATCACCTGAGACCTCAATTTCTGTTTACTCCATTACTTCTTTTCTTTCTATTCTTCACATACATATGAGTTTGAATCATGACTCAATCTCTTGTAATTGGTGAAACATAACTGGTTTATGCATTTAAAACTCATATATTACTCATAATTACTTCAAAACGCAACTAGTAATTAATACTTTTTCGAAATTTTGTTGAGAATATCTAAATTTAAAAAGGTGGACATCTAGGTCACTAAAGATAATCTTTATTTAGATGTAAAATTGATGGAACGAACATCGCTTAAAATATAATATTTCATTTTATCATTATTCATAACTACAATTCGATAAAATTGTATGAAAATGGGTCGGTTTGAAGACGTTAGTTAAAAGAACAAATAGAAACGGAGACCGAAAGTTTGAATTTAATCGGTGCAATAGTTCAATAGCAGCATCAGTAAATTACTGACAGTAATTGAATCATCCTAATAACATAATTGAAGTGACTAGTTGGTTATTACAAATGTAGGATGCAATTTAGATGTTCATTCCTTCTGTATCTTAGGTCGCTTCTGTCACGTATTCGACGTGTGCACAGTTTACAAACATCTATATAATGAACTTCTTGGAACTATAGCAACTGTTTGGGATAACTTTTTTTGTATTTCCAAGGTCATTACCGCATACTGGCGAGAGTTAATTAATTCTACAAAACTCTGATTCCTATCGAAAAGATTGTTTAAAATAAATGTTCACGGAACGATGATTCACTAATGCTAAACATGGTGTATGGTGATCGTAAAACCACACTTTTATATAAGTTTATTGGAATGTGAAATCTAAAAAAAAAGAGTTTGCGATCGGTGAACCTTTACATTTGTGTAGAATTTTTTTCTTTCACATAAATCCAATTCTGCAGTTAGCATGGTCTAGGTAATGTAAAAATATATACTAGCAAAACCCCCTATCAACTTTAGGATTTTTGCAAATATTGAGTATGACTCATCTAAACCAGAAAAGGTAGAATGATTCTATTACAATTTGTGTTATATATTTCAGTGGAATGGATTTAAATTTAGAACAAACGTGTTGCAAGCACAGATTTTGCGAGAGAGTTACATTACGATATACGCAAATAGATTTACATGGCAAACATGCATCGTCTAATAAATCACTTTGGTTTCGCTGGAAGTATTTAAATCTGGGATGTATGTGTCGTTGCCGGTAAATTTGAATCGGTGCAGTAAAAAAAGCTGAATTGTTGAAAATAAAAATTAAGATTGATATAGTGGTGATGGTTGAAAATGAATTTTTGAAAGAAAATTGAAATTGATTCGTCTGAGAAAATGCATAAATTTTTAGAATAGTTAATGCAAACAATAAATTGCCCATTACCTCGCTAAAAGTGCAACAATATTTTCTGAATAGAAAATTGCAAGTCTATCCATCATCCCCAACTAAAAATGCAAATTTCCTTATTTCCCTATAATTAATGGGAGATTATTAGAACATTTTTAATTCAACGAAATGATTTATTGGTTTCAATAAATAAAAAAGAGTAAACAGTCTTTAGTCTCGCAAAATGTGCACAGTATCCTCGGTTAATATCTTTTTAATTGATTTGAAATATTCTTCCATCCCCAAACCCTGAAACCACTTATAATCCGCAGACACACACCGTGTATTTGTGTATAAATTTGCAACAGAACATTTTCATTGAGATTTATGGCATGATTTCACACAGTGAATATATTTGCAACCCTTCATGTCCAGATGAGTATGCTTATATTTTATGCCACACCATTGAATATATCCTCATTTAAACAGTATGTAACGGAATGGGAACAATATTTGCATATCATCTTCAATGTAATATATTTTAAAGGTTTTTTCTTTCATCTGTTTTTTTCATCTATTTTTTCATTTCCAACTAAACTCACATCCATACATGACACGTCTGCATTGTAAATTTTATCCAAAAAAAAGTACTGCAAAGAAAATTACTGACAATGAATAACACTGTCTCACAAGGGTTCTGATATGGTAAAAAGAATGGAGTAATTTTATAGAATTAGTTGCGAGGATTCAAAATATGCCATTCATTTTTTTGGAGCACCCTTTATTTCGTCGGTATTTGTCCTAAAACTTACCATACATTTCCATCCATCATGAGCATCTACTTCACCACAAGAATAAGCACAAACCTTATACTTATGAAGAATGAGCATGAGCAGGAGCTTTTGCTCTAAGGCCTTTTGCTTATACGTGAGCATTTGCTCTGGAGCATCGTATACTTATGCAAGTGTTCGAGATGTTGATTTTGTAACAATTTCGTAAAAGATAAACTTCGTGTGTTGCAATACTATGAACAAATACCTTCGCGCATAGACTTTTTATAAATAAAATCGAAAATTGATTTACAGTCCTTGGTTATTGTTTTATTCAAAGCAATGAAATGTATGCTACAAAATTCAAAAAATGAGACAACCAAGTTTGCATAAAAATAGTTTTTACATCATGTTTTGCCCTTCCCAACCAACGAAATCGATCACTACGTCCTTGTCTACAACAACTTGGCCAGACAATCGTTCTAAACGCTGTTCCTGAAGCGAAAGTACTTTGACTTGCTTCAAAAGCACTAAACGTTGCAACTGTTCATTTGTTAAAAGTTTCGTTTCGTCTGTTTCATATTTTTCGAGTATTTGTTCGGCATCCGACATCGGAGGTAAACATGCTTTCTCGCCGTCATGCGTGGTGAAACTATTTGGTGTCGTGTCAAGCATTTCTTTGTTTATGTCAGGTTCGAGCTCAGCTCCCTGAAAGCAATCAGACGTTTCATTTTGGTTCGGTTCGAAAAGACTAGGTGATGATAACATACACAAATTTCCAAAATTTTTGTTTGCCAGTCACCTAATGGTTTTCCGCTACTCAGCGCTGTTTTCGCTCTCGACTTCAAATTGTTAATTTTTTTCAACAAACTGCCATAATTCAATGTTGTGGCTGTTTGCTTTTTCCATTTCTCCATTATTTTGTCGGCGGCTTCGCTTTTTTTCTGTTTTTGTTCTTTAGTTTGCGATTTTAATAGCACATCTAGATGTTCCTCGATCAAAAGAACAAATTTAGTGGCTTCAATACTTTCACTAGCCATTTTATCAACAACAAAAATTAGCAAATCGTCGAAAAAGTATTTTCCGGTAATGTTCTGTGTGTTGAAATGTCACGATGATGATTATTTCATGAGGTATAAGTTCAACGAACCGCTTAGAAGTTCAACGAACCGCTTAGCCAGTGACTTACTAATATATAGATAGGAAACAAAACAATGCCAGAAAAATTAGTCAATGTTTAGTTACATTTAAAAGAAATGTACCAGGTAATCGCATCTCATATAATTTTATCTTGTATTCAACTGAGATTTGCAGCTCAACAGTTAGGCATTAAAATTCTGTAAATAAAATTTGTAGCCGATATCGCCTTTGTGGCATATTATGCCACGTAGTGCTGCCTAGATTTTTAAGTCTATGGTTTCGGTTTTCTTTACGTTTTTACATCTGGCAAGTCGAAACAGTCTAGCTTTGATAGAAAACTCGGAAAGCACTCGAATATTCCAAAATCTAGCATAAGAACTCCAGTATTGTGCTGTACAAAAAATTCTGACCAGTTTTTCATCATGAATTCAACTAAATCTAAATGTAAAAACTCAGCAAATATATTTTGCTACATCTGCGGAAAATTTTGCATCGCAACGCAAAGAAAGTCCATCACCGAAAACACGAAAACACTCTACGAAACGTATTTTGATCGCGTAATGCAAAATCGAGAAGATTATTGGGTACCAGATAATGTTTGTACATCGTGTGACTCAAATTTAAGTTTGTGGTGGAATGGAAAACGTATTCAAATGCCATTTGCTATTCCAATGATTTGGAACAAACCTCGGAACCACAGAAATGATTGCTACTTTTGCATGACCGATGTCGTTGGATTTTCGGCCAAGAACAAACACAAAATCAATTATGCGAATTGTACTTCGGTTGTGAAGCCAGTGCTTCATGGAGAAAATTTCCCCGTGCCATCTACCACAAAACAATTCGCCATCGAAACTGTTACACACCAATCAACATCGGATAAAAAATCTACATCGGACGAATCAGCATACGAGGAACCATCATCGGTGGATCCAGACTACATTCCCGAGGACGAACCAAACCTTCTCTGCCAAGCAGAATTAAATGATCTCGTTCGAGACCTTGGGTTAACTAAGGATAAGTCTGAATTATTGGCTTCCCGAATGAAACAATGGAATTTATTGGAAAGTGAAACCAAAGTTACGTTCTACAGAGACAGAAACAAAGATTTGTCAAAATATTTCTTGAAGGAAAAGTGTCTTTGTTACTGTGTGGACATCGATGGCCTAATGGGAGCTCTTGAATTGAAGCACGAACCGAGCGAGTGGCGACTATTTATCGACGGCTCAACCGATAGCCTAAAAGCATGCCTTCTTCATAATGGAAATGAGAAGCCTTCGATTCCGCTCGCTCACAGCGTCGATTGGAAAGAGAGTCGAGAATCCATGCAAGGCATTCTAAAGGCCATCAAATATGAAAAATACGAATGGTACATTTGCTGCGATCTGAAAGTGGTGGCGATTCTAATGGGTCTACAAGCCGGGTACACAAAGTTTATGTGCTTTCTCTGTTTGTGGGACAGTCGGGCCGATTGTGAGCATTATATCAAAAAAGTATGGCCAGCTCGAACAAATTTCATTCCGGGTGAATCGAACGTGGAATACGCACCGCTGGTTAACCCGAACAAGATCATTTTGCCACCTCTCCACATTAAATTGGGACTCATAAAAAACTTTGTCAAGAAGTTACAACCGGACGGAAAAGGATTTTCATATTTGGCAGAGAAATTTCCACGACTTTCTGCTGCGAAAGTAAAAGAAGGCGTTTTTGTTGGGCCACAAATCAAAAAACTCATCAACGACCCTGGTTTCGACAAAGTACTGCAGCCTAAAGAAAGAGCTGCATGGAAATCTTTCAAGAATGTCGTCAGTGGGTTTCTTGGAAATAGCAAAGAAGAGAACTATGAGCAACTGGTTGCAAAAATGTTAGAAAATTATCAAAAGATGGGCGCTCGGATGTCATTAAAAATACATTTGCTAGACTCCCACCTCGACTTCTTTCCTGAGAACCTTGGAGATGTAAGCGATGAACAGGGTGAAAGATTCCATCAAGACATGGCGACGATGGAATACCGATATCAAGGACGATGGAACGAGGGCATGATGAGTGATTATTGCTGGTTCTTGACGAGAGAAATGAAGAACTATGATTATAACCGTAAGTCTTCCTTTGCTAAAAACAAGAGTACCAAAAAATTGGCCTAACTTTTTCGCTACTTTAAAACTTAAATTTCTAAACTTTAACTTAAATCGATTAAATTTAATGTGATGGAACGAAGTGTTTACGATAAAAAAAAATTCATTTAAAAAAAGCTACATTTTATGTAAAAGACGACTAAATTGTACGATGTAATTTACTCACAAAATTCATTCCAAATAAAATTTTGAAAAATAATCTCCAATATTCTTTTAACAAATGAATAGAAACGTTGGCAGAGTGCACAAAAATCAGTCACAAAAGATCGTTCTTTACAAAAAAAAAAATGAAACCACAAAAAGCAAACAGTAAAACTGATAGAACCAAAAAGTATTCTGAATTCGTAGAACAAAATCGAAAACATCACACCATACGAAACAATAAAGCACAGAACAGTGAACCAACGATTTCATTTCAGGTTTTTTATAGTTACATTCGGCTACCTATTCAATAATCCGTATTCGAACACTTGCATAAACGATATTCCAGAGCAAATGCTCACGTATAAGCAAAAGGCCTTAGAGCAAAAGCTCATGCTCATGCTCATTCTTCATAAGTATAAGGTTCGTGCTTATTCTTGTGGTGAAGTAGATGCTCATGATGGATGGAAATGTATGGTAAGTTTTAGGACAAATACCGACGAAATAAAGGGTGCTCCAAAAAAATGAATGGCATATTCTGAATCCTCGCAACTAATTCTATAAAATTACTCCATTCTTTTTACCATATCAGAACCCTTGTGAGTCAGTGTTAGTTTTGTCTTAGCTTGGTGTTCCACTTCAGCACTTTCCTAATGTAGAACCGAGAAGAAATGTGCAGAAATAGTCATCCATATTACAGACGATATGTTTAAAAATAAAATCATACGAGGAATATGACAAAGGCTATGAAGAATACTTTTGTAGAAATAGTCATTTACGTCACAAGGACAAAGGCCCGAAAGTACTTTTCCATGTGACGTATTGAGTTTTTCATGCTTGCTATGGGAACCGAAAGTAGAAAAATGTTTACTTTCGCCCCTCAAAATTGACATTTTTACTTTCGGTTCCCATAGCAAGCATGAAAAAGAAATAGTATGTCAGGACTTTTGGTCAGGGCGAGGGCGACCTGGATTGGGTACGAGTACGACTTGTAAGTATAAGCTGAAACCTGAAATGTTAACTTTTTGACTTGTTGTCAAAATGGAAGTCAACCTGAAACTACTTTCGAGCCAACCTGATTTTTTCAGGTCAGTTTCATTTTCTTTAACCGGAAACACAGGGTGGCGTTAAGATCAGGTAAATGAGATTCCGATTCAAGTTTTACTTTACCTGAACCACTAAAAAATGGAAAACATGCATACGAGCAATTTTTCTCTAATGTCGATATACATGTCCAGAATAGAGATGAAAAACCGGAAATTTCAACTCAAATTTTCCACCAAAATATTATGTAAAATGAAGCTAGATTGTCAAAAGAAGGCTTGAACAAAAGTAAGTGAATGTAGTTATTCCGTAATATTTTCATGAAGAAGTATGTTCTACAAGTACGACTTAGACATTATTGACTCAATCTTGATTGCAATACGATCACTTCATTTTAGTTTTTTGGCGAACCCTATCTATTTCGACGAATGTAGCCTTATTTTATGACGTTCTGCTGGAAAACTTGAGTTTTTGGTTCGGTTTAGACAGGCAATTTCTTAAAGGAAAACTTCTGTACGCACTCATGCTTCCTTTTGTTATAACTTGTTCTTAGCTTTCTCGACTATATTAGTACTACGATGGGAGAATACATATTTCTCTGTTAGATTTACAAATCACTGAGAACCAGGTCTTGCACTTTCTCTTGATATTAAATTAAGTTGCTAGATTCGCTATCGTGAAAATCACTGTACAGAGATCTCGCACCCAACAACCAAAACACAAGTCGGCGCCCCTGACAGTAAGCCGAATAAAATTAGCTTTCACCCAAAACACTATATGGTAATTGAATTAAAAATAAAGTTATTGGTAACCACAACAATAAGAAAACAATAAGAAATTGTTTACCACAGAATAAAAACATGTCAATTTTATGTTTAATTTAATTGAACTTTTCACTATGTTGACTCTTAGATTTTTTTCGTTTCATACCTTCTTGTATACGCACATATTTAACAACAATAAAAAATTAAAATTTTCATTAAAATGTGGTGATGTATGACACGTTTTTATAAAATTTCTTCGATTCATCCATCGTATTATACACCATAAAATCTCCCATATTATGGATTTAGATGTTTTTCAACATTTCAACGGAACTTTTTAATGAATTGAATTAATTGATCAACTTTTTCATCATTTCATGTTTCTGATACTATTTATGGTACAATGCCCGTCATTTAACTGACTTGTTATAATTGTCTTAATCTGAAGCTTCTTCGTTACTCATCTCTTTTTTCATGTTTCCAACAAACAATAGACCAACTTTAGACCAACAAAGAAAATAAAGAAAAAAATTATATTCATCTATCACGCAACGGAGAATCACGGCACTGTGTACCTATAAAAAACCAATTATTTAACAGGAATTCATTTATAGGAATAGGACCGAAATCTACACACAATTTTTTTTTTCATTTATTTTACAACACAGTGTACACATATGGAGACGAGAAAACATCCCTCTGAATAATTACGATATGCAAAATTGCGAAGGGAATATGTACGGCAGACAAAGTCAATATCTCACTCATTAGTTGGACGAATGCAATAAAAACAAATTGAAGTAAAGGGGAGTAGAATGAGATATTAAAAACCACACGGTTCGTAAGGCAATTATGTTCGTTGAAAGAAGGTAATTGAATGTGATGATGTTTGATCCAATGCAATTTTATTTTTTAAACAATAGGTGATTAAAATCTGCATGAATGTCTATGTGCATCAAACGTTTAACGTGGCTCGTTATATGCGAATGCACTTATTTGCTGAAGTTAATTATGAGGAAGAATTCATATGTTACGATCGCCAACGGTTCATAATTTATTATGAAACATTGAAGCCTGTTCAAAATAGTAAAAGGAGAAATCGTGCAGACAAAATTAAATTTAAATTTTCTTTTGTTTCAACCTTCGACTTGGATGTTTTGTTTGAGGTTTATATATACGATCTGTGGTAACATGACTCTCCGTTCATCTGCTCTGCCTTATACTTCTTCAATTTAATCCTTAAAAAATTCTTCCATCAATCTCTAACTTTCCGTCTGCCGTTGTTTATTTCACTGATTTGTATATTACATTGATTCCAATAGATCTCCACAGATAACTTTATGCTACATCTTAACTTAAAGTGCCACAGTGGGTAATGTGTATGTACGCAAACATTTTATTTTATCGTTTTTATTTTCTTATGAGCTTCCTTCTGTTTTATACTTGCATCTTGTTATATGATTGAAATAAAACATTCAATCGTTTGTAAAACTGACCTTGAACAAAAGGTAAACACCCTGAAACGTGATCCGAATATTGTTGGCAAGATTTCAACAGACATATAGCCATTGGGTTGTTTTGCTGAGTACTGGTATATAATAATATATACAACGACATGATCATCTGGGGAACACGGTCGAAATATTAAAATGTTTAGGTTTTGTGATTTTTTTTCTTCTTTTTTTGTTTCTTTGTACCATGAAGAGAAGCTTCATGCTTTGTTTTTCCAATTATATGTTTAGTTTTTGGACGATCATTTTGCACATGTTGCGCTGAATGATTCAGACAATATTGTATAAGGTTACAAGAATTGAAAAAAGATGTGGAAGGTTGAAGTTGTAACACAGGGCAACCGAGGGCAACACACTTCAGGCTATTGGTTTTTAGGAAAATCAATACGATTGCAAAACTAAGATTGGGGTGTTGTTATCTCCCAAAATTGAAAATTATCGTGCAGTTTGAATATCATGAAATGTCTGCATGATTAATATGGTGTTATACATAGTGTGTAAAACATGAGACCAATAAATCTCAAACAAAAATAAAAATGAATTTCTTTGCATCAATTCCGTTTGTCACATCTTCTAGATTTTCAAAATGCTAACAGATGTTCAATATTTTTTGTTAAAGCAAAAAAATGTGCTTGAAATATCCAATTTCTACAGAAATAATGACAAGGCCATTGGGTAAATACTCCAAAAAATAAATACCTAATTCGATGCACCGAACCCTTGAAATGGCACCATGTCATCCATTGACGATTCCAATTTTATTTTATTTTTTCGAGATAAGAAAAATTCAAGGGAAGGACATTTTTCGGTTTATCTTTCCTCTGTGTGGTGATGTTTTTTTTTTCTCTTTAACGTTGACTCCTTCTTATCAAATTTTTTCCGAAATGAGATGCCACGGACTGCAATTTTCTTTTTAATGACACTGAATCATATAACCTGCTCTCCAACAGCACCATTATTTAAAAATCTTCATTATCTCTGAATCTAAATAAAGGTGCTGCAACTTCAACTTACGGAAATTTACCATTGTTCATTCCTATTGTTCGCCAAACACAAACAAGAACCACCTACAGAAATCGAATATAGAAAATCGAATTGAAAATAAGACCGTTTTATGTAGATACTTTTCAGTAACACCTAAAAATTAACATTATCTTTAAAAACTGTTTAAAAAAATTATTTTAATTTATGATTTCGTGAAGTAGCAATAAGTCAAAATTCAAATTTAACATCTTTGTAAGACGAAAAAGTAATTTGACCTCATTTACTAAGCCCACTCGTTTAGAAGTGAAGACAAAAAAACAGCGAAACATATCGATGCTATATAACAGAACCCAAATGCATTACACCGTCAGACCTGAACAAAACAGAAAAAAAAAATCAATCAGAATCAGACGATAAAGTTTCTTTTATTTTTAAATTACCATTCACATCAGGTTTGAGTTGCGCATTTTAACGTAACTTAATTTTCCTTTTCGTTGATTTAGTGTTTTTTTGGGTTCTTGTATCGATATACAACATACACTCGACTCGACAATCTTTTACATGTATGATACATCAAACTTCGATACAAATCAAAATACATCGGAGGTGGATGTCTGGGGAATATGCACGCTATATCTCGTATACGAACATGTTGTACAAACCTATATTATACTTACGATGGATTTGAACACCTGTGTCCATATTATATTTTTTAGATTTCTTAAGTAGAAGTTACTTTATGTTGATGATATAGCGTACACATATAGAGATTGTATGTGTCGAACGGTTACTTCATTTTCATAATATAGTTGAGTTGATTTAATTTGATTTTTTTTTGTAAATATTTTTTTTGGTCTTCGTGTTATACTTCTTCTGATATGGTTCCAATGTGTTATTATGTTTAATAAGAAGGTTTGGTTGGTAAAGAACAAGAAGTCCCACATAAATAATTTATGAGCCAGTGTTAACAAATGGGTGTCGAATGGTTTTAATTTGAATTTTAATAAATACTGTTTCAGGTTTTTGGATCATTTTCAAATGTTCACTTGCACTTATTGCTTTTTTTAACTTTTTTTTGGCTTCAGTTAAGACACTTTTTGTCCTACAGTCTTCAACATTATATTTAATCTTTGAAATTAATGTGAGTTTTAGTGTTACGAAATGTTACTGGTGTCAAGGGAGTTGTAATAGCCTAACTATAATATACGATGCTGAAAATCATGCACCTGAACAAGAATAATTGATTACCGTTCTGCAATCAATTTGAGTTATTCGTTCATACCACGCATACTACTTGTGTTTGGCTGATAAAATAAATGCAGCTGAACCTCGAGCTGAACGGTGTAGGACGACTTATAGCTGAAAAATGAAGCAGTTATTGAGAAATTATTTTGTTATGATAGAATCGTTATGGCATGAAGATTGGTAGGATTGGCTTTTGACAATATTATTTACATTGTACAGTAACAAAAAAGTGTTGGTTTCGACAGACGAACTGCTTTTCTTTCGTGCTGCTGTCATATGTCATCGAAAAATAAGCAATGATAGCCAGTTATTGCTGCGCATTATAGAAGAACGAAGTAGTAGATTCAATTAGATTAAATTCTTATATAGCTATACATACCGTCTCTACGACTTATGTTTTGACTTATTGGACGAAATTAGCCCTTGGATTTGATCGGTCATTTTTTATCAGACGATAGTAAATTGATGGTTAAATATTCCAATTACCGCAACTAGAGGTGTGCGCCGATTTCAAAATAGTCGGCGGCGGTGCGCCGACTGGTGATGGATCGGCGGCGGCGCGCCGAAAGAAATTTAATGTCGGCGGCGGTGCGCCGATCGGCGCGCCGATAAATTTAAAAAAAAATCTAAACTTTCTAAAATAATGCAAAGACATTTGAAAAAGCGTGCGCAATCCTTTTTACGAACACTGAATTCTTACTATCTTGCAAACTGAAGAACTGAAGTATCAACCACGAATCCAAATACAATCTCATTTTTATCTTTCGAATGTACAATCCCTGACCTTCATTTTAAAAACATCTGATTCAATGAATCCAAGAATGATTAGTGAGTTTGCCTAAATGACATATAAGTCAACTTATAAGTTGGAAATTTTCAGTCACATCTTCATCTTCATACTAGTTGTTCTAGAAGGTTACTTAAAATTTACAACTTATAATTTATATGTCATTTTCGCAAACTCACGATTGTCCATTCGATTAACAAGGTTTTGAAAGAACAGGTTAAGACACTTTCGAGTTGATCACGAGAGCGGTGGAACCAAAATTTTCCTCTGTAGCGCCAACTAGGTTTGGAATATTTTATATGACGATTTCAACTTACAAAAAATAATTGTTTTCAAGTTGACTTTTCAACAATATGTAATAAGTGCGTTTGACAAATTTGGTTTCAACCGCCTTCGCGAGTGTATACCCTATTCTTTCAGAACCTTGGGAAATTATGAGTAACTGTCAGAACATCTAGTAGATTAAGAAGATGTGACTTTACATTTCCATATATTCGATGTAGGAGTGAAAATGCTACTTTTAAGAGGAAACCAGCATTTTGGGTGCCGATGCTCCTAATAATTGTATTCTTGTGGCCAGCAGCTGTTGTTTTTACTGCTGTTTTGACTGCTGTTACATGAGTACTGATGTCTGACATTTTGTGTCATTGAATTTGTGTTATGTTTGTTTGTTCTTGGTTTAAATGTGTGAATTTCGTTACAGTAATTGAATTAATAAATTTTAGGAACAAATTTAACTAAACGAAATAGTGAAAATTTATCAAATTAAAGTCAACGGTTTCAGAGTAAAAACATCACAAATTTCATTAAAGAATACTACTAAATTGGTTGCGAAATCGTATCAAATTGTCGGTACAGGCGTATCCAATTGCATATTCGAGCAATTGAACAATCAGATTTTATGAATCTTCAGAAGCAAAAAAGTGCAATGGTTTGTTTTGATATGAGTCATCATAATTTCCGTTTTAACAGAACAACATATGACTCAGGGTTGATAAGTAACTACAAAGATAGGGTTGTCCATATAGTGGCCACATGGATAGATGATAAAACGACAAAACGCCATCACGCCAACTCTCGAGTGTAACTCTATGGTTTGCGCAAATAAGAGATTTTGATAAACATAAATGTATAAGTAATAAGTAATTAGTAATAAGTGTATTTGCTGAGCAGCATATAGCAACCTGACTTAAAAAATTAAGAGATAGAAACATTTGCTAAAACCTTGTAATCACGCACACACTGTTGTATATATATTTCAGTTTAAGTTTATATTGCCGCCCATTAAAATGGCTGAAAGCAATAAAAGTATAAAATTTCGGCGCGACGAAAATGAAACCGGCGGCGGCGGCGGCGTGAGCCAATATTTTTCGGCGGCGGCGCGCCGAAAATTTGGCCAAAAATCGGCGGCGCGCCGGCGTAAAATCGGCGGTGCACACCTCTAACCGCAACAGCCATTAAGGATGTAGCATCACAAATTATTAACGCGTTAAAATGTTCAAGATGATGTGAGTCTTAAAAATTTTCAATCACAAATTGATATAAAAGATAGTCACGCCATTTATAACGCTGAAATTACCTCACATGTCGTAAAAGGTCTATTTTATCGATTCATTACCATTTTTTCTTGTTTATAAAGTAAAATGAACCGGCGTAGATAAATAAATTAATTTTTCTGTTTCAATAAGGTACACTACGAAATGAAAACTTAAATTGTAGTTCCATACAACAATAATATAACAAAAAAAGAAGATTAAATCGAAAGAAAATGAACTCTCTCGATATTATAAATCCGGACAACATGATTTGTGGCTCTTTAGAATTTAATCAGATTTTCCACGCCTGTCTCTATTTAAAAATTATGTTGGATAAATTAAGAAAAATACACTTCTGGACTGCTGGATAAAATGGTAAAATAATGAAGTGAAAAAAAGTAAATTTCAACGTCATCCATAAACAGCAAACAATGCAAGAGAATAAAGTGTTGGAATTCTATGAATATTTATAAGGGACGTTAGCGAGGAAGATAAAAAAGTGCAGACATCAATTCATTATTTTTTTTAATTTGCTGACTTATTTAATAGACTACGGAAATTTTTATAATGTGTCATTATGATTTGATTTAAACGTTAGTTGTTACATTTTATAAAAAGTGTGATTTGAATAATTAGATTAGCATGTTATTTAGAGTGTTCAATGAATGACTGAGTCAGCTTTAATTATCAAATTGAATTCATATCTCTTGGTACCATTCCTTTAGAACGTGCAGTCATGTTTGTGAAATTACTGGTAATTTTTTTCTCTACAAAATAGAAAAAAATCTTACAAACAACGAAACTCATAAATATTTTCTATGGCTGAGGCCTCATTGAATTCAACAACCCATTCAACATCGCCACATTTTTCCCTACAATGGATCACTCATTTCCATTCAACACATCACTTTGATTAATTTATTTGCTTGGAAACAAAATCCCAGCCTTATATTCAATTGGGGCTGCATTTGTAAGGCTTCGATGACCATATGAGTTCCACTAGTGTTTTCAATAACAATGCATCAAATACGCGTGTAGACATTAAACGCCAATAAAATGTGATCATACAAAGGGCCATTTGCGCATAAAAACATATTAACTCAACACATAACATCCGTGGCACCTATGAGTGGAAATTACATTGAATACTGTGGAACACAAAAGCGAATTTCAAATAACGACTGATATGGACCAGAAAGGCGAAACAAAAAAAAGCGAACGTGGTTGTTATTTGCATGCCTACATGTCATTCAGTGCAGCATTCATATAAAATATTCATATAGCTAGGTATACAGCTAAAACCGATGAATAGATAGATGATGTAGATAGAGCTTTCCAACATGTGTCAGTAATTCAAAATGAAATTAAACGAATCATACAAAGTTGCCGGTCATAAAAATTTCCTCTCTAGAAGTTCATTTTGTTTACCACCCTTTTGTTTGGCTTTTTTTAATTAAAATGTTGACATGTACGTTGTAATGCACATAATGTATACCGCACACGGCTTCTACCACACCACCTAGAAACGTTCACAGCAATTTGACCAATAAATGGATTTTCTGTTTTTTTTTTTTTAAACATTATTCAACGTTAAATGGTTCGTAGAAGTTCTTTCATTTGAATTTTTTATGGTGTCCAGTCATCGAATTCCTACTATCGTCATTAAAGAATTTTTGCATAAACCAGACATTTAATGCTCTCTGAAATTAAAAACGAGTGAAAAGTTAGATCCCTTTTTCTATTATGGGACACCGTTGTCAGTAACATTCATGCACAATGTGGAAAACTTTGTAAAATTATTATTAGAGGAAAAAATGGAGTTGATCCTACTCCTACATGTCTAGAATTTATAGGAAGAACGTGTAACCGTAATTATTTTCCTTGATTTTATTTAATTATATTTAATTGGATGTATTGTTGTCGAAGTACTTCGGCACAGAATGATTCTATCTACAGTAAAAATTTGATGGGAATGAATGGTGAGGTTAGTTTATGGTGAATATAATATGTTGTGAGTCTAACAAAATTATCTCTACTATAGGAAGTTGTCGATTTTTGTCAAGCTACCCGCAACGTATACTTCAAATTCAAATAAATAGCATTCTAAAGTGAACATAACTTTTATCACCCTTACGAATTTAGATAAGAGAGAACCCTGTAAATTGCTTGCCATTCGTTATTTCATTCAAAATAAGACATCAGTTTATGCAAATTAAAGTGCGTGTGAGTGTGCGGTTCGTTTGGATAAAAATTTCGCATATTGGTTTTCGCATTGTTGCGTTTCGTCTGCAATGCCACATATAGATATGCAAAAATAGCATTTTTATATTTTCTTTTATTAATCGAGGGATTTTTCATTTCCTATTTTGCATATGATTCGGTTAATAATGTAGAGCATATTTTAAGTCATCATACGGGCATAACGGCGAATAAAGTATCAATTTAAAAAGTGATGAGAAAATTATGCAAACTATTGTGGCATCGTTGTTGTGATATATGTTCCAGACCATATCCTCGTTTGCAATTTGGATTGAATACAATGGAATTTTGAATTACTCTTTTATTTTATTTTTTATTATTTACTCTTTTACAGATCCTTGTCTGCATTCTGTTTGAATACAATGGAGGATCTTTCTTTTCGCAGAATGGTATGAAAACTTTTAACACTGTGTCACTCATACTTGCACTCATATTCAATTGCTTTCTGAAGGGAACTACATCTCTTAACATTGACAACAAACAATAACGAACTGTGAAATAGTAATTCAATGATTTAAACTATTTAGTGCGATACTGCGTGGAATCAATGGAATTTTCTGTGGAATTTCAGGAAATCGTGAAGACCATAGCACTGTTAAGCACCGAAGCTGACTTTGACATCACTCAATTAGAAGGCCAAACACACACGTAATGACAATATTTAATTTTTTTTATAGCCATTGTATGAAAAAGAACTTTGATCAGTTCAGTCCTCTATTTGAGTGACGTCGAAGTCAGCAGCCATTATATAAGAAAGAATGGCCAAATTTGATCAGTTCAGTCCTCTGTTTGAGTGATGTCGAAGTCAGCTTCGGTGCAAGACAGTGCGTTGTGAAGACCCTTTTATATTCACCTAGTCTGTTTTGAGCTATAAGTTCTGCCAGTTTCTATTTTCAACGCTTAACTATACGTCCTCAATCCATCTAAGATTTAAATACCCAATAATACCTCTAAGTCCACGTTGAACATTTAGAAGAACTATTAAGATACTGTACAACCCAACTTAATATTATACGTTGGAGCTAGATATCTTTTCTTTTATTCAAGAGGAGACAGGTCCATTTCTAAGCCTTCATCCCAGCTTTCTTATTTTAAACAATATTTGAACCGACAAATAAAAAATCAGATAGTAAAATTTGGAACCTATTCGGTCCGTTAATACATGTAATTACTTTTATGTGTTCTGTTTGACTAATGGGTTGATGTTCAGTAAAACAAGCCGCTTTATTTGTACGTATTTTTCAATTTCTTTTTTTGATCCATTATAAGCATTGAAGAGGAAAAAAACGGTAACGTTATAAATTAATGAAATTTACTACCATTTATTGTTGAATATAACTTCAATAGTCCTCATTACGGACAGATAATTTATGTAAATCTTTCAGAACGAAACCAATTTATTCGTTTTTTGTTGTTCTTGTTGGTAAAGAACACAAAACTGATGAATTACTTTATTTGGTTTTAGTATTTTCTTTCAGAGAGCTTCCTCAGAAAAACATATTAATTTGAGGTATCCAATCCATACAAAGTAAACAAAAAGCTTTTCGAAAACAATTTTCGAAATTTATGTCTCTTTGCATGGTGAACAATATGAAAATTAGTCGAATTCTTAGGCCTTATTTATGTAGTTGATGGTAAATGCTAGATTTGATTTATTTTAAATCCCTTTTCTATGAGAAAGATTTAAATTGATGAATCCTTACGCGGGTCTTGCAACCACATATAAACCGCAGATCATAAAACGTTTATTAATATTCAGCATATATGAATATTTATTAATGCATAATAGACTAGACACCCATTGGTTATACTTCCGGCGCGACAGAACAGATTTCTAATTTATCTACTGGAACAATAAAAGTGAAAAGGGTTGAAAATGAACGGAGTCTATTAATGGCCTTATGCATTCGTATCCTCTTGTTTACGATGATGAACATGATGTCATTTTATAGCATGCAATTCAAAAGAATACTTCGGTTTATTACAAAAGTTTATTAACTCTTCTGATTGAAGTTGGAATTAATTACAATTTGAAGTATTTTATGATCATGTGCGAGTGGTTATATTTGCCTTACTTACTTCTCACAGTATCTTTGAAAAGTGACAACATTTCTTTAAATTTTCAATCGTTTGAAACGTTTCATTTCTACTAGGGACTTGTTGAATCTTCATTTTTCTTTCGGTTTGATAATCATACATTTCGGATAACATTCGATGTTATCCGATGCACATAATTTCATGTTTTTGTTCCTTGCATGGCCACTATTATGGAAAATAGTTTTGATGCTTTGTACTAAATCTGGTATGTGTGACAAAAGGACTCTTTTCCTATTAATTTGCATATATTCATCCAGACAACTTTTAAATGAAATAAATGATAACACACGACCCCATTCCTATATTCCAATTTCCAATTCCGCATCCACAATAATAATGGCACACATTACATTACATCAAATAGGAAGGCTGTGTGTATGATATTTAATGCGAGATAATAAATAGAAGCAGTGACAATTCACAAAAAACAATTCTCATCACCACATTGTTGTATGTACGGTATATAGTCGGTGTATGCCACCGTACACGATTTAATAGTTAAAAGGGTTAAAATTGATGTAAGCGACATTAGCTTTTAGTGTTTTTCGTATTAAATTTCACATATAACTCAACATATAAATGTGTGATGGTTAAGTTGTCAAACAATAGCACCAAACCTCCCACAACAAAAGCAACCAGGGTTAATGTAGCGATCATAGCAATGACACCCCAAAATTCATAAGAGATGAATTATGGATATGTTTTAAGTGTGTCTATATGATGCTGTGCGCATAAACTATGTGAATTAATTGAAACTCATATTTACTTTGCCGGAGTTTGTCATTTATGTTACTTTTCCCGTTTTCTGTTCCTATATTTTTCTTTAAATGCTACATATGTCGAAAACCATACTTCTCATACTTCCATGTAAAATCCATTACATCTGGATAAAATTGAAAAGTCACGTTTTTGTATGTCTACTGACCCTGGCTTCGTCTCGGAACAAAAAATTCACACGAAACCAGACTTTTCAACTTTTCTATCTCTTGTTATGTAAATGACTAATTATTTGGCACGACGAATTAGGATACGTTTTTAGTACATCAAGGTACCGGTGAATATACCTAGAATTAATACTCTTCTGTATATTGCACAAACACGAGTGTAACGAGTGTACATACGTGTAATATACAGATGAGTATTAGTGCGTGGTATATTCACTGGTACCTTATAATGTTTTATTGTATTGCGGAAACGATCAACTGATCGATATATTAATGTTGGATATATTTACCTAGATAAATAATAATGACGTCATATCAATGGAATAATTGAGAGAAATAATGTTTGGTAATAATACTCCGAAAAACAGTGTTTAATGTCGATATATAGACCGCAATGCAATAATAAATATTATGCACGTATGACAACGCGGTCGAGGCTTGTCGAGACGGCTTGTCATACGTGCATATTCTTTTTTATCGCATAAGCGAAAACGAGACAACAAGATATGCGAATGACACTTTGACAATTTACAGAAGTATAATGTTTGTTTATATATCCTAGGTGAATAATTTTTTCGGGGAATCACACCGCGTATGCGATAAAACTTTTTACATACGGCTATTCATCTGTTATAGATAACGGCGACAAAAATAATGACAAGCTCTGGGTAATGTGGTCCTTTATGTAGAAAAATGAATGCTATAAAAATTGAAGTACAAGATTTGAAATCAACAGATTCAACATACTTTGATCGATGGAAGTAATAGATCCGAAAGTAATATTGGTCATATGCTTGCAGTCTGTAACAGGTTGAATGAATATTTTCCGGTGACCAGTCCGTTAAAAGAGTTGTTGTTATGTATAGTGATTATTGTATAATGTGGTTTTACGACTTATTACTCTGTCTTTGCGCCACAATAGAAAAGCTTTTAAACGTAAACAATAAAAAACCAAACCATCCGGAAAAGACTTAAAAATAATTCTGAACACAAGTTCGTTTGCAAAAAATTAAGTTTTGTACAATTAATGTCAATTTAACTTTAATACCGAATTTATTGAGAAAACGAACGAACATCATAAAACATAATTGAATGCGTAAATAATACTTGTTCTTTCAACCATAAAATGCAAACTTAGTTGACGGAACAATCATATTCTTCAAGAATTTACAACAATTAACAATGTCAGTGGGTAGGTACCCGCAAACGGCTTTAAATTCCTTGTGTTTCTCAAACTTTTTTGGGTGTCTGATCTGTCTGATACTAAATCTTTTACTTTGTGTTGGCTTACCACTTGCTTATTTTTGTCGCCGTTGCCCCTAAAAGGTAACAGGCCTTTAATATATAGCATTATCATCTAGATTCATTTCTGAGCATCGACAATTGCTACTCAAAAACAGGGGTCACCATAAATTTTTCTCAATTTATGCGTATGCATAATATGAAGATTGTCTTTCAAACCACACGACTAGTCAAGCAAATCGACTTGTCGTACACGTACTTAATGTCAATAAAAACAAAACTACTCTTTGGTTATGTGTTTTTTTATGCGGTATATCAGTTATAATATGATATTTCATGTTTCATGCTTAGATTTCACGGCAATAAAACGAGTCTGCAGCATCGAAACATACATAATGTTGATTGATGCATGTATATTTATTGGGAATAGGACTTACTTTACAAACATGAATTTAATAAAATTTCAAAATGTGATAATTTTAGCAAAAGATTTGTCCATCACCACAATCGATTGACATGGTGAAATCTTGGGTTTTCAATTAATAATTTTGTGATGTAACCGTTGTCAGGCGAGCAATTCACTTTGAAGTATATATTACGCGCAGGGCACTACTTGACGGTGATTTCAATGTGTGCAATGCATAGATACAATAACTATATCATTGGGTAGATCTTTTACCAAACACTGCAATCCGTAATATGCACATGTTACCTGCCAAGTCAACATAATAATAAAGTTCACATACGTGTTACCTATGTACATTTGTTGTTTTATGGATGCACTTATGCATTTAACGTATTCTAAAGTGTAATTCAACACAAAAGGCGCTGTTCGGTAACTATGCTACGCTATACTACTCTTGGTGTTATATTGTGTGTGTACAAAATATCATCATCACATTCGGTTGGTTATATGCAGGATAACATTATACAAAAAAAAAATATTATAAATTAGGTGATGCATTTGTTATGTTGTATATGCAGCAGGTGTCACTTAAAAGTGTTATTTTAACCGTGATCTTTTGAAAAGATCGAAAAAGAAAAACTTGAATTAAACTTAATGTGATGCAATCCCATACACTCTGTGTGATAACATTGTTGTGTGCATTATTTGTGCTGCTCATAATATATTCGTTATAATGTTTTGTATTATAATGTAAGATACGTTGTAATGCATTAATTTGGTGCAAGAAAGGATATTTTCTTGTATAGTTATATCGAGTAAAAAAGAATGTACAATACATCGTCGTTTTTTATTAGTTTATTGAAAAAGTTCTTGAGTGGTTTGGTAGTCTTTCATCTAAATACTGCTATAAACTGATTATGTTCTCATTTAACCGTGTGAACGATTCATGAAAATAATACAATTTAAAGTTGAATAAGGTGGAGGTAGACAATAAAAATATTCTTTTATTTTCTCTTAAGTGTGCCTGTGTACCGAGTCTTCTATACTTCTCAAAATTAAATTGAATTTGTAATTGAAATTTTATTCCATGTAATGCCAATTATATTCCATTATAAACCCTATCGTTAATTGAATCCGCATGGAATCTAATTTTTTTCTTCATTGTAATTTCTTTATACCTCCAAGGAAGCTTAAGCCATAGAATTAAATTGGCTGAATCTAAAGTCTCATCTATTTTTATTTTGCGTAATTTTCAACCCTTCCATTTTTAGGGTTCATATGATTCGCGCAGAAGAAAATATAAATTGTTATTCAGTGTAATCTTCTGTTGTCTGCGTCAGCATTCAATAAATTTGCAATGACAGTGGTACCATAGCATACGATGCATCTGATTTCTATATGAAATGAATTTCCAGAGAACATCCGAATTGAATGTACATTTACTCTGTTTCATACACATATCACTGCACTTTTTCTTTCCTACCCTACTATATTCGAACCATAGCCAATTTTAAACACTCAACTGTGGAAAGCTTTAAGGTGATATAGTCAGTTGAAAATTAATATGCTTACGTTTCAAGCTGAAAATAAATGCAAAATTATTATTCGAAGCATAGAGATTATAGAACGAACAAAATGATTTTCTGTCGTTTCTATGACCTGAAGGGTGTAACTAGAATGTGTTTGGAAATGTTAAGCCGATGATATGTTTCGACATTGTACAATAATGTAACATTCGTAGAATAACCAGCCATATTAATAAAGCTTATTCCTGTGCAAAACCACCATTCGCAATTAAATTGAAAGCACCTCGAAAAACGAAATCCCTTTAGCATTATCATGGAAAATAATTAATTTAATTGAAAGTGATATTTAAAGTACATGCGGGTGGGTGGGATGTGTAGCAACATATATAGATTTTCCTGAACACACACTCTAACCGAACGAATCTTTATGTTGAAATGGAAACGGCTGCGGAGGAAATTGTTTACAAAATCTTGGTAACCGTAATTCGAGGAACTTGTTATTATCCCATCCTCTACAGTTTCCATATGACCGGTCTAAAATTTCATATATCCAGCAACGAATTTTTGGTGATATTAAAAATGATAGCTACGTATATAAACCTCTATCATTAAGCTTTTCCATTTTAAAATAGAATTCATCAAGGTGGACTGAATCAAGTATGTGCTCATAAAAAGCCACGATAAAAGCGATTTGCTACAATTAAGCAAAGCGCATATTATATCGTATTTCCCCGGTATTACCTAAGGGTGTATTTTGAATTTCATTATTTTTTATGCCGCAACACATTGCATGGCAGAGTATTATAGCTTTTTTTTATAATATTGGACGAAAGTAGAATTTAAAAAAAAATTGTGAACCTGTATCACCACATATATACGTTTTGTTTTTGCTAAAAACTGAAGCTATATTTTTATAGTTCTACAGTAGGATGTGAATCGTTCTATTTTACACTGAAATTGCTTACTTATTCCAGATTAGATAAGGATATAGCATATCTCTCAATACATAAACAAAACGAAATTAGAAATGAGACGTTGAAAGAAATAAGTGATAATCGTTTCTCGTTTCGTTAACATGACTGGTCGTCAAGATAACTAATGTATTTTTTCTATTGAAATGCTGTTACATTAAGGACATACGTCGTTTTCAAAAGTTTTTTTTTATTATTTCGTTAAAAGAGAAAACATTTTTTTTTTCATTTGACAAACACTCATTTCCAAACCAGACATTTCCCATTCCCTTAATAAATAACCATTACAGACGACCGAATCTTTTTAACAAACAATCTACCCTTCCATTACTTGAAATTCAATCGAGTTTTGTATTATTTTGAATTTATGAAGGCGAATTAGCATATGAAAAACGAGAGCGTGAAACAAGTAGTTCATTGGCAGACGGAAAAACGTATCACATAATATACACAATACGATATGGTGCTGTGTTGTAGATGATGTGTTTTTTATCAGCTCGAAATGAAAAGCCCGAGTGCTCTCGGGCACAACAGAATATTTGTTTTGTAAAATAATTTTTTTTTTCAGTAATTTGATTTGTTTGGTTTGTGTTTCAATTTGAAAATATGTCAATTTGTAAATCATTTTTTTCTTCTGTGATAACATAATAACAATGTGGAATTTTGGTAGTATTGGAAATACAACATTTTGGGTTGTCTGTACATTTAATTGTATGAAATTCGATATTCCGAATGATAAAATAAAAACAGAGTTACCTACAAGAGCTCAGCACAAAATAATACCATCATTAGAACTATTATACGAACAAGTCAATTAGTAACCGAATACAAGCGATAAAATCTATTTTTTGTGTCTGTAATTAATTTGAAACATATTGACATAACCATCGCACTATGACGTACGTATATACAGGGACGTACGTATATGTAACACTGTGAATATGAGCTTTTCATTAGAGAAATTTGAACAACACAAGTGGTGTATAAGCATATGTGTGCGCTTCGAATGGTAGTGACATTTAGTGGATACATTGTACACTCGATGCTTTCATTTAGGGTAGATCTCAAGTTAGGATATTCCACTTGTTAAATTCGCTTTCGTCGCATTTGTGATTCTGTGTATTTGATGCTCAGTTGAGTAGCTGGGAAATGTAATTGTTGAGTCTAAAAGCTTCTTATCTCCTTTATAACTCTCAGCACTAATTACAACATACTTAAGACGAACTTTGGTAGCATTTTATCGTTTCGCGTCGTTTAAAAGGGAAATAAAGAGATATGGTGGCAAGAGGGTCACACACCATGCAACAGATGGATAGTATGAGCCAAGTGAATTATTTGCTAACTATGAGGGCTGCATAAGTAGATTTTCGTTCGATGATACAAATGCTGGTTTCTTGCAGCCTGACACTGTAAAATGGAACTCATTCATTACGATCACACTATTTTCTTCTAAGTAGCTAAATTGTTCCCAGCCCAATAGCCCAACCAAACCAAGCTCAATCAGGATATTTTCACAACATGGGTTGGATATGTAATGTATGACTTCTCAAAATAGCTCATATATATTTACAGGAGTTTACCATTATTCAAATATAATTGCATTTAGATGAATTTGACTTAATTACATTGAATAGCTTGAATAAGAACACAATTTTGATATTCCATTTGTGTGTTGGTTGACAGAGATTGAGTCTGTTGTTATTACGTTGACTAATATTATGGTGGTGGTGGTGACAATGGGAGTTCGTAAATTATTTGTAAATGGATTTTGTTGACAGATTTTAATTAACCATTTCCAAATGAATTGGTAGATTGGATCTTGATGACTAGATCCAAGAACCAAATCTATTGTAACTGAATCGATTTCATATCAGCCACGTGTATTGTATGACATGCGAGTTATTTGTAATTGTCTTAAAGTTAAAATTTGCAAAGTGATTGCACATTCGACCATAGAATAGACCTCCTAAAAAAAGTGACGAAACGTACATCTCTGTTTAACTAATCCGTTGAGAATTTACAATGGCTGAGAGATAATAGTGATGTGAATATCGGAAGTTAAACACCAACTTACGACAAAGTAAAATCAAGCCGACAACGCCAAAGGTAATAAACTGAATAATGAGCTTAAGTCAATAAAAAATATGAAATATTGGAATGACTTTTTTCAAATATCTTTTGCTGAATTCAAATTTTATTCCACTCAAACAACATTCTGTTTGCTTCGATTTCGCATTTATTTTATCCACATGAAAAATTCAATATCGAAAATTCAGAGAAATATCAAACAAGTAATACAACAAAACCAACAAAATACAGCGTTTGGTATCGACGATAAAAGTATCTAAGGGAAAAATGATTTTCCTCAGTAAAAAGATAGCCTTGGTTTATATAAATACACAATATAACGGTTGATAACCTTGACATTTAGAAAATATAAAATTTCCTTGTTTCATGAAAATAGCTTTTCAAGCTTAACCATGGAACATGCTAATAATAAATCATGAACGTTAGTTTATGGTGTTTTGAGCTATACGTGGTATATATACATATTCTTCAAATGTACTTAACTTTGTTATACGTTAGATGTTGAAACGGAGAATGCAACAAAGAAAACTGTTTTCCAAAAACCTTTTCACAGTTGCAACTCTCGAGTGGAGTAAAAAATATTATGGATTCAATGCATTACCATTTACTCTTTAACTCTTTATACGGTATATGCTGTAAATTGATTTGTGCTCTGAAAAATGTTTGGATCAAAGGCTAAAGATTACCAAAGTTGAAATTGACTCTTCTGCAAAGTTTTAACGAGACGCTTGCGTTTATATGACGTTAAAATTGAAAAACTTTAAATTGTTCTGCAACATGTTATGCCAATTATCACATAAATGATGAAGGTAATGTTACGTTTGGTAGAGCGAATACGTGTTCAACATTTGAGAAATTTCCATTGGTTATACAGGAAATATGAAAAAAAATCCAATTAATATTTTTCTCTTATTGAAGTTGTAAAAAAAATCGAATAAATTCATGTCAAAATTCTTTTAATGCCAAAAGATTATTCTTCGCCAAATGAAAATAATTGAAGCATGTTTCTCATGTCTACGAAAACTAGTTTAACTTGAACAATAGGGGTGTTGATTTTTCATCTTAAATTTTTTGCACGTCTGCTCATGCTAATTTTCAATGGTTTGCACGTTAAATGTGTACAGACAATGAAGTGGTTTATCTTGCACAAATCGATGATTATTTCGAAATAATATACTCGAGAAGCCTAAGCAGCTTAAAGAGATTGTTAATTTGAATATGAGTCGCAATGAACAAGAGATACTCATTCTTTGTAAGGTTGAACTTATTGATCTTCAATATTTTGAAACAACGACGTTTCCGAGATGATATAGGGGTCGCATTTAAATAGGAGTGTTTCAGAATGTATGTACGTTCAAATTAAGATGAATAATAAATGACACTTTGTTGATGTTTTTTCTAAAAAAAAAATATTTATTTTCATCACAATGAAATGTTGGAAAAAAAAAACATTAATTTGTTAAAGCATTTGACTTTTACGAATGTTTGACTTGATACGCTGTTTATAAGATGCATTCACTGTTCACCTATCTCCAAACTTGTTTTAAACTTCACCTATCCCGTATTCTATCAACTTTGTTTTTTTTGTTGTTGTTCTTTCATCTGACTTACAAATTCGGTGCAGTATTATTGTGTTGTATCATTGATGGGAACACATTTACATAAATTACTTATGCAAATATATTAATGTTGACAATATATCATCATCATTTATTTGATTCCATGATGCGAAGATGTAACAATTGAAATTTGAATTTATTTTATTTGAGGAAGGCAGTTTTTTTCTCGCGTATAAATTAGAATATCCCGTTTGATAAAAGGTTACAACCACTTTAAAAATATGAATCGAAGATCAAGATTTTGAGAAAGAGCAACATATATTTGTCTTAAGAGTTTTCTTGTTTTGTTGTTGAATCGATTTTGATCTTCGACTAGTCAAAGTTACACATTTCGTGCAGCAATCTTTTCTTTCTTTTTTATTGATTGTAGCTACTGTCCTAGGGTTAAATCATAAACGAATAAAAAAGAATCGAGGTAGAGAAATTACATTCAACATTTACATTTTTTCACTTCTCGCTTTGAGCATGAGAACTATCATTTGATTTGAAAATCAAATCCTACGAAAGATTATGTATGAATCGAAGTAAAAAAATCTCTTCTGTTAGCGTCGTCGTATGTTTTTTTAATATCCATCAAAGGTCTTATATCTATATATCGAATAACCGATAAAATAGTAATTTATCTTATCTTTCTACTTTAACATTCCCCTAAACGCAAATGCACCACAGAGCTACCTGTCTTACATTGATGTTCTCTTTTTTTCATTTAATTTATGTTAATAACTTTTTTTCTCTTCTTTCTTTTCATGCAACCATACTATTAAATCGTATGACTATGCGGGCAATTTATTTATATTTTTTTCATTCTTACCCCAGAGGGTATCTCCATTCTTCTCGTAATAAATAACAAAATATGCATAATTGGATGTACGAGAGATCGACAATACACATTCACAATATAGTGAAAAAAACACACGACCTATTATTTGTGTGGTGACATCGGGATCTTTAAACACTGAGAGTGAGGATGAAAAAAAAAACAGATTATGCGTTACCTACAGTAGCAATAAAAAATTATATCTCTTATCCTTGTTTACCCCTATAAATATTCTATGGTCTATCAATTTGTAAAAATATTTACTGAGTTTAATGATACATTGCATGTTAACGAGAGTGATGCTTAGAATTAATAATAAAATGTTACCGTATGTAAATTGCATACAATTTGGTAGAAGAATATTTTATTCGAGGTTTAGTTAGACAGAGATGATATCGTATTGAAAATAATTTGGAATTTAGGATCTTCTTTTAAGAATTTGTATAGTTGGTTTGATAAGTTTGAAAATGATAATCGATATAACATATTATAAGGATTTTTAATAGCAAGTGTACATATCGGCCAGTGTTTGATAAAGATATTTTTCACTAGTAGTCTGTCATTTTATTGACTAAAATAGCAACTTCCGTTATCGTCATTGTGTTAAACTGTCATTACATAGCTATTTTCATAATAAGGTAGTAAATGGGATTGTTTTGCGTGCTAAATGTGAGATTGCCGATACGAGCGAAGCGAGTTCGGCGACACATCGTGTGCGCAAAACGCCCATTTACTACCGTGTTAGGAACAAGGTTTTATCTCCTGTAATGTCATAATCACCATAAAAACCAATTTAAAAAAATCAAACTGAAACATCAACACGCCATGACACCGTCACTCGTTCATATTCCCCACAAATAAAACACACATCTAGTACACTGTCAAGAATTTGTCAATTTTCAATGAATAAATGAGAAATTATCGAAGTTTTCCGTGAATAAACGTGACATTATCGAAGTTAGCCGTGCGCATATGACCATTTATCGAAATTTTCAGTTAATAAATGTAACGTCCTGTGAATGACGTGTTTAAATCTAGCCCATTTTGATTCTAAAAGTGACTCTCAAGTTGTGAATATTATGAAATTACAGGAGATAAATGCATAACTTCTTCGTTCGGTATCTTCATGTTTTTAAAATAATAGTGCATTACTGCTATAAAGCTGCATATAAGAGATGTGTACGTTTAAGAGAGCTTGCTTGAGTATTAATACGAGTCTCTTATATACAGCCTTATATCAGTGAGATATTTTATCGCTGTAGGCAAACACCTCAAAATCTAGTGATGTAATTTTGCTTATAAAAATGTTAGCACTCTAAGGTTTTGTTTACTCTTATGAACGTCGTGTATTATAGGACACAATACACACACACCGTATGCGATAAATTCTATTACTTCCATTGTTTCAATATATTTTACTATGATACTACTATGTAGACTTTATTGCTTATTCTTATCATCGTCGTCAATATACAGATGAATGCTAAAATTAAATGTTTAATTTTGGATGCTGCGTTGTCCAGGTTAGTTCATATAACAACACACAATGAACCGATCAACCCATCTTTGATGTCAAATTCATTCTACGTTCTCATTTACAACAGATCGACTAGCACAACAAATATTGTTTCTAATTTCATTAAAACCGAGTTAAACCACTGTAACGGATTTACATTCATTTACCGGAGAAAAAAAATGATAAATCACGCAATGAACCGAAAAAAAACCTGTCTGATATTACTATCCGTGTATAATATAATTTCGATGCATACGTTGCAGTTGATGAACGATAAAAAAATTGTAAAAATAAATTATCGAATCCATTACTCATCTTATTCATCTAACGAATATAGGAGCAGAAAAAAATTGACTGGCTTTGAATACGAAACAGCTACGCGTAATAATCAAGTTCGTTTGGTTCTTAAAAAATGCAAGTTTTCTAAATTCATCAAGAAAAAAGTGTTTAACATTGATGATTCATATTTCATCGCAGCATCACACCGAACTTGTGACACATTTGCATTATTGCGATCGGTGTATACAATTCACATTCATCCACCGTGCATTGTCACTATTTATATATATATATACATCTGTATATGCTGTACAGGCATACATACCTTGATGAAGATTTTCTTTTGCACGGAATATACCGATACACCGATATATACCCCTGATACCATAACAATAATTGTGCAACAGAAAAGCAACTGAACCACTAGCTATAAAGAGGCTGGTTGATTGCGAAATGATTAATTGTTGAATTACACTGACTCACAAGGGTTCTGATATGGTAAAAAGAATGGAGTAATTTTATAGAATTAGTTGCGAGGATTCAGAATATGCCATTCATTTTTTTGGAGCACCCTTTATTTCGTCGGTATTTGTCCTAAAACTTACCATACATTTCCATCCATCATGAGCATCTACTTCACCACAAGAATAAGCACGAACCTTATACTTATGAAGAATGAGCATGAGCATGAGCTTTTGCTCTAAGGCCTTTTGCTTATACGTGAGCATTTGCTCTGGAATATCGTTTATGCAAGTGTTCGAATACGGATTATTGAATAGGTAGCCGAATGTAACTATAAAAAACCTGAAATGAAATCGTTGGTTCACTGTTCTGTGCTTTATTGTTTCGTATGGTGTGATGTTTTCGATTTTGTTCTACGAATTCAGAATACTTTTTGGTTCTATCAGTTTTACTGTTTGCTTTTTGTGGTTTCATTTTTTTTTTTGTAAAGAACGATCTTTTGTGACTGATTTTTGTGCACTCTGCCAACGTTTCTATTCATTTGTTAAAAGAATATTGGAGATTATTTTTCAAAATTTTATTTGGAATGAATTTTGTGAGTAAATTACATCGTACAATTTAGTCGTCTTTTACATAAAATGTAGCTTTTTTTAAATGAATTTTTTTTTATCGTAAACACTTCGTTCCATCACATTAAATTTAATCGATTTAAGTTAAAGTTTAGAAATTTAAGTTTTAAAGTAGCGAAAAAGTTAGGCCAATTTTTTGGTACTCTTGTTTTTAGCAAAGGAAGACTTACGGTTATAATCATAGTTCTTCATTTCTCTCGTCAAGAACCAGCAATAATCACTCATCATGCCCTCGTTCCATCGTCCTTGATATCGGTATTCCATCGTCGCCATGTCTTGATGGAATCTTTCACCCTGTTCATCGCTTACATCTCCAAGGTTCTCAGGAAAGAAGTCGAGGTGGGAGTCTAGCAAATGTATTTTTAATGACATCCGAGCGCCCATCTTTTGATAATTTTCTAACATTTTTGCAACCAGTTGCTCATAGTTCTCTTCTTTGCTATTTCCAAGAAACCCACTGACGACATTCTTGAAAGATTTCCATGCAGCTCTTTCTTTAGGCTGCAGTACTTTGTCGAAACCAGGGTCGTTGATGAGTTTTTTGATTTGTGGCCCAACAAAAACGCCTTCTTTTACTTTCGCAGCAGAAAGTCGTGGAAATTTCTCTGCCAAATATGAAAATCCTTTTCCGTCCGGTTGTAACTTCTTGACAAAGTTTTTTATGAGTCCCAATTTAATGTGGAGAGGTGGCAAAATGATCTTGTTCGGGTTAACCAGCGGTGCGTATTCCACGTTCGATTCACCCGGAATGAAATTTGTTCGAGCTGGCCATACTTTTTTGATATAATGCTCACAATCGGCCCGACTGTCCCACAAACAGAGAAAGCACATAAACTTTGTGTACCCGGCTTGTAGACCCATTAGAATCGCCACCACTTTCAGATCGCAGCAAATGTACCATTCGTATTTTTCATATTTGATGGCCTTTAGAATGCCTTGCATGGATTCTCGACTCTCTTTCCAATCGACGCTGTGAGCGAGCGGAATCGAAGGCTTCTCATTTCCATTATGAAGAAGGCATGCTTTTAGGCTATCGGTTGAGCCGTCGATAAATAGTCGCCACTCGCTCGGTTCGTGCTTCAATTCAAGAGCTCCCATTAGGCCATCGATGTCCACACAGTAACAAAGACACTTTTCCTTCAAGAAATATTTTGACAAATCTTTGTTTCTGTCTCTGTAGAACGTAACTTTGGTTTCACTTTCCAATAAATTCCATTGTTTCATTCGGGAAGCCAATAATTCAGACTTATCCTTAGTTAACCCAAGGTCTCGAACGAGATCATTTAATTCTGCTTGGCAGAGAAGGTTTGGTTCGTCCTCGGGAATGTAGTCTGGATCCACCGATGATGGTTCCTCGTATGCTGATTCGTCCGATGTAGATTTTTTATCCGATGTTGATTGGTGTGTAACAGTTTCGATGGCGAATTGTTTTGTGGTAGATGGCACGGGGAAATTTTCTCCATGAAGCACTGGCTTCACAACCGAAGTACAATTCGCATAATTGATTTTGTGTTTGTTCTTGGCCGAAAATCCAACGACATCGGTCATGCAAAAGTAGCAATCATTTCTGTGGTTCCGAGGTTTGTTCCAAATCATTGGAATAGCAAATGGCATTTGAATACGTTTTCCATTCCACCACAAACTTAAATTTGAGTCACACGATGTACAAACATTATCTGGTACCCAATAATCTTCTCGATTTTGCATTACGCGATCAAAATACGTTTCGTAGAGTGTTTTCGTGTTTTCGGTGATGGACTTTCTTTGCGTTGCGATGCAAAATTTTCCGCAGATGTAGCAAAATATATTTGCTGAGTTTTTACATTTAGATTTAGTTGAATTCATGATGAAAAACTGGTCAGAATTTTTTGTACAGCACAATACTGGAGTTCTTATGCTAGATTTTGGAATATTCGAGTGCTTTCCGAGTTTTCTATCAAAGCTAGACTGTTTCGACTTGCCAGATGTAAAAACGTAAAGAAAACCGAAACCATAGACTTAAAAATCTAGGCAGCACTACGTGGCATAATATGCCACAAAGGCGATATCGGCTACAAATTTTATTTACAGAATTTTAATGCCTAACTGTTGAGCTGCAAATCTCAGTTGAATACAAGATAAAATTATATGAGATGCGATTACCTGGTACATTTCTTTTAAATGTAACTAAACATTGACTAATTTTTCTGGCATTGTTTTGTTTCCTATCTATATATTAGTAAGTCACTGGCTAAGCGGTTCGTTGAACTTCTAAGCGGTTCGTTGAACTTATACCTCATGAAATAATCATCATCGTGACATTTCAACACACAGAACATTACCGGAAAATACTTTTTCGACGATTTGCTAATTTTTGTTGTTGATAAAATGGCTAGTGAAAGTATTGAAGCCACTAAATTTGTTCTTTTGATCGAGGAACATCTAGATGTGCTATTAAAATCGCAAACTAAAGAACAAAAACAGAAAAAAAGCGAAGCCGCCGACAAAATAATGGAGAAATGGAAAAAGCAAACAGCCACAACATTGAATTATGGCAGTTTGTTGAAAAAAATTAACAATTTGAAGTCGAGAGCGAAAACAGCGCTGAGTAGCGGAAAACCATTAGGTGACTGGCAAACAAAAATTTTGGAAATTTGTGTATGTTATCATCACCTAGTCTTTTCGAACCGAACCAAAATGAAACGTCTGATTGCTTTCAGGGAGCTGAGCTCGAACCTGACATAAACAAAGAAATGCTTGACACGACACCAAATAGTTTCACCACGCATGACGGCGAGAAAGCATGTTTACCTCCGATGTCGGATGCCGAACAAATACTCGAAAAATATGAAACAGACGAAACGAAACTTTTAACAAATGAACAGTTGCAACGTTTAGTGCTTTTGAAGCAAGTCAAAGTACTTTCGCTTCAGGAACAGCGTTTAGAACGATTGTCTGGCCAAGTTGTTGTAGACAAGGACGTAGTGATCGATTTCGTTGGTTGGGAAGGGCAAAACATGATGTAAAAACTATTTTTATGCAAACTTGGTTGTCTCATTTTTTGAATTTTGTAGCATACATTTCATTGCTTTGAATAAAACAATAACCAAGGACTGTAAATCAATTTTCGATTTTATTTATAAAAAGTCTATGCGCGAAGGTATTTGTTCATAGTATTGCAACACACGAAGTTTATCTTTTACGAAATTGTTACAAAATCAACATCTCGAACACTTGCATAAGTATACGATGCTCCAGAGCAAATGCTCACGTATAAGCAAAAGGCCTTAGAGCAAAAGCTCCTGCTCATGCTCATTCTTCATAAGTATAAGGTTTGTGCTTATTCTTGTGGTGAAGTAGATGCTCATGATGGATGGAAATGTATGGTAAGTTTTAGGACAAATACCGACGAAATAAAGGGTGCTCCAAAAAAATGAATGGCATATTTTGAATCCTCGCAACTAATTCTATAAAATTACTCCATTCTTTTTACCATATCAGAACCCTTGTGAGACAGTGTAATACAAAAACTACAATTCCAGACAACTCACACAGAAACGTTATTATTATTGCTTGCGAAGGTCCGAAAAATGTCTGAAGGCTTTTTTTGTTTCAATTCAGAAACAGTGGCAATAATGTTAGTTTATTTAATTAAGAAAAATATCAAATATCTGTTGGGTGCTACGCACCCAACGAATCTTGGTGTCGGGTGCTTGAGCACCTAGAAGTCGGCGCCCCTGCTTACTGTTAAGAAGTTTTCCATATAAACGCTCACCTACCATTCGCTAAAAAACATATCTTTAGTATGGGTTATGAAAAGTACTCACCCCTGAGCTCTGCACTCAACTTTAATCGCCCATCTCGAGTCACCCGCAACCAGCAAAATTTTCGCTGCGCGGCATTAACTATTAATCTTCTCTGTCAGAGAATCTCTGAATGGTAATACAACGAAATCTTAATCTCAAAAAAAATATTTACATTCAAAGGTAAAAGTCTGTGTTTAGGTAATATGGAGTGGATGTTATCACTGAGAAGGAATCCAAAAGAATATCAGGACGACTTCAGTGAATATTGAACAGAGCATTTTTGAATATTTTTGTTTTCAGCATGAACTGTGGTGGAAGTTACGCAATAGTTACACAAAGTGCATGTACAGTCGTTATAATTCCGCGTCAGAGATTCACTTTTCGTCCTCCTTTTTGAATGTGAAAGCGTCCTCTTTTTGTCCTCTTTCTTAACGCCGAAATGTCCTCTTTTTCAAAATTCAAAAATGGGAACCCTAATTGATCAATTGATGTAAGATCTTTTTCTCTTTAATTTTTTTCTTTTCTTTGATTTTCACTTTAATCTCCTTTTGAGACTATGAATTTAATGATTTAATAATGAAAACTTGTACGTAAATTAACGGTTAAGAGTGATAACGCCAAAACATCGAACAAAATCAGATATTTTGGGACAAGGTGTCACGGATATTATTGAGCTATATCTCATTCGATTCGTTGAACTATTGCGAGTAAAACGTAGTACTACGTTTGGTGAAATTTAATTTGTTGCAGACGATCGAGATCATGATGAAAGGGTCTGCCAAAAGAGCCCCAAAATAATTTTCTTGCGATCAATCGAAGGAAACAATTTTGAGAATTTTTTTTAGCTAGCCTTGAAGGCCTTGAAGGCCTTGAAGAGACGCACATTTTGAGTATACACACCACCAGGTCCATGTTGACCTGTTGGTGATATCAATGATTTTAGGTGAAAAAATAGGTGATTTTCCCGAGTCCCTGACCGCCTGCAGTGACACAAGTCCATAACATTATATGTATGGCAAGATAGCCTGGCCTCAGTAGTTCCATGCTATGGAAAAACATCCTTGGATAAGTTTCACTGCAGAGGGTTGGAGAGACTTTAGTGGAAGTCCACCCCAAATCGACGAAATTTTATCACTTTTTTGAGGTTTTTCATGTGGTTATTCATTATTTACTGCATATAAGAGTGAGATCAACTAATATAAGGAGTTCGTCGATGTATCCACGTTCTATACATTCTATATATAAAATTTATGCTTACCGTAGTACTAGCACACATTTCAAATGTACACTTATGTATTGAACTTACCCATTATACACACAATTCATACTCTTTTCCACAACACAACATAAATATATGACCCGATATATGAGTATCGTTGGTCTGCATTATGAACTTGATATTTTCTGGGCACGATCAACACAACCAACGAGTTAAATCTTTTATCATTTTTACTGTAATGTGTAATACATATTGTATATAGTATATGGTATGGTGTCGTATTCTCCATGCTCGTTTTGGTTAGTTTTTTCTTCTTCTTTTTTTCTACATATGGTTTTTTTGTTGATCGTCTTCTAATGCTAAGAGTGGTAGCGATGCACGTGTGCTTGCTTGATAATATTTTGTTGATGTTTTTTATGTTGTTGATGCAGAGCTTTTCGATAGATGTAATGTTGATGGTGCGTTCTATTTGTTTATGAATCTTGATGGGGCGTAACTATTTTGGATATTTATTTTTGGTTTATCGTTTTAAGGGTGAATTGGTACAACATATTTATGTTTTATTGATAAACAGAAAAATTGTGTCATAACGATTTGCGCTTTAACAAAAAAAAATCTTATATTGCAAGACTAGTTTGAGCCAATGAAAACTGATTTATTTTAGTTTTCTGTTGCAAGAACATCGTTTGAAACGTTCGTACAAAATCATGTCAGATTAAACTCTTTTTTTTCAAATATAAAATTGAAACTAAAAATCGAGAGAAAAAAAACGAATAAATATTAAAGGGAACATCATATATCGTAATAATGTTTTAGAGAACACAAAGAAGAAGAACGAAAAGAAAAGAAAAATAAATAAAATTTTAGATAACATGTCATTTAATGATGAATTATTGTTGTGCTTATTTACACGATTTTTTTTTATTCATTTTTAAGTTGAAGAAAAAATGAAACGAAAACGATTACAACGAAAATCGATAAATGTGCTGCGTATACTAAATTGCGTAAATGATTGCTGTCGGTGATAAGTGATTGGCTGTTATTACTTGAACGATAATTTAATAACAATTTCGTGTTGGGTTGTAAATATAATATTTGTTAAGATGTCTTCCAGAGATGAGAATTCAGAACAATCCAACAAATCTTCATTAGCAGACTCCCCACATCTGAGTTCTTACATATAAGATCCATACTGTTGGTTTTTGTAAGGTCTATTATTTTCCAGCGCCATCCTGCGAATTATTCGAGATCGTCAAAGTGGCAAAAAGAGACGAAACCTTGCATGTCATTATAACCTGATTTACATACAATTAGTGGAAGAGAAAATGCAAAAAGAAAACAGAAAAACTTTGACTTGCGATGGATTATTTTTTATGATAAAATGTCTGTTATGAAGAACCCTTTTTCCTCTTTGATTTTTTTTAAATGCACAGTTCACTTTTAAAACAGATAATTGCCATGTTATTACCGCACCCAGGAAAAAATACAGCCGAGTCGTTGATTGCACTTTGTGACGTTAAATGCAATGTTTTTTAAAAATTGAACGCAGAACAAATGATGCAGCCGTGCAGTTAAATATGTACGTACATCTATACCATACCATGTACAAATGTAAGCTACACGCATGTAAACAATCTATGGTGAATGCACTCTATAATTAAAATCTTTTTGGTTTCCTAGTAAAGTAATACGACATCTTTCGTCTTGGATAATTATTGTTGTTTGTGAATTAGTTTTTGCCTGTTTGTAACGGATTTGTATGTTGACCAATTGCGCCTGTGTGTTTGATAGGTTCTGTATCCGAAGAAACTAAATTTACCACATGTATACAAAAGACATCTGGGTGGATAAGAGTATTGTTTTGGATACTAAAGTGTAAAATATTGGCTGAAGATATACCAACAAAATGTTAAAATAGTTTGTGTGTCCGCTGCTCGAGATCTGCTGATAATAGATATAATACTATTGCAATGATATAGTAGTATATACTCCTATATGTTGCAGTACTGCAGTATTATATACTCTCAATATTATAATATTTAGTTTGTGTGTCCGCATCTCCACCTCTGGGCCCGGTGAGTTTGTGTGTCCGCAGTCGAGAATTTCTGACACGTTATATTACACTTGCTGTATATATATTGCATTACAGTTTTGATAAAGTGGAGTTAAAACTTTGCACTTTATTTGAGATTAAGGATGTCCGTTAAAATTATTCCTAATTCTCAAAAATGAGTAACGGTGCCACGTTAATGGCCTTACTTGTCTGCAGTAGCCGAAGAAATTGCCACCGCTATTTTTAAACACAAAGAACATTTTTAAATAAAACTTTTTTTAAACCACGCAATATTCATAGAATAAGAATTCAGGTGACTAAACTGTTCTACATTCACTTTGCATTTAAATAATACATTTATCTGAGTCAGTTACCGTACAAGTTCAGGTAATAATACTTTCACGCTCTTTAACCAATTAATTATCACGGCACAATGAAAATTCCCTTGCTATGATTCTACGTGCCACACAAACAAACAATCGTTAATAGAATTTAACCACTCGTCAAAATCCAAACGGAACCGCTTGACCGCCTATCTAATTTGTAAAGTGTGGCTAGCTTGTGGAATCGATTGTATTAACAAAATGTTTTTCACATAATTTTCTTCTATCTTGATTTTATGTTATGCTCACAATCTTAACGCACTATAAAATTACCGCGTGAGTGATACCATGTTCACATAAAGGTAATCAAAATTAGAATTATAAAAAGAACATAAAAACGAGCCATGCATCAGATATTCTTATTTACGCTATTGCAAACAATTTAGGGTGAGTGTGAGAAAACAACATTTTCATGGTAGACCAATTTTACGTTTTTTTTTTCATTCTTCCTTCGTGTGGTTTTTTTATAAGGAGCGGAACTAATGCACTCAAAGATCTGTAATTTTTTCATCGATTGTGCGCGCATTTATATTTTACCCAAATTAAAACATACGATGTTTCGATTTAAATGCTGGGTTGAGTACCAAAAGGAGTGGTTCAACGATGTATTTTGTTAGTACATGTAACCGACGAACTTAATTCAATTGAATGACAAGTTAATCAAATTAATTTAATGGATATTCGAATCTACGTGATCAGGCAGATTAAATAAAACTTCAATTGTACTTCGTTCTTAATCGAACGGCCGCACAGTAAAAGATAGCTTCGTATGTAAATATAAATACTGATGTTTGGTTGATCATTTCGGTGTTTCTGAAGAAAGTTGTAGAATAGCAGCAATAACACATTAGAATCGGCTAGGCATCTGTTATTGACAAAGAAAATTACTCGCTTCACGAATGAGGTACAAGATTTTTCTTCAAGAAAATAGTTTAATCATGGGAAGTAATAGATTTACTGATTATATTGTTGTCTAATTTCATCATTTACATATTGTACATACTTTCATTTGTTTGGTTTCTTCTTCGGTGATACGTTTATTTATTGAAAAGCATATAATTTCTTAGTCAACCAAATTTATTCATATCTCTAAAATGGTAATGTATACCATCCGCTTATTAGAAATTATTGTTTTCGAGGGCGGCATTAACCATATACATGCATTTTAAGCGCAAAAACTAATGAAATGAGATAAAATTTGTGTGAAATATTTCAAATAGAAAATTTTATTTATTATATTTGGCTTCTAACAAAAATTTACATATGACTACGGATACATACAGTACACACATTAAATGTATTCTGTTTTTTGGCAGTAATTGTTGTGCTCAGAATTTATGATGTGTGAATTGGTGTAAATAACATGTAAAAGTGGATCGTGACTCTATGGATGGATATGCATTATATGGGAACCATTGAGATGTTTAAATCTTTAATTAACAACACAAAACGTTAATAATTACAACATAAATCACTTTTTCAGGCAAATGAAATCTAATTGTTTTATTGGAATTTATATAACTGCTGGTTAAGTAATCAAGGATTTTGCCTACGCCATAAAGTGATAAACGGTGTTGAACGAACATAAATTTCTTTCAATTAATATAATGTAGTTCCGAGTCTTGCAGATATTGCGTCAAATTGAAATTCGCCATAAAAAATCTTTGAAACGTGATTTGACGATCGACAGGTATTTTTATTGAGAAGATCAGGTTAAACATCTTGAGTTAAACAAAAAAGAATTTCTTCCAGCAACAAAAGTTTTAAAATTGAGCAAAGAAAGTGACAAGATAAAAAATGACAAAAATTTGTTGGACAGGTCATGTGTTGTATTACACAACTTGTATACACATCGACGCATTCAAATTCAATATAATAAAATTCAATTTTCATTGATTTTGGTATATCATCTACCTGCAAAGCATCCCCTCCTTTTAAAATATTTTGCCAAAACACCTGTTGATTCAACAGTGTTGAGATTATTTTTTCTTTCAAATGTACATACATGTGATATCTGAATCTAAAGAAGAATAAAACGTCTTTAGAATTTACAATTCAATAGTGTCTCACGGCCTATGCCTTTTTGAAAATCTGAACAGTTGCAGGTGCCTGCCTGTGTATATTATTATTATTACGAATATGTGTTAGATTTTGTATATATATTGACAAACACATAAATTAGTGTACATATGTGCAATGTACAGAACATTATATATATTTAAGTCTGCCTTTTACAATGCAGTTCTACCCTGTTCAAACTCAACTACGCAGTTTGTAATTCTGTTCGAGAAAAAAAAGGAGTCGAGAAAAGGGCAATAAAAAACTATTTTTTTTGCACATTTTTTATGTTTCTTCTTTCTTGTTTGTTCGGATGAGGTTTGTTTATTTTTCTTTAAAAATTCTTTATTTACTTTTCAACAATCAATTTTTGACCTGCATGCTTTAAAACTATTATGAGTCATATTATACAACACGACTATCCTATCGTATTTTGGGAGTCTGTTTTTTATTTACACAGAACGCTAAAATCAGAAAGGCAATATAAGTAACAACGCAACGTATTATTATACACATTTTGTTGGAAAGGAACCAATAATAAAAAATGAGTATATATACGGTTAGATTTGTTTATTTGTCTTTTATTTTCTTTTTCTGTTCAATAATTTTATTTGAATATTAGATCTTATCTTAATATTATTTAACTTCGAAAAAATGAGCATCAGATTTAGTGTATGTGGTGGAGTGTAGAAATCGTTAAAGCGTTGGTACCCATACCCAAAATGAGAGAGTCAAAGGGTTAACAAAGGGACCACAAGTAAAGTCGACAACAAATAAATGAACCGACCTCTTTTGTAGCTCATCAATACCATTGATCGGTATTTACATCAATCCGATTGACATTGTATCCCATATATGGAACTATATTGTGCGATAGGAAGATAGGAACTCAATTTTATTCCTTGCTGGTATTTCTGTTAGTTAAAGCGGAGATATACTTTTTTGTTCGATTTCTTTGTTTAATTTCGATTAACTATTGTTTGCACTTTGAATTAGTTTGTGTGTATAGATGGAAGTTCTGCATGTGCATTAGTTTCTTGTTTTTGTTTTCTTTGTAAAAACAATACTGTTTGTTGAGTAAACACATTGTCGATGAAGAGATAAAATTTTGAAAAACAAAAATTCATTTAGCTTGAAAACAATGAATGTTGAGAACAATTGCTTTCTGTATGTTATAATAGGTGGTCGATGGTCATGAAAAGGTTAGAACGGGAGAGGTAATTAGTTATTGAACTTTTAGAAGCGACTTCTCACCTGTTATCGATAGCAAAAACAGAGAAAAGAGCACTCATTAATGCGGAATTATGCAACAAAAATAATGATAATAGGAATGAAGTAATAGAACTGCAAACATTAGATGCTAAGTTTAAACAAGCTCTTCTTCTTCTTCTTTTTCAGCCTGTTTCTATCCACTGCTGGATGTGTGCCTCTCCAACTTCTTTCCATTTCGTACGATCCATTGCCATTTGCTGCCAGTTTGTACCAGCAATATTCTTAATTCCGTTTGTCCATCTCTCTGGTGGTCTACCTATAGCTCGTCTTTTATATGGTCGCCAGTTCATGATCTTTTTGGTCCAACGTTCGTCTGTCCTTCTTGCAATATGTCCCGTCCAGCTCTATTTCAGAGATGCTATTCTTTCCATGACATCAACGACCCTGGTTTGTTGTCGAATCCATTGATTCGTCATTCTGTCTCTGAGTGTTATTCCAAGCATACTCCGTTCCATGGCTCTTTGTGTCTCACTCTCAATTTATCTTCGGATGCTTTCGTTAGAGTTAACGTTTCCGCTCCATAAGTGAGCACTGGAAGAACACAAGTGTCGAAAACTTTGCGTTTCAGACTATTATTCATTTTGCTTTTGAAAATTAGTCTGAGTTTTCCGAACGCTGTCCATGCAAGACCAATCCTACGTCTTATTTCTGCAGTTTGGTTGTCCAGACCTAACTTCAGTTTATGTCCTAAATATACGTAGCTGTCGACTCGTCATTAAACAAGCTGGTTTAAGGTTATACATGAGTCTGTCGTTTCTAAAAGGTTTATTCCTGTGTAAAAATTCCCTTTGTGTTTTCAGCAGTTAGAAATTGACCTTGCAAACACTCTTCGCCCAAAGCTTTTATTTAAAATAAATTATCTATTCTATACATTAAAATTGCGAAATAAATGTGAGAATATAATAATTGTAAAACAGTGTTAAAAGGCTATCAAATCCTAAAATGCATAAAAAAACAAATTCAATCGATATGGTTGGTAAAGGAATTACCTCTTTTTGCGGTAGAGTCTTCCAGTCTTTTTAACTATAAAACTATTAACTATTAGACATTACAGTGTTTCTTTAAGTCGGAACATATTTGAGATTTATCAGAGTTTCAAAACTCACCAATGCTCCCAGTCAATAAAATGTTTCCAGGTTATAATATTTCGACACGAAATTCAAAAATCTCTTAGCGGATTCAAATTTCACGCCGATATATTGTAGACTGGAAAGCACTAAATTGACTGGGAACATCGATGACTATTAAAACTCTCATAAATCGAGAATTGTGTTTTTTAAGGACGAACACACTGTAAATGAAATGGTTAGTGTCATAAAAATGCTAAAAATTGAATTTTTGCAAAAGAAATAACAAAAACTGCATAAGTAGAATCATTTCTAAAGTTTGGTTTCTCCCCTGATAATAGACTCAGACCATTCCCATAAATCAAAAGAGTCATTACTCTTGATGGGCACGTTAAAATAAAATCCCAATCAGACTTAAGGAACCCATCTTAAACTATACAGATTATCGAAAAAAGGAACTTAAAAATAATTTTTTCCTTTACAGCTTTTGTTTTATATATATATGCTTTGTATATTGGTTATGGTTGAAACGAGGGTCTACTGTTATTATTTAAAAAAAAACCTTAAACGATTTTTTTAAGAAAGACATGTTAAAGTAGAAAAAGACAAATAACACGCAACATACAAAAACGAGAGCCTTTAAGATTTTACGTATTGAATTATCATTTATTTATAAGAAATTATGTATGTCTCTGGATATATCGTTTCTCTTGTTTAAAAATAAAAAGATGAAGAAAAAATAAAACCAAAAGTAAGCAGACAAAAAATATATGGAAAAATTAAAAAGGTTCATCTTAGACTGAAGGTCTTGATGGAACCTGTCGTAACGTGTCTGCCCTCGTATCGTGATATGGTCATTGTATTTACCTCATATACAATGCATAAAGAGTATAATTTTTGGCTGTGTGACTGATTGTGTTAATAGAACTGGAGACAATGTATTGAATACTATCAATGAATTAGTGCATCCGCTCAGGTGAAGTTCGGTTTATATGCAATTTTCTTTTTTTTTGTATTTAGGGTTCTCTTTTCGTTTGGTACCATTTCCTGTTTATATTTTTGGGATTGATTTTTTCTCATTTCATTGTTGTGATAAAGAAAAACAAAACAGAAAAAAGATTTATTTTCGATCGATCTTTATACATGTCGCAGGTCTTCTATAAATTTATTTTTAATGTCGTCGTATTCACACTGCATGCAGTTCTGATTAGCATAATAAAATTTGTAGTTATAACCAACGCCACAAAAAGTAATGATCTGATACCATACTGACATTGGAGAGAGTATAAACTTGAAATGAACATTTTGGGTGAATGAATCTAGTAAATGTTAAAGGTCAAGAAATAAATTCAAATTTCAAGTTAAAGCATTGATTGGACATTGAAGACGTTGTATAACTAATACTGTTCCAGAACCTGTTACAAAACGTTCAAACTTTAATACAATTATAAAACCTGAAGACATCTTAGCGGGTGGTATTGTAATTTTAGAAATTTAAGTGGCAATTAGCCAACTTGATTTGGGCACCCAACTAATTTACGTGCCAGAAAAAAAGACTTGAAACGTTATCCTATAATATTAGTAAAATGGAACGTAATCAAACAAAATGCAAAGCATAAACACATTATCCGTTGACTAATTGCAATAAATGCACTGGAGAGAAATCGTGTCACAAACATAAATCAACAACTAGTACGATTTAACACTGGCTAAAGTGATTAAATTTATAGAAGTGTATTAAAATCAGTGGAATTCATTTTATATAAATGCAATCTGAAATGAGCACGATTTCTTCACTGTGTGTATAACGTTTCAATGACCCAAATCTTGACGTGGGGCAATTTAATACTATTTATAGTCTCAGAGACATATTTTTAAATGCCCTGTAAACTTCAGAGTATTGCTCTGCTTATTTCATTATGCATATGTGTCTTTAATAGACGATTACAGTATATTGTATAAGTAATTGTATAGTAAATTAAGGTAAATAAAGAAGCGTATCTGAACCATTAAAAAAACTATTCAAAAATTTGTTGATTCTAATTTCAATATTAAATAATTTTTCGTTCTAAGATTAAACATCTTTTGAATGATGATATTCAGTTTTCTCCTTTCTTTGATTTAAGTAAACTTCCAGCGCGTGGTTAATGCGCGCATTACCAGTTTCATATTCAACTCACTTGAATATTGTGTTGCTTACAAATGTAATTTTTGTATGCCTTTTCTTGAAGAGCATGAAGAGTGTGCTGTTTCTTAATAAACAAAATGCATAATAAACTATTATTAAATTCATGAACTTTTAACCATGACTGTATGTACGTACACAACTCGCACGTGTGCAGTATAACAGGTTTCTAGAGTTTTTCGATTTTTTTTTTATTTCTTTCTCGAATATTACAAGAAGTTGGGTGCCGCGAAGTGAGGAGCACTGGTAAGGTGTACATTAAAGTCTGCATAAAAACACGCTTGCTATTATTGTAGTTGCATAGTAAAAAAATCATCTACGCTTAGATAAATGTAAGCAAGAGAACTGTTTAACCACACAATGGCCTGCAATGCATTTAGCAACATTTTAGCCGCGTCGTTGAAATTGCAAATGAATTACCTGTGTAGTGTATAGATAGTGGCCTGAAGAATAGCGAATATTCAGTTGAAAAGGAAATTTGTTCAGCGGTTTTACAGCATTTTATGTTGAACACAAATTATATTCATTGTAAAAAGTTATGCTGACAATGTTGGTTGTCTATGTCCAGAGAAAATTAGTCATAGTAAATATCATGTTGATGGATACGCTAGCAAGAAGAATTAATTTGCAGTTACAAAATCCGTTGCTTATTATCCTGTTCTCAATATAGTGTTGGAGGTCCGTTATATTGGAAATATTTGTGTGTGTGCAGATTTAGCAGCATTAGAAGTAAGAGGACTGTCTGTTTCGTGTTTTAATTCGAAGTTCATTTTTTGATCGACTTTCTTTCTCTTATCATCGGCAAAAATAAGCCATTAGATCTGGCTAGTATTCTTCTCATAATAACCATATGTATGCTCGAGCAAGTAAAGTATTTTGCATCAACCACTGGGTGATATTCTAAACTAAAAGAGTTATGCATGGAAGATTTGACCATTTGTAGCCTCGATGAAACGCAACACCAAATTATAGGAAAATTCAATAATTTTAATTTGTTTATAAAACCATCAGCCACAGATGCATTCTTATTTCAAATAATTTTATCCGACACTTAGGTTCAGACGAATTAAATCAGACGAAATAAATCATGCATAACAACACATCTAACTACATATCTACGAGACTTTTAACCCATTTTCAAAGCTCATACACATAATATACTTGCTGCAATTAAGATTTATAAAATAATGCCATGAATGTTAAATAATAAATTGAATAATAATTTCTAAACAAAAAGTTGAAGCATGTCATTTCTAATAGACATCACCATATAGCATACTTGAATTGATAGAAGTAATTGTTTGTTGATTTTCTATATGAATTTTCAATGCACAGCATTTGAAGACTCGCATGAACGCCAGATCATATAGATTATATCTAAATTGTTGTGGCTGCACAATCGTATTATCGTTCGTATCACGATAACTTTTTTTTGTAAAGAACGAATATGTCGCACTGTAATCATTAAATCACTGGAACTGTTCATTCTTCTGCTTGAAGCATTGGTTAATGTTTGGTAGAACCTCGTATTTCTAAGCGACCTGTCACATACGGCTATAATTCATCTGTTATCGATTTACGACGACAAAAATAATGACAAGCTATGGGTAATATGGTACTTTATATAGAAAAATCCATGTTCAAAGAAATTGAAGTACAAGATTTTAAATCAACCGATTAAAGATACTTTTATCGATGGAAGTAATAGACCCTATAATAATGCTGGTCATATGCTGGTCATATGCTTGCCGTCTGTAACAGGTTAACTAGAGGATTTGATGTATTAAACTTATCTTTGTTTACCATAACAAATGAAAGAAGAATTCCTTCCAAAAAAACATTATGCATAGAAAGAAGTATGGAAATTATTTTAACGTAAGTTTAAGACTATTTACATGGCCGATTTTAAGTTATAAATTGAGTTATACTTGTTTGTCTTCAATGCGCATATTTAGATTGACGCGGTTAATTGTTGTTTTTTTTTTCTCGTTGTGCCGTCCGACCAAGCTCCTATAAATACCATATTTTCTATTCAGTTTTTTTACCATTTGATAGCTTCAGTTGGCATATACGATTCGTACATATGATTGGCTCGAATTGATATTGAAACGCAATATATAAAAGACGTGTTTGGTTAGGAATCGTGTGATTCTACTTAATCTTTGAAAGATTGGTGTCGTTTCTGTTTCAAGGCTAAATAAAGTCAAGTATTACAGGCGGAGTGTTAAAATATGTTGCAACAAAACAGGCAATAATTTATATTAAAATAATATACAGAAAATATTGAATAAATCATATTGGACTAGCACATAGGATCATTGCATATAATATGCAACTCGGTCTGCAAGTTGTTGTTTTTTTTTGTTTTTATTACTTTTGCGTCGAATTGATGTGTTTGTTTATTAGATACAGATGTTATAATAATAGAATGTGCACTAAAACTGAAGGATTTTCTTAGATATAACAGAAAAACAATTGAATTAAGTTGTTAGAAATCATATAGTTCACCTTCACATGGATCACTTATAAAAAATTATTAAATTAATTTGAACTGCGAGCAAGCAATATCGTATATATATATTGAGTTAACTATTTATACTGGGTGGTAGGGTTATTTGAAATTGCCTCTGTCAAGGTACATAATAAAACGATTTTCTGATGTATTCGCTAGGTCAAGAATTGCTAATAAATCAGTAAATAGTTCAATTCTCGTTGAATGCATTCCCTTGTACGTCACTGGGTACTTTGATGGATAATCAGAGCTTTCGCAGATCACTTTCACTTCGTCTGGGTATTCATGAAATTCAAGCCCATACTTGTCGATGTGGTTCTGAGGCTGATAAATTTGGCTACCACGGTCTTTGTTGTAAATCGAGCGCGGGTCGAAGAGCTAGACATGAAATGTTTAACGACTTGATGAAGCCATCCCTCGTGATATTGGCGGTGTTCCGGCTACTCGCGAACCGGTAGGAAGCAACCGATCTGACAGCAAACAACCGGACGGGCTAACTTTGATACCTTGGCATAAAGGTAAGCCTTTGGTCTGGGATTTTACGTGCGCGAACACTTTGGCCAAAGCTTATGTAAAGGCAACTAGTAAAAAAGCTGGTGAAGCAGCTAGGATTCGCGAAAATTATAAGAAAACATTACAATTGCTAAAAGTTTCCTATGTGCAGAATGAGCACCAGATGAATATCACCAGCTGGCGTACAAACAACAACACTTTGTATTGTAAACAATTCAAAGACAACATATACACAGTGCATTTCTACGTTAAAGTCATCTATGCGCGCACATAACACGTATGAATGAAGTAAATACATTGTTAAGAATGTGTTTTGATTGTTTATCATACAATAAGTGTGTGTTAGTACATCCAGCTGGTGATATTCAGCTGGTGCTCATTCTGCACATAGGAAACTTTTAACAATTGTATATGAACCGTTAAATGAATATTTTCATTTCGTTCCCATTGCCGTTGAAACTTTGGGAAGCTGGTCAGAAGAAGGTCGAAATTTAGTAAATAAAATTGGCAAGATTTTAATCGACACCACCGGAGAGAAGAAATCAAGAAGTTACCTGATCCAAAGACCTGGAATCGCAATACAAAGAGGAAATGTTGCATCGATTTTGGGCACAGTCCCATACCATTCTGGGTTGGAGGAGATTAATTTTATATAAATACACAATTAACGGAATATGATTAATTGTCATTTAATGTGTAGGCATCCTGTACGTTGTATTTACATTGTCTGCGATGAGAATGTAAATGAAATTTACATGTTAGGTTTTTCGATGATTTACATGCTATACGCGATCATTTACATGCTCTGGTCGGAAATTTTTCGATCATTTTGTTTATGTTTTCACTTCTCACAAACCACGATATAAATTGGAATTTACACAGGCAAAACTATTTTTTGGTACACGTGCCATCGATACAATTAAGAAAACACTAAAATCACCACTGAATTTACAATTTGAAACAACAAAATCAAAAAAATTTCACTGAAACTGAGAATGACAACAATAAAGAAGTCAAATAAGTATCGCCGAAATGGCAGGCACGACCGATGCCTACTAAATGAAAATGAAATTTTAGTGCAAAATGTTTAGAAGTGGAAAGGTTCCGAAATGCTGCTTCTATGCAAAATTGTTTCGTAGTTTTCATCTTAGACAATGTAAATACAACGCACAGGATGCCTACACATTAAAGAACAGTACAGAAGAGCCTATGTGAATGAGTAATACATGTGTGCGAAATTAGGCGGTTCGCCTTCGGCTCACACGCCACAAACATCGCACACATGTATTACACATTTACATAGGCTCTGCTGTAATCTACTATTAATGTAATTTTAAAATAAAAAATGTCGTAAATGAATCTGCTCACAGACTATTCTTCAAACATTTAAAATGACAACGCACTGGGAACAAATAGAGTTGAATTCTCATAGTACAACACGAATTTAAAATTTCTACGACTGTAGATATTATAATTTAAGTTTTAATGATTGTGGCATGTGTACTTTTGACAGTCACACAATTTTACCCTTAAAATACTGAAACGAAAGTTCTAATTTCAAAGTTACTTCACTGAGTGAAGTTCACTCTTATTTATGCATTATATTCGGATGCGGCTTTGTTTTCACCTAATTAGGCGACGGAAACAATAAAAAGTAATGTTATGGTTTTCCATTATCTGGTCAAAATGTTTTGTTTCGATGGCATTATAGGAGTCCATTTATATCGTTGATAAATAAATGGTTTCGGCAGCGTACAGACAATGATATATTGGTAAATAGATTTGCGGAAGTAAGGGATAATATCAACCAAAAAAAACGAAATTTAATGAAATCAGGAAACTCATTCATTAGAAGAAGGGGCCAATGTGAAGCACAAAATTGATTAATTGAGTATGATTGATATGATAAGAAATTAAATTATGGTTTGTTTGCAGGCACTCTATGCGAAGTAGAACTAATCAAATAAGGTGAGAACAAATTTGATTAAAAAATTAAAATTGAAAAGAAAGAATTCGGTTGATATAAAATTAGATGTGGTCAACCAAGGGTAGTCAAAACGTAACTGAATATAGAAACGCTTATCGTTTGATGAATTCGGTGAAAAAAATTATGTTCACACATGTATATACATAAAGCGTATAAAATGAAGGGTTTAATTGGTATTGAGGGTAGTTAAATCGAGGAAGTTATAAATTTGAATTTCACAAAATTAGGCATAGTTTACATAACATCGAATTAATGTAACTATTTTCGTTGGCTACGTTGAGATTGATTGAAATTGATCTGACTAAAGATAGCTCGGGACGAAGATAGTTTTACTACTAAAAATCGCTTCACAAAGTATCGGTAAACTGTACAACAACTGTGTTTAAGTTTACTAATAATATTTATCGCGATAATGTCATTAACATTACCTCACACTATCGTCATCAAACTTAAGCGATTGCCCCAACTTTATTCGCTTTTATAAAATACGTTGAACAATCAAACAACCGCATTATTAGTCACTCTAATTCAAATCCAATAAAATCAAATCAAATTTGTTTACCGACTAAATTGCAATATTCTGTAAATATAATTTTGTAAATCATTGTCCACAAGATAAGCCGCACAAAATTACCTTGAACCGCACCGTAAAATGCACTGTTTACATGATATCAATGCAATTGAACGTATGTAAACATGATTAATCATACAATATATTACCAGTCCGGTGTCACAATGTAAAGCAAATTTAATGCTTGGCTGCTCATTTCGAAAAAATGCGTTTAACGAATCCACTTTTATATTTAATTTAGTCTTTTTCTTGCATTTATTATTAGAATCATTATATTGTTTCGCTGAAAAGTGTCTGCAGTTGTCGAATACATTAGCATAATAAATTTAGGAGATATCAATAGTTGACACGATCAACTACCATAGTAAGGTATAGCCACGATGTATGATTTTTTCTTACTAATCTTAGCCGCAAATTGTGTGCATTAAATTAATAAATTTTGCACCAATCTCTTCAAATATGTTAGTGAATCACAAGAAGTAGCGGATTCGGTTATTACACTGGTGATATGCTTAGATATGCCAGGGATTTTTTTTTTATCACAATACCCAATTTGCTGTTATACTAGTTATAGGTCAAGAAATTATTAGCTTTCGTCTATTCGTCTATTTTATTGTCGTTGTCGCTAATAGATGAGTCTTCTTCCTCTGCTGTACGTAAAGGGTCTAAACATGTGTTTTAGATGTTTCCCAGTCGGTGCTCTTCAACTTTCTATTTAATTGTATGCTTTTACAGACCGACTCATAGGCACCATCGTGGCACTAAAATGCAGCTGAGTAATAGTAAATGCACCACTCTACTGTAATATAACTCAACAAATTCCGAAGGAAAGTTACAATACCCCTGATGCCATTACATGCAACTACAACAACCTATTTGCATGGTGCATTAAGAAAATTATTCTATTTTAAATGGAATATTATGTTCTGAGGTTGTTCAATTGCATAAATTGCAATTATCAATCATAATTTCAGTTTTAAGTTCAAGTGCCAACGATTCGAAACAACTATTCCATGTGTAACCTGTACACAATGGAACAACCGACGGAATATATACAATACGTACAAACATATTCATCCCAGAGTCAAATCGGTGGAAGGCGAAGAGATCTTCGACATCGGTGAATTTTTATTGCGTGTTTATTATGACCATCTTCTTGATTTACCAAATTTAATTTATTCAGTTCCTTTATGTTCGTTGCAAGAGTTTTTATGGCTACAGAAGCAATCGTAAACTTTATTTATTTTTTAATATTTTTTTTTTCTTTCGTATTTTTATGCTAACGGTCGACGTAATGTACGAAAAGGTAAATGGAAAATTCAACGAAATGAAATAAGTATTCAGAGAAGAGACTCACTCTTATTACTTTTTCAATTTTATTTAATATTTTTTAAGAAACCATTTAGAGGAGGATTTAAATATAGTTGCATTGCAGGCAGACATACGGAATATGTATATAAACCTTAACTTTGCTAAATAGGCAATTTGATGGAGGGCTGATTGATTTTTTATTACTCTCTGTTCATTTGAGTTGATATGTTTCTTGTGGCACTGAGTTGAATTATAATTGAATTTATTCGTACTGTTACTGGCTGATAAATGTATGTTCGTTTCGTTTGTTAGAATATTATATTCACAGTCGTTAATACACTCATACCTCTCAATGCATTAAAATTTAAGCGAACTGTTTTGAGTGAGTGTATACATACGTTATACGTCGGACGTTTAGTTTACGTTGTAGTTTCTAAAAAACCTTTTTTTCAAATATTTTTTTTCGGTTATATTTTACGATTAGTCGCGGTGAGGGTAACGCGGTAGCTATACAGATTCGTTACGGATTGAATTTTAAATGAGCTTTGAAACAACTTGAGATTAAGTATAATGTGGTAGAGTTAGAGTCGCGTATGTATACACACATGTATGTTTGAAGAGGCTGAATACTCGTGTGTTACATTGTCATTATTTATTTTGAGTCTTGATGGTAGATGAGGAATATCTCGTTTTTTCCTAAATAAATGAAATTAGTTTTTTTTTTACTATTGTGATGACTATACCCGATGGATGGGTTTCGTTGTGATATGGTTTCAGCGCTTTGAAGGTGCATATAGCATATGCATCTAATTTCTCAACATGGAAACATGGCATCTACTTGTAAATTTTCCTCAATCACAATATATGGGTACTTCGTAATCCGAAGAGTGGCAATGCTACTATCTTTTCACGTAAATGTCAATATTTTCAGTAATTGTGTAATGCAACAACAAAAAACCAAAACAAAATTTAGACAATCACGCTCATCACGAGACACATCTACTCGGAATAATAAACAATTCTATCTGATAATTGATTCTCATTATGGTCGATATAATTACGTTCTTTCGGTAACATCTAATGCATGGCTGTGATTATGTTTTTTGGTAAAAGATTTTTTTTCTGCTTCCATTGATGTAGAAGATCGTTGACACCAAGATAAAATGTAAAAAAAACTTACCGGGTGCCGAGTTATTATTATCGAGATCTAAAAAGAAGAAGAATACAAATTAGGAAAATGTTGTTCAGTAAGTTGTTATTTCAATCATCAGTCAGTAAAAATAAAGGGAGAAGCATCGTTCTGATACAGTAAGAATGTACGTCCAAACTAATTATGTGAATGATATCGCGCCAATCTACTGAAATTGACCACAACGAAAATAGTCAGATATTCGATGTTAAATGGTGATATGCTTGCCATCTGTGAATGGTTAAGGGAACTGCCTAGTCGAACAGTAACACACAAGTATGAGTTTGAGATAAGTACTGATTTTGAGATATTGTAAACATGATAACATGTCTAATACACAGTCGATCTATAATATTACTTACTGCTTAAAAAATGCAGTGTTTGTAATATTAAATCATGATGTTTATCGTGTTATTATAACATATTGCTATATTATGTCATCACGTTGCCCATTCATTATTTCCTTTGTTTTAATGAAATAATTGTATTCAATTTTCTAAGACCAAGTACTGCTACGCTATATCATTAAATTAATTTTCTTCGACTCATATCTGCAAATGATATCTTTATTCATCCGTTATATTGCATTGCAGCCTACAGCTGCCTTTCATATATGTTTTTCAATTAAAATTTTCTCTTTTTGCAAAAGTTATAACAAGAAAATAATGATAATTTGGAGCCCTTTAGACAGACATCAGATCATATCTGTGATTTTGGTGGACTGAATACTGAGTATCAAAAAAATCTCGAACCACAATGTCTCAAAAAATATACTGAAAATTTCTTTATCACTTCGATCAACAAACAGAAGGTGCATGGTACTTGCATTATTATTTTACATCGACTATGCAAACCGAGCGACTTTATTTACTCTAGAGTAGAAGTAGTTTTTTTTATTAAAATTACTAAGACAAGGAGGTCAAGTCTCTTCTTTTTTCATTAAACTTTCGTCTCTTCTAATGATAAAGACTGGCATAGCCTGTGGGTGGGTTTAACACTTTTGAACGACAATTACATCAGTTACTTTATAACCAATTCCGCTACAACAAATCTGCTTTCACGTTTAAACAAAAACTTTACACATTTTCGCCAGATAATTATCCCATTTATAAAACTTAATTTCTCTTTCGTTATCAGCAAACATATTTCCATCCAACTTCATTTACCCATGCTAACTCAATTTCCACGTTAAACCATTCAACACTCATTATCACATCACCAGCAACTTAATCCTTCTTTTACGATTCGACTAAAAAAACGTTGAATTTCGGTTGTCGTTTTGACTGATGCGTCTAAACAAAATGTTCCCGAACCGTTGCAAATTATACCTCATTCATTCCCATTTGCATTTCGAGGTAATCAACGAAACACCCAAAGTATAAATAGACATTCGTAATCACAGACGAGCTATTTAGAATATAGCTGTCGTCGTCGGTGGTACCATACGTATGGGGATGCGGTGTGTTGAATGTGATCCATCAAAACAATAAAAACATTTCTGGCTTTGGAAAATCCTCGCGTCTGGGAAGTATGGTTGTTGTTGATGATGTATGTAGATATGAAACGATAATAAATAAAATGCAAATGATTCGGTGTGTTGGAAGAGACGAAAAAGTTTTTGAATTATTTTCCTCGATTGTCTTTCGCGCTAATAAAATGACGGAACGAAATGTTTCATCCCCATTACCGAGGCATATCGAACCAGACACCTCAATGCCGGTTTAAAGCGAATACGTATGTGCCAATTTGTTCACGGGAATATTGGTATCCATAAAGGAAAAAAATAAACGCATCGCATATAAATAAGCTTTCGCTGAATGTTTTCAGGTTTTACTGTTTCGTTTTTAGTACTAGGATTACCTCTTGGTCGATTAGATTCGACGATGGGGTGATAAAGTTTAAACCTACTGCGGAATGGTTTCGGTATGTGTATGTCTGTGTCGATTTATCTTCCTCACGTTGTAAATATTCGTAGTTTACGACTGAAATTTTAAATTAGAAGATTACGAGCGAGAATTATTTTTTATATGCCAATGTGTTCGTACTAGAGGCTTGGATTTTATTTGAAGGCAAGGTATCGTACAGTGAGCTCAATCCGAAAGTTACGTGACACTTTTTATGGACGACTTTAATCATTTATCGATAAATAAATGAATTGATGTTTTTATGTCTTTAGAAGGTTTTTTTTTGCTAAAAATATTTAGCTCCCTCATTTTCGGCTGGATTAGGGTTTTTACGACTTTGATTTTTAATCAAACAAAAAGAGTCATCAACACTGTCAGGGTTTTCCTAATTTATCGACGAAATGACAAGGTTTTATTGCCTAATAAAACGATCGAATTCTTCTTCGCTACGAAACCACTAGATATTCCTTTTACCAACATGATGACAAATCTGTGTACATTTTTAGTTATACTGAATATTTTCACCGTCAGGAGAAAAAATGTTAATTGGACGGACTAGCAATTAAATGTTAGTGACACTTGTTACTTGAGTACTTTCATTTCCGACCAGAACAGTCAATTCAGCCTAACTCAGATATCCATTTCCTGAACAATATGAACAATAACCTTTGTATTTCGTACAGTAAACATAATTACGGACTAATGAATCGAAACTTGGTCATTATTTGAATATAAAGCAATTCAAACATTCCATGAAAAGAACAAAGTGTCTAATTAACATCAGTATTCTATCAGACAATACGTGCCAGTAGAAAGTAAAGGGTGGCAAAATGTATTATTGACTCGTAGAGTTCGAAAAAATGCACTACATAATAATGGGGTGATTTCTGTCATAAATAACACCTTTATGAAATCAAGGTGTTATTTAATGACACAATGCATTTCGGCATTCCATTTTCCAGCGTTTCCATTTTTTATATATAATGTAGCGTGCTCCATAATTAACTATAAATATATCAGACACACAATGTCGAAAAAATTGATTTGTCACAATATGTTACACTTTTTTGGGTGACGAAAAGCTGCAAGGGGTCGACAACAAAAGGGGTCAACAACATTGAAATTGATTATTATTTATTTATCAGTTTCAATAATAAAAAATTGATTTATACACCGAACTAAACAGCAAACATAACCCAAACTACGTCACCCATGCACCCGAGTTTAATACAACACACACACTTTCTCCCTCTGCCCGAACCCCTTATTAAAATCACATAAATTTAAAAAACAAAACAAAAAAGCCAAATTTCCCTTTATTGTAAAGTTAATAAAATATAGCACTCAATGATCCTTGAAAAATTCCACTGAAGTGCTAAAATTGAACATACATGCAGAGAGTCAATGTGACAACATACACCGATCCATAAACAATATAATTTTATCGTGAAAATAATATTGGAAAATTATGAGTTTTATGTGGCGGCCAATGGCGATTCGAATCGGAAGAGTATCTACTTTTTACCGATTATTTCTATATGCGTCCGCTTATCGAAAATGAAGACAATTGAAATTTTTAATGCTTTAAATTGATTGGAAAGGGTACGAGAAGGGGATATAAGTATGGGCAATTTTTCGAAAATACATTATCGATGCCCATAATTCAGCGTTCTAATGTCAAATTATGAGTTACGATCTTTCAAGGCTCCGACAGAAAGTATGCTCTTAGAAGGTCAAGGGTTATGCTATACACATTTTATGGGATATTTATTATCTAAAATCGATGTCTATTTTATCAAAGCCATTTTTATTGAGTTTTTATTTGTCTTTTTAATAAGAGTGGTTTTATGTACCTTCGACCATTTGTAATTAATAACTATAGGGTTGAGTATCGACTTAAATATATTTACAATTCAGAATATTGTTGCTCATAGTAACCAGACGTTTACTTGCTGTTCTGTATGTTTTAAGGTGCACAAGCTCATGAATATTAATTATTTTACAAATTTTCCATTATTTAGTGCACGTGCAACAAACTGATGAACCGACCTTCTGGGCTACATACATTTATGGTATTATTTGCATTGTGGCCAGCAATTAAAAACATTAGCAACAAATGGTCTTGATTCCTTAATTCATTTTTTAGCAATACAGATTAACATTCATTTACCCAAATTTAAATATAAGGTGGGTTATTATCCTTGAATTTATTTCCATATGCATTTATACGAAAATGCATCAACACTCCTCACGTCGAAATAAAAATAAAATTGGGGTGAATTAAGCCACTCATACGATTAAATATTTTTACTAATCATTCCACTCGGATGACCTTGCACATATAAATATTCGAGGCTCACAAACAAAAATGCTAACATATCGCTGTACCAATTGTTGTATCAGATTAATTTAAATGATTCCTTTCTGTATTCGGATCATGTTTTTATTTTGAATATTTTAATCTGCATATCAATCGTCAGGTGGTCCCAATAAAACTAACAACTCTGAACAGTATCGTTTAATGCGATGGTAATTTATACCATATAACATCGACGATGATTCGACTTTTTACCATTTGTTTTTATTGACTTGACGCATATATAGATTTATATGAAGCAGAATGAATTAACATTCACAGTCGTAGCGATTCTAATCAGGCGAATAATAAATTCTAATGGCATAAAGGAGCAAGTAGTGGAAATCAACTCTATTGTGACATTTTTAAATTAGTCAAAAATCATCCTTGCATTTTGGTACCTTTTTTAATGCTGTTTATAAAAATGATTACTGTAAACTGTGACAAAATTTATGTTGAAACAAATGAAGTACAAGATTTTGCTACTAACACTAGCAGACTTTAATTAGAAAAAAGAAACAGATTTAATACTGATATTGTGACACGCTTGCCGTTTCTGAAAAGTTAGTTATATCCTGAGTAATTAATTCAAATAATAATTACACCTCTATCGTCGTCCGAATCATTTGTGAAACTGTTATTGTAAGTGGTTTACTCAGTTACCAATCTTCCATCGTCAATACATCTGATAAACAAAGTCTAATTTATTGTTCATCAAAGTCAACAGTCGTTGGTAATACTTTAATTCGTCTAAATTGTGGCTAATTGAATATTGTTAAGTGGAGATATATTCTCATCTTTGTACAAGATGCAAACAACACACACACTATATGAAGAACGAAACTGCAAATATATCCAACCGTCTTCACCTAAACTTATAATGAAATATAAAATGCTACTCTGTTATTATATATTAAAAAAAAACAGAAAGAAAGATAAAATCGTCAAACCGACATATCATCGCTCGTACGTACAACTATAAGCAACTACTATGAGTTGTGTATATGGTTCTTCAACAGATTGTTGTTTGCATGCATCTTCAAAATGTAATACCCTTGAATAGAGGCTTATTATGTGGACAATTACTCACTTAAAAGAAATAAAATTTTACTTTATGTAGATGAACACAGCAACATAAAGAAGACACAAATAAATAAAACAGCTCTAAGTACAGAATATTATTTAAAAAAAAAAACTTAAAATAAAACAACAAAAAAGAAGAAGAAAATTACAACGACTTTAATAACGTATCATAAAGAAGAGTTCGTTTTTTCTCTACTCTTTTTTTCGTAAGAAAAAACACGTTTTCAGCGAAATAAAAAAAATATTTACACGCGACTGCTATCACCCACTGTGTGTGTACACCATGCCAGTTTTGATGTGTAGTGTATTTAAGGTTTGAAGTTACCATGGTATGGGTCTCAGTTTTAATATGGATTAGAAGCTGTCGCGGATTCAATGACCTCCATGATAATATGAGTTATATAATTCAATAATTTTTTTCCGCCTCCTTTCCATTGGACTGAGATGCATTGGTCGTTTTACACACATTGTAGATTTTAGATGATTAACGAGAGGATTTTATGTTTCACCTATGCCAGCGATGGTCTTCATATTAAATGAATGTGTCAGGCAATTATAGCATAATGTCGTTTTATATTCTCGTGTGTCGTCTACATGTTACTTAATTGATCTTATGCTCGCAGCGTGTTACAGATGATTTAGCTACTGGTACAGTATATTTTCATGTTGTTTTATTGACGTATGTTGGTATTATACGAACTATTAGTTAAGGTATGTTCTTCAGTGAAGAATGATTACAACCAGAGAATATGGTATGGATATACGATTTACCTAGCGATTAGCAATATAATTAGTGATGGGAGCTACATATTTTCATATTTTTTCCGTAAAAGATGTTCTATGTTGGCGCAATTACCTTTTCATAAAATGCCCACAAGAACATTCTTATGCATTGTTGCACTTCCGCCAAAAGAAAGAAAAATATCGAAGGTTTCAGGTGACTGTACCCTTAGACAAATCTGTGCCATTGACTCGATATGAACCTACATAACACAGAGCAGTCGAAATAATGTACTTTTTCGCAATTCCGGTCCATAATCATCACCATCACCTTTCCATGCATCCATTTAATGTCGTTTTGAAGGTATTTATATTTCACTGTATTTCTGGACACGCTAAAGAACCTATTACCTTCAACGAAGGCTAAATTTTTATAAATAAAAATCTTGCATTGACCAGAAATCGAACCCCCGACACCAAAAGGTTTTTGAACACAAAGCAGCGACTATAGCCATTCGGCTATAGAGTCACACAATTATACCGAACGTATTGTTGAAGCGTATGTACTAAGCATTGACTACTCGATTTCATTCAACGCGTCTCTTTACATCACATAGCAATGTGTATCATAATGCAGCCTTCTTGATCGTTCAAATGAATTGCTGTATACACAAGAATTTTGGACTTCGTTTGGCCTACAATCCGCGAAATTGCCTAAAATCAATCGTCCAAAACAGGTACACAAATGACTATTGGAACACACGACGTCTTGTCGACCTCGGCTTCGCCTCGGGTCGACAATCGACATCTAGTGCGAAAAAATACCTTCATACCTACCTTGGTAGATAAATAACTATGACGACAGTTACGAGAAAAGCGATCCACAGTGTTGGAATGGTTATTTGGATCACAAGGGACGAAAGTAAAAAAATTCAACCGTGTGCGAAGTTTGCAGCCCGTGGCCGAAGGCCAGGGCGGCAATCGCACAGGTTGAATTTTTTTACGTCGTGACATGTGATCCACACAACTTTTCATTACAACAACTACGAAAATTGTAATTTGAGCTTCCTTATAATGTTCCAACTGATGAAATTTACCGAAATAAGCTGAAATATGCGGTGGTCCAGGGGGCGGCAGCCCCCTGGTAAAAGAAAAATTAATAAATTATTGGCAACGTTCTTTTCTATCACAACAATCACAGTGATCACAACGACACCAGACGGAACACATGTTGTTGCTGTCATTTACTTTCGCATCCTCGTTTGAGGGGCGAAAGAACTGTCGCTCCTCTGTTGGGAGGCGAAAGTATTTTCGCACCTCTTGTGATGTCGTGGGTAACTGAGAGTTGAATTTTTATACTTTCGCATCTCATTCTGGAAGCGAAAATTACAACTTTCGTAGTTGGTGTAATGAAAATTCATTCTACTATAAATCAATAGTCATTTTCATGCTTCGGGGCCGAAAATGAGGGCAATTTTTCGAATTTTCTCGGGTTTCCGGCCCTCTGCATGAAAACTCACATGTGCACCTGTTTGGGACGGTTGATTTAAGGCACTTTCGCTTGTAAGCCTCACTTCGTTCGGCCTACAATCCGCGAAATTGCCTAAAATCAATCGTCCAAAACAGGTACACAAATGACTATTTCATGCAGAGGGCCGGAAACCCGAGAAAATTCGAAAAATTGCCCTCATTTTCGGCCCCGAAGCATGAAAAGACTTTATTTTGGGTACGTTGCACGGGACTTTTATTGAATGCGAATGTTCGTCAGAGTAATACCGTATTTATAGGCCCAAACCAGGCTACGTTGATATGATTCAATTCAAACGGCGACTTGATCTGATCGAATTGCTAGAGTTGTTTCTCTTGAGTGTATCCTCTCGTATAATTCCTAACACACAGTCTTTGATTACTATTGATGTAATAGATTGGTACATACGAAGATCTTTTTTAGTAAAATTTTTAAGTTTTACCAGCAAGTACTCTAGATCTGTTACATAAGTACGTCATGTATATAACATTATTAACCTGTTCTTACTTCGTCATGTTGTAAGAAGCCAAATCCGCTCTGCATTAACCAAATCTAATATTTAATTTCACAATTACACCTACATTTATAATAAATTTCAAAAATGTTTATCTAACAATCAATTTTAAGATTTGTATCTTACGAATCAATAAAACTATCTGTGAAGAAATTAATGAGAAATTAAATTTACAGACTTCAATTAATTAACAATCGACAAGTGTCGTGTGACAATCCAAAAAAAACACGTTTATACATTCACCTTAAGCTGAGTAACTCACTCCTTGTTACATATCTTGTTGCTGGATATTTTTTGTTGTAAATAATTATATTGCTTTTCCACAGATATATCTGCAGATATTCCGTTTATATATCTAATAGATCTTAAAAGGTATGAAACCATAAATGAAATCTCTCGTAATTCATTAATGGTTCAATCTAATAAATTGCTTTCTTTTGAGTGTATTAAATGAAATTAAGTGCTTAACGGAAATTTGATATGACAATTACTAATTTATTGCTTGTCTTCAATTTAATAAATTTTTCGACAAAAACATTAATACTTTTCAATCCGATTTATAAATTACTTATGGTAAGTTCAACTCTATATCAACAATCATCACAACGAGTGATCGAAAACATGAGATGGGTATTATGATAGAGCCTCTAACAGCTAGAGGCTTCAAGAAAACCTTAGTGGTTATCCGATTAAATGAAAATCAATTTTTATTTAAATGAGTGACCTGAAATTGGATGCCAATTTATTTTCCATCATTTAAACTACCTAATTGTTATCATAATAACTTGTTAATCAATTAACGCAGACATTTTACTTGAATTAAGGTTTACCCCAATCTTACGTACTTCGACCCCACAAAGAAACGTCAGTACCCATTCCATGTCTGGTATTAATGTTACCGAAAATTACTCAACCTTTTTGTGAAAAATTCATTACAACGACAAAACAGCACATTTGTAAAATGGTTACAGTCACCTCAGGTCTATTTACACAGATATTCCGAATACACATAGCACCGAGATTTCGGGAACATTTCAATTACTGAGTTAATAAATAATGAATTATGAACATTATAAGCCTACGTGTATAAACATCGCATATATACGAATACATTATGGGTAATCCATCTACGCAAACAGCAAAAACGTATGTTGATAAGCAAATTGGTACGAACGATATATCTAATTTCCTTTAGCATATTGTATGTACATTTTGTTGACTCGAAATGTGTATAAGGTACATCTGAGAGATTGATATGATTTTGAATGCCCCCGAGGTAAATTTTGAAACTCAGAAATGACGATGAGAACACATATTCATGTTAGCTAATGGATATATATGTAAGCGCATTAATTTAGAGGAAAAAAAACGTATTGCTTATTGCAAAGATGAGAGACATTTTAAACAAACAAACATTCGTATACGATATGTGATGCGGAGCTCCGATTGAAAATGATTTTTTTTTTAATAAGCATGGAAAGCTTGGATATTATTTTCATATATCAAATTTTTTTGTTATTGATTCTCGTATATACCATTACCAAAACTCATTAATGTTTATGAAGTTGATATGAAACTGTACATTTCAAAATGTGTACAACCGATTTTAATAACAAAAATTGTCCATGGACGATTTTTGTTTTGATAGACGATATATTTTCATACTACGGGGTAATCTATTCACATTTGACATTATTTTCTATTAATGATTTGAACTTCTTGGTTAAATGTAGTTTTGTCTATGTATATACATGTATACCTTTCTGTGAAGTGTCAAATAAAAACCTCAAATTGTCGAAATGAAATTGAACGTTACTCCTCAAATTTTATCGTATTGAGTTGACACAACATTTTTTTGCAATTTTCTCGGAACACAAAATTTGTGTGGAGATAGATACAGACAACACATATAATAATGATTGATTTTGAGTGACGACAAAAGTAAGCATCGATTTTTTGTTTGTTTATTTAAAAGCGAAAAAAAGGCTGCAAAGTAAAAAAAATGATCTTTTCAAAAACAAATATTTACAATAAATAAAAATCATCAACTCTATTACGTCCCAAAGTCCCCAAAATGCAACTAAGGTTTATCCGTTGAATTGCAATAGAACTGAATTGATTTATTTATTAATCAACTTTAAAAACGTGAAGGACTCAAAACATATTCATTATTGTGAGGTAGCTTTCCACCCAATCATACCATGAATGTAAAATGAGTTTCTTCTAGTTCAACAAAACCCAAAAGTGATCTCATTAATTTAAGCTCACCCTACGACAGCAGAACTTAATGATGTTGTACTGTTAATCTTAAAATAATTAATCGATTCAATCTTGTCGAATCGGAGAAAGAAAAGTGACAACACTTCAAAAAAATGAAACCAAATAGACTTTCTGATAGCATGCATCATTTAGTGAAAATTATTAATTTAAAAATATGAGATATAATTATATCTATACGGCAACGGTTGTGTTATATATAATACTTTTAAAATTCAATAAAACGGTCAACATGTATAAATCATTAAAAAAAAAACTCATTTCTTTTCCATCTTGAACACTTCAACCTCTATACAATTATACAACGCTCACATGAATACTGATTTTAAATCTTTATTTTTAATATTCTGTTGTATATTTACATACTATACAAAACACACTGACTATATATGCATTTTATTGTATATATGAAATGAAAACTGCCTCTATTCTGAATACACATTTAAGTCTTATTTTTCACAACAGGCAACTCATACACAAAAAAAAACGAACCAAACACAAGAAAAAAAGGCATAAAAAAATGTTATAACCAGTGTGCCAAGAGATTAACCTCACTCACTTCATATGCTGTAGTGCCGTAAGCTAAGGTCCAACCAAGCGATAGTTTTCTTGGTAGTGGAAAAGAGATACCAACAATAACAAATCAAAAAAACAGGTCATTGCCTTGTGGATGCGAAGATAAGAAGAGATTTTGAAGGAAAAAAAAACAGAACCCAAATTAGTTTAGAATCATGAGGACGCCTATTAAATTACAAAAATATTAAATGAAAAAAGGACTTATCCAGATGCGTAGTAGAATAATAATAAAAAAAATACAAAAAAAAAGAAAAAACCTCTTGGATATAAATGAAAAGATTAGAAAACAGGTACCCTTGCATCTTGACAAGTTGTATTTTTATATGCATGTTAGACATAAATAAAAAAGAAAATAAAAAAAAGAACGAAAAACGAACTCTTTATGACGATTGAAGAGTCACCCACTTCAAGATCTTCGTATGGTTCAGACAGAGATGCAACGAAAATAAAACTTTGTAAACAACAACGTAAAATTATCGTAGTTTTCTGGTACCATGTATATTTTGTGAAGATAAAATATTGTAATTTATGTAGGTACCGAATCGAGTTTTAGAGCGGGAAACTTTTTTTTTCCTTCGTTCGATTGTATTGCTTTGTGGTAGTGTTGAGTTGAGATTAATTTTTTTTCTCGAAATAAACTTAAATTTGGTAATATAGCGATAATACAAGTTTCAGTGCATTCGATGGACACCTAATTAATATTAATAGCAGCGTAACGCTGTTCAAAGACACGTTACAAGGCAAAAATTAATAATGAACATTATAACGTAGAACATTTTCTGATAAGGTGAACGAATATCATACAATGAAATTGGTGATAAATTTGTAATATCAATCGTCTCGGTGACTTCTGACCAATGATTTAATAGAGTACACTTTTATGTCATTGCTTCTGACACGAATATTAAAGGAACTGTACGAGACAACTTCAGCAAATTAGAAACGAAGAAGTCAATAGACTATGCCAAAATGACTTTTTCTCTCAATTTTTTTGCATAAAGTAGCTAAAAATTGAAAATAAAGATACCCGTGTCTCGTCTTTTGACGAAAAATCTTGAAACCAGAAAGATATTTCATTTTATAAATTCCTGAAATATGTGATTTGCGCCATTTTCCACCCAAATTCCACATAAGGTCTTAAGTTTGCCACTTTACAATTACAGTAGTATTGTGAGTATTGTTCACTCAGTTCACCCAATTTTGACTTATTCACTGAATTTTGTTTTGATGAAGTGTCAAATTGCCACAGTAAATTTTTAATCTCAAACAAGTTTGTGTCGAAAATTTGTAGTATTTCGCGTAAAACGAAGTGATTCAGTTTAAATTTCGTCCAGAAAATAGTTCCGAGTGTTCTTTTTCTAGTGTCTTAAACAGAATTCAGGACAAATCTTCCGAAATAATTTTAAAGACAAATTAATTTGGTCAAACATTGTGGGTGTTGTGAAAATCTCATTTTTAAAAGCAATTTGGTGTCGATTATGCAATTCAGTGTTCAATTCCTTAAGTTGTTCAGACCAATCTGAACTTTTGTTTATCTTAATAGTTGGCACAGTCAATTAAGTTTCTAAATTATGTAATGTCAAGCATTGTACTGTGCAATTTAGTTCATATTATAACGTTGATCTATAAACAACAGTCTTTTGATTCGACATAAAATAATTGAACCTGAGAAACCGATATTCCTTAAACATTTGGGGGCTCAACCGGGATGTCGGTTGCTCAACCGTTTGTTTATTTAATTCGCGTTGTAGTTGTGAGAGAAATCGGCTGTTTTTTTATCAAATTATCGGTCGATGAAAGTTTATGTTCCGACAAGTGCGAACAATCGCGTTCTAAGACAATAGACATTTTTGTGAATCATTCAAATTTGTATGTTTGTGAAAAGAATCAAATGGTTCTAGTTGTTTCATCGAAAAGATACGATTTAAAGAGTCAAGTGTTCAGCGAGTTGGAAGTTTTACGATTTGTGCCCATTCTCTCAATGTTCATTTGTGAGAAAAACGTGGATGGAAACAAAAGGTCGCTGGTTAACAAAAGATCCACGTTGTCTCAAATACACGCTTCGAAAATAATCATCGAATTGCAGTTTCATGTAGTGGCTCATGGATTGGCTTCGTGCTCTACTGTCTTTCAGTGTTCAATAATGACAGAGAAGCTGATTTTCGACTACAAATTGGTGCATTCGAGTATCACTATGCAATTAGTGTATGCCAGTACAGCTTGGTTGACGTCACCATTTCTTTGTTTCAAAGTTATCGTGTGCAATAATCGTCTACCAAAGACAATCAATGGAGTAGAGCAGTGGTCATTTTATGGTTTCAATTTTGGTCAACTGCAATCCGTACAGCGAAAACCGGAATTTACAATTTTGACTTTATGTGTTTCAATAGTCAAACATCATCGAGTATTCCACATTTCAATCGTTTGTTCGATTAAAGTTTCATTTCGAGCATTGGTTTCGGCGTCTCATAACGGATCAAGCAATCATTCCAGTTCGTCTTTAAGCGTGTCAAAGGCCGAACGAGTCGGAAGTTGCAAGGCTGACAGATCAGCTGGATTTATTCATCTTGCAGTAATTGTTCCAACTGCCGTTTCTTCGTATTATTGTGGTCAATTGCAGACAGTCAATGGAGTATCAATGTGTGAACAATTAGCGGAATGTTTCTCGACTTGTTTATGGAACATGAGTAGTCTTCAACATCGTTCGCTGGAGAATGAAGCGCTCCATGGTATCCGAAAACGATTATCCAAGAGATTCATCAGTCGTCGGGCAAAACCTGCCATTATGTACAACAAAAATGCTGCGAATTTTGTGGACTGGATAACAGAGCTTTCTAAGGCACAGCAGAGCGCACTGAGAGAACAAATGGACGAAATAGTCGCTTTATTTACCAACGACGGCGTCGATTGGGAATTCAATCCTACAACAGCAAGTAATTTCGGAGGAATTTGGGAAGCAGCAGTGCAATCAATGAAGTTTCACCTCAAACAAATTGTTGGGTCGTCACATCTCACGTTTAAGGAGCTGACAATTCTTTTTTGTCAAATCGAGTGCGCATTTATTTCGAGACCAATGTGCAGCCTGACCGATGAGGATTTGAATTTGAGTTTATTTTTGAGTAAATTTTTCCGTTTCATTCATTTTATCTTCCGAGCCAATTTCATTTCATTTTGAATTTTTTGTGTTAGTTTTATTTGAAGACGATTTATAATGTCTTGGCCGGGAGTATGTTCAGACCAATCTGAACTTTTGTTTATCTTAATAGTTGGCACAGTCAATTAAGTTTCTAAATTATGTAATGTCAAGCATTGTACTGTGCAATTTAGTTCATATTATAACGTTGATCTATAAACAACAGTCTTTTGATTCGACATAAAATAATTGAACCTGAGATATTCCTTAAACAAAGTTTATGTGCCTAGAAATTTCCTGCAAAACGTTTCATGCTAATTCAGTCGGTAAAATGCGAAGAAAACATGCAAAAATATGTTGCCATTCAGGTAAACAAAATTCTTGACATGTCTGTTGTGAAGTTAGTTGTAAGTGACACCACAAAACTGAAATTATTTTGACCGTTAATTTAAAAAACGATTTTTTGGCGGAAATGCTTTTATTTGAATGTGTGCATGTTTCCGGTAAAATAAAATAGTGATAAAGTTACCACTATTGAGGACCTTTAAAATGGCATCATTGGTTAAAGATGATTGGCATAGTCTATTGTAGTAGTAAACAGTAATATCGTAAAATTTCCTGAGACAGAAAAGCAAGCTGAATATTCATTGGAAAATTTACACACTAGCGACGAAGAAACATACCAAGGAATAGTTTGTCATCCAATATTACGAAGACACAGTAGAAAACATAGTGAACAATATGTAGAGAAAACATGACTTCATGTCTTCCTTTACTTTCCACATTAAAGCTATGGGTCATTCACATTCTGGCAGATATAAAAATATCCCTCTTTGGACGTATGCTTTACACCAAACACATTTCGAACATCTCGAAACGACGAGTCATGATATTTAAGTAACTCGTAATAAAGATTTTTATTCAATTTCATTGTTGCAATGTAATATTTCATGAAATTTACACATATGTGATATTTATTGATATTAATTAGGATCAATTTAAAGATTCACAGTAAATACAAAGCACTAAGGGTTTAAGGGATTTACTGTGTTGATAGTCTCTTTTATTCGGTATTTCACAGTATGGATGTAACCCAGTGGTGCGGCTTTTGTATTTGAAACATAAAAAACGAAGCAATTAAATAATTGGGGAGGAATTAAATTGTAAAATGTCAGGTCAACGTGTGTGATAATTTGAATTCGCTTAATTTGAAAATTGTACCTGGAAAATAGCATGAAAATTTAATTAGGAGTAAAAAGTTTTAAATGTAAATTGTTATGATATGCATACAACCACTTCTCCCTATAAAAATTTAATTTTTAATCAAAAATTTGCACTTTACCGTATACAGACTTTTGTTTTTGATTACCATACTACCAAAACAGCTCATTTTAACACCGCTCCAATAAAACTTTAATCATAAAATTTGGCACAAAGGAAAAAAATCTGAAAAAGAGTTTTACAATTTAAATGGAAGCGGAATGAAGAACATGAACTCTTACGATCTCTGAAAAATATCCACGTATAAGCTACATGATTTGACAATTTATAATAATTTTAATTATGCTACATGGACTCCTCACATAATATAGAGCTCCTTATGATGGAATAAAGTAAAATTAGACAAAGTTTTAATAATCCACCCAAACTTTACAATCGTGCCCCAAAGAAAGTAGTTTAAAATTATAAAATTTCTAGACTCGAGTCAACTTCATAGTGTCGTCGTAGGTTTCTATAAACTGCTATTTTCAAAAGACAATGATAAAACTAATTTCATTTAAATATGTTTTCTTACTGAAAATCGTCGTTTCGTATTTGTTCATTCAATTTTCATAAAATAATTCAAATTAATTCAATAGCCTTGTATGTACTATTTACAATGAAGCATACACATGTTACGTGACGTGTTTGGATTAGAAGTATTAAATTTTCATTATATAAAAACAAATAAAAAGGTTTTGTTAATGCAATTATCAATATTATAATGTCCAACACCATCTGAAACACACGACTCTGCATATTAATGCGCTACAAAGTGCTGTACTTATTCATCAAGAAATTAACATCGATGACATTCTGAGTAACATAACTGCGCTTTTATAATTATACGTAACAGCCAACGTATTATAATATTGATTGATACTCAGTAGATTAAATATAGGAACACACAAAAACATCGAGTGGTCTCTTGAAATTTGTACAAACTTGATAAGCTTTCAACGACTACAAATTTTGAAAGTTATAAAAGCGACATATAATGAGAAAGCAGCACACATGAAACATTTGATCGACTACGTATGTATCCCTCAAGAAGTCTTAATTTTAGTAAATGTAAAGAAGCCTTACGACAAAGCAATTTATATCTTCTGCAGATGGCTTATTGTTGGAAAATTGATTTGCTAATTTGCTCATTTCGATCTTGTTTACCAAAACGTATGATACAACTAACGAAGTAAAATACTTTCTAAATATTAATCTGTAAAAAATACTTGCAATATAAGAAGTGAAAAATTCTGCAGTGATGCCAACCCAAATATTTGAATTGAGCTCACCCCTTTCAAATACTTTGGATTTACTTAAGTGATTTTGCCATTTGTTTAATCATCATTTCCAAATCAATTTTTTAAGTCGCATTTTAAACGCTATGCACATTTGAACGAAACATTGAAATTAGTTTTGGATTAGTCAACGTTGGATTGCGTTAGCTATAAAATGCCAAGTATTTTGCTAGCGAATCAAGTAAGTCTAAATCAAAGCAAAAATGAACGTGTTCTTTATTAAGTTTTGGTTGGCTTTTGCACTTGTCGCTGTATTGTCAATGAGTTAGTAATATTTTTTGTTTGATTGATTCGTAATGTAACTCAAAAACTCGGAAATATTTTTTTCTCAATGATTAGATTCGTTGGCTGCATCTGAATCGGAGGTCTCCACAGAACCATCGGACGTCTCCACAGAACCATCGGACGTCTCTACAGAACCATGGGACGTCTCTACAGCACCACAGAGACGGCAAGATTATTATTCACCACAGAGACGGCAAGATTATTATTCACCACAGCGACGACAAGATTATTATTCTCCACAGCGACGGCAAGATTATTCACCACATAGGCGGCAAGATTATTCACCACAGAGACGGCAAAATTATTCACCGCAGCGACGACAAGATTATTCACCACAGAGAGGGCAAAATTATTCACCTCAGCGACATCAAGATTATTCACCTCAGCGACATCAAGATTATTCACCTCAGCGACAGCAAGGTTATTCACCAAAGCAACATCAGTGGTATCTGACAGTGTGTGATCTATATTATGCACAACAGCAACAACAGTGGGATCATCCACAATAATCATCAAGATTATTTACCTTAAAGCCGTCGGTTAGTGGACGGTGGGATTTTATCCTCCAAGGTCTGGTTTATTTGATCCGTTAATAGTTAATAATAGTAACTGTATTAAAACGATTAACTAAATATTTAAAATCAATAAACCGGTTTTAAGCAAGACAGTAATGACGCATTTTCTTTCCGCAAGACAACAAATTTACTTAAAATTCTGAGACAAGAAATGTTCTCGTCCATTTTATATCAAACGCACAAATTAAAACACCATATCTTCATTTTGTTATTTCGTCCCAGTCTTTCTATACGAAGTCTGATTTTCCATCGACGTTATTATCTCGTGATTTTGAATAGAAATATTTCGTTTTCGTCTTCTGATGGTTATTTTAAGTGAATAATAAAATCTACGATATTGCATCATACCACATAATATTACGATTGTACATGCAATTGTTGTGTTTCTATCTCCGTTTAGCTTCAATTTATTATTATTTTTTGTGCCTCGAGAAGAACATATTTATCCAAACATAGGCGGCACTCGAGTCATAGGCGTCTCGTGTCTGATATTCTGTTGATTTTCATGGTCGTTCTAGACTTTATTCCAAAATTGATTCTAATTGTTTTATGGGAAGTTACATGGCGACTCAAAACCCCATAATAACCCGAATTTTTTTTTCTACCTTTGCAAATTAACAACAAAAAGATAATATTTACAGAGCCATCGATTTCGTAATAGCCTGTTGTATACTGTTGTAAATACTGCACTTCTCCGCCACTGCGACGCGTCAGTTCATAATTTATCACTTAACATACTATAAGATCATCCACACAAATGCTAAGTCTAAAAGTGCTGCCAGTTTTATTATAATATGCTCGTATCTCGTATCTTTTATGTTTATTTTCCAAACCAACAAGAAAACAAAAAAAAAATCTCATTGCAACATACGTTTTCTATACCATTCGTACGGTGGTGACTTCAAATAACACTATCTCTTTCAATGAATAAGATTTTCTGTACAATTTGATCGCTGGCTAAGATACGATATATAAAGTACATTTTCAGTTGAGTTAGATTTGAGTTGAGCGCGCACCTGATTTTTATGTGTCAATTAATTAACATATTGCTTTGTCCTTTTCCATCCATGCACTTGTACATAAATGCATCTCATCGATTTGTTTGCTGCAAGTTGTATATGTGTATACGGTCAAACGCGTAGAATAATTTATTAGAAAGTAGTTGCCCTTCTGGAGATGCAGTTTTAAGAACTTGTTTCGTTTAGTATTGCCTCTCAGATTTCGTTTTATTTTCTGTTGCTTATCTCTTCCATGAGGCGATCGAAAATATTATTATGAAGAAATCATATGGTTGTTTGGTTTCGGTTTTTTTGTTGTGTTGTATTCAGGTAATTATGTTTTATCGTAATGCATAATATGCATTTTATGTGTATTATGCATTCGCTTATTATGGTCATAATGAAAAAAGTTGATTTTTATCTCGAAAATAAAATTGAATATTTATTTGTTTGATTGGTGCAATGATTGTCTTTAATTTGTTCGGTAACTTATAAGGTTCAATTGGAACTTAATTTCAACATTTTATGCTGTAGTCTTTGAGTTAGCGTTGAGTGCGCAAATAATTAGAATCCATCAGAGGCGAAAAAGGAGATGAAGTACCTAGAAACGTCAAACTTTGAACGTTTACTGTCAGTACGTATGAGTGCTTTATATAAGTTCTGGGTATTTGGACCTACGAATTTACTGTAAGTATGCTCGAAACAACATACAAAGATTTATGGTGTATATAGCCGAATTTACTAGATTTACTCCTAACATGCCTCTATCCTAATGTTCATTTTGACGAGTGACAGATTGGGGTCCTAAGTCGAAGGCGGGGATGCCGAGGCAAGGATCAACCCGAGTTCCGTCTCCGAACTGATGCATAATATATGGTATACCACATAGCGACATATAAAAGACATTTCTACCCCTGAGCATCATAATTTGCAAAAGCGTTAGATACCTCTTTGGCATACAAGGTTGTATGCAACTCAATGGAAAGTACTTTATTAGGCCCACGATGTCTATTATGACACGAGGCTGTAGAGCCTCATAAATTACTTTGCATCTCGATTGCATAAATAACTATTATAACTCAGAAATTCCATATTGTAATTAAGTCGCGTGTCACCGCAAACATGAATAACGAATGATTAGTAAAATCTATGTGGCTGTTGGTGACAAGATTTTCATTTTAACAAATTAAAATCGGCAAATTCATATTGACATGCGATGTGGAAATACAATATTTTTTCATGAAAGTTAAATAGCTTTAATCCACAGAGTTTAAAATTCGCATTGCTGCAAGTGAATTTGTTTTAAATTGACCAGACCAGATACTATGACCGACTGATGCGTTCCATAAGTTAGTGATTCGAATTTGTAGAGGTACTTACTCGCTGAAAATAATATTTTTGGATTAACCTTAGCGAAATGGCTACAGACGGTAAGCATATGACTAATATTATTACCGGGTCTATTACTTACATTGATCAAAGTGTTTTTAATCGGTTGATTTCAAATCTTGTACTTCAATTTTTTTAACATGCATTTTACTATAATAAAAAGGACTGTATTACCCAGAGCTTGTAGTCGTTATCGTTAACAGATGAATAGCCGTCTGTGACATGTAGAATATTGACGATCTCATTCTCTATGACAATATTTGAATTGAGTTCCATTTCGTTTATGTCTTTTTGTAATTTGTAATCAGACACTACTTTACTTAATCGCTGTAATATGTTTAAAGTTAAACATTTTTTTAAATTTAAATACGGCCATTTACTCAGTACAATTTGTTCTCGTAAACAAATGTACGAAAATAGATAGAAAAAATCAATTTACAATTCGATGAAACCATCAATATCTGCGCAAATTACAAGAACGTTCATCGACCAACTTTTAAATAAATGCGGAGAATAATTTGTTTGGTAAAATAGAAGTTCAGGTCTTATGCATTATCTAACGTTTGTGAGTAAACAATATTTCGTCATCGAGATACACAATATACAGGTTTCTTAATCAGTCCTCGCTATACTACGTCTTACTTTTCAAATACAAAAACATAAACAAACACCCGAGGCAATAGCAGAGAAAGAGACATGTTATGATATTTCATTTTATGCAAAGTTTCACTCTCGACGATATGGTTTTTCTTATGCACAATTTAATTGATTGATAATAACTTACAATTAACCGACTAGAATTTAAATGGAAAACCTGACTGCAACTGTACCTGATTCAAATGTGTACCAAAGCATAATATTCTTACAATTGTGGTATTATATGTTTGGAACTGAGCAAAAAATATAATTACCCCAGAAATGAGGCATTAACACCAATTAAATGTGATATGAATTGCATAATGGACGATATAATTATGAGTGTCAAACATTAAATCACTCAATTATTTTCGCTTGAAATGCAAAGAAAGTTTTTAATCAATTTGTATTAGAGTAATTGCAAACAGTAGCGCCGGAAAGTGACTAATTGAATAATAAAACATTGAAAATTATTAGTGCGATGTTGAACGTACATTGCCACAGATATCACCGAATGTGATATTTATCTTGGTTGTGTGGTTGCGTAATGTCTTTTCTTAAAAAATCCGAGGAAAAATCTTGCATGGAATTCAAAATAAAATGACGATTTTGATTTTATCTGTATGATATAAGATATTGCATTTATTGCAAACATATGAGTTTGCTGTTCTACTTAATAAGAAATCGTCGCTACCATTCAGGGTCTCAGTTTCCATTCCACTCAACAATAAGTACTCCGTGAGAGAGCCGTGAGAGAGCGAGCTGTCAAATAAACAATACAAAAATTGAAAAAATTCAATTTTGTCTCTCAGACTTTTTTGTAAGAGGAAATTAGGGCTGCCAGCGGACTTACACCGTTTAGCTCTCCGTTTCCGTTCTAACAATGGAAAGGGGGAGGAGCTTCAATTGTTCACTCGTAAACGGAGAGTTAAACGACGTAAGTCCGAAGACAGCTTAAGCATTAATGCTTACTTTCCTCTTACCAAAAGAGTACTCCGTCTGAGAGACAAAATTGATTTTTTTCAATTTTTCCTTTGTTTATTTGACAGCTCGCTCTCTCACGAAGTACTTTTTGTTGAGTCAAGCATTAAGGTCTCCCAGTCATGCACTAATAGCAGAAGTGGATTCGATTATTCTGAGAGAATTTCCGAAAGATGTAAGAGAAGAGTATAAATAGACTTCCCAGATGTACAATAGAGTATTCTCAGAATTTTCAAGTAACGTTGGACAAGCCTTTGGCATGTATTTACGAAGTCAATATGAGGAAATGCAAATAAAAGGTTTGCGACTATATCATTGAACGAGAGCGTCGTCGTCATGTTATTTTTTAAAAGGAAAATTATATGTTTGATCACTTTATTGTAATTATGCCACTGAAGGGTTTGTGAATAAAAATGGCAAATTATCGGTTAACCAACCAAACAAACGACGTTCATCCAAGATTTCAATACAATTAACTTACAATGTACCACAATTTTTTTATGCACAAAACTAACCAAACCCTATATCAATTCACAATTAAATACCGGATATCGCGTGGCAAAAGGGAAGAGGGTGTTTCGAAAAGAAATTTTAAATGGAATTTTAGGTGGTGTACAATTGCAATTTAAATTCATATTGCGGTACAAGTCATACAATGTTGTTTTAACTTGAATTTGGAATTGTACATGAGAAAAGATCAAATGTGTATAATTAAAAAAAGATTTTCGTGTTCTCTATATATGTTCATGTAACTATAATATAATAGAATGTTTTCCGACCGTCGTATACAATACATTAAATTACAATATTGGCTCAAATTGAAATAATAATTGTGATATAGAGAGGTAGACTTCTTGACTGAAGCAGCGTCGTTGTGCACAATAACATTAATTTTCAGTGGGTTATACCTTAAACGTAGCCAGGTCGGTCATTATGCAATTATTTTTAATGTTGATAGACTTTTTTCAAGTATAATATTTTGAATAAAATTTTCCCAGGACGTTGGTTGCTGTCAACAATTTAATGAGAAGTGGCAATTTGATGGTGGTTATTATTTTTGAATTATTTAATGAAGGGAAAACGATTTCCTTATCAAATTTAATTCCCATTCATTGGCCACTTGAGGGTTAGTAATAAAACGTTCTGGCAGAAGAGAGTAACAAAACGAAAATTATTTCAATTCTAAAACGAACGAAAAGCGTTAGGGGTGGTTTGGTTAGGTCGATGTTTTATCTGGTTGTATGCTTCTTGCATCTGAAGATTGGATGCGGATGAAACTTATTTCATAAACATATGGAAGTATACAGCTTATAGCAATGTAATGTGAACGTCTGTGTGGTATGGTAAACAGAGAATGCAATATCTGAGGAATATTTTCATCAAAGCGTTCCATGTTTCAATACACAATAGTCGTTACTTTAATGGTTATTACAATGAGTTTATCGTGGTTCCGTGTTCATATTGCCTTTGCAGAAGTTTTAATCTTTCTTTGTTTGCAGTCGACATACTAAGATGAAACTTACGTTCAGTTCACCGTTTATAAATTTAGTACAGTGAAAACATGGAACAAGAGACCATAGTCTATATAGTCTATATATTAAATGGCAACAAACATCTATGAATTGGTCTAGGTCATTACTAACGAAGCTGCGTTAGTGAATAGCGGTTTCAAAAAATTAATTTCCTCCATAAAAATGAGTTTTGAGTCTATTCAAGTACTTCAGTACTCAGGGTAACGAAATTTTGAGTTCATACTGTTAGTAGGACTAACTATTTTTTTTAGAGTTATTTCGATGAGCACTTGTCATCACAAACCCGTATCGACGTTAGGTTAACATAGTAGAGTGGCACATCATTATCAGTTTGATTTAGTTCTCCATAGAAATGGAGTCCATAAGGAACATAGCATCGTCAGTTCACTATCGCTTGTTCTCCAGCGGCCTTATTTTGTACAATTTTGTTTCTATAAATTCGATGAATCTTCCACAATTTCATTACCAGTTTATTCAATCAACGATCCATTATAAACGATGATTTTCTATCTGGTTTTTTCACCTTCAACACAGTAGCACGCACGTTGATGATGAACCGCTTCTTTTAAATTAATAATTTTAATAAAAAAAATTACCTCAATTCTCTACAACCACTCATCGTCATACCAATTTCCAAAACAGTTTTTTTTTCAACAACACAGCTTACCGTATGCATATCTGAATAACCGTGAAATCGATTAGTATGGTAATGCAAGTCAAGTTAACGAAACTAATTCGATATGATTGAATTGGATTGCACGGTTGAAAAATTGCACCAAAAATTATTTAAAAAGAAAAATATTTTACAGCATTACGCCTGAGGGAGTATAATCCAATAAGTTTACCAAACAATTGATCTTCAACGTTCACAGTTTCTTCTTTAAAATTTATTCTTGTTACGTCCAGGTAACTTATTCGAGTTTTCTCTACGATTCCAATATTGGACACAGATTAAAGCATAATCTGTCCAATTGTTTTATATAAGTCAGGTCATCTACATCATTTAGAATAATCGTCAGAAATAATATAACTAAGCAGTTCGCAATTTTTGTAATAAAAACGCATCGTTTACATTATTGAGCCTTTAAAAAAGAATCAGTCAACCTATTGGATCACAAATAATAAATTCGACATTGGAAACGATTAATATCCCAACTAGACTTTGTAATTCAATGTAAAATCATCACAATAACAGGTATAATGCACCATCTCTTTATAAGATGCACAGCCATATTATACAAATGCTATATGCGTATTCAATTCGAAACTGAAACCTTAAGAGGGATCTCTGATTCTAATGTATTGTACAAAACGATACCTGTATTCTGTATTATTATAATATTAAAGCGACTATGAAAAATATTATAAAAAATCATCAGTCATTGCCCTATTTACTACACACAGGTGTTCAAAAGATGCATCCAATACGGAGTTTTCGAAGGCCAATGCATTTTGTACCCTCTTCTATATGTGTTTTGTATTTCTTTTTATAAAAACTGGGAAAAAAGATTATTCCCCGCCCCTAAATAATGATATGTTTTGTTTACCTCACTTTATTTTCTCTGTTTTTTTTACCAATTATTTTATTAACATTATTTAGAGGTAATATTACATTGCTGTCTCGTCGACTCATGTCTTCTGTTAACGTTTTCCATTATTTCTCCACTAATGCTATATACTCTTATGTATACAATAGGTACAAATAAATTGATTAATTAAATAAACAGATAGAGTTCGAGTCCATTAGAACTTTAAATGCTCGTTTCTATTCCAACGATTATTCAACCAAAAAGTTGTCAAATCATAATCAACATAGAAAACGACAATGGAATAATAATAAGTGTAATTTACTTCAGAATAATTTTTTTCGATGTTCATCGTCGGTTTTTGTAATTAAGCAATATCTAAAACGTTCACCAAAAAACATATCTCCACATTTATATTCAGTGTAAATGAACTTTTGATTGTTGCTTCTTTATAATTTATTAAGTTCTTTATAATTTAGTCTCGATGTTGTATATGCATATTTTGATGTTACCGCCAGGTCACTGACAGACATTGCCTTTACAATTTGAATGAATGATCCTGAGTGAGGATCTCTTGTTCAGAAAATGTATAATAAAACTATAGAAGTACCAGATTTCACACTGGTTTATGTGGCGATAAGCTTGCTGTTCATAAAATGTTTAGCTTGTCAGCCACATCACTAATTGCAATTAGTTCGTCTGAACGAAATGTTACATGTTCTGCAATTAATAAAAAGTTGCTTTGCCATTTTCAATTTTACACAAAACGAAAAGGTTCGTTATTTTGAAAACAAAATCCCCACTGTTCCCTTTTCATTACCAAACGATATAGGTATTCGCTTGCATGGCTTGCATGCTTGAGCAACAATGACAACGCACTTCTTCAAACATTATTTTGCAATATTGTTGCACAGATAAATGCACAAACTGTGTGTTGAACATAGAATTAGTTTAAGTCAATTCTTTGTTCCTCTTTTTTTGGCGATCATCATAAATAAAGTAAAAAAGCACATTAGGGGTTGGCACACCATAATCGCATTGGGTGCGAGATGTGACTGCACACATGTTTAACATGTGAGTGATTTTTGTTTTTTGCAACTAAACATTTACTGACGTTTATAATGTGACAATCGCAGTGCATGGAATATGTTGCAATTTTTGTGGTTGCGATTGATTGAATGGCGCTCATTTTAGTGTATTTATATTTGCTTGAGCCGATTATACTGATCACAGGCGAATATAATTAAATAATTATTTAGAAATTGGAATTATTTGATGAACATAAACAAGATGTAAACAATAAATGAAATAATTACTAATTTACCGTCTCCATTACAAACCATAAGGCAACAGATTAATAAATTAATGGTTGACAAAATCGTTTTCGAACAGAAACAACCATCCAAACTGATGGCTTTAATGATTACCCACCCGTACCGAATTTATTTTCCAATAAACCACACGGCACACGTAGTTTTATGTGCAAAGGTATCGCTTCTGACATGATGAACTAGATGAAACAGATCAACTCATTTTAACATTTAATTTCATTCTGTATACGTAATTGCTATGTATAATAGTAACCATATTGTGCATGGTATACCACATGCATATATTTGTACATTGTATAAAATTTACATTGGTAAGATAAATTCGAATTTGCTGCAATATATTTGTGATGCTAAATTTTGAATGATGGCCTAAGTTACCTTTAAGAAATTAAGTTTATGCTCTTTTTTCACAATAGATCTGTTAAAATGTCTTTGCATCCACTTCAGCCTTAAGTACAAAAACAAATCCTCATAAACCCTAGTTCTTTGAGTTGAACAGTAAAAAAAACACCTAGCAAAGGACAAAATAACAGACAACTTTAATGGTAAGTATTCAAATTGATAATAATGGTTCTTCATCCCCTATACATGACCATCTGGTGAGCGATCACTTTTTTTATTTATATATTTTCTGTATAGCACAGGCAGAATATGAAAATGACGTCATAAAACTGAACACGTGCAATACTTTTAATAACATGCATGCATAATACAAGCCGTATTTTTGTATGAAACTGCATGAATATGCATAATATTGCACCCATAATATAGGAAAATATTCAGCGTCTACTTTCATTTTATTATTTTTATTTTTCACCCTAAAAAGGATGGTATGTAAGTTTAGTTGTTAGCTGGTAGTTTCATAAATTGTGCATATAATTCTCGAACAAGGAAAGTAGAAAAGTTGACTGAGAAATATATAGCTTGCCTTTGTTAAAAAAAGAGCTACTTTGGCGAGCGTCTTCTCAGTGTAGCAGGCATGACAGGTATCCGTCTTCATTATGTTGTTCGCTGTTCAAATTTAGCATACTTTATGCATAAATCAGCAATTTCAAATTTAATATTATTTTCATTTAAAAACGTGAAGAGGAATAAAAAACGAGATAAATTATGCGAAAAAAAAACAACAAAAAATCCACAGATGTGGCTATGGTAACGTATTCTATTTTGATATGACGGTATTTTTTGATTTGCATTAATTTAATTTAACGTCGGAGTACAGATGCATGTTCGGGTAGGTCAGTAAATGTGCATTTTTGCCGGAAACATATTTATATTTGCAAAATAATATTTTTTGCCATAGTGGTTGTACGCACACATAAATGTATTAATCTGACGGTACATATGGTATTTTAGTTGGGAATAAAAGAATTAATTTAAAACGCGCCATAAATCTATTTGCTACATATAAGCGTCGTCCATAAATCCCGTTCCCTCTTTTGTCAGATTTACGAACTACATAACGGTACTGTCATATTCAAATTTAAATTCATCGAAGCAAAGTTATATAAACATGATTTTTCAGACTAATGCCACATATGAGCACACAATGTACCATTATAAGATCTCCTTGAGATGTTTGGCAAACCATTCATAATACATGTACGAATTATTTATATGTCAACATGCCTCTTTCACATAATTTATGAAGCTTTTAAGCACAATTTTCGTTTGGCATGATTTTTCCGAGGGGTGAATTTGATTTACTACGGAAATTCTTTTAAATTTTTCATTCAAAATGTTTTTGAAATTCGTGCTTATATTCTAATTTTTCTCATACTTGGTTCATGTATATGCGAAAAAAATCTAACTCAACATGTAAAAAAATTAAGTGAGAAAATAGAATTTCCTTGCACCCCTAGCATTCAACCTTAAAACATGTGAAAATATAATAAAAAAATCTTTTGCCCTCTGTCTTTACTTATTCCTTTTTTTCTGTGAATATAAAATTGAAATATTAGGTTATTGAATCGTAATAAAATCGAATTTTCTGTAACTAATAAATATTTAGTGCTCTCTTTTGGTTGAGTAACAACCAACAGAAAAGGGTTTCTGGATTATTTTCTAATGTGCGTTGACCATTTACCAGATTTACCCTTTTTTATTGTAAAATAATATCCGGAATAATATTTTCTTTGTGTTCGCATTATAGTCTTTTTTCCCAAAAAAGAGAAAACAATTGGAATGAGGCCATTTATTGAGTTTTTATGTTTTATTTATGAAATTGACAGGATGCTAAGTAGGTTTTGTGCAATGTTTCAATATTTATTGGCTTGATAAATAATATCAAAAATGAGTTTATTTAGCAAGTAGAGAGTGTGACAACGAAGGAACGAAGGGATTGCACGATTTAATAGAATAAAAAGATGTCCATTCGTTGGTTTAATGGATATCTATTGTAGGACTGCATTGTTGTATGCAATAACGGCAGATGTTTAATGCACTTTTTATGAAGAAATAACTCTTTAATTTAACTGTATGGGAGGAATTTTATACATGGTCGATATCGGTTACAAAGATTATACGTTTGAAATCTATGAGTAAATCTCACACGAACAGTTTAAATTCCCTTTATCTCAACTACAGGGCCAAACTTTTCACGTAGATCACGGCAGAGTAAAATAAACCAGGCAGGAGCGGTTCATTTTCGAAACGTCGAATAAGGGACCTAATACAGTGTATGAAAATGAACTCAAATGAACGCTGACATAAATTGAAAAATTTTATTCGCAAAAAATATAGGGCTACTGGATTATTCAGGTCCCTAGTCAAATCAGCGCTTCTGCCGTTAACTTTACTCTTTACTTTTCGTTCGTATCCCACACCCACACACATCAGTCAAGGGATGATAATAAAGGAATCATATGAAAAAACAAATCTGTCGTGCCCGTAGATAGATCAAGGCTGTAAACTTTGGGGTAAAATGGCGGTCTGCGTAACCTCCCCAAAGTTTACAGCCTTGAGATAGATGACGACATCTTAAAATATATTTTTGTGCTTGAAGACTGAAATTCGACGGATTTTGACACGCATTCTACGATCCAAAAGTTCCATTTTTCTGTACTTCTCAGAGAGAGGTATTTGCGGCCAAGAAAGTACTTTCTCGGACGCTCTCTCCGGCCGAAAATGGATTTTCATATATATTTTTCCGGCGGCGATTAAGTGTGCATGCTTTGTTGTTGAAATGGCTGTAGAGTGATTTCTATGTTAATGGTGTTGTGGTTTCATCTCATTTCAGTTTTCAAGCATAAAAATCGTCGTTTGTGACTCGTGATGAAAGCTGAATTTTTCGGTACATGTCGTAATCTTGTCCTACTCGGCTCCGCCTCGTTAGGACAAGCTTACAACTCTTACCGAAAAATTCTACTTTTCATCACTCGTAACAAAATGTACTATTATCGGTTTGCTATCTTAATGCTACTAAAAGAATATCAAAATTGAATAATCTAATCTAAAAATAAGGGACTTTAGGTTAGCTTTGGATTTGGATATACATTTTAGGTCAACTAGCTGAAAAACATAGAAGATACAATAAAATTTTTCACCGTTCCTGTGATCTGCGACACTACTCCAAAATTGATATAAACGAAAAAGGTAAAAACTAGTCGATAATACTTGAGATATCACTTTGTTAGTAGGCTTAAAAGTAGGCTTATAGGCTTAAAATAAGGGAAAGGCTGCTTGTAGGAAACATTAACACATAATCTGCAGTAAAATCAGTTTCCACCATTTTTCCATATGAAATCAGTGACTTTTCAGTCAATTTCCTCATTCTATTGTTAAATTTTAGCTTGAGCTTGAGATGTAAAAAGACTTAAATGATTATCACATTAACCTCACATGTCACCAGCATTAACTATTTGAAATTCTAGCTTTTCGTGAAACACAGTGCTCGCAATAGAAATGATGATGAATAATGTGATCTAGACTTGTGTTTAATTTTCGTAAGTGACAAAATCATAAGAGCATTATGAAACAATAATCCATTAATCTTTTAAGAACCGTAACAGAAAAACCATTAAAATATTTACTTTATGGATTAAATAAGGAAAAAGTTTTTAACACCATCCATCGCCCATATGTATGTGGTATTGGTAACCATACTCAGAGCGAACAAACATAATTTTCAAACATAACAGCATTTTCATTAATAATTTAATTTTACCCATCTATGTAATAAGACATTAATAGATACACAGCAGAGAAAGCAGAAATAAAATAAAATAAGGTTTTCATGGACGTTTTATGAAAGCTCTTCACTTTGTTCTCTGTGTGTACATGTTCACGTACAACTCACTATCTGTTCATGTTCATATCAAAACAAAAATGAACCCTTAACTGAATCTCTTTTTTCGTTCTACATAATACGAACAACCATCCACTTCCATACAGAAAACAAAGGATGGTCCATGTACAGTATATGCTCAGAATTCACTTGTTTTTTCGATATTAAAAATCACATAAAATGAAAAAAAAGGAAAACAAAGGAAAATGCAACGTAATGCCATTTGAGTGTGCAGAAAGAATTTTGTGGAGTTACTTTATGTTTTTATATTAAACCCATGAAATCCTTGACATTTAAAAGCATTGCATAAATTAAACTACGGTAACTGAAATATATATATTTCACTTTGTTATGAAAGTGGGTGGGTATTTTTCCACTCAACAATTGCTTTCCATGGAAAGTGTCTCATGGAAGAATATAAAATTGCTGTTTGTTTTCGTTAAAATGGTTATTTGGTTGATTGTTTGAAATTTCGCATCATGAAATGATGATCTTGTGAAGAATAAATGTGGGTGGGTTAGGAATCTAACTAAGCACCGTAGAAATGTTTTTATACAATTGTCATCTGCTATCTGCACAAGTATAAAAATAAAGGCGAGAAGGTATTGCTAGGGTTGTATTTTTACAGAAATATAAGTCATAATTGATGAAGTTAAAGATTAGGACACCAAATATAGTTTTAATCATACAAAGACAAGTAAGAGATTTAACTTCAAAAAACTGAGGAGACGCTCTGAATAGTAAGTTTCTACTTTGAAGTTCTTTGTGTGTATGAAAACATAATTACACAACTTTTAATAGAGTCGTCATAATGCTAAAAAAATTCTGTTACATCAATGCGATGATCCAAAAACTGGAATTAAACAAAAGTAGTTACCGCTCGCCGAGTGACCAGTGTCCATTCTTGTTAGTTAGATTGTCGTTAGTTATCTGATACTATTCATTAGCGACCACAACAAAAGCAAGCGCAGTTCGATTCGCCTTAATACGACAGATATTGTAATCATATGAAACATTAACCCTTTCTAAACCATTGATCCAGATTCCATTTAGTGGACCATGCAGATTGCTTAGCATAATTTTTGAATTTGCATTGGTTTATTTGCAGGAACGCATTTGGTCATTCAATGGAAACTGTCTTATTGTTCAAAATGGATATTATATTGGCCATATTTAAGAGAATATTGCTTGATTGCTTGCACTGACTGGACAAATACAATAAAATGTTGTTGAAAACACACTCTGTTTTCTATTATTAAGCGAACACTGAATCCCTCAATGTTGACCGCAAATAATCCCTTATTATTAGCAACGTTTCAAACGTATTTATTTATACGAATGGGTTGAAATGGGAACGGAATATACCATGGTGGTTTGTGCTGTAGAAATCCGACAAAAATACAAAATAAATTGGTGAAAATATAAATACAATTTCAGTGTAATTCAGACGTTCATGGCGGAAAATATTTCAAACAATTCATAAATTGATGATAACTTAAAAAAAAAGAGTGAATAAATGGCCTGGGCGATAACAATGCAACAAAATAATCATTTTTCAATCTAAAATTACCCAATAACTGTCAACAAAAAAAATCCTTTCTTTCAAATAATAAATTGAGGAGCAGCATTACATTTGTGCAAGAGAGGAGATAGTCACACATAGATATTAATAATCAATAGTTTATGGCTTAAAATAAAACGATAGAAAAGTAAACACAACAACATATTCGCTTCTATAACAACATTAACCCCTCTATTTTGCTGTGGTTCATTTTCACTGAAAGGGAGATTTTTTTTCCTTATTTTTTTTTTTTTATTTTATGAAAAAAAATGGATATCGCTGTTGTACCTAGTTGAAAGAAAAATAATACGATATGGATATGGGTTTCCAGAAATGAATCGCTTGGTTGATAGTAGTTTCTCAAATGAGTGCGAAGAGAAATAAAACAAAGAAGCTATTTCCAACTTAGAGTAATTATACCTAGAGAGGAAATTTGCACGACGAAATGTGGTCCCAACATCAGTTTGTATAATATACACATTTCGTATAATTTTACACCAATACATGTATGCGTTGACGCTATTTCTTTTCGATGTAGAACAATAATCAGACTCAAAATAAATTTACATTTTTCCGTCCGCGAATTCTTCCTACGAAATCTAAGTTTCCTACTATTAAAATGCTATCTGCAAAAAATGTAAGAAACTTAACATGCAAAAATATGTAGCTGTGGAAAAAATCATTCAAATTTCAAATCTTTTAATGCGCCGAGTAATTAAACGCATCCTTTACTATCTGACAGATTGCAATTTTGAAATTTCTCGAAATACTAAAAACTGTGCATTTCATTTTTGAACAAACTGTATAAACATTTCGTATTTCATGTTGGGACCACATATTTTACGTAATTTTGTTCGAAATTTCCTCTCTAGGTATAATTACTCTTAGATTTCCAACATAAAGTTATGAGATTCGAATATAAAGTCATATAAATTTGTAAGCTGAATGCAGAATTGCATAACTGTTACGCTTACTCTGACATAAATCAGGTTGATATTGGTCGCTTATTTTCCACTTTGTCAACCAAAGTGATTATTTTCCTAAGATTCGTTTAGACTAATTTAGACCAAATTAATCTCTCAATGCTGATGAGAAAACTTTAAAAAACGGTTGTATATAATACGTTTTTTCTATGTACAAAACATAATAGTGGAAAAGTATTTCGAGTCTTAGAGATGTTAAAATTTATCACGGGGAAGTAAGATACATTAAACACTATCTCTGTTTGTGAAAATATTATGTTTTATTCGTTATAATAGGTACAACGAAAACTTTAAGTGCATGGTCGTGGATGTATAAAAAACTATAAATTATTTTTGAAATGAGTTTCACACTCAATTGAACAATTCACTAATGATTTTAAGGAATAAACATCTATAAGATAAACAGTATAGTATTAACAATGGAATTAAGAGACTGCAACACAGATAGAATCGTAAAAACTCCTGAAATGTTAACAGCGGATATATTCAAGTATAATAAACTTAGCTTTAAGAGGAGTCATTAACTGAGTTTAAGTTTTGATCTACAGTTATGCACTTGTTAAATTGATATACTTCTAACTTTGAATTTACCTTCGCGATATATAACAGTCCTTATTCTGTTGGATATGTGTGTAAATTCTTCATTATTCATTATTAAATTAAATACATATTGAAACCATGGGTTGGTTAATTACAAATGTGATACAATGTCTACTCAGAAGAAGAAAAGCCTATCAGAGGTTTACGTAATTTACGTTCATTCAAATTACTTATAAAATGGCTAATCCCTGTACATATCAGCTCCACATAAGGCAACGATCACAAACCTTTATTATTACACTAGTCGATTGCCCATACGAAAAACATTTGTAGAACAAATCCGAGTTGGTGTAAAAATTAAAATATTATTTTTGTTCAAGACATCAATTGGAGTTTTTACAATGTGTGACAGCTGAGCACAAAGCAAACTCATGTTAAGGCACTCCTATCGATCAAGAATAAAAATCCCAGAATGTTTTTTGTATAAGACATAAGTTTGAAATAGTGGTTTGATGAGGTACAGATATACAAAGACTTTTGTTTTATTAACATCCACTAAATCAATTTTTTTTTCATGTGTACCTATTACAACTTGCATACCCTTGATTTTTATATGTTCAATTCTCACACTACATCAACTAAAACCGTTGCTGAATTCTGGTACTCATTGACGAGTTTCTATTGTTATACATGTATGTTCGATTGAGAGAATACTAAAAGTGAAACTCATCATTTATTTTCAGTCCATTAGAATTGAAATAATGTAATTTTCTGTCCGGTTACTAACAAACAACCACCAAAGGATGGTTTTCGCTTCTTATTTCTTCTTTTCAATCGTAAATATACCTTTCTTTCATCTAAATGCAATGTAACAATGTACAACCATAAAACCTAAATCACATTTTTTTGCCCTTTACAAGGTCCCTCCCATTTACAAAACATTAAAAAACAATTTCTTTATTTCAAATGCTAAGATGGCACATATAAAGGAGCTACAAGATGAACGGTAAATAACGAGCGTGGACCAAGTATATTTTTAGGTTAATTCAAATGAAAATTAATTTATTCATAGCATTTCGAAGATATTTTTCAATGTATATTATGTTACTAATGGGACTATACATCACATAACTCAGAAAGCATTGTTTGAATTCGTGTTCATGTTCCCATTTAAAATAATTACCACTATAGTCTCAATAAATATACCAACATATGTATAAGGGTCGTTTAAGGGTGCAAAATGCAGCCATTAAGGCGTTTTAAATGACCCAAGGGTCAGCTAAATTATACCTCTCTTCCACTGATATCGAATACATTTTCACTCTGGGCTTAAAGTATTTAATTTCAACAGGTAAACCAAGAGATGTGTGAATTTGCGAGTCGGGAAACTTAATCGAATGGAAACGAATTTGTGTTTATATTTCCATTATTTCAATCAAGGAAATTTGAAACTTTTCGTCGGTTTGGTAATTTAACGAAGAAAAAAACGTTACTAAGTCTAACATGGAAGAATTTTTCTGTGATTAAGGGGTTTTATGGGTTTTTCCTGCTATTAAAATTCTTTTTTTTTTCAGCCATTTCAAATTAGATGAATAATATATTGTGGAATGTACTTAATACCAATCGCGTGTTTCATGGCACATTCCAGCGTTTCCATGTCTAAATAATTGGATAGACATTCCTTTATATACTTCGAGTGTACAATTATTCTACGCTGCCTGACTGCCGTAACTGTATAAAAGAAATAAAATTGAGCTTCCGTAGTACAGGACCAATATAGGGATATGAGTTCCGTTTCAATCGCACTGCTGTATTGTGATAAAAAGATAAAATTGGTCGTAAATATTGGGTTTGCTTTCTCGTTTGAATATTACTGTTAAATCGATATGAGGTTTTGCATAATAAATTTGAACTTTATTTCAAATATTCCGATGAAATTGTAGATTGAGATGTCGTCAACACCAATTTAATGAATGTACAGCAAATACATTTGATTTAAAATGTTTTAATAATTGTATCCGATAATGACTTCCATACAATAATTGATAATCAAATCGTTTCGTCTGTCTCACGACAAACTAGCGCACACTTTTAAACACAATGAAATTTCATTGTGTTTTTGGGAGATACGACAGTTTGTCACGACATAGACGGTTTGTATCAATTTCGGTGGTTTTTTATCTACGACTGAACTTGATCAGATGTAAGCAGTCACACATCATTACCACGTGCTTTGTTGTTCATGACAGAAGAATCACACAAACTATGACCGACCTTCTAGGTTGCAGATAGAAAATTTGAATAAAAATAACAAGCTGCTCAAAGTCTAGGTAAAGGGCCACAAGAATCTACACAGACCATCGCTACAAAAAGGGTACGTGTACCTTCATCGACTGAATATACTTTCAGTACTATATACACTGCTCATCGTGACGCTTATCTAAAATTATGCATTATCGAATATCAGGTCGTAAAGCACACATTTTTCTTTATTGAATTTGTGCACTGGCTGGTTTATAGTGCATAAAGTTAAATTTTAATTTTCTTCGTCGTCTTTACTAAAAGCAGCCAAGGGGTGCTACATTATAATAAGATTACGTTAAGCTTCTTCCTTTTTCTTTGTTATTTCAATTTTATTATCGAAAAATGTGCACACGAAACACTTTTATTTCATTTTTCTTTTTACTCGAATTGGCTTTTTCTACTGTTGTATAATAGAAAACAGTCTCATTTAATGAAAAAGAAACACTCACAACGAAATGAAATTCTAGTAATTCCCAAATCCACATCCGCATAAAATATAGTTTTTCAATGAATAAATTATCATTTTTAAGAAATTGCTCACAAGAACGAGACATTGATAACAAGTATTTTATGTAATGGATTCACCAAAATCCAAAAACTTTATTTCATATTGTGAAAACTTCCCATATGAATCATACAATATTACGAACATTTTCCATTGTGTACCGAAAACTTCTATTGTGAAAATTCTCCACATAAACACCATTCCGTTAGAAAAACAACGAAACAAGAAAAGCTCGGCTATAAAATGTGATGCAATTCGCTACCTCTCTTTGTGAACAAAGAATTTCCTTTTCTTCTTTCTTCATTTTCTTATTATTTTCATTTCTCTCACAAGTTGCACTCGTACTACCTAACAAACATTTTCTATATAAAAATGCTTTATCCTTGAATACATAACCAAAGTCGAATGAAAATTTTATTGCTAGAAAATATGTCGCGCATAAATCACACCTTTATCTATGTGAAAATGTATTCGAAAGAAATATAAATTTTCTCGCAGATAAAAGAAAATAGGAAGAGACTAAGATGCGCGCTTTGTTTTGTATTTTTTAATAAAGATTTTTTTTGTATTGATTAAAGGATGTGGGATGATTGCGAATGAGTGCTAAGTAGAGTTGTCTATTAGGTTATATCTAAAATAGCATTATTCACAACGTAATACCAGAAAAAAGGCAAATTGAGTTATTTAGACAATTAGGATTATATGATTCAAAATGCTTGACTTTCCCTTCCCTACTTTCTTACAGCATGAACGTCCTCATAGAAACATATTCAGCACAAGTCCTGTTTTTTAAGGTTAAAACTAGATGAACTACCTACCTGATTGCACATTCTAAGAAATTTCTAATCCAAGGAAGAGGAATTCACATAATATCGACAACGACGTAGGCAAATAAATTTTAAGCAGAGACAAACCAAATTGTCCGAATAATCCGTATATATCAAGCATGAGTGATAAATCCTTTCATATATAACCAAACCAAACATTGTTAAGCTGAAATTATGTTCTTTCTCTATACTTGGAAATTAATTAAATTCAATAAATAATTAATTACCCTCGATCATTTCACTGACAGACCCACACAATTGTCTATTGTATACAAATATGTTAGCCTGAAAAAAAGAAAATAATGAAAGATCTCGAGAAAATCTATAAATGAAAATTATTTTGTTACCGACTTTTATCGGTGGGGGTGATGCGAATAAATGTGGCCCAAACAAAAGACATTATATCGGACACTACAAGTAGTCATTTGACCAGCGTTACATGGAAACAAAAGGCGGCTTAACGCTGATAATACATAACGTCTTCGTCAATGGGTTTCTCGGGGGGTGATGGTTAATATAAAGCAGAATGTCAATGGTATTTACACAGATAGATACCAAATAGATGGATATAAATAATTGAGAATCCTCGTTTACTTTTCGTATAATGAAAGACAATGATGCGTTCGCATAACATACAAGATTAAAACACATATTTTAGCTCAAGTTGTTTGGATGCCGTGCCATCATTATACGTTCGGTTTTCTTCTGATGAATACAATGTTAAGAAAGCAATGTCTTTATGGTATTATTACAGGCCTGAAGAGTACTTTATCGAGCTTATTATTTTCGTTCAAATGAGACGAAAGATTTCTTATCCTTGTACTGCCATACCGTAACGTACAACGAATAAAATTTTATATTATTTTTCCTGTTTTTGTTATGCCATTGTCGGTTCAAATGCCATCATAAATACACTCAAGGATGTGTATCTGTGGAGATGAAGGCGTTTCTGTTGATTTGGTCAGAGTTGGCAGATTTCGCCCCGTGAAGAACAATCATAAATACGTCGCTGTCATTATTAGGGGTTTTATTCGAGTGTACAGCTTCTGCGACTTAAGAGAGTCATTGAAACGAAATCAAAAGAAGCTGCGCTAATGAGACGGAAAAGTTGATAAACATTTTGATGAAGATAACCATTGTCTGTGGAAAGTGAAATGACCTGAGGGCTCGACTGATAATTTGAAAATACTTGCCTTTCATATGAATCATATGATATGATGTAAGATATATTACCTAAAATATGGGGGAATATGATTTTGTATTTCATTTTTTTTAATTGCGTGCTTCAAATTTCTACTCTGTTGAAATTGGAAAATTAAATCAGGATTCTAGATAACGAACCATTGTACAAACAGTATACTTTCTAGTGACAAATCGCATTTGTACGTCACACAGAAAAATTATTGGCAATTTTTGACATTACCAATATGAATTCGATACCAGAGAATAGTGTAAATCGTTTGAATTCATATGCATACATTTCATCTGTCAGAATAAAAGCAATGATAAATATGTTGTCATCAATATTAACGATGTCCCATTGCTAGCACAAAAAAGAAAGAAACGAAAAAGAATGGTTTTTTTGTCGTCACAATGAAACAGATAGAAACCATACACCAGTTATGAACTCTGGTCCATATCCCCTACAATTTGTTATAGGGTGGTTCTATAATATGATTAAATTGAGTTAAATCTGTATTTTAGAAATGTCAAACACAATTAAAGTCTAAGTCTAAAGTATTCTTTTTAATGGACGACAATAAAAATGCAATTGCTCGGATAAATTGAAAAATCATTCAAGTAGACTGAATACAATGGTTTCATGTATACTAGAAATGACATAGGTTACATCATTTTTAACCATATAAATATGAAACAATCTTAGAAACTACTTAGAATACTATATTTCTTACGTAGGACTTAAAGTCTTTTTTAGAGTGTGAGAGGTATACGCTAAAACAGACTTTTAGTCCGTGGTACGAACAATATTTTTCATATCCGACCGAGAAAGAGTGAGACGAAGTTTGGTTCCTAGGTATTAATAGTACATTACTATACTGGTGAAGTAATTTCATATCTCGTATTCATCGTGATACGAGATATCAAATTATTTCACGTGTAAAGTATAGGGTCTTCACTAGTGAGGGAATGGCCATATTACCTCACTAGTAAAGTAAATGGATCTTTTTTACATTCTTCGACTTACGTTGAAAAAACCGTTTAATCACCGTTCACATTCGTTACTTTTATAATTTGGATGAATTACAATTTCATGTAGTAGCTTGTTCGCAAATGAGCAAACCCTTTTCTTTCCTGTATATTGTTTCCTGATTGATCGGTGACATTTCTCTGATTTATGCCACAAAAGGCAAATAAATTATTCATTTAAGTAATTGTCGTAATAGCGAAAGGGCTGAAGACAAACAAAAATGAAAATGTTTGTAAAATTGGCATAAAAAATTTTGAAATAAAAACTTTCCGCCCCATTGTATTAACTTTCCAATCATTCAATAACACCCAGACGACATGTGGATAACGTGCAGTTTTTCATTTATTTAATATTTATTAAATGATGAGTATCGCACGAGTGCTCATTTTAATGAACTGTAACAAGAAGCCAATTATTGTGCCATTAAAATTATTAAAATGAAACTTTTTTCGTTGATTTAATGACAACCTTTTAATCGTGTGATGGTGGTTGCGGTTACGTACCTTCATTGAATAACCTAAGTTGTGGAAACTTGCACACATTTTCGATAAATAGGGTTTGCATGCAATATGATTGCGATTGGACTGTACACGCATAAATAGTAATTATTTAGATTTACATATTAAGAAAAATCGAAATTTATTACGTCTATGGCACTGCTGAAAAGAGGAATTTTATGTTACAGAAACTATCCTTGATGGAACAAACTCGGTAAGTTTGAAAGACATGTGGAGAAGTGATCAACAATTACTGTACGCGTGCAAAAATTTGTTATCTCTGACAATAGTCGTCATTTAATTTAATTGGCTCATTACATTTGACGATGCACAATAAAACAACAAAACGATTTCAATTCCAATTGGCAGAGTTCATTTTGTGGACGATGAAAATAACCCCACGCTTTGCTAGCATATTCAACTATTTTAAAATTTAATCTGTACACACAATTGCACATCGTACTATGGTTTTCAATCTAATAAAAGTTCCCGCTATATGAATAGCAATAGCAAATATTTGCAACCACCATAATACACGGGCGATATTCAATTTAGAAAAGTTGTAAACCAGGAATGGGTTGAATGCTGCATTATGTTTACTCGTCATACATGTGTATTCACTACACACAACACACACCGAAACCGTCACATTATAGCCAATCCGTTGTAATTTACAATAATCATAGACATAATCGTAAACGTAACGTATGGTATGCACACAATGATTATACACTTTTACGATACCCGATCTAAATTTCAATATGCGAATATATGTGGCTTTTCTACTAGATAATACTATACATACGAGTGTACACTTGTGTGCCATTTATTTGAGAAGTGACAAAATGATTTCAAATTTAATATAATTGCGAGAAAGGGTGCTCTCCCATTGCATTGTTGATGTTCATTACGATATTGTCTAACTCATGGTTCGATTTACGAAAATTAGAATACGTGCATAGGCGATTTGCATGTATGCTAACCGGGTTATTATATCTTTTACGACAAGATTAGAACACATAAAATAAACAAAATTAATGCTATGCGTCAGGAAACAAGTGTGCATCGATGGAAAATAAAACTTCTATTTATAGTCGAATTGAAAATTTGTTCCGACCACCTTACACCCCAAAAGGGTTACAAATACACTGAATACGGATTCAAAACTATTTCTACATTGTGAAGTGACGAGAAAATCAGAAAATCCAATTCGGTAAACCCCATTGTCAATCACTGCAGTTAACAATGTTCGTATTTTATGTTTTTAGGGTTAAGCCACAGGGATATATGCATAAAACGCACAGTGGCTGTTTCTATGTGTCTACATTGTACTGTACAAAATTACCGTACACTGCTGTTTTTATCATCCCTAAAAAATTTAGTTAAACTCATAAGCCATAAAATATGGCTACAAAACGACATCGAAAATATATTCAATGCTAAACCGCTCAACAAAGATTCAATTTACGTTTTGCAGAAAATTGCCCATAAAACGTAAATTTTCATAATTGAAGCTTTTCAAGCATGTAACTTCCACGACGATAAAAATCATTAAGGGTGAATGGGATATTTAGAATAAATGAATGCCTCGCAAATTAGTTGAAATTCTAGAATAGAATTTTTGATAGAAAATATTGTTTTCGATAAACAGATTATGTAATTTTTGGATCTGTTTTTGTGAATGCACCTGATTTCGGTCGGTTATGTACAGACGTGTGTTGTGAATGTTTATTTTTTATGAAAAGGTGATTTCGGTGCGGTGTATTAATGACACCGATCGAATATTAAGGTTAAAATATGACACTGACAGTGTTTTGATTTTCAATTATTAAAATTTTACAAAAACCTCTTCTCCGAAATCAATTTAATTCTACTGTCATGACTGATTGCGACTCTATCAGCGAAAATTAATTTTGAATTGGTGGACAGTTATAATTCGTCACATCTCACATCGAATTGATAGAGTAGAAAGAATGCCGACAGGAATTTCTTACAGAGGGGTATCAAAGGTAATTGCACGTACTTCCGGGGCAAATAGGGTCTTGTTGGGTTTAAAATTAATCCACACTGAGATATGAACAGTTGAAGTTTTCAACCGAAATAAGACTGAAAACTTACACTTTTCTTACAGGAATTTCTCGAGGTACACGAAACGTACATGGTCGTGTGGGGTGCCATTAGAAAGGTAATCGCATCTACTTTCTGGGCAAGTAGGATCTTATTGGGATTTGGAAGCATCTACAAGGAATCTTAAGAAGTTGAAATGTTTAAGTGCTTATATTGAATCGTAGATGCTACCAAACTTCGTAAGCTCTACTTTCCCTGAAAGTATATGCAATTATACCTTTCTACACCCCACACGACTATGTACGTTTCGTGTACATCGAGAAATTTCTGTAAAAAAGTATAGGTTTTCAGTCTTTTTTCGGTTGAAAACTTCAACTGTTCATATCTCAGTGTGGATGAATTTTAAACCCAATAAGACCCTATTTGCCCCGGAAGTGCATGCAATTACCTTTCTAATGACACCCCACACGACCATGTGACCATGAACGGCTCAAGTAACTGGAGAAATTTTTGTAAGAAAAGTGCAAGTTTTTGGTCTTTGATCACCTCACACTAGCCACACAAGCTTCGAAGAATTTTTTTGAAAATGGTTTTGGCTTCTGTGGTCGAATACTTTACTGACCACGTAAAAAAAATCCAATAGAAAGCGTCCGATTTCGGTCTTCTATTTTTCAGAAGAATCCCTCACGATCGTTTCAGCCCCTATAATCAGCGACAAAAATCTGGTTCGAAAATTTAAAATGTCAAAGTCTTGCATGAAATATTGCTGTTATCGAAATTAAATTAAATGCAAAATTAATTAAAAGTGGTCATCGTGTTTATGCAGTACCGGAAATTTATGTATTTTAAATTCCATGTTGTATTTGATTTATCACCATTTTTCTTACAAAATTATTAAATTTTAAATTGACTTGGAATAAATATCATTGAAATAAATAAGTCATCAATTTCATTCCAACGACATCAATTTACTTACAATAAATAATTTATCATTTTGCAAATGTTTTTATTGCGGTGTGGTGGTTATATATACGTGCTTGCGATATAGAAAAGATTATCCATAAAATGTAAACGAATGAAGGGAATCTAAATGGTACAGAAAAAAACCAACGAAACAAACCACCAAGATTCGATCTATCAATGCCTATTTCATTCTATATTCCAATTTCTTTAATATGATAATCTTTTCGGGTTTTATGCGGTTCGGGTTGCATGATAAAGGAGAGAGGTAGCATTATAACATTTATATAGTCTTACATAATTCCTTGGGGAGTACTTCAGATCATTTTTCTTTCCCTTTCATTTTTGACGTGAACTCGTTCTACTTGAATTGTAAGTATTTGATTAAACGAAAATCTTTGGTTTTAAATTGTAAATTTTTTAGCTTAACTTATTTTAATTCTGTTGAAAAATAATTGCGTGTAAATGTAATTCACAGAAGATATCAAGGCTTTACGATCTTACGCAGATAGATGGGAATTAATTTCCCAAAATATTTCCTGATTTTTATGTGAATTTTTCAGACTTTTCATTCCCTAACTTAGTGGAAAAGCTACGATATGCGTATGCGTAGCCTGCTGACCTAAAAACTTAATACGCTATTCACAGCAATGGTGAATGGGCAGGTCCTGACCATCAGGAGTGGTTAAATATGAGCTGTATTAAGAAAAGGTAATTTCGGTCTAATTCAATACTGAATGAAATCGCATGCAATTATTTATTTTCGTATGGCACAGAAATCATTTTAAGTTTAACAGCAGAAAAATAACAACGTAGCATGTCTCATATTGCAAATGGATTTGATGAATCCAACCGTCATCGTCCGGGATGTCCATTTACGGAGCTCAGCGACTGAATGATTAGTATGATGATTCACCAGTCGTAGCAATTAAATATTGTCCAGTTAGCTTGATTAGCAAATCCAGTGGAAGTCATAGCCCTGGATGTCCATTTACGGAGTTCAGCGACCAAAATTTTGATTTCACTGGTCACCATTCAATTTGCGTATTGTTGTCGTTCTTGTTTTGTTGTTTCGATGTTGATTAGGCAAAGCCTAATGGATGGGCTCATTGAGCTAACATCGTCCATCACATGTGAATCACTTTCCGCAGAATTTTTTGGATTGGATTGTCGATCTATGTTTCTCTTTGCTGATTTTGATCTAGATAATTCGATATAAATTCAGAGCCAATGCACGATTCTTCATGCGTTTGAGAAATTATTTACGTTCACTGATATTTTACAACAAACAGCAGCGAAAAAACGTTGACAATCGTAATTTAGCGTGACGTCATTCAATTTAATGAAGACAATAAAAATGTGTTAACATACCTACTCTGGCAGACAGCTTCATTTCTGCCTTACTTCGGATATACCAACGTAATTTTTTTAGCTGTGGACTAGCTATTTCGAAAAAAAATAATTTTCTGATACGGTATGCACTTGGCAAATGTAATATAATGACAATATCCTCTAAACCTCTACTATATAGTACAAACCACATTACTTGCGTAAACTCATATCTGTATCACAACATTCAAACCCCATCTTCAATCCATATTCACCATATACAGTATGACATCTAATATTGCTTACAGTTTATAACAGAGCTCACATTATAACCGGCTTCTATAGTATAGAATCTATGTAGTGCATATTGAATATACTATACAAGTTCAACCATATAAATTTTCTCCAATATTACACTTGAATGATTTCGATTACATTGCAACATGAAATTGATAGGTAATTATCATTGTCAATTTGCATTTCTAGGGATTTAAGTTACGGTGATCAAATAATAATATTCATAAATAAAATTAATTTAATGAAGGAATTACTGTAATATGTGTAGGTGGTGATGATGTTGCACGCATCGTCGTACTGTTGAAGATGCATTAAATTAAGGCCTTTGAGTGAGGACAATGATATTTAATAGTGTGCAAAATGAACACAGATATTGAACAATGACGGCCATTTATCGGTCCCATGTTTGGTTTATTTATCTTCTAGAATGGACGTAAATTTCACACTAATTGACGAAATTTGATGACACTCGATAGTGCAATGTACATTTCGCACGATTGATTAATAGTCCTAGTTCAGGCGATGAGCGATGATGAGCTTGTTTCGATTATATGAATGATGTAGGAATGTATTTTCATGTAAAATAAACAAATGAAGTAGAAGATTTTACTGTATATCGAAAATATTTAACGAAGTAACAGAATCGGTAATTGTTTCGATGATCATATGCCTGTAGTTTTCTGTGTAACGTTACAGTTAATAAATACTTTAAACATGAAAAACGTTTGCATAATTTGTTGACTGTGATTTCTACCTGATGATTGATTGTATTCTTTATATTCATCAATAATAAAGCTCGGGGTAAAATTAAACAAACAAATGCGTCGTTTAGGAAGAAGAATTATACTGGAACCGTGTGTGCAATATTTTGAATTTCTCTCAAATTCTTCAAGTAAAAACCCAATTTTGTGATAAAAATGTTTGGTTTGATGTTAACCCTAAATAATGTAACACGTCAACAAAAATGATAAATGGACTTATTAAAAACCGTATAATTCTTTGTCGCAAAGAAGAAAATCTCGAACTACACAAAATCGTTATAACAAGTAATCGTTGAATTCATAAAATATGTGTGTTTGCATTTACAAAATTGTATAACCATCATGTTTTGATTGTATGCCAATGTAATTAACATATTGTTAAAAAATACTGTATTTGCGTTTCGGAAAACCTTACAAGAGTTAATGTTTGTTTACCATTTTGGGGTGATTTATGATAAGCGAAGCATACGCATTTTTAACACTTCACAACACAACAAAAAAACGGCGACAATTGGTGTGAAAATTGTTTATGATTGTAAAGGGATATCTACCATCTTTCATTGCGTAGTTTCGTGAAGGTTGCATGGATTTATAATCAGTTTAGATTGTTCTTGATCGAATCTTTTGAAAGTAAAATAGCCCACCAAAAACAAACTACTCGCGTGTTGTTGATTTAACGCCAGAGGTTATTGAGATTTGTTGATGCTTTGATATTCGATATGGTTGCAAACTTATGATATAATCCACCTCCGCGAAAACTTAGCATCAACAACATAATCAACGACACAAGAAAATTCCTATATTCAAACCATTGATATAATATAGGTATATAGGTATCATATACTATGCAATCAATGATTCTAACGTAAAGGTTGAGTAATAAATCACATTGAGAGTGTAGGGTATGTATGTACGATATTGTGATTGCTTACTGCCAGGTATAAGTCGTGGAAATCTCTTAAATTAGTCGAAATAATGTAATTGAAAACCCCTTTCTTCATCGGATACAATTTGATTCATTTGCAGGGTATCTTGTTTTAATGTGATTTGTCGAGGAGTCGCATATGTTGAGCAATTCTATAAAATTATGTTTATTGTAAGTCTCGAAATAATTGGTGAATATAGCCTAATTCAATTAATAGAAAACGTCGTATGGTGTTTGTAATGTGTACAGAGTTTATCGATCATCACCACTGAAAACTCAGAAACGAGATAGGTTGAACCTATGAAATTATTGAATACTTTCGACGCTTTTTGGAATCAAATTTATTATAAACATCACTTTCATCGTGACAATGTCTAATGCCTTGGCCTGTCGCTTATGTATATCCGTTATCAGATTATTTCCGGTCAAAATACTCAAAACAAATGACACTCCATTATTTTCTTCCTTTTCATTTGTCCCTTCGCATTATTCCTAGCGGAAGGCAAATGTACGGAACAATAACAACAAAAAATATGAAAACAACGGGGGATATGATTCATTTCATTCATTATATGCCCTTTATCAGGAGATGCTTGAACATATTTTCAGTGATACATTGCTTGTTATTTTATTCAGAATTAGTTTTTTTCATTGAAATATTTTTTCCCTCATCATCAAAATTTTCATTATTTTTGTATGCATTAGTCAGTTGTCTACCAGTTCATTGAGTGCATCAACAGCAGCAACAAAAAACTTATTTTCCTCTATAATGCGCATAAAATGAAGTATTTCAGTAATCACTTGTGATTTATAGCAGAAATATAAACCGATTCATCAATTGATTAGCAGTAAAAGTAGTACAAAAGTGCCATCCTCCATTTATTTGTGAATTTATGGATTTATTTTTGGGATTTTTATGGTCTTTTTTCTCAATATAAAAATGAGACTAAATCTAATTTTTATTTGATTTTCTATTCATTTTCATGTACTTGGTCTTATGTTGTACAAAAAAAACGAATCTTTTTCCATGCCGGTTGTGTGTATGTTCCGGACATAAAAACATAGGATTTAATGGCACTTAGTTAATAACCCTCTATGTAATAAAGCATTTTTGTAATTATTATCCCTCTAGCTCTTTTGTAACGAGACAAAAAACACACTGCATACACAGTTATAATTGTGATATGATCAACTGATTTTGAATTAACCTCTCGTTAAGAATAATCTATAAAAAAATGGTTATAAAAACGGTAGATTATTAATTCTCATGCATTCATTAGAGGATAAAATGATAAATTCAAATTGATTTCAATTCATTCTATTCCACTTAACTTGGCGTCACGCAAATAATGGTATATTCCACAGCGAACATCATGGAAACCATTCGACTGAAAAACGGAAAGACGTAAATCTGAAATTAATCATAAATTTTGTGCTAAAAGAAGAGACGTAGCAAGCTTTTTCGATTTTCCGTTCAACACTTCCTTTTCCAACTCGAATAATTTACAAATAAGTTTAAAGATAAATTAGCGGTGTGAAAGAAATACCAAGAGACATCTTCAGACTAAGCAAACATCTATAAAGAAGGGATGCATTGTCTTGAACAGTGGGCAAAAATTGAATTTCATCAGATCAATGGCATTTTAGCTTATATTCGAAGTCATTTAACATTTTGTTCAGGAACGGGTCGATAAAGAAGACATTGTGACGGTAAAATGATCAAGTAATGTACATTACCTACCTGCTCCAAAATTTTTATTTTGGTCAGTGGTAAGTTTATAGCCTGAACCGTAGGCAACTTGCCAAAATAAAAATTTGGAAGCAGGTGGGTACTATATTTTACTTTACTAGTGAGGTAAAGTGGCTATTCCCTCACTAGTGAAAACCTTTTCCCTCGCTCGTAAAGTAAAACGTTATACTTTACACGTGAAATAATTTGATATCTCGTATCACGATGAGTAAAAGTATCCGAGGGCTGAAATTACTTCACTGGTATAGTAATGTACTATTATCTGCCTGTGCGAGAACCCACTTTACCTACCTATAAAAGTATGTTACGTTTCAAAATATACTATTTTAAAGAACAAAATGAGTACCAAGCACTGTGCCAAGATCACATTTTTGTCATCTGCAATATCATAGAAATCTTGCTGCCTGATAGAATACATGTCCGTAAAATATGACTCTGCGAAATAAACACCGCTAAGCCAAAACAATGTGACATGGTAAATGCGAACAAATGCTTAATAAAATAGGGGAACGGAATAGGTCGTATTTTGTCATATCTGTCAGACTTTCCGGCGGCTAACAATCTTATCGCGCTCAATACTCACCATTATATGTATACATATATAAATGGGCAGAATAGGATTCTGTTGCATGAGGGTTGGTTTAAAAAAAACCTTGTACACATTCAACAAATAATGGTAGAAAAAAAGAAATGCAAAACGATATTACGATTACGAGGTTTGGTAGATTATTGTTTCTGCAATTTGTTAAAGTAGGTGGAAAAACATTTTTTTCTATTTATTTATTCGAAAAGAAGAATTGTGAACGACGATGGTTAATATAAGATTTGGTGTAATACTTCTACCGTTAAATGTAAACTAAGCAAAGCGAAATGGATTTTTGAAAATATTTTTTTTTTTTGTTCAAATAAGAAAAATCGAGTAACGAATATTGAATGTTAAACTAGGTTTTCCCTTGTAAAAAAAAACGGATTCGTTAAACCAGCAATTTGAAAATGCATTAGATGTGTGGCTGAACGGTACCCATTAATTTGTTTAATTCAAAAGAAAAAAGGACAACCTTCGGCAATTTAAATAATTAATTGAGCCCTCTGATTATCGAACAAATGAATGAAAAAAAAAAACAGAAAAATTTCTTTGATTTTACATCGAGCAAACTTGCAGTCAGCAGCTACAACATTTTCACTTTAATTAAGACCGAAGTAGTAAAAAAAAGAATCAACAAATGTGCCAAAAAGGAAACCCCATCAGCGCCCGAGATCAAAGGATTAATCTTTTTTATTGTAAAAAAGAAAATAAATATTTTGTAACAATTCACAGACGCGTTCACAACAAGTTAATGCAAACGTTACAACATATTGAAGCAGGAAAAAAATATTCTCATTGAAGCATTATAAAAAAAAGTAAACCTCGCCGCTGCTTAACCCTTTATTATCCATTCCGTCTTTGTGATGGGTTGGTTATTTCCATTTAAATCTGTTATTTATATTCACTTTTTCTATTCTGAAGGAAAATCACCCGACGAAGAACGAATTCTGTCGGTGATATTTACTAATTGGAAGATTATGCTCACAAGGAAATAATGGAATAAAAGAGTATTCGTATCCCCCTCCTCGACGAAACAATAGCAAAATTTTCTGTTAGAAAAGCCAAATAGCATCAAAGGGTTATAAAGTATACACGGAGAATATGGTTCTGCCAGCCAAGTCGAATTATTGAAGTGTTTGCATGAGGGCGAGAAGTTACAAATGTTGCAAAGTTATTATTAAAGCTCGGTGAAAATTAGTTTTGAGGTAATTTAGTGGTGAAAATATTAACCATCTGAAGTCCCACACCGGGGTGTGTCTGAAGAATTTCAGTGGAATTAATGTTAATTAAATATTCTAAAGCGAACATTGCATGATGTCTGTGATTACATGTTTCTATACTTAGTGATTATAATCCCGGTTTGGGTATTATATCGCGTCAGGTGTTTTGATTGGAGATGCGATTGAGAATAGATATGATCAAGGAGGACTGCATTTGGTACATCAAGAATCTACCATGTCTCACCAGTGTGTAAAATTATAACATTCTGCAGTCCAGTCTCAGTTTCAATGTATCCATAATTAGATAAAATTTGAATAGGATATTATGTTTACGCAACCACAAGAAAGCATACGTCAGAACATTTGCATTTGCTTGAGGTGAACATATTTAATGAAGCCTAATAATCCGAAATATGTATTTATCTTCATTATGATTCAATCGTCAATGTATCGTTCCTTTCATGTCCTCAAAAGCCATGTTACATAATTTCTAATTCATTGAGAAATTATGTACTCTATGCAAATGATGGACAAAAGTTACGTGTGCAAGGCCACAAACCACAGATATTATATCCATGACAGTCAACTAGCTGTATTTTGAACCTCGTTTAGTAATACAATAACGAAGGTACGTATTAAGTAATACAACAGAAAGCATTGCCAACAAATGCTACCTGATTCCATTTAGTTAATTAATAGTTTCAAGTTGCTGTGATGGAGCATTGAAGTGCGACAACTGTGTCCGTTATTTTTTCAACGAGACTTACTGACATAAAAAATCTTTCGCGATTAGTTAATACCTATAAAATTTCAATCAATTTACACAGGCCATTGAGCCGGTGTAATTGGTAACAGGCCACGTGACAACAATTCCCAATATTCTTTTGTATTTTGTAATACCATCCGCCTGAAACAAAGACCAAATCAATCAATCCGATTACGAGAAAAAAATTGATGGGCGAGTGGCGTTTCTGATAAACTTGACAGATTTTCGCGGTCTGTTTTAAACTTGACAAGAGGAAGGGTATTGTAGAGACACAGTATTGATATAAAATACCTATCAGTATTAATACAAAAAATATATTTTCGGCAGAGTTCTGCCAAGAAACGGTCACGAGAAAGGGTGCATCTCAGATTTTATTCCACAAGAGTGCACCTCAGATTTAATTGCTCTCATGCAACCTTTTTGTGAAGACATTCAAAGGACGCTTATGCATTAAACGACAGGTACAACCACCTATTCCTAACAAGAAAAATCTCCAAAGCACATTACGAGCGGGAGGTACAAAATCTTAGTGCAATAAAAGAATATTTTTTTTGGCATTAAAAGGGGGATGAAATAGATATGTTATTTATGTCTCATCCTTAACATAACTAATGCTGTAATAGTAAACGCGAATAGACACATACATTTATAATTGCACTTAAGGCCCGTCATTGGGAAATGACAGGACAGCTTCCCAAAAATGTATGGAAAATGTTATCACAAAAATTCACCGAAAAATTCAAAGAAACTCACCTCTTATGCTTTCCATTGTATTCGGGCATAGTCTCTTTAGGTCACCAAGGCCAAATATTGACCACTAAACACTTTTTACTCGATGCAAAAAAAAAGTTTTTTTTTGTTTTGTCGTGACAAAAACACAGTAAATACAACTGTGACACTCCGCTATTATAAGTACTGGAATGAATGTTTGCTGTGTTCACTTCGGCGGTAAAATATTTTCATTCAAAAAAGAGTCCGACACTTCAACGATGGTAGACATTTATTAAAATTGTAACCTCTCCCACTTCTTTAGTAAGCTAACAAGACTTCGCTAAGTCTAATTATGCCACCTCGTTGAATAAAAACATATCCTGAGGTCGAATAATTCTCCGCTGAGTTCTAATAATTCTCCACTGAGCTTTGACAAACCTCTAATAATTCTCCGCTAGGCTTCAGTAAGAGTCGGTCAGACCTTAGCACGTTGTAGTAAGGCAATGAAGCTAAGCGAACACTCAATAAGCATCAGCGGATACCTAATAATTGTTGCTATGATTTAATAAGACTCCACTTAGCTTTGGCAGATCTCCGCTGAGTGTCCGATTCGCTCCATTAAGCCTTCCTGCAACTTGCTTAGGCCTAATGGACACTTCCTGAAGCCTAGCGTAGAATCATTAGAGCTCTGCGGAAGTTTGTTAAAGCTCAGCGAAGAATTATTAGAGCTCAGCCGATATTTTTATTCAAAGAGGTGGCATAATTAAACTTCACGAAGTCTTCTTAGTTTACTAAAGAGGAACTAACATTTATTTACGCTCAGTGCAGTCTTACGAGAGGCTAAATTTTTAATAAATGCTCTCCTATCGTTGAAAGAATGTCTGAGCTCTCGTAAAGCTTCAAAAATGATCGATGAGCATTATTACATGTATACGCCCTTTGTCAACTGTTTCATGATTTTTATAATATGTCCGACAATTTTTTGAATGAAACTTTTTGTTTTTGCATCGAGTAAAAAGTGTTGTGTTCAAATATGCCTTGGCGACCTAAATGGACCATGCCCGAATACAATGGAAAGCATAAGAGGTGAGTTTCTTTGAATTTTATCGGTGAATTTTTGTGATAACATTTTCCATACATTTTCGGGAAACTGTCCTGTCATTTCCCAATGACGGGCCTTAAGAAATTTTAAAAATCTACTATTTTAAGAACATTTGATTTTGTCCAAAGAAGGACATGTTACAAGTCTTTGGTTTTAGAACTATATTCATATATGACTCAGCCATATCGAAATATATTGCAGCGAAAATTAAATTTAAAACCAATCATGGACGAAAATGCATTGTCGTTAAAATATGCATATGTGATGTGATGCATGCTGCAGAAAATATGCATAACATTTAAGTCAAATAATTGTTCAAATTCATCCAATATCGTGTATCGTTCTGTCTTCTTGATTAATTTGAAGTCGAAAAGGGGGTTACTTTATCCCTATTAATTCCAATATGCAAATATAGGTGTCGGATTTTAATTAGAGCATTGCAATGTGTTTTCAGATGGATATGCACTGCAATGCTATTGCATTTTCTCGAACTGTGCAACTAAATACGGCAAACAAATAACATGATCGACATTTATAAATGTCCGTTGCTGAAAAGTTTATTATTAAAAAAAATTAAATTGTTGTTTGTTATGCTTGCATTGGACAGTTGTATGGTTTTTCGTTTCGGGGCATGTTGAATGGGTGCATTTTGTGTGAAGGGTGATGAAATATGAAAGGGTGGCCAGTTTAAAAATTAATACTGGCGATATCATTATGGAATGTGGATTGCGCGGTTGCAACAAATTATTTCATTTACTGAAGCTGCCATGTTGAATAAAACTTAAATTAACCAAGTTAATACATCGCATGAATGATATCCACATTTTAGACAAAGCATTTAATTTTAGCTAACATAGATCTTGTTCATGAACTGCTGATTCATTCATTATGTAGATTCGAAGCAAACAACAAATATCACTAAAGTACAACTACAAGAATCTTTTAATCAGAAAAGCTACATACAGTTAGACTTGATTAAATAACCAATCTTATGTAATGGGATAAAGAGCAAAAACTGTCCTGGTAATGTTCACATTCAACGTTTTTGTAACTTATTTCTTATTTGTATTTGGAGAAAAAAAAATGCACGAAAGACACAACAACAACATACAGTCTCACATTACTCTTCGGGAACAAACAAAATGATATCAAATAACATAAATTTGGCTCACTTTCCTGAGAATGGTAAATAAATTTTGTGACAAAAGCATAACACACACCCAACTAGCTCGCTTTATAAACAGAAGATGTTCTACAAAATGGCATAGACGAAGAGTTTGTTGTCTGGGAAGTATGTGAGGATATTGCTTGCACTTTATTTATTTCTTCGAATAAGGAAAGAAAAACTACTTCGAACTGGTTCTTGAACTTACGTCAGATTTTGCTGTTTATTTGTTTTCTTTTTAAATCTCTCGAATTTTTAGCATGAACTTATAAATTGGTTTTCAGTGGAAATACAAATTTCCAGATCTTTGTCTAGTTGAACATTAAACATGCCATTATTGCTTTTCACCTTACCTAATGATGTAATGTGCTCTCACTTATTAGTAGATTTCCCAAATATGAATACTGATTATGTGCACTCTTCCATTATTAGAAATGAATAAGGCTGTATATAAGAGACTCGTACTAATACTCGCGCAAGCTCTCGTATACGTACACGTCTCTTATATACAGCATTATAGCAGTAATGTACTATTTCATGAATGAAAGCACATCACTGAATTTCGGGTCGCGTCAGATGATATCACGTTATCAACAAACAAGACAAATATGAACCATTCCCAAAGCGATAGCGTCGTGAATTAGATGTTTCACCCTTTTCAAACCTTTTATGAAACCAAAATTCGAACAAACCGAATGTCGATTTTGGATTCACTACCACTTGTTGAGTAAATAAGATGTTTACATTTCATAATGAGTTGATAAGATATCAGTCCGAATTCGAGGCGTCTTCAATAACGGACATTTCCCTATTCAGGAAACCGAATTGAGGGTCCCTTCGAGTATTACTAATAATAATCTTAAGTATAAATTGATGTGGAAAGGGTAAATCGGTATCAGTGATGATCATTTACCAGTTAAGAGAGACGTGTAATTTTAATGAATAAAGTAATTGTGTTCAAAACAAAAGCTAGTGTTGTTCAATTGGCTCATCAGCAATGTCTTCGCTCGGCCGTTCTGCAGTTGGAGGCACTTACAGTACCCTTGACCATTACAATGATTAAAATAACCCCATCAACGATTTGCCAAAATTATCTTCTGCACGAAAACGTTCTTTTTACGAATCTACTACTCGGAACACGGCCCCTTTCTCGCGATCAATTTTAGTGAACAGAAATTAATTTTTTCATGAGTAAATAATCATTTGATGAAACAAATTCTTTTCGTAAATAAAAAGTTGTTACCTAACTTGTGGCTCACCTGAAATATTGATCATTGAAAATACTTCCTATTCTCTCCATTTACATACCATACCATTTCTGCCGTAAATTGCTTGAGTGACTTAGTGACAAATTTAAACAAAAGAATTCTTATGCATATTACGGCAGATTTCTTGGTCAACATAAATATAGAATTTAGTGCATCGTTTGGTAACACGAGTCATATGTTCTAATTTTCAAGGCATTTTGGTAACCGGCCATGCCAACTTTTCATCACCTAATGGCTAAGACTTTTATTCACCATCAAATTAACAAAAAATTATAAACAAACGAAATAGGTCAACAACTTTAATGAATTGAGATAGAGATCCTAAATTGATTCAACGTAGAAATAGGCAGGCACTTTACCAGAAGAAAAAAACATTAAGCATTTCGATCTGAATGACCCAGCAGTTCTGTAATAATTTATTGAGTTAATCGTCCAAAATGCACTTAGTTTCAAGCAGTGAAAAAAATAATATTTTTGTTTCTTTAAGGAGAAAAAAAACTAAAATTAACGAAAACCAATATTCAAAAACTTCGAATATCGACAATTTATTGTTAAAAATCAATTTATTGTCGTTTTATCTATATTCGAAATAAAATCTGAAGTTTTTTGTAGTCATTAATATAAATCTTATTCTCTGTTTGATTGTTTAAATATTTAAATAAAACATTCGAATCGAGAATTGTGTGGATATAAGCCACAGGTACGATGTTATTGAATAGATTCGGTGTTGTATTATTCCATTTTATTTCTTTTCGTTTTAATTTATATTATTTTGAGTAAGTTTTCGTTTTAAACAACACATTTATACTTGTTCTAGCAGACTTTTATGACTTTTTAAATTCCCCAAACAGTTGTAAATCAGAGCAGACAAAACATGTGCACATGCACATAACGTTCAAACTTACATTCGTTCGACCCTGTAACATTGCACAATGTTGAACGTATTGCTTTTGCTTTATTTGTATTTCAAGCCCATTTATTGCTAATACATAGAATAAAAAAAGTTTTACAGATCCTAATCAAATCTTAAATTACTTTTATATTCAGGCGGACCAAAATCGTCACATTCTCTCACCAAAACGAAACAATTTTTCCCACTTTTTCTTCTTGTGTCAACTTTCGTTCGGTATTGTATGTTACTAGGACCATAAAGATGTGTTTTTGACCCAGGTTGGGAATACGATAGAGAATGTAGTGGAGCGTAGTGACATAATATACTGTTTGTAGGAAAGCGTCAAATTTTTATTGTCAATTTTATGTCTAATACTGTCAAGTGAACTTAAAATTTTATCTCATCGAATTGGTTTTTGCTTCCACTTAATTTAAACGACATATCGTACGTCAGACGTGTTAGTGATTTTAATATCGAAAATAAATCTTTCTACAAAAATCGTCTGTTAAGTTAAGTATAAATGTCACATAATCCTAGATTTTCAACTAGAAATAAATGGCACAATCTAAGATGTAGTATAAGAAAACAATATATGTGGGGGCGAATAGTCCACTCAGGGCCGGATTAGCATTTACAGCGCCCTGGGCAACGAGCCTTGCAGCGCCGCATGAAAAATTTATTAAAGAAATTGTTTCGGAAACAATGTTTCCTACATTGTCAACCAAATCAAATAAAATGTTTTCAACATTTCCTCAAGAATATTATTTTCTAAGTAATGTGTAGTTAGAAACGGCGAGCGAGGCGAGGTGGCAAGCTTATAACCATATATGAATGAGAGATATATGATATAACCAGAGTTTTCGTGATTAATTCGCAAAACTTTCCCACAAACAAAAATCAAGTAAAGTTATAAAAAGGTTTCGCTCTTTTTTTTCGGGATTTTAAGTTTGAAGTTTGTAGAATGAATCCGAAACAATTTTTTCTTGAAATTCTTCTTGAAGAACAAATCAAATCAAACAAATTTATTTAGCAAATAGCTATTTTCAAATACAAAGTTCCATAATCACACACATTGAAAAATGAACACTACATTTCAAATTTACATCACAATTCTATAGTTTCATTCAGGTGTTCTTTCAATTTACACTCGAATGTCCTCTCATTATTCTCACTTTTCACTTCCCTTGGAAGATCGTTAGAACATGAACGCTTTGTGAGGAAAAACCAAGAAAAAAACGTGAATTTTTGACACAATATTTGTGATACTGTTACAGTTTCATTATATTGCGAGATTTACTCTACTTGGTAAGGCAACGCACTGCTCCTAGCATGAAAACTACTTTGACAAACGTCGAATTTGGAGGCTTTTGTGATGAGAGCTACCGCTTAAGATTGATTGTATTGTGTGTTTGAACTCACACAACTAAAACAAGTCACCTATCTTCACGAAAGAAACGCAGTGCCCACTGTGACTTCATCAGCCTCCAAATATTTCTTATGTTCATGCTAGGAGCAGTGCGTTGGGTAAGGTCATGATTCGGAAAAAACGACTTGCGTTGAAGCAATTTCAAGGATCTAGGACTCGGGATCCCAAAAGTATTGAAGTTTAGGGCACTCTAGAATGATCCTTTGTCTTCACTCTGAAAGTGTTAGATCTTGAAATTTAGGTAATTGGCCCTGGATTTCGACAAAAAAAATCGCGAATATATGCCATTATATGCTATTTTCAATAGGCGGAAACGGATTTGTTCTGCAGCTTTTCCAGCTGCTTTATTTGTTCCAAACTCCCGTTGTCCGGCGATCATGAGCAGGTTTCAGCTCATGAGGAATTTGCAAAATTTTCGAAAATTCCTCATGAGCTAAAAGCTTTCCATCATCCGACTATCACCGGCGGCTGACTGAAAATTATTTATAGTGTCTTCAGCCAGAAGCCTCAAAGCTCAACTTTTCTATAGCAGGACCATCATAAAAACGCTTTAAATAACCAAATACGAACAGCCTTGGGTTAGTCGATGTGCGTGTATTATTCAAAAATATCAAGTTAGATGTATATATGCATTTCTTGTAGCTCACATTTACCCCAAGAATGTAATGTGCAGACGCAAGCGAAGCGAGCGCGAATTTTTTTTAATCGACGTTGATTTGTGCATGACTTATGTTGAACGTGAAATGATTACACTGTCGAAAAAATTTAATTTCTCAGCGCCTCTATTTTCCCAGCGCCCTGGGCCGGGCCCACTTTGCCCATGGGTTAATCCGGCTCTGAGTCCACTGCTAGAATGATTGCTAATGATCCCGATGCAAGTTTTTCGTACAAACATTATCGCACACAATTTAAATTTAGGAGTGTTGTTAAAACAAATAGGCACACAAGATAATAGATCTTTTGTTTTGTAATAGCTTCTCAACATTAATGGCTAAGAAAACAGAACACGAAAAAGAGGGTCATGTCAATCTCAACCGCTTCTAACGAAAATAAATATGTAGATCATGTCAAATGAGGTGAAATGAGATGTTTAAGTTTGATGTATAATCTCTGAAAACAAAACAATCGTTCAATTATACGCAATATAACGCGATGCCGGTGTTGTTATCTCAGTTTTTTCGTCTTTAACTTGTCGGTGGTTTTATTTAGGAATTATGCAAGTTGTGATGGGGTATGTTGTTCGCCTAAAATATGTAAATCGATCAAATTTACATACAATTGAGTAATGACGCAATATCGTTGCTAAATCCTCTCGGTATAATTCTTTTTGTCTATTATTTAACCGAAACGTTGAAGTGTAATCCTGCAATAATACGAGCCTTTTGTCTTCATGAAACAGTAGGATTATTCATACGAATTCCAATGCAATTGTAATGCAACAAAGCTTTTTGCATAGATGAAATGCAACGGAAAATCCACCATTCATCGAAACTAAATTATAATTAAATCTTTTAGCACCGGCTAAAACCATTTAGCATTTTCTAACATATTCAACATTGGACCACGTAACACACACTTTAGGTGCATTACTGTTGTTCGATATTCGCTGGTAATAAGAGTATATCGATTTAGTATGGACAGTATCAGGAAAAACAATTCGATTACACACAAAATGATTTACTGTAGTGTCCGAAGCTTAATCTTCACATGGAAGTTAATCCCACGTAAATAACTCTATAGATGGTTTGCTCTACATGTTTGTCGAGACCTGATTAATTTATTTATACGCACAAAATCCGCACGATTGCGACCAACATGTCAATGCATGTAATGATTTATTGGTCGCTTTTAGCACTGGCTATAAATTTTCGTTATATGAAATGTATCCGAAAAACGAAAATAATAATTTTTGGAAAGGGATTCATTCTAATCGAATGTACATATAGGTAGTGTGATTAAGTATTTTTTACGTTGAGAGCTAACTGGATTAAATGTTAATGCTTCGTTATGGAGATTTTACGAATGAAAATCAATTTGAAAGTTTCCTTTGTCACGAATATCTTTTTCGTATTAAACATAAAGAGAGGTGATCAACTCTAAAGTGTTTTTCTCTTATTTAAGAATGGCATCGTAAGAGTTCTCTTTTCCCGTCTTCGCTGCATTAAAAGAAATGAACAAGAGAAATGTTTTCCTATTTTATAAGTTTAAAAATATGCAAAATCGTTACGAAAGGAAATAACCATTTTAACATTCTTCGTCGCAATTTTCGCTGTAGCTTATGGTTATTATGTGTACCGGTAGTATACGACCATGAAGCAAGTTGTACGTTCAACGTAACGACTTTTCAAACACTATTCGACAAAAAACTTTCGTGTTTTCGGAACGGAACAGAGAGACAGCATTTACATTGCAAATAAATTGATGCACACGAATGTGTACCGTACAATATCGTTGCATTTAAATTTGTATTTTTATGAGTTTCTGTTCAATTTCAGTCTGATTCAATTAAAAACCTTATCCTGAGTGCATAGCGTTGTTGTGGGTTTCGCAGTTAAAATTTAAATTTATAATTTGATTAGCTTTCGCTCAATTAACAGAAAGTTTTATTTGAATTGGTATCTATATAGAGACATAGACCAATATCCCATAGATCTATTCAATTTCATAAGGTACATTCAATCACAAAAATTTCCATAAAAATATTATTTGTTAAAAATCTGCACTATGAGATGGGATACATCGGTCCTTTTGTAGAATTTTTCATTATTTGCTCGCTATTGTAAGTGGCGTAAAATGTTCTTTTCTAACGCTGACCTCAAATTTCAAAGTATAATCCAAAAAATTGATAATTTCAATCCACAAAATCCAATAAGCAAAGTTGAAGCCCCACTGCTTCCCACAAAAACATATTTTCCGAGATATTTTCCATAATAATAAAACGAGGAAGGAAGTGAATATTTTCGTGTAAAATATTATTCTTCACACTCTCAACCTATCCATTATTTTGGCATGCACTCGAATCTGATGAATCTTTTGATGATTTTGATGTTTTTGACACACGCTCATTGATTGCTCATAAATAAGGAAATTTTCGACAATATGAATAATACACATAGGAGTGCATGGATTGGATGTTTATGTAGATGAATATTAAAATGCGGTAAGAATATTCACATTTCACATAAAAATCAATGATTTGAAAAGATTTTCTTTCGGTTATGATGATGAAAAAAATATTTCGAGTTTATGTGTGTGGATGTGGTTAACGAATCGAAAGGAAAATTGAATGGATTATTGTTTTCACATATATTAAAGGAGTTATTGTTATTGATAATTCTTCCTCCTTTTTCGGTCAAAATATTGCGCGAAAAGGCTGTTTATATGAAAGCGATGTGATCGTCGTGGTGATTGTGTGCAGATTTTATGTTTTATGATTTTTATTTGTGTTTCGTTAGAAGGGTATGTTCTTGTCTGTAATTTAAAGTTAGTTGTGTTTCCTACCTGTACCAATTTCCCCTTGCATTTATTTTTGCTGTGCGTGAACAGTGTAAGTTGCAGCTCTTTTGATTTAAAATATTTGTGATTAATGTACAGGTGCATCAGAGACTTTAATATTTAAGTGATACCGCGTATCATGGTATGTTCATTTTTATATTTTGAAGAAATCATATAAATTTTCCCACCAAATGCATTTTTTAAACTATTTCATTGCATTTGTCATATGATATTTAAGTAAAACCAAAGATTTTTTGTTTTCTTAATAAAAAATCGCAATTTCCCGCCACTCTCATTATGTCATTAGTATGAGCGGTAAAACTCATTTTCCGAAGGCTTACAGAGAAAACAACTTACGGAATAGTTTGAAACTTTATATTACGTATAAATATACATAATACACAAAGTAAAAATAATCAAGTACTGTCACTGTCTCAATCTTATGAAAATACAAAAACGTAAAAAATTCAAATTATTATTTTTTACGAATAATCAGCAAAAAAAATTGACATATTTCTGACAGCAAATACATAAGAATCTCCAAGGAGTCTAGAAAGTTAAGTTCGAAACTTTATCCCGTATGAATATAATTGTATAAATGTTCTATGACCTTTTATTCGTCCAATATAAGGTCCCTGCCCATGATTTGTGGTGTCGTGACAATTTTTAACTTTGTACGTCGTTTGGCTAACTTTATTATGAAGATTTAACATTTGGCTTCGTAATTAATCAATCGCCCAAAACCACTTACAGTGGAGGTGTGACGCAAGTCCTGTTATCCACTTACAAAGGAACTGATATCGGTGTAGGTGACGCTTACAGATTCGACACGCAAAAAGATATGCGTCACAAATAGCAGCTGATGAGGAAAGCACGCGAAAGTTTGATCAACAAAAATTTAACCCGAAAAATTTTAGAAAGAAAATTATAACAAAAAAAATTGCGTCAACAAGTGGCAGCTCAATGGCTCAAAACGCTCATAGCTCCGAAATTATAAGCTTTTAAGAAAATTCCTTCAAATTAGTTTCTTAGAATTACGTCCTTAACATACCCTGAAATCCAGCCAAATCCACCGGTAAATTAAAAATTTCGTTGTAACAGAGTGACAAAGGGACAAAGGGACAAAGGTTGGTAAAATTCATCAATTTCAAAACGCATTTAAAAACATTTTTTCATACAACAGTCCATGTTTTGAAAATTAATATCTCGGCCAAATCAAAACAATATGAGGCGTGTGATAGCTCGTTGAACTCGTATGGACTCCTAGATTACGAATAAAATAAGTGGGGAGTAGTAGGGTGAAGGGGCAAAAGTCAAAAAGTTCGTGTATATGTGTTCCTCAGTCCTCCTGAAAAAATTTTTTAAAAATTTTTCAGTGTGAACGGACTTGCGTCACGGCCCTTCACTAATGTAGGGCCATGATTCCTCAGTCCTCCTGAAAAACATTTTGACAAATTTTTCAGTGTGAACGGACTTGCGTCACGGCCCTTCACTAATGTAGGGCCATGATTCCTCAGTCCTCCTGAAAATTTTTTTGACAAATTTTTCAGTGTGAACGGACTTGCGTCACGGCCCTTCACTAACGTAGTGCCATGATCTTTAAAGAATTTCTTTAATTAAGTTTAACGTTTTAATAGAATCGAGAGTTGCGTTATGGTGACCATGATTTGTGGCATTTCATATGACGTTTCCTACAGACCGCTATTTGGATAATTTATTTTACATGTAAAATTACACAAGCAAATCTCGGTCAGCCTTTTCGTCTTGAAATCATGGTCAGGGACCTTACTTCACAAAAAATGTAACAAAAAATTTCCATTTTGTGACCTCATTGAAATTCACTTCACATTGTCTCCACTTTTCAAAATATAATAACTCTTGATAATTTATTGGTTTGGTTTTAATATTGATGTCATTTATAATCAAAACAAACATTCGAAAATTAACGTTTTTTCTTCTATTCAGACATATGTTCCACGTTCATTTCGAAATATTGCTATTCCAAATCATCTAAAATCTTCTCATTTTAAGTTAATTAAAAAAGCGAGCCATTAACGTGTTGGGCGACTGTTTCATTAATTAAAGTGTCACAGTGTTTTTGGTATTTGGCGGGCTGGAAAGTGCTGTGTCGAAAAATGTGTACACACATAAAAATACTTCTGTAATTATTTATCTATTTGAAAAGAATGCAGACACATATCGAGCATCGTAGTACGTGGAATATATAGAGGGTTCAAAATAATTGCTCTGATTGAAATTGCTTAACCCTAAATTAAAAGCAATGTACGAGAAAAATAAAAATATGTCGGAGGCGATAGATTTGTCAAAATAAATGCTCTAGAAATAGCGACATGAAGACACATTACAATGCGATGATAATTAATCAACTTAATATGTTCAGTCAGGGATATCCGGCTTCTTCGTAATGATAGTGGCGGCGTTCGGATTAAACTCAATACAAATGATTTTTAGTTGTAGTGAATGTTGTGATGTGTGTCATTGGGGTTGGGGATGTTTTCAAACGTTATATGGTAGTACCACTCCAAGAAGGGAGTAAGAGTTGGAAGAACATTTTCGTTTGAAAACAGAATAATTTTGGATCGAGCATCAAAAATATCACTACTTCAAGTAGGATTAACCCGCTTTGTTTCAACGATTTTTCCAACTGGTAACCACAATATAATTAAAACCATTTCTCTTCAATTTTATTTGTAAACATGATCCATCAAAAAAAATACTATCACCGTCATCCATGTAATCATATAACAAACTCTATTCTAATGCTAACAAATAGTAATAATTTTCAAAAATATCTCAAAACACATAACACACATAAAAACGAGCCATCAGAACAGTCGGAGCGTTTGCTGCGACTGAGCCCCGTACAAAACCGTATATCTATTGCGTACGTGACCCTATTGCGTCTGTCACCCTACTTTGACCGTAAACCTATTGCGCCGGTTAATGTAGTTAAAGTAAAATTATTATGGAATGTGTACATCTTAGAAATTGCGCATAGCGCAATTACGAAGCCCCGTACGACGTTCCTTTCAAATGAAACAAAAATTTCAAATAGCCCTAAAATTTTAATTTATTGAGTATAAATACACATAGGGCCCTAGTACCGGCCTTAGTCCGAGGACCCAAATTTATTTTTTTTCAACTACATTCTATTCGGCCTTCGATTACCTTCTAAATTAAACAAAAATTACGACAAACGGATGAAATTTACGCGAGTTGTATGTAAAATACACATAGGGCCCTAATACCAGCCTTAGTCCGAGGACCAAATTTATTTTTTTTCAACTACATTCTATTCGGCCTTTGATTACCCTCCAAATAAAACAAAAAATACGGAAAACGGATGAAATTTGCTCGAGTTCTAAGTAAAATACACATAGGGCCCTAGTAGCGGCCTTAGTCCGAGGACCCAAATTTAATTTTTTTTTCAACAACATTCTATTCGGCCTTTGATTACCTTCCAAATGAAACAAAAATTACGAAAAAGGGATGAAATTTGCTCGAGTTATATGTAAAATACGCATAGGGCCCTAGTAGCAGCCTTAGTCCGAGGACCCAAATTTAATTTTTTTTTCAACAACATTCTATTCGGCCTTTGATTACCTTCCAAATGAAACAAAAATTACGAAAAACGAATGAAATTTACTCGAGTTCAATGTAAAATACACATAGGGCCCTAGTAGTGGCCTTAGTCCAAGGACCCAAATTTAATTTTTTTCAACAACATTCTATTCGGTCTTTGATTACCTTCCAAATGAAACAAAAATTACGAAAAACGGATGAAATTTGCTCGAGTTATATGTAAAATACACATAGGGCCATAGTAGCGGCCTTAGTCCAAGGACCCAAATTTAATTTTTTTTCAACAACATTCTATTCGGTGTTCGATTATCTTTCAAATGAAACAAAAATTACGAAAAACGGATGAAATTTACTCGAGTTGTATGTAAAATACGCATAGGGCCCTAGCAACGGCCTTAGTCCGAGGACCCAAATTTAATTTTTTTTCAACAACATTCTATTCGGCTTTTGATTACCTTCCAAATGACACAAAAATTACGAAAAACGAATGAAATTTGCTCGAGTTCTATGTAAAATACACATAGGGCCCTAGTAGCTTTTCACTTCTAAGGCCCTAACTCACGGTCCACTCACCCGATTTTAAAAAACTTTTTTTTCCTGGATTGGTATTGACTATACCTATCATTTGCCGTGTCATTTACATTTCCATCGTTTATTTTGCCATAAATATCACCAAAAGACCTTAAATCACTTAGGTGGCCCTAACTCACGAAGGGCCGACCCGAATATGCCCATCTTCGAACTTAGCGTCACTATTTTGACTATCTTTCAGGGAAAAAAAAAAATTTTGAAATCGGATTTGATTTACTCAAGATATCGACGTGACGGACAGACGGACAGACGGACAGACGGACAGACGGACAGACGGACAGACGGACAGACGGACAGAAGGACAGACGGACAGAAGGACAGACGGACAGACGGACAGACGGACAGACGGCCCAAGTTTTTATTGCGGATTCGTCATCTATGAACATAGGCAAACACTTTGCCCTTACTGTCTGCTTCGAATTCCATCAATTACACACGGCATCGTAATCCTATAAGCCCCTTCGTACTTCGTACGGGGCTAAAAACCCAAAACAAATCTCAAAATGCAATTCTAAACATCTCCCGCTGAGATCAAATAATCAAATTACAAGATGTTGGAAAGGCTATAAATAAGAACACTGTACACACACTTTGCTCTTACGTTCTATCACATACGCTGATGATACACACAATGTGTATTATGCTTTACGCATTAATACATAAAACATATTGGAGAGAGATGTTGATTATTTGGGTTTATGTTCACACGTGAACGTGAGGATATATGAATTGTGACAGTACGTTTGTAATAAATAGATTGACTGAAGTGGACTCTGCATCGACATACAAAAAAAAATTGAACTCAAAAATTGTAAACAGTTTCAATTTTGGTAGGAGACAATGTTTCTGTTTTTATTTACTCCATTCAGAATTTCATGCTCGAACTGTGATGATCATCACAATAGTTGGTATAGGTATAGCTCGAAGAAATGTTTTTTTTTGTACGAGCAGGCGTTAACACATGACACACGTTTCCAGGTCAATAGTGTAAGTTTGGATATTAGACAGAAAATATTGTTCAACACAAAGCAGCAGAAGACAAAATTAATGGAAATATGATAATGTCATTATGATTTTTATGAATATGAATATCCCCATCGCATCGTCTTTGCTACACAATACCAATTACGAAAATTGTTTTAATAAAGTGAATTTCGCTTTCGGTTCGAACACAAAATGAATCCCTACAATAATTACCCCGTTAATCCATTTGTCATTCAATTATTCGCGGACTAACGGTTATATAGAAACGCGAACGACGAAAATTTTCAAATCAATTTATATCTCAAATTGCCTTCAGCTACTTTTGCACCTATTCATGAACGGAGAAAAAATCCAATAGAATTTTCATAACAAAAGCTTTCCATTAAATTTTACATTAATAGCCACTCTGGATGGACTTATATTCACGTGGTCATTATTCTTGTTGGCAACAGTAAGCATATTAAAGTAGGGATTTACATTGAAAAGCTTTTGATTGGATTAAAACGATTGATCGGTTGCATTGTGAGAAAAGGGTGTATGACCAGTCGATACCGGCGAATGCTATTTACCAAATGAAGTAATAAGGCGAAATGTTCACATAAAATTTTATATTCAATTTCTGTAATGGTTCGATTGGTTGGGTTTGTGATTATTTCGGATCACAATCGCTCCAAACGTTTAACAGACGGTGGTATTAGACTAACACATTCTTCCGAATATCTTTGACCAGAATCTTTGGTTTCACGCATCATGCAAACAAACTCACAACCATTTTAAATTAATAATAAAACATTGTTGAATTGTTCGTCAATCAACTGTAGTATAGGACGAAAGCACTCCAACCATACAATAGTTGTATACATCGAAATATTAATCTAAAATCAACAAATGATTCAGCGTGTATGTTTGTTCATCTCAATTCCATGTTCATCAGAAACAGACTAATAGAAAACACAATAGCGAAGCTGATTAACTTTACCATTATTCAGTCGGCTGATTTAAAGTCATTAATCACTTTGAAAGTGCTATGCATCTACACTAAAAATTGATGTTATTTTGACATAGTTTTAACACCGTTTTTGAGTTTAGAACGCATTAGCAATCTAAAAGTGACAAACGAATCACTAAAATCTATTACTTCTCTTGTTCAAAAAAAGTCATTTAAGTACGAAAATCTTCGACTTCAATATTATATCGATATTTTTTAATGTTCTGATTATATTAAATTTTTATATTTTGTTTATAGATAATAAATCTCACTTAATGCATTTGAAGACGGAAGGATATTTTGGACACAACCCTTTGAATTGCCAAAGAAATTCGTTGAATTAGGAAATTCTTTGAGCGGCGATCTCCAGTCGACTTCAATTGTTTTAACGTACATATTGCCAGATCTTCGATTATTTCAATTGATATCCTGAAATCTTCAACACAGCCCTTTGACGCAGGCAAAAGAATTACTTTATTTACTAAGCAAACCACAGCTCTATTCTATTTCCTGATTGCACATTGTCCATATTTCACATAATGCTCCGGCAAGAATAGACACATTTTCCAAATAAAGCCCAATTGACATCGAGTCAAATAGTGCAAGTCACAATTTTAATGTATTTTTATTCATGTGCTTAAAACCTGCCTATACTTACTATCTGTTATAGGCACACTAAAATTGGATAAAATTCTTCTAAAAGAGATTTCCATGGCTTCGTTTATCATTATGTTAGACGTATAATAATTTTTTGGAGGCTTGACATGTACACACAAATATAGAAAACGTTTCTGATCAAATATCGTAACGAATTTGGCAAGTCATCAAAAGTAACCAATGGGAACATACAAGCGATCCAAACGAAATAATTACAATGCCATTCATTGAATACCCACTGACATTGAACATTCATAATACCAGGGTCATATAAATTCATTTCTGGATGAATCTAACCTGAATCATTTGTTATTCTGTCAACAATATAACCGATTTATGACTTTGTGTTGATCGTCAAAAAATTTGGATATTCCTTGAGTTTCGTGGAGAAATGTGGTGAAATGTGGACATTCGTCTCCGGATAATCCGTTTTTTTTATATATAAAAAGCCCATTACCTAACACTGATAACAGTATTTTGGTTCACAAAAAAAGTTACCTGTAGATGAGTTTCTGACGCAGGTATTTCTTTGAATATTTTTTTTATTGTAAAAATTGTCGTCCTCCGATTAGAGATAAAGGTGGTATACAAATACTTCATTCGAAAGGGGTATAATGACGAATCGGCTGTCTTCCTTACTGTGATCTTACTCTTCCATAATATATAAAAGTTTACAAGTAGCTTACAAAAAGACAACCCAACTTCCAATTGAGATCCTATGCGGGTATAACGATTGTCAAGCTAATTTCAATTGATTGAGAATATTCTCATATTCAACACAATAATTCATCTTCGATTTCATTATGATGGAACATTGAGTAATATAAGCACAAGGAATTAACCATTTACGACAAGAATTGCTTTCAAACTTTTATTCTCAGCTGAATGATAATAGGAAAAAAAAAGAATAAAGAAGACAACATATATACGCTTAGACTGTAACATTTGTGCCACTGTCATCTTCATAATCATCCATTACCGATTAATATTTCATATTAAAAAGAAAAATCGAAAGAAGGTATTGAAATATTAGGAAGCATCGCGAAGGAAGAAACCTTAAATCTTCAACCAGTATACAATGCCTCAACCCCTTTTTTTAATCTTATTGAAATTCCCGACAAACGTTTTGTTAAAATATTAAAATTCATTGATACACGACATAACACGTTTCCCTCTTTTATGATTGAAATGCGATTATTTTCACACATATTTAAATTGAAATGCATTGACTGTTATGTAAAAGACCTAAAATGTAAAATAACAGAGATAATGGATGGATCTTAAAAATATAACAACAAAATGAAAAAAGTTTGAAAAACATGTTACGCTGCTCAGTATTAGATTACATGAAATTTACACGACTGACAATATAAACTCTGATTTCCATAAACAAAAAATAATTCAAAAACGTGTCCAGCGTTGTGACACACGCGTTACGGTTTACTTTAAATTATTTTTGTTGAAAATTTGAATATAAACAAGAAATCATTTTGTGATATTGAGCCGAAAAAGTGTTTCCATTCATCCGCTATTGAATGAATAGATTCGTCGAAATGTTCTTAATGCTTGCACAATTATGTAATAGAGACGCGCTTGTTGTATTTGAGCTTAACAAATCATCTCAATTCTATAGAAATAATTTTCTAAAACGACAACGAGTTAATTGAAAACGTTTTTTTCAGGCACATCATTTTCGTGCTCCTCATTCTTCGGATTCTAATTTCTTTTTTTCTGACCAAATAAATTGTGGTCTCACTAATTTTTATGAAATAGATGCAACTGAATTCATTGTTCTGGATATCGGTTTAAAGATTCAGTTCATCAATTTCGAAGGTTTTATAAGGCCTTAAACTCTCCAAAATCAAACCAAAAGGAACCTATAAATCAAATCAATATTTTTAAGTGGAATTGGCAAAATTGCGACGTTAATTATCCGCATAAGCAAATTAAGCTTTTCATAAGTGAGCTGCACAGCTAGAGTTTTATAATCGATCATCTGATATCAAAAAAAAAATTGTTACAAAAACGATATCATCATTTCGCATGTTATTTTAGTCAGTCTTCAACCGAAACCTTTATTTCTCCGACTGTAAAAATGTTTCTTTTAAAGGACCTACTGCAGAAACGAATACTTCAAAAATGCATTAAAGAAAAGTCATAATTAATAAACTGTAAACATAATTCAAGCATTTCAATGACTTGTGAGTGTACTCAGAGCACAATTTTATCGAGAAATGCATAAAATGCATCATAATTTCTACACCGCCACAAAGATAACAAAAACGCCATAACAACCATAAATAAACGTAAAATTATTTATTTTATTTTTGATGATGGTTCGGAATCATTTTGCTTATATACCCAATAAAAGACGTATCAATCCAGCTAAAAATCATAAACATTATGAGTGTGTAACAAACAACATAATATTACTGATCGGTTGTAACAACATAATGCATATAAATACACGCCGAGATGCACACATCATGTGTGTATAGAAAACATATTATAGTCGAAGACGAGTCATTATCGTAAAAGTTTATGGAGATAGTGCATGGTGTGGTTGTTCCACTGCTACTGTACTTTTATTTATTTATGTTCGATACAAGAAGGAACTTTTATTTAATTTGATATTTGCTGATAAAATATATATTTTACAAACCTTTAAGTTTGAGTGTTTACAAACATGATGGATCGGATTTGATATTATGCTGTGAACTGTGAGAATAAAATATCGAGAATACATTGACGGGCAATCCGAAGAGTGTTTTCACAATAATCGTTTGACTTTAATTATTTTTCATTTTATTACAATAAGCTGCTATCTTCTTATCTTATGAAAAGAAAAGAAAATCGGAACCCCGTGAAAATTTTGAAGTACCAATTCAAGTAATTTTAGTGTAGACGCACCACCCATTTCCCAGATTTAAAATGATTGTTCAGTCTTAGAGCAAAACTTCAGAGTCGATTTGATAATGTGGCGTCATTTCCGAAATCACCCCCTTTTCATTAATTATGAAATCGAATTTTGTCAACAATGTGCATAAATAAAGAAGTTCATTACCGAAGTCGTGTGTCGACATAATCCAAGAGGACTTGTTAACGTTCCATCAGTAATAAAATTACACTTTATTTTATGTGGATCATACGGGCTGGCATATGACATAATTCGTAATCGTTCGAACCGACATATATCCATCAATAATCTACTGTGAAGAGCAAACAGCATAAATCTAAAAGCAAATGCAATCAGAAAGAAAAAAAATCGACGAAATTTTTACGATCCCAAATGGCCAACATAACAGGATGTGCCCAAAAGCTCATAAGGTTGATCCAATTTTATTACAACACTGAAAGGAAGCCATAAAACCACTCTCCATGTTTTCTATTCTCGTTCTGCTGCTGTCTGGTACTTTGTGATGATTTTATCGCTGCATGTAAACAAGGACTGGGGCACATATGTAAGATTTGGCAAAATTGTTGGCTCATTTTCAAAAACAATTGAAGTGTTTGTACGGGTGGATTTTTATTAGGAACGTACAGATAGAGGCAAAAGTAAATAAATACAATCAATTGGAAGTATTAGGTACAAATGAAACGGAAAAAAGGAGTACTACAGATTACAGTCATTTATGTTGGGGATTAGTGCTATTATTTCATGAATAATTGGGTAATAAAAACCAAAAATTAAGATTTAAGGGAACAGAAACTGGTCTGCTTTTCAATTAAAATAAATCCTTTGTAATACTGACTTATAATGCAAAACGTAAGAACATATTCTTGTAAATAAGAGTTTCTGTCGGCTCGGCTCACGTATATTACTTCGAAATAATATTTTATCTCATTTTCCATCTGCGTTCAATATAACATTCCACTTGAATGACAATATTGTCTACATTATTTTTTAAACCTGCTGGACTGGCATCAAAGAGGAAAACTGTGTTGTAACTTCATTTTAAACAAACAAATTTGACCAAACAAAGTAAATGTTCGTTTTCCGTATCCGTTTTTTTCCCTTTATTTTTGATTTATCAAAAAGTAAAAGTAAGTGAGGGTTACCTTTCACCGTCAAATGTGTGGTAAAACGAAACGTAATCGGATGTATGTGCGTGTATGGTGAAAGTATTAGGAAATTTGATTTGGACATGTTGACAAGAAGCAATTTGTGAGGATTTGCACCATTACGTTGGGGTTATTTTTATTTTCATTTTTTTTTTCTGTTGGCAAAGGAACAAACCTTTAAACATTTTCATTAAAACGGGGGAAACATTTCTTTTACAAATTGAATTTTCCTGGTCCATTTAAAACTAGGGAATGTAAAATTTCTTTGATATGGGCGAACGGTCAATTAATTTAGTTTTGTTGGAAAGATATCATATTTCTTCATCGTGGAGTAGGTCGAAACCAAATACCCATTATGGGACTGCTCGACACTAGCTTCATATCGTAATTGAAATTTTCGTTATTAAGCAAGTCTAACCTTCCAGTAATTGCAAAATTGTCAATGATAAAGGAAACAGACGGCAAGCATATGACCAGTATTATAATCTAATAGTCGATTACTTCCATCGATCTAAGTGTTTTTAATAGGTTGATTTCAAATCTTGTACTTCAATTTTTTTAACATTCATTTTACTGTATAAAAGGCCGTATTACCCAGAGCTTGTCATTATTTTTCTCGGCGTTAACGATAACAGATGAATAGCCGTAGGTTTTAAGCTTGTGACCTTTGTTACTATTTCACAAAATTTTCCTTTTTTTATGTACTAAGGCTCCGGAGCATATTTACAGCAACTTTTTGACTCCCCCTTAACTCCAACGATCCCCAAACTTAGATATCTACAATCTAGGCTCTAATCTAATACGAGTTCAAATAGCTATCACACGTTAAAGTACGTCACGTTTTGGCCGAGATATTGAATTTCGAAATCTTGTATTTTGTAAGCAAAATTTCGCATTTTCAGAAAACTCAAATTGGCTACGTTAGTCAGTTAGTTAGTTCCTTAGGTCTATCTCGTTTTTAGGAATTAGGGCTCCGAAAGTTTCCATAAGTTTCCACCAGCTGTGATATGTATGAGCAAAAGAATTAGAATGAAAAGTTTTTCTTTTTGATTTGTTTAATGCAAATAGCCTGAAGAAGAGCTGAACCAAGGCTCGAAATATCGAAAAAGAAGAGTTTCAATTTTTGTTTACATCACACCGAAAAGAACCACCAACATGAATATGCCGTTGGAATTGTCAGCTTTTACATAAACTTTTAAATGTAAATACGAATATTGTCACTTTCCTTTCAACCATCATTGTTCATGGATTTCATTTGGAACCCCTAGTAACACAAATTGTTGTGCCTAACAAATGTAGAATTACGTCTTAAATAGTCTACATATATTCAGAGAGCGTTAATTAGCGAGTAATCGCTTTATTCGCCAATAAAGGTAGGCAGTATTGCACCTGTGAACGTGAAAACGTTGCGAACATAGTGTTCATTATTCGAACAATTGACAGAGACATTTAGTTACACGAAAAATGTAATTATTTTATTAATGGTGTTGCCTGTCGGAGGGTAGCTATTAAAAGAATTAATGTACATAATGTTCCCAGAATTACTCCCGAATCAGAGATAAATCTCGGTATTTTTAAATCATTTTTACTAAATTCCCTGTTTATTTTCTGGAAACATTTATTAATTACGACTCGACCATGAATGAATGAATGTGGATGTTATTTTATGTACGCGCAGTCATAAAACATTAATCAATAAATAACAGCCTATTCAACACACATTACACATACAAATCATAAGCCATAACACCATGTTAATCCTCTTCTCTTACTTTTGGTGTTATTTATAAAACGCAGTCCCTAAGAAAAAATAAATTACCGCAAATAATTAACAAGCTTGTCAACATGTTGATCACCCTGTTAATTATGTCTATAATAAGAGGGAACAAATTACTTTTTTAGCCCGTACATTCGTTTAAGTTGAAAAATTTGCTTCTAACGACCATAAGTTACTTTCTTCGGAAATGATTCTTATACGCAGAAGCCCGACTTGTGTGTCACTGTGCCGGGTTTCTGATAATAAAATGGCTATTTATGAAGTCGAGTGCAAACGTACTTTATAAGATCTAGATCTGTTATTATAAAACGAGATTCATACGATTTACGCATCTAAAGTTTGAAAATTTTGCACAATATGATGCTGAATTGTATAAAGGACATCTAACGACATTACTCAAAGCGTTTTCGATTTAACTTGTAAAACGTAAACGTTGTGTTCCGTAACATGTTAGGTCTCATTTCTTTTGGTGAAAAAATATTTATTTCGAGTCCATCTCCCCAACGCGTTTTCCAACGTGGAATGGTTTATTTGTACCGACCGACGCTGCTAAATGTAAATTATATTTCGTAAGGTAATTGAGGCTATAATGAAAGATTGTTCATTTTTATTTGAGATTTACGATAACATTCACATAATGGGGCAAAATAGAAATTACTTATGTGTGTGGTGTGGTTACATTTATAGATTCCAGATAAGGTCAATGATTTATTGGATGTGTTTTTTATTCGATTTTTTTTTTAGTTGACGATTAAATGTCTCGTTTTTTTATCACAAAATACTTGTAACTTAAATCTAGGGGTAGCTTTAACATAATGATTATGGGTTCTAGCATTAGTGACGATGTCACATTTTTTATAATTTAAATTCTTCTGGGGACACACTTTTTTATTGTGGATTCTATTTACGTTGTATTTTTGCCCTCGGCGAATGTAAAATCCAATTTAGTTAAATGTGTTTCTGTGATTGTTTTTTTTTGCTATGAATTGTAAATAGTCAGGATACCCTTAATATATGACATACCATTTGTGGCATAATTGTCTATTATACTTGTTCTTTGCGAAAATGACAACAATAACAACCGGCCTGTATCATAGTCAGCCAGTGAAAATTTTGCGGATTTAATGTTAGGAAAAAAGTCTTAGGGGTGGCATTTCCAAGGGCATTTCAGACATCAATAATTTATAATGTAAAGATGCAAAATCGACCGCTGCAAAATGCTTGCAAAATATGACACAATACGTATGAGCCCAATGTCAAATATTTTGCAAACACAATGTAAAAACACGCTTGCAAAATATTTGAGATTAGGCTAATACATTCTGCGTCATATTTTGTATGGGTCCCTTTTTCACGATCTGTGTACCTGCCTTAAGTTTCTACAGTTTAGTATTAGAATATTTGGTGATAATCAAGCAATTTGAACAATTTATACAAGAAATTGTGTTACCTTTCAGCTTTTAAGATGTGTTCGTGAAAAATGCATGCAAAATCGACCTCTGCAAAATGCTTGCAAAATATGACACAAAATGTATGAGCTATCTGTCAAATATTTTGCAAGCTCGGTGTGAACCTGATGTTTACTCTGTGCTTGCAAAATATTTGACAGCTAGCTCATACATTTTGTGTCATATTTTGCAAGCATTTTGCAGAGGTCGATTTTGCATGCATTTTTCACGAACTGTGTACTAGCCTTTACTGACGAATCATCTGACGCCGACCAAATAAATAATGGACACGTCTTCTAATGTTGCAAAATTTATAAAATAATGAAAAAGTTCGAAAATACTTCGATCAAAAATAAATCTAAAAGTCGGAAAAATAGTGGTTGGTGTGGTACAAAAAATTCAAAGTTCTGGAACTATAGTGGATTATGTGTTCAGTCAATCAAATAAAATCCATTTTTTATTTAATTAAGTCAGCTTCACATTGAAACCGGTTTTAAATTATCGTATTTGTCCATCTTATAACATATACAAAAAGCCATCAAATTGAAGTTTTTTCTTCTTCCTTTTTATTGTTACTTCCAATCTAATTTTAATTCACAAAATATAAATCACCAAACCATGAAGCAGTAGATTAAATTTTAAATAACAAGAAAACAACAACTAAGATTGAACAAACACACAACATAAAAGAAACAAGTTCATGGTTTTCTGGATTCTGGTCATAGATCATTTACAGAACATTAAAAAAAAACACAAAATGCTCGATCTCAAAAGAATTATATTTTGACATGAAAATGATTTATTACTGGTAATTTGTATGTGAATTTCGTCGATAGGATGCGGTTCAATTTACTATACGGACAACCTAATACAACAGATAAATATTATAATGAAAATGTCCCGATGGGACGGTCAAGTGGTCACGAACAAAAAGGGGTACATAATATTTCGTTATGGTTTTATTCTCTTCGAGTGATACATTTTCTGTATCAAAATCAACCCCACTTTTTCACGTAGATTGTAAGCACTGACACAACAGTCGAGGATATATCCAAAAAGGGATAAAATCTTTTTATTTTAAGTATATTGTGCGGTTAACCGGATCTTAAAGAAAAAAAAAATTGAAAAATACGAAATGATATGAAAAAACGTTATTTGCAGATATGGAAATTTTATGAGAGACTTAACATATACAATAGGAAAATTGTCTGTTATAAATGGCCACCACTGCCACAATAATATCGTTGATGTATGATCTGTCGTTATGAATTTTATAGTTATCCATTCATAGGTCTGTGATGTTTATTGTAATATTTATAATAAATTGTTTGCGTTTTATCAAAGTAAAAAATGGGTTTATTTATTTAAAAAGGAAATAGGTGTAGGGACAACGTCCATTGGTTGTGAATGGACTTCATGATCAAGTATAGAATAACTTTAAAAAAATGCTAATGACTTGTTATCGATAGCGTCAATAACAAAAACGATTCACGGCTGGTATTCAGCAAAATTCATGTTTTGATACTACAAGAAAGTAACAGATTTTTGTGAAAAAATATTTGTGAAGTATAGCAAAAACGAGAACACTGGGAAAACTTTGAGAAAGCGGCGAGAATGAATGTATACCGAAGGAATTCAGAACAAAAACAGAACATTACTTTGACTGCTGATATTTCCAAAAATCTAAGTATGAAATTGCTAAATTTTTTGGCGGAATTTAATTTTCGAGTGCTGTCTTCTTAGCTTTAATGCGCCTAATAATATTTTTTAAACGACAAGCGACTTTGACAAGTACAAGTAATGTGCCTTGAAATTTACTACGTCATACTTCTATACGTCATTTACTACATATCTGCTATATGACACTGGTGATATGCTTATCCAAATCCTTTACTCTGGGAATCATTGGGTCTTTTTTCTTAAATGTCCAGTCCAATGAATCCATAGATAGAATTTTTCTTAACTCAATTAATGAGCACATGATTCAATTATAACAACTCAAAAATTAATAGTAAAAACCTCGTCATCGGCAACTGTTAAAGTGTTGTCGAGAGTTTTAAATGATGAAATGTTATCTTCGTTTAACGCAATTAACAAACTGAGTTCAATCAATTTTTAATTATTTTGAATCAAAAAGGGTTACCGAATATTTATGGTACGTCGTTGGAAATAATGGTTTGTTTCCTGCTTTCCCATTACAGTCACTGACACGAAATATGATATAACTCTCGTCGCGGTTGTCGAGATAAATTTTCACCAATCAATCAGTTTTAATCCTTTCCTAAAAATAAATTCAACAATTGGTATTGTATAACACAACATCCATCCACACATATCATTTATATGACGCTCGATTATATGGGAAAAGATTTAACCCTTTTAATACCACGACTCGTACCAGTATATAAAGTTAATTTATGCAAACTTCTGATGCCGCTTACTTTACATCTCATTAAAATTGAGCCGAGTGACTCTCTCGATTCTATTAATTTGCATAAAAACATAATAAGTGCTAGTACAAACAATTGAAAAACATATTACAGCACACTGTATTTTAAAGTTTTCACAATTCCGTTTTCTATTCCTGTATCTCGCTTCTTGTGATAATTTAATTTGTGGTATTTTATATTCCAACAGAATTTATTGAATTAAATCAATGACGGTAATATATTTAGACAGATCGTCGTCATCCATTTCGAAAGAAAACGGCATTTTGGTATGCAATGTGTTTATAGCAGTTAACAAAATGTAAATAGATTTTACAATAGAAAATCATTGCGTCGCAACCCTTTTTCGCTTCTTACGGTTAACCCTTTTCATTTATTATTTTGTCACATCAATAATAAAACGAAAAATGATTTGCATTTTCGTAAAATGCAACTTGTGGCAACATCAACTTGACTGCAACGTATAACAAAAAGGAACAATTTATCTGAATATTATACGGTTTTCATTTTATGACTCAAATTGAAGAATTACAAATGATTACGATAAATTCAGATTTTTTTCGGTTCTGGTTAAATTCAATCATATTTAAGGAATACGATGGAACGAAATGGTGATAGAGATTTCATTCGTTTTTACTGTTAGATTAGTATTTTTGAAAATATACTCTGCTCATTTGAAAATTTGACCTTAGAGCTGTTTTATACTTTAGAGTTATGGGTATGTCAGTTCACCTTTCGCACAGAGGCAACCAGTATAATTATCGATTCTGTTCTACTTTCGATCTAAGTATTTTCAATAGATCGAAACCAAATCTTGTACTTCATCAATTCAACCACAAATTTTCTAATATAAAATAATGTTCAAAGCCGATGACATAGTGGAGTATCTTCTGCTTTAAACAGTCTCATTGAAATTCTATTCACCGATAGCTTAAATTTCACATAAATTTGTTTTCAAGTTTCATTAAAAACGATATGGATCAAGACCGATAAAGTCCACAGCAAGAACGAGACAGTAAGTTTCAAAAGCTCTACATATTGAAAATACAATAAGATACCAATCTAAAGAACTCTAGCATACCACACATTCACATTCGTCTATCTGTTGCAAGAAGAGAAAATATTTCCTTTTAATGCAATGAATCCATTATCTTACTCCGTACTGCGCTTTTGTTTAAGCTAATTGGCAATTTATTGCTGTGAAACTAAATTCAATGTTAAGTCTTGTTTTAAGAATTCAATTCCAACAAAACGTAACATGAGCTAAACCGAAAATGGAAATTATTGTCGAAAGTCAAACGAAAGTCTCTGTTGTAATCTAACATATTTCTGTTAAATTCTCTAAATCTTCCGAATAACATATACGAATATGCTTTAGGTTAATATTTGTACAATGTAAGCAATGGTTTATCTGTAAACATATTTGGCTTTGTGTTCTGTGGTGCGTTGAACTTATCAAAATTACATTAAATCGCAATTCGCAATCCATGTAATATCCCGATACATTGTGAAATTAATTAAAATACTCCAACATCAGCTGTAAAACTGGAATTGCATATTAGAGTACTCCTTAACACGTAGGAGATAATGCTCGAGCAGGCACTTTAGGCACGCCGGAAAGTGCTAAGGGGGTCGAGGAATACCTCCAAAATTTCTAAAAATCAAAAGTCAAATTTTTAATTTTTAGAAATTTATTTGGAGGTATTCCTCGACTCCCTTTGCACTTTCTGGCGTGCCTGAAGTTATAGTAAATTGCGTGTTACAACTTCCTCTTTCCTCTTTCAATAAGATAGTGGTAGCAAAGTAATGACTAAAATTCACTCTTTAGTATAAGTTTACTCATTAGTTTTGCTGCAACAACTGTATGAACTTGTTCACTATGAACTATGACTAATTCATCAACTATATACAAAGCTTTTACTTAAAAGTTGATTTGAGGATGATTTATTGCATTATTATTATGTTTTCCATAAATTCACGTTATCTTGAAAATTTTTCGCTTTTTCATTGTAATAACAATATTTCCAGCCATTCTCAATGTAAAAATGTAAAATGTAAATCTCTTACATGACATGATCTTAAATAGAAACTTTATACTTTGCCATAATAACGTAAAACTCAATGTTATACCAATCTACTCTAGCTTCCTTTCACATTTACAACTAGGATATAATGTCAAAGGAGAAACTAGAGTTGCATATCAGAAACAAAGCGATTTCATACCAATAGTAGTGAGACCTGCGAACCGAAAGATGATTGAGTTTTCGAAACTATTACTTTAGGTTGAGTTGAAAAGAGAGACAATATTACATTAGGATTTTGATAGTAAGTTTTACTGATACTTGAAATTTAAGTAGCAACTGAAATTGAATACTGTGTATGCTGCTGAATAATAAAGTAAATTGAACTGAGACAATAAAAATTTCTTCGGGTTTTACAAGATATTTTGCTATAATGTAGGAGCTAAGAACATTATTGGTCACATCGCTATTGATGAAATAAAAGCGAAAAGTTGAAGCGAATTTTTATGTTATTGTTTGTAGATTCTGTTGTGTTGCTGGCCAGAAAAGATTCAGCTTTACTATATGATTGACAACATTGTTTTAGTGCATTAGTTTAATGTTCAACGATCATCACAACATCACTGCTTAATGTATTTCTGTAAAAATGAGAATGTTATCAACGCACTGTCAGTGCTTTGATGTTATAAATTTTACAGATATCAGTCGAAATTATTTTCCTTTGAAATAAGTGGTAACCAAACATTTGAAACAATTCAAAAGAATTTTTCAACTTATTTCGTTGTCTTTCCGAAGGCCAACCCATTAAATCTAAGTAAATATAGTTAAATCCGCTCAGATTTCTAAAAATCATTTGTTATCGACTTTTCAATCTTTTGTCGGACGTGGTCCGACTTTCATACAAAATATTTTTATTTTTTTTAAATATAGTTTGTTCTGGAGGTGTAACGGGCGGAAAGCGCTAAAGAAAAGGAAAGCGCCAGCCTTTTTGCTAAACTTTTTTATTTTACATTTTTTTTGTAATTTTCAAAACTCTGGCCTGGCGGAACGTTTGCAGTTTTCCGCCCATACAAAACAAATATTTTGGAAAGGGTTCGACAAAACAAGCTATGACCTCCATATTTTACTATTACTTACTTCTATATAGGTACTTCAAGTGACAGATTCAATAATTTTATGAATATTATACTTCTAATAGGTCGAGCAGAAGGTCTTTCATACTATTTTCGGAGCGATGCGTGAAGGTGAAAGGTGGTGGCGACGATACAACTACTTTAAATTGAAACGTGATTTTGGCGAGCCAGATATAGTGGCAGTGGTGAAAGTACAACGGTTGAGGTGGGCCGGGCATGTAGCACGCATGGATAGAAACAGAGCCCCCTCAATGTTATTCCGAAATGATCCATAAGGACGCCCTAAAATGCGATGAACAGATGGCGTCGAATCAGATCTTCGTGCGCCTGGAATAAGAGGTTGGCAAAGTGCAGCAAATGACCGGACACGCTGGAACCGGATTCTCGACCAGGCCAAGGCCCACAAGTGGCTGTAGCGCCTGTAAAGTAAAGTAAGTACTTCTAATAGACGAATGCCGGCTTATAAGCCGACGGAACGCAGTTCAATATTTAAGAAAAAAGTTTGAGTTCACAGTTTGGGTATGTGACGACGTGTGCAAGGTTCCTTCCTGGTTCTAAGATTTTAGGATTTGGCCACAAAAAAAAATATTAAGACTTACATTTGACCTCGTCAATATTAACGTGTTAGTTTTCATGTTTTCTGAAACTTACCGTTGTGACCTCAGATTCGGTACTTTCCGTGAAAATTCTACGTTTAGGGTTTCGTATCGGAATCCTTTAAATGTTGAAATTTCCCGTTAGACGTTTGAGATTTGCTCTATTTCTGTACTACAAACCTTTCAACTGACTCGTAATAAATCAAAAAATGAACGAAAAACCGATTTAGTATGAACATGCATATACACGAAGAGAATATCAATTTAACTGAATCAATCACTTTAAAAGATTTATTGCTTCAATAAAACTGTGGTTGTCAGGAGAACTCGATTTTACGAGCACTTGTTCGAAAAAAATTAATCGCCCTTGTCGATGCACATTCAAGTCTATATCGTGAGATAAAATCTCAAATGCCATATCTTAATTCGAAATGCAAATACAGAAAAATATTCTCCACGCCCAATTTTCTCATCAAAACAATAAATTATCATTTTCCCAAAAATACCCATCGACAATCATTACAAAATAATCGAATATTTTTGTGTACATCCACGTTTCCAACACACAATAATACGACTTTCTGTATTTTTTTGTGTTCTTTTTTTTGATTCTGTTACAATTTATGATGAAGTTGACTGATGACCATTCCACTTTATTGAATGAAAGAACATTTATCATATGGTTAGTGATGCGGAAATAAAACAATTTTTGGAAACTTTTGCCGGAAAAGTGCAAATAATCATTGATGGTTTTGTCTGTCGTTGCCGTATGCAGTAACTTTTGTGTATACCCGTTATACGGGAAAGATGAATTTTTTATGCTATGTTATGTTGTGCTTACATCGTTCACACGAAGAAATGGTGTGTACACATTTTTGAAATGGAAAAATGTTTGTTTTTGAACGAAAATGATAAAAAATTGAGAAAACGTGTTAAAAGATCGAATGAATGAGTATGGTTTGGCATAGGGTGTGTGTTTACTTTATATACACATTTGATGAGAGTGTGCTTTTGTTGATTCAATTACAATTTTTTCCATAGATGATTCAATTACGAGTAATGGATAGAAAATTATCAGTTTCCCATTTTTTGGAGCAGGAACGATGAAACAACTTCAATTGCTTGTCATTATTTTAATTGCGCTCTCAATGATCACACAGGCTGTTTCATAATTATTATTACAACACTTCTGAAACTCGTAACTCTGGAACATTAATTAAAATCCAAAAAGGGTTGTACACTCGGAATAGTTATTGACTCGAAATAGTCCAACATATTATTTACGCTCGACGATTATAACACAATAAATTTAATTAAAGTTCTCTTTGTATGTACACACTGCAAACACACAGCATATTATGTGCACCATTCCAACAGTAACATACCATATAGGATTTTCAACGAATCAACGAAAGAGAACAATTATAATACCAACTTTATTAACGTCCGTTGTTCAAGACTTCATTTTCACTGGGAGCATACACTACACACTCCTTATGCATAAACCCATGGACATTGAATATAAGTGCAACAAAGTTACTAATTTTAGAACGTGTGTTTCGAAAAGCTTAATTACGTACAAATTGTTGGCAATTATACAGGAAAACATAAACTTTGTTGATGTTGTACGTACAACGGATATATGGAAAGTATGTGCCATATTATAATGTCCGTTTTTGGATATAAATTTATTTTAATAATACCGAGACCGGTGTTACTACACCAAACCTTAATAGAAATTTCAAAATTTCGTTTCATTTTAATGTCTGTTTCAAATGTGGCCGTCATGTTTGCTTGGCCATATCAAAATACAGAGAAAGTGCCATTCTTATGGCATGTATAATGAATCCTTTAGTTGTCATGCAATTTTGCTTACACAGTCTGCCTAAGACATTCATAACATCTGTTACATCTAAAATTGTGTTGCTTCATTAAATGATTGGCATATAATACACAGAAATCATGAAAGATCATGATAATATTCACAGTGGTGGTAGTTCACACATGGCGGACGACAATTTGATTGCTTACTTCAATTTCCTTCCGAATAATAACTTAGTCTCTAATGTCCTTATAAGAGCTTAAATGTTTGTAGGCAATTTTCCGAGCCAGAGCAATCATCGAGTCTATTATACTTCCGCAGATTGTAAGATAATTTTTTGTCATGCTGTAATTAGACTGAAGTTATAAAATTAGCGAATAAGCTGAGCTGTTTAAAAACTGCAATATTCCCTATCGTGGCTCACCATATGAATTGATCAAATTCAATTTTAAGCTTACTGAACAAAAAATTTGAATATTGAATGTGTGCCTAATAATAGAGAGAAAATTGCAAAATCTACTGTGCCAAATATTCGACATTTTCATCAAGCTCTTCCCCAGGGAAATAAGCTTTTCAATTTTTCCCTGCTATTTACACTCCCCTGCATGGTCACTATCGGACATTGTATTTTAGCAATTAAATTTAAATCTTTGCCTTTACGCTGAACACATGCATTCTTCTATGATGGCCTTTATTATTGACATTTGAAATGTCTATCGAATTGAATCGTATGTTCTTCGTGCTCAGTGTAAATCGGCTATATAGTGAGTGTCCTGTTGCAACTGTCTATGAAGCAATCGGACAACGCACCAGCATTTGCACTGCACTTGACAATGACATGGAAAGTGTCCTAGTTGTGTGAACTCGTTTTTATAAGTGTAAGATTGTGGTACCTGAAATCCAGATGATATGCAAATGCCGGTACGTTGAATCAGATAATTTCAGAAAAAAAAACAAGACAAACTAATGACCGACCCTTTTCTAAAATTATTTAAATCAGTTTCAGTAATAAATTACAAACTGACAATGTTCGGGGAACACAAGTGGATATAAATCAATGTTAGACTAAATTCTAGCGTACAAGTTCATGACATTTTCAAAAACAAGAGAAAAACCGTTGAAATAAATTATACGGAATATCTCAGTGCATAGGTTGTCAAATTCACATACGATGCAAAAAGAATCTTTTGCAGATGGGTTTTTTTCTCTTCATTTCTGTTCTATACTAAGACCAGGGAAGACGGAATAACTACGACGAGGGCATAGCAAAATGAATAAATTCTCTTCATATAAATAAGACACACGAAAGGATAATATATAATTCTGAATATAAATATTTATTTTCATTACACCAACTACGAAAGTTGTAATTTTCGCTTCCCGAATGAGATGCGAAAGTATAAAAATTCAACTCTCAGTTAGCCACGACATCACAAGAGGTGCGAAAATACTTTCGCCTCCCAAAAGAGGAGCGAAAGTACTTTCGCCCCTCAAACGAGGATGCGAAAGTAAATGACAGCAACAACATGTGTTCCGTCTGGTGTCGTTGTGATCACTGTGATTGTTGTGATAGAAAAGAACGTTGCCAATAATTTATAAATTTTTCTTTTACCAGGGGGCTGCCGCCCCCTGGACCCCCGCATATTTCAACTTATTTCGGTAAATTTCATCAGTTGAAACATTATAAGGAAGCTCAAATTACAATTTTCGTAGTTGTTGTAATGAAAAGTTGTGTGGATCACATGGCACGACGTAAAAAAATTCAACCTGTACGATTGCCGCCCTGGCCTTCGGCCACGGGCTGCAAACTTCGCACACGGTTGAATTTTTTTACTTTCGTCCCTTGTGATCCAAATAACCATTGCAGCACATAGCTCAAACCTTTGCATAGTAAAATAAGATTCAAAAACTTCGAAAGTCATTCACATTCCTCATCAATTTTTTAGCAGTAAAACACCTTCGCCTTTAGGCTAAAAATGTCATCCCCATAAATAAATGAAAATTGATAAAGAAAAATAACATTCTTCCCGATATAGAGTTGTGCAGAAAATTGCGGGCATTTTATCTGGCCTGACCGGGTCAGATGTATATATCGTTAGATTAGGGTAAGGGTGTAGTATCGACTACTCATTCAAATATTATTGTATAAATGTCCGTGAGAAAATTAATAAAGCAAGTCATTAGGGGAATTCCGTTCATTTTATTTATACTGAGTATATCGCGTATATTCTGAGTATATCCAGTATAACGAGTATATCTTCGTATATTCCGTATATCGAGTATAAGTCGCATGTGTTTGACAACTGCCACATTTGGAAAAATGAAATTTTTGCCATGAACATGCCATTGTGTAGCTTTTGATCTCAGGAGTCTGACAAGGTAATAAGTTTTTAGGCACATGATTTCATAGTCTTATCGCTCAGCCGATATTAGTCTGATGTCTGATTGAAAAACTAATTACCTTGCCAGACTCCTGAGATCACAAGCTACACACTGACATTTTGTTTGATCGAAATCCATCGCGTAAAAAAATTCATTTTTCCACATGTGGCTGTTGTCAAACATATGCGACTTATACTCGATATACGGAATATACGAAGATATACTCGTTATACTGGATATACTCAGTATAAATAAAATGAACAGAATTCCCCTATTACTTTGTTAATCCTGTAACGAAATAGTCGTGTTTCTATAAGACTCTACAAAGGGTTAGATTTTTGCGGACTGGACTTTAGAAAACACCATGGCCCGCACAGCTCTATTCGGGATATGTGATGATTTCTTGAACAGCGACATAATTGCATTGTGAACAACAAGTAACGAAGAATCCCAAACAAATACAAATTTGAATATAATTTGAAAACGATGTTCTGAAAGAAATATTTTTTTGTCGATGTTGTATCAGGGGTTGACTATGCATACACGCTAGAAGAGATGAGCTCAATGCACGATATATATGCAAAGTGACAATAAATAAGACGACGAACTAAAATGCTTATGCCGTGGAAGTTTTATAATAACACATCATGGAAATGTGTATTGAATTTTCCTTGAATATGCTTCCTGAAGTATGAAACGCACACATGTGATTTATATTTTTCGCGTGTTTCACTTTTGCATTGAAAATCGTAAGGAAAATTACATTTCTTTGTTATTGTGCCAGTATCACCAGATTGGTTTATTAGGATTTAAAATTTTCTTTATGGAAAAATGTGACTGCAAATAAAAATAAATCTTTCAAAATGAGACAAATTGCTTTTCTCTTTATTCGTATAATGTACGTAGACAAAGTAGATCTGAAAATATGGTATTTTGTTTGCAATTTAAATGAAAAATAAATTGAAAATGAAAGGTATCAACATTTGAAAAGAAAATTCGTTTCATCATCGACATTGCTTACAAAGTATTTGCTACTCTGACGCGATTGTTTATCGAGAATCTAATGAATGAATAGCTTGTTACAGTAACAAAGAACCGGAAAAACTTTGAGGAATACGAACTACAAGTAGCGTAAATTTATAAGAAAACAGATAGTCAGTGCCAGTCGCAGCTTCACGAGTTCGTTGAAAATCAGTCAAAGAGTACAATAAATAACAGGCTCGAACTTCAAAAAGGGATATTTGTTATGGATCCAATAATAAATTGCTTTTCATTTCATTTCATTCTTTTCTTCTCAAAAATATTATTAACAATTACAACGCAAATAGTTTTATTAACCTCAACACACGCCCATTTGTTAATTTTCCTTTCAACACGTTTCGAATTGTAAAAGTCAGCGGGAAGCTCGCTGAGAATTTTTCATGTCAAACGTTTGGTTTTTTTTAAAGATTTTTATTTATTGAAAAATATGTAACAATACCCAAAACAAACTCACCAAACGAACACCAATATTTACCCCATGTCGATACATTAACACTTGAAATTAAATTAAATATTGAGAAATTATAAAACGAAGAAGAGTGGAACACGCGTATGCATCACAAAGTGTGTGTACATATTTTTCAATTGAACAAAACGCATTCGTAGTCCTCCAAAGCTATTTACATGACTTTGTAATTTGAACAATGAGAAGTGGTTTGTCGTGTCGACGTTATAAGTTGTTAGCGACGGCGACGCTACGATATTTACCGGTGTTCAATATGCCTTTTGTGCAATGATTAACAAAATACTAAGATAACCGCGGTTCCTCAATAAAAATGTAAACGGAATACTAATGCACATTAAAAATTGGGTTATTAGAACAGCTTTCAAAATCAGTGGTGGCATGCTTCGCAAAAGAGAAATTGGCAAGAACAATAGAGCCATAAAAACAAATATATTAAGTTTCCGCAAGGATGTTCAAAGACGTTAGTACTGGCTTTTCTAGATCAGTTTAGATTAGTTTACGCTTATGGCGATAGTTTTCCACAACCAGCAATTATATTAACTAGAACTTTTGCTTATGCCAAATGGAATAGATTATTATTGTTGAGTAATTTGTCTAAAAGCTATTTGAATTACAAATCGTTTAACAATCAAATAGTACAGTAGACAAATATATTTATGCTCTAAATGAACTGCCGTATATATATAATGATATTTACGTAGAGATTCTACACGCATGATATATAATTTATCACCCTAAGTCAGATGAGTTATGTTCATTTTAACATATTAAAACATAAGTTATCTGAGGTACACTAAAATTCAAATGGAACATAGATTGAAACATAGCACTGCTTCCAGCATTCACACTCGTACATCAGACGTCAAAAAGCCTAAAAATTTTGATACATGTATGTGACTTGAATTTGTTGTGAGTTTTAACTCACACGAAGATCGTATGACTCTTTTCTCAGCGTCCAGATATTTTATACAGGGTTCAAAAATCAAACTCAAATCAAAATTCATGATTTTGATCATCATGATTTTAAAAAAAATTGATTTTTCGTGAAACTTGAAATTTTCATTAGTCTCATCATCAGTGACGCAAAAAACAAATAAAAAGGAAAAATCAGAAAAAGACGAAATCAAATCAAAACTAGAAATTAATCATCAAATTTTGTTCCCAAATCAAATCAACATTTTTTGAACCCTGATTTTATATGTGAATGCTAGAGGCAGTGCTATGATTGAATCGTTCAACATATATGTGTATATACACATTGTGTATTTGTATCATCATATCATATCATCACAACATTTCTGCTCGGATCATAAGGATCTGGTTCAATATTTGATTATTATCTTGGTATTCAACCACTCAAAATTTTCCAAGATATTGAAACAAAGAGATATTGGAACAGAAATGCCGACGGCAATTTTTGTGTTTAAATGTTAATTAAGCGCATATGTAAACAAAGCAATAACAGTTATGTTGTAACTCATTTACAATTATACAGCAATAGTATTACTTATTTACTTATAATTACACTAATAAATAACATAATGAACAATTCAGATATGATAATGTAATGATGTTATGACCATTATGTTATATTTCCAGAGGATTGGAATTCTTTTTTCAATTCTAGGCTTAGAATTCAATGTTTTCTGATAATTTCTGGTATAAAATCAACCTGCAGGAACTGTGTTTTCGATTGAGGAGAAGCCAAGAAATTATTAATATTTTACACTCAACCAGCGTATAATCAAAAATCAATTACTTCCTTGCGGTACTGCGAATAAAATCGTTTACTTCATGAAGTGTAACATTGCTATAAAAACTGATTATCCTTAACTCATCGCAAATCACTTACAAAATGTACTGCGATTGATAGTCGGACTCATTTAAGTTGTATAATAAGCAAAGCGATAAGTATATTCCATAACCCTTTATCGGTCCCCAAGATCATAATCTTCCCAGCCTCAACACAATAACGAATAAAATAATGTTCGTAATTCTGATTGAATGGCTATTTCCCTAAAACCGTATCTCTCATCCGTCCGTATGTGATATTTATTTTTATGCTTACAAAAGTTTGTTTGACCATAAAGGCGAGTTGAATCAAATGCTCAAATAAATCAGAAATAATTTTTTTGCACGAGCAAATATTTGTTGAAACAAATCAGTTCATTGAATTCGATCTCCCGCAGTATGCACGCACATAGTATTACCTTTTCAGATACTCCATTCGCATGTATCATATAGCCCAATGGCTAAACTCAATTTAAAATCATCATTCATATTAAATCAAATAAAGGCTGTTTATAAAAGCGTATTTTTACGACATCATTATAAGTATAAATCGATTGAGAATGTATTCAATAAAACTGGAAATTTACGTTTGAAAATATCAGTCACATAAGAGGACTAGACTAGATTTGACATTCTTTCATCTTTTTTTCTGTTTATTATTATTATGGGGTATCGATATCTGAGCAATATGTCAAAAAATTTAATTCCCAATTTACTATAAAAAGGACATTTCATTTTATATATAAATTGATATCACGCATACAACACAATACGTACTGTATTTGTATGCAGCAGTTTTGTTATTTTTGTGTGAAAAGGGTGTCATTTTCTTATCCTTATTTCCTCCCCTTAGCCATAGTTACACGTACTGTAGACACATAGTTTGTCATTGCTTTTGATATCCCTTTGTGTGAATTTTTTTCATTTCTTTCTTCTTTTCTGTGCATAAAGTTACCCTTCTCAATCTTTATTGACTGGCTATAAGAAATCTACACATATGATTACTATAGTTGAATAAATACACTGCTAAGAAAAACGAGATTTCGATAAATATGTCTGAAAACTAATAACGAGTGAAAATGTTTGATTCGACTTTTTTGATGTAAAGTACCTTCCCTTTCGACAATATATAAACTAAAAGGTCAAAGATCTTACTCATATCTATATCAGTAAGTTACTACTACTACTTCCACTACTTACGTTGTAACTATCGGACAATAGTTTCGTTATGATTTAAAAAAAAAATACTTGAATCTAAAAGATTAATGTTGCACCTATTGTACATTCTATTAGCTTAGTTCAAAGTGCGAAGAAGCAAACTCTCGACCTCAGTGCTCTCATAAATTTACAGTGTATTATACAAAAATTTACACGTTTTCCCTTCGTCAAAATAACATTGCGGTACGTCAACAATTTATATGCATAAGCAGAAATGTAAAGAGATATAAAAGAAACAAAAATTGTGGTCAAAATTGGCTAAATCTGATATGATCACATGTGCATGAAATTCAATTTTTTCGTTCACCAGATTTTCTTTTATTTTCCTAACAACTTTATGCGTTAAGGAGATAAAACGTTCCATAGAAATAGGAACGCATTCAATACAAATATCAAAACCAAAGTCCTAAAAAGGATAATAAAATCACATTGCTGATTGATGCGATATCTCCGTTGTTTATCCTCGGTGCACTGAGCATTATTGTATCAGTAGGAAGTGAGTCTTCGTATTCTCACATTCTTTATCATTGGTACGAGTCGATGAGTTTATGGTTTCGAAAAGCTTTCTTTGCAAGGAACGTCCTTAACAGATACCAGAACTTTTATTGACAAAGGCCTAGTTCCATTTACCTAAATCCGCACGAAATGGTCGACCTGAACAATATCTCGTCCCATAACGAAGTGTCTCTTAATCCATGTAAATCCACAACCCCAGCCATAAAATATAAGAAACAGATAAATTATTTATTTTGACAAGAAATGTTAATATTATAATCGAATTGACCAGCACAAGAAGAACTCACCAAAAAAACATTCATTCGAATTCACTTTCGTCCGGCTCAGGGGACTCTTTTAAATTGCAATATTTTACAAATCCAACAAAACGCACACATAAAGTTAAATACTGACGCATTGGTACTACATCACCTTGTGGTTTCCTTGACACATTGTTCATGGGGGAATTTATGGTCTTATTTTCGGTAAATAATGCCTGATAAAATAAATATTTTAGTTTGAAGCTGATGAATTATTGATATAATGTTAATAAAAATCTACAGACACATTATACGGCTTTAGTATACACTGTACAGTAATAATCAATTGAAATAACGGAAACCTAAACCTTTGGAGTTAAACTGCCTAAATTATCTGTACGCTCTTCCCTCTTGTATGTACGCCCGGGTGACTATAAATTATTGCTTGTAATACAAATATGACATTCTCGGTATGAGTATAATTCGGAATTTCCATTCCGAATCATCCACCACTTTTCCCATCAAACAATTTTATTTTATTTTCCAATGAAGTTATGAACAACACCAATTATTTCCATTTCGTCAGTTTTTCATCCAACAAAAGGATCAACAAACCAAAACCACATTTATAAATTTACTGTGCGATCCGATAAAAAATAATAAAAAAACGGGAAAAATACTCGCAATTTCTGATTTCAGGAAAATGATGCATAACAAATCCCACAAAATTGAATAATCTCGTAAATCTATATTAAAACAATTATTTTCTCTTTAATGCAAAATCATCTGTGTCAATATTGTATTATTTTCAATGTATCCCAGAGAATTAATGTTTGGCATATAGTCGGAGTCGATTGACTAGTCCGTCTGTAATGTACATCTATAGAGAGGAATGCACCATAACTCTGCACACAATTGTCTACACTACGTTGTAACATTATCATAATCTGATTTGGATAATGGACAAATGTTATTTCAATTGAATAGATTTGCATGTTCACATTAAATTATATTTATTATAGTTGGATAGACGAGAAAATGTTTATGTTTAATTTTATAGATAATTTTTGTAATATTGTGTGTGGTTGAGTTTATTATTTTATACTCAAAAAACCATTGGGAAACTGGCTGGTAACAAATAGCATTTTCATTTTGTTATTGTTAATTGATTTATGAGAATTTTCGATATACTATAATATCACCGAAAATAAAAAAAATCGGGAATTTCCCGTCCACTTGTAATTTGAATCTTTATTGTCTACGATTGCATTACATTCAAGATTCGATAAAATAAACAATATACTTTCTAGTATTGCAATTTATCTGTCGGCGATGCATATGAGAATGGATGTTATGATTGTTAGAATTTTGCGTGTCAAACAAAAATTTTACAGATGATAGTTTAAAGGAACTGAGCGTTAAATAAATGAATATTCTACGTCGCCATAAATTGTGACTAGAGAGTTTTCAAAAGATAAAACATTGGACTCTCATGTCGTTTTGCAATTATCTTGATATTTCGACTAGGATCTAAATTCTGTACATTTTTGAAAGTCAGAAAAAGAAAATTAATTAAGCTGCATTAAACATTTTGAACTTGTGTTACCTGGGAAGTTTCTTAGCAAAGGACGGCGGAGCTGATATGTACGTTCAGAGTCGGATTCAAAAAGCGCGACAAGCTTTCATCTCTCCAAACAATATTTGGATATCTTCACAACTAACGAGAAACGTGAAGCTGAAATTCTTCAAATCAAATTGCATCTTATTATTGCTACGGCTGTGAAACTTGGAAAATGACATCGACAACCGAGAACAAAATCATGTGGAAACGAACAGTCGTCGACGAAGCTAGGAACGCCGGGAAAGAATGGACGGAAGTCAAGGCGCTCGCACCAAACCGAATTCGATGGCGACAATTCTTAGACTTTCTATGGTCCATCGAGAAGTAAGAAGTCCGATGATGATGATGATGATGGAACATTTTGAAGCTAAATATCATTAGGATATCTGAGAGAGAATCTAGTACTTCATTCAATATAATTATTTTTTGGAGATTGAAACCATAAAGATCTACAACTCCTGATTTATTCCAGTTCGAACGGCATTAAATCTCTAGGTCGAAATTCTTATTAATATTGAATGTAATGTCACTCACTCTTTGACCTCATCACATTAAATCTATGCACTCAAACGAAGCGTTTGATTTTGATGTTTGGTCTCGCTTCAAATAACAATGAAGGAACCGCACATTAATGTGTTATCAATAGAAGAATATTGTTCATAATGACATTGGATCCCGAGAAGCATCTACCCATTTTTACTTAAATTCTGCAAGGTCATTAATGTGACACGTGGCCACAGTCACGTGCCATTATAATTGAGATAAATATTTTAAGTCGGTTGTACGATAGAGTGACAATGTCCAGCGAAAGTTTATTTTATCCATTTTAACACAAAAATAGGAAATTATCGGTTTTTCGTTTGTTTATTCGGATTTTATTTGTTGTGTTTCTTTATACACAAAATGAAATGCGGTTGTATGTACGGCATCATTAAATTAGATAGCCTTAGCGCAGTGTATTAGAAAATCATTATTAGATTATGATTATTTCATTTGGACGACAACAACAATTGCAGAGGAATAGAAATTCTGTCATGCGAAATATTTTCTTGTTGTATTATGTGGGTACATTTAATGGATTTTTTAGTTCTCGGATCTTGTAATAACGTCAGTTTATAATTACTAACAAATATACAGCTTAGATACGAAAGTATGATGTTTTACGTGTGCAAAACAGGAGAATATTTTTGAAATCTAAAACGTTTTACAAATGTCCGCCTCTGAAAGACTTACCGTAAGAATGAAAGTAATGTTACTTATGGGTAGATTCCGCCAAAAACGGTCTGTTGCGTTACAATTTTTAAGACTGAAAACTCTAGTTTAAGAAAAGTCGTAGTTTCAGGAATTAGACTGGTCCTTTCTCTATTGCCTCAAAGTGTTAAAAATTTGATCTGAGGTAACTGGTCATACAAAACTATTGCAATTGGCGGAGGTCTGCATCTGCATTTTCAAAACCATATTTCTTATGGGGATGGAAAGAGCCGGAAAAACTGTGGAACAAATCCTTTATTGGCGGAGAAAAAATTTTGATAGCGGAGAATTGCCGAGGCTCTAAAGCTCCAATTCAAGATAATATGCCCTTATGTCTAGATTAGAACATTTTCTATTTTCAGTATGGACGAAGTTCAAATGTCAGCTTTTCACAACCATAGCTAGAAACCTCAGAATGTCAGTGAATAACATTTGATACAGTTTACACCCTTTAATTTTATCGTATAAATAACTTTCAATTAACGATACAGGATTCTCTATGATTAAATACAAAATCGTTGCAAGTATTGTTGAAACCACAACATCTCCGAAGAACTTTTGGGTCTGTGTAAAAAAGTCCCAAACAATTGGTTGCTGTTGATTGATTACTGTGATAATTTGATACAGTCGGTGAACCAAATAAATGTTCAGCCCTAGTTTACCCAATGGCTGCCATTCTTTCCACGACAAGAACCATCTGATGACGCCACCAGATCCATTATGACAGGCATAAATAATCCAAGCTACTGAATAACTCCAACCTATTCGGTAGCAAGCATTATAAAAGGCATTCGCTAATATTGAACGATTGTCATCCAGTTGGATAAATGGATAATGACACAAAAGAATTGTCAACAAAACAGCAATTGAAATGACCCACAACGTAGCACTAACAAACTTGGAAATTTTCAATTTATTTCCTTTTTCGTGATGCAGCACAAATCCAAGCATAATACCGATTACCCATGATCCTAGTCGCAAGTGTGTTGGAAAGTAAAACTTTTCAAGCCATGCAAAAATTCCCTCAAGGGTTGTCCTATTAAATTGAGACAATTACAAAAATTGCTCTTACTCTCTCACTCTCGCACAAAAATGATAGACAGGCGGAATTCGTCAGAACTGATTGACCTTTTAAAACTGGCAAGCGTATTGCGATATAATCATTACATCATTTCCAAATCTTGTACTTCATTTGTTTGAACAAACATTTGAGTACGCTAGTTTATAGTGGGAGTTTGGATGATGTGAATAACACCTGTTAACCATTTCTCATAGTAATTTGTGTCTTACATTTGAAAAAAGTAAACGTTGATTCCCTTCGTGTATGTTGTTGTAAAGATACATCCTTGCACCAGTAGTACAATTACGGGTAATATCCAAAACGCTTTCCTACCCCATTTCCAAATAGGATAAATTATGATTGGGCTGATAAGAAATAGTTGAAAGTCAACCGAAAGATACCAGGAGACGTCGTAGCACTAAATTGTTGTAAAAGGTGAAATAATCAGTTTTTATGCAAATGTCACCTTTGTTCCCACCATAATTAGTTAGTATCGTTTTTCAGGTGTATGTAGTAGGGGATGAAATGATCGAAAGGGGTGATAATATTCTATTTGTAAGACTCACCGGATATAATGGATTTGTGTATACCGTCAAATGCAGCAGAGCACTCCACCAATATTTCTCACAATTTTCTGTGTAAGCATTGAAAAATGGTCCAGCGCCCAGAAACTTTGTGAATGAAACGTGGAACAAAATTATCAGAGCTAGTGATGGTGTATAACGCAAATATCGATGCAGATACATCCGGGGAATATTGACGTTTTTCCTGTGATTGTGGATAACCTTGAATACAATGATCACAATTTATCACGATTTGGCAAACCTGTCTAGGGAGTTTAACAAGGACGAAGTGACCAACAGACCACCCATTACAAAAAATGTGTCCACTGGTTTATCGTAGTTTGTGAATATTAAGTAGATGTACTTCTTGTAATAGGTAGAAGAATCGTTAAATACTGGTACGTAATCTCGATCATCGAATCTAAAAAATTGACCGTATACTGATTGATACTTCCGGAACGACGATGTCTCTTCATTATTAATTTACTAACCGATGGCCGAAAATAATCCAAAAAATTGATAACGTTCTGAGACCATTCAAGCAGTTGATCACATTTGGAGAACTAGTTTCTTTCATTGCGAACAATTTAGCTCCATTTGTATATAGAGAGAAAGCTGCTAAAAGCTTATTCGGGTCTCCTGTAAGGTTTAACATTCAGACATCGTACTTTAAAAATATAAACTCAGGTTCAATTTAAACTCACTCCCGTTATTTAACAAGACTACCTCGTAGATGGTGCTTGCGACGAGTGCAGCAAATAGTAAACTGAAGATGATTCTAAAAATAGAAGTCCGATCAGTAGCCATAACTCCGATTAAATATTTTTCTCCTCCTTACTAACATAGCAAAATAGTCGATTGTCTGAAACGGTACCGCGTCATTTGTGCGGCAAATCGCACTAACTCCCTCCAAACCGTCCTCAATTAGAAACTTATTTGAATAATCAATAATTTTGTTGACAGAACATGATGCCGGTAAACATATTCCAATGATAGGTGTCAGGTTATAATCTCGTATATTAGATTCAGGATTGGTCCAATCACGTCTTACGTTGCTACTATTCACAGCCGCTGTTACCGTTAGCATACAATGTTGCCCCTGAATGTCATTATGCCGAAACTCCACACATTCCGTATAGTGGCCAGGACTCTGAGTATTACCATGCAGTAATCCTGATGGTGTTCTGCCCCATGTATCTAACACTTTTGAAAGAAGAATAAATGTGAATTTTGACCAAATGACTCAAGATATATTTGCTTAGGCCAATATTTGTGAAACCTGATCTGTTCAATATATATAAAACAAACTGATGCTCAAAATTCAACATAAGACATAACTTATTTCACATTTCACTTACTGTTCAATGCCCACGATTCGCGCCTTTCAAAGGCAGAATCGAAGTAACTTAATTGACTGTCGCAACTAGCATCGTTATGAAGATCACTTCCACATGAGAAAGTTACAAATGTGCAAAAAATAAATGAAACTTTCACTACATATGTCATTTCAATGATGATTTCTGCAATCAAACTAAACTAATTTTCAATAATCAATCGATTCTGGTGTAAGTACAGAACGTTATCTGGCATTGACATAAAATTTAGCTCGTCTGTTTCATAAATTATTTTTAATCAATTGATGGTTACGTTTATTATCTCAATTTTTTTCGTGGAGTGTAAGAGACCTTTGCATCATGAGCAGCTACTTTTAGCGGTAAAACCAGGTTAAAATATACGGATGGAGAATAGTGTTTGGGAGTCTTTTCAAAATCGTCTCACAATTTTGAATTTTGTATATTAGAGCCCTTGAAAAAATGCGTAGCTCAATTTATTTATTTATTTTTTATTTTATTCGGAATAATCATCGACAGCATGTTTGCCAACTGATGATGAACGATTACAACCAGGGCCTATTTTCGATAATTTAAATTATCGAAAAATTATCAAAATTCTCCAAAAGTAAATTTAAGAATTTCGATAATTTTTGGAGAATTTAGAGAATTTTTCGATAATTTCGATAATTTAAATTATCGAAAATAGGCCCTGATTACAACGATTAACAATCAAACTCTTAAAAATTATAAACAGCAAATGAAACCTGACGAAACTTAGAACGAAAACCAACTATCACTACAAAAAAATTGAATAAGAAAAATAACGATCGCGTCTTAGCAATACTGAAACCAATCTTCATCCAACTATCCGGCTATGGTATCAGAAAACATGTATGAGCCAACAGCGAATTTTAGTTCACAATCATTTGACAGAGACTTGATCAAATGGCGATACGTGGCCCTATTGGCTCACGGGTCAACTAAACGACTAAAATTGTTAAAAATCCTGGGCAAATTCCAAACCGGCTCGAAAAAGCCGTAAAACACTCATGCACAGATTTAGCCTTCGCCTCGACCCCGAGAGTTTTACACCTAGACATATAAGAGGGAAGCCTGTAATTAGCGTCTCTCCTAACAGTCATACGGAGGGCATAAATGACAAAGTTCTTTTGTATCGACTCGACTCGACTCGACTCAAGACCAAGAGGGGGTCTAAGGTTTGCACGACAGTCCCTTTTTTTGAAAAGTCTTAAAAATGGAAATTTTAGCGTTCTGTGGAATTTATTCACCAATTTGAAGAATGTCTTGGCCAAAAATTTGTATCTATTATATTACCAAAAATACAAGGATATTAATATTAATACAAGTGACTATCGAGATCGACTGTCAGGAATTAATGTAGCTAAACGCATTGATACCACCCGAAAAAGACATGCTCTCAAATAGTTTCAAGAGTAATTGAATTATTTGTCTGCGATGATGGTAGAAACGAAAATTGAACGAAATAATTTTGGCAATATAAAGCCACAAACGGTTAGGTATGTACAAAGTTAGTCAATGTAAATTAGTAAATGTTGTTTAGATGGCGCCAATCCTACTGGAATCGACATCAATTTCATTTAGCGTTTCGGATTTTACCTCCATTTGGATTCAGAAATAGAAATTTTGATTTTCAAGTAAATTGAAATCCGTCGTTTTTATGGGCTGTAATGTGAATAAACAAAACGTTACACAGACACAAAATGTTTCACAGTAGTTTTGTGGGTAAAGCCTCATCGTAACGAGTATAGATGCCGCGGTGATTGTATTATAAGGTATTATCGGAAAAGCAAGCATATTATGTATATGTAACTTTCCATTGATTTGTATGGTGATAGCAGTAGCTAATTGAAATTTGATTAAATTGTTCCATGTCGCGTGAGTTAAGCTTCAGCATTGATGCTAACACGAAATTGAATTCGATATTAATGCGAACGAGTGAACTTGCATGTGTATA